>NC_134588.1:69089485-69734485 GCF_037038515.1 Microtus pennsylvanicus
GTACATGTTTAAAGGGAGTTTTGTTTCCTTGATGTTAATTTTTGCATTTCATTAGAACATCCCCATTGTCTCAGTGTGTGTGGGTGCATCCCTCGCGGTCCTGAGTTCCTTGCTCGTGCTCGCTCTCCTTCTGCTCCTGATTTGGACCTTGAGATTTCTGTCCGGTGCTCCAATGTGGGTCTCTGTCTCTGTCTCCTTTCATCGCCTGATGAAGGTTAATATTCAGGAGGATGCCTATATGTTTTTGTTTGGGTTCACCTTATTTAGCTTCTCTAGGATCATGAATGGGTCTGAAAAAGCATGAGATAAAACCGGACTCACTGAACATAGTGGACAATGAGGACTACTGAGAACTCAAGAACAATGGCAATGGGTTTTGGATCCTACTGCACGCACTGGCTTTGTGGGAGCCTAGGCAGTTTGGATGCTCACCTTACTAGACCTGGATGGAGGTGGGTGGTCCTTGGGCTTACCACAGGGCAGGGAACCCTGATTGTTCTTCAGGCTGACGAGGGAGGGGGGACTTCGTTGGGGGAGGGGGAGGGAAATGGGAGGCAGTGGCGGGGAGGAGGCAGAAATCAGAAAGAAAGAAAGAAAGAAAGAAAGAAAGAAAGAAAGAAAGAAAGAAGCCTAAAAAATTGCATTTCATTGTAAATTCTAGATACTAGGACTCCAAAGAACAACGGGAAAAGGTTATTGTCTCTGTTCACTCTGCTGATCATCTTCTTTACTCAACAGACATGTCTCAGTTCCACACAGTCTCTTCTGTTAATTCTTGGAATTTTCTGAGTCATTTCTCGGCTTTGGAGACCTGTTCAGAAAGCTCTTGTCCATACCTGTATCTTGAAACACATCCTCTACATTTTCTTCTAGAAGGTTCAAAGTTTGGTGTTTTAAATGGAAAGTATTTGATCCATTTCAAATTTGTTTCTATACAGTGAAATATATTAATCTAATTCCAGTCTTCTGCAGATTGAGATCCAGTTTTGCCAGCACTGGCACCAAATGTTAAACAGGCTGTTTTTCCCCTACTCCATGTTTTCTACATCATTACTAAAAATTGCGTGGTCATAGCTATGTGCATTTATTTTGGGGTCCTCTGGGGCCTCATTGGCTATTGATTTCTCTTTTCCACTGTGGTTGGAAAGGATACAAAAAGTAGCCTTTAACTCATTAGCACAGAAGAAGACTTTCTGAACAGAACATTGATATCAGGCACAAAGATCAACTATTAATAAATGGGACCTCATGAAACTGACAAAGGATATAGTCATTTAGACAAAGCAGCAGTCTACAGAAGGGGAAAATACTTTTTATCAACTTTATATCTGATAAGTGATGAATATCCAAAATATACAAGGAATTCAAGAAACTAGATATCAAAACACTGGATGACCAGATTTTTAAAATGGGGTACAAATGTAAACAGAGGATTCTTAATAGAGTCATCTCAAATGTCAGAGAAACACTTAGGAAATGTCCAACACCCTTAAACATGAAAATACAAATCAACTATTTAAAGATCCCGTCTTACATCTGTCAGAATGACTAAAATCAATAACACAAATGACTGTTTATACTGTGTCAGCAATGTGGAGCAATGAGAACATTGCTCTGTTGCTGGTGGGAGTACAAATTTGTACAGCCACTATGAAAATCAATATGAGGCTACTCAGAAAGTTGGGAATCAATCTACTTCAAGATTCAACTATACTACTCTTGGGACAAATACCCAAAGGATGCCCCATTCTAACACAGGGACACCTGCTCCACCTAGATGTTCATCCACAGGAGAATGGATAAAGAAAATGGATTTAAAAAATTGCAAAATGGAGTATTAGCTGTTGAAGATGATGTTATGAAATTTGCTGGCAAATGGATGGAAATAGAAAAAAATCCTAAGTGAGTTAACCCAGACCCAGAAAGAAAAACATGATATGTATTTACTTATACTTGGATATCCATCATTAAATAAATAATAATCAAATTACAGTTTGTAGACCCAGAGAGGTTATATAGAGAGGAAAGGTCCAGGGAGCCTGTGGATCTCCCTGGGAGATGCAAATAGGATAGATTTTATGGGTAAACTGACGGCTGATAGGGACAGAATTGGAGGATTGGGTGCCGAAAGGAAGAGTTGATAGGTTGAGGGAGAGAATGCAGGAAGAGACATCTGAAATTGAGGAGCATTTGAGGGGTGGTATGGAAACCTGGTACAGTGGAAATGTCTAAAAATATAGGAAGGCAATCCTAATGAGGTCTCCTAACAATGGGGATACAGAGTCCCAACTGTCCACCTCTTGTCAGCACCCAAGGCTTCCAGTAATGGGACTAGTTTGCAATCAATTGAGCTGCTGACCGAGGGGTCCCCTGGAAATCCTCAAACCCAGGCTATTGGTAAAATAATGGATTGCTCTCTGCATACTGACTGCTGGGGCCCCATTACCAAAGACAACATCCATACAACTCACTGGATGTAGAAAACACTAGCAGGTGCCTACATGGAGCCTTCACTCATATTCTGGTCTCTGTGCTGGAAGGTACTCTGCAAGCCACCAAAAGAGATACATGAGTGCCAACCTAGCTGTAAGATCTTTGACCTACAATCTTTCCCACTTTAAAGATGGCAATGGTGGCCCAAAACCTGTGGAATATCTGATTTGAATTAAGGCCCACTCCATGAGATAAAACCCACACCTGACACTTGTTATGTGACCAATAACCAGAGACCAGATAGCCCAAAGACCTAGAATAAAATCAAACACTACTGGTCTAAAATGTTTTTAAAGTATCAATAAAATGACTCCCAGTGATATTCTGACATACTAATAGATCAGAGTCTTCCTCGGCATCATCAGAGAAGTTTCATCTTGCAGCAGATGGGAACAGATGCAGAGACCCACAGCCAGACTTTTCATGGAGAGAGAGTCTAAATCGGATGTCTCCATCAAATCCCTTCCCGAGGAGCTGAGGGAACCCTATGGAAAAGGATGCAGAGAGGCTGTAAGGACCAGAGGGGATGGAGGACGCTGGGAGAACAAAACTCTTTGCATCAACTAAGCAAAGCTCATATGACTTTTCAGAGACTGAAGGAACAAGCACAGGGCCTATCAGGACCTGCACCAGGTCTTCTACATAAATCTATTTCCAGATAGATTACCTCTATCCAAATCTTTCCCTCATGTTTATTCTTAATGGGGTTTTTTTTTGCAGCTTATATACCCCAGCAGAGTTGTTTAAGCAGTATTAAAACTATAATGTGGCTACATTCTATTGTTTAAGTGGATGCTTACAATGAATACAAGCGAAAGACATGTTTCTCAATTCCCTTGCATTGTTAAACATTCTATGTATCCCAGGTGAAAACCAAATTATTCCCAAGAATCCACATGCATCCATGTCCAAGCAACTTGTTATAGATTAGCAGAGGATAAGCAAGCAAGGTATTTTCCTCAGCCAGTTCGGTTACAAAGGAAAAGATCAACTACTTTATTATTTATCTTAACAGGTAATCATAAAAAAAACTTAGGAGAATCACCAATTTCAACTTTTATGTATGAAAAACAATCAGTTAACTCTGCTTTTGATCACTAGGATGCATTCCCACTCATCAACAGTTTTTTTTATTATTAAATTATATCAGGAAGCTGAGGGCAGAAATCGATACAAGCAATTAATCATCACCCTTGATCACCAACTCCTAGCAAGAAAGGGACATCAGCTGATAACAACCGGTCTGCCATTGTTCTTGTTTCTTGACCTCAGTGAGTCTCTCACTCAAAGATGTGCCTTTCTAAATCTTATATTGTGCCACAAGATTTCCTTCCTAAAAGCCATTAAAGAAAAACATATTAACCTAATTTTGCATAATTCCTATAAATAAGTCATTATTTAAAGCTTCATTTAGCTATGATGTGCACTGAAACCTGTGAACACATCTCCCACTATCAAGGTTAAAAGAACATGAGATAGCTTCTGGGACTCAATTGTTTTCTTAATCATTACCCTAAGCCACAGTCTATATGACTCCTCAAGAGAAACTCATAAGTCTTAAGTGCTTGGCACTTCCTTATATTTATTTTCTATCCTCCGTAGGCCCTGCTTTATCAAAGGTAGAGGCAAAACCATATCCTGCCTTCTCTATATTATCTCCCACTAAACTAAACTAAACTAAACTCTATCACAATCCCTTAATATATTTATTAAAAAACCCTCAATCATCAAAATTCTATTTAAACTAACACTGTTTTTGTATAAAATCATTGCTTCAGTTTAACAGTATAGCTTAAGAGGAAATCATCTCCATAAATAATCCACAGGAGAAAAATTTCCATGAGATAATCACACTATAATGAGGTCCTGCAGGTACCAGTTCCGTAGACCTCTTCAGGGTCCAGTCAAGATCAACGGCCCACCGGTGAGGGAACTCACTCAGAAAGGCTCTGAGGGTGAAAGAAAAGAATCAGTTCATACAGCTCTTCTCATCTTGTCTCTTTGATTGTTCTCCCTCTCTTGATCCTCCCAAGTTTCCAGTTTATCCACATGTACAGACACAATCATCAATTCTCTGGCAATAGCAAGGTTATAGGACTTGCATTTTTCAGGATCATAAACACAGATAAGAATTAAACAAAGTGGCTGTCATCTTACTTTATTGTTGGGCCTCATGAGGCCCAGGGTAACTTCTTAAGCCTAACTTGAGTTTGGTAAGGGCTAGTGTAACTTCCTGAGCTTCACTGGAATTTGGAGACCTGTCTCCGGCTATGACTTCACACAGGAAGTGACTCAACACAACCCGACCTAGGCCTGCCTCTGCCCAGCCACCGCCAACATGGCAGAATATTACTGGCCCTTGTTCCTTGCTCCACCCTAGTACATCCCAGGCTTCCCACCCCCTATCTCAACCTATATAAGTTCTTGCCTAATACAATTAAATAAGGCCCTGCTTCGACAGACTCCAGACTCAGTGGTCATGTTTCCCCGCCCTTTCTGCCAGAGAACCGGGCACTTTATGGCTAAGGGGAGGTGTGATTCATGCGATACCTAGGCATATCTGAGGGCCAAAAGGTCAATTGAGGAGAGGGCTATAATTCCTAAGGAGGGAGAGGGGAGAATGGTGCGTGATACGTCATTATTAGGTTAAATTCTGCATTAATAAACCAAGGCGAGGGTAGGTACAGGGAGTTAATAGGTTCTTTAGGGTTAGCGTGGGGGTTAACTGAGGCTAGCACTTTCCCAAGTCAGAAGTGGGTGAATTTGGGACACCCAGCCTCCTTAGATGTGAGAGCTATGAATTAACAAGCTCAGACATGCTGTACCCTTCCCTCAGTGCCTATCTTTGAAGGTCCCAAATGGGATCTATGTGCAAGACTCCTCTCCTGGCCAGATGTCCTGCCATAAAAGACAATTGTGGCGAGTTAGCCTTCTAAATTTATGTCAGAAAATGGAGCAAAGATTTGACTAAGAGAACAAGATTTTTTTTTTGACTCTGTGCCTACTTTCACACCTGGGTCCCACCGTATGGGAAAAGGTCATCCAGTCTACCAGTACATGAGGAAATTATGCCCAATAATTGTTTAGTATACTGCTCTTGGAGCTTTTGGGACAATCCTACTATAAAAGGAGAGCACCATGGCTCACAGGGAATTTACAAGAAGGGCAGTAACTATTTGAAAAGTAAATACTTCCAACACCTTGCTCTTGGGTCTCCTCCATTGAAATACCTGTTCTTGGTCGGTTAGCCTAATGATCTATCAGCTGAATTCTCACTGCATAATTCTGTGGACCACAGCAACACAACATTAAAGGCAGTGGAGACCCTCCCCCCCAAACCACATCATGCCAGATACCAGAAAAAAATGGCAACAGCAAACATGTAAAGGCACAAAAGTAGCAAGAGACATTCCGGAGCCGCCTATCTAAGATCTACCCATTAGTGTCTTGCTTTGTGCTGGGCTGAACTCCTAGATTCAAGTGCCACCTGCTGCTCCTGTGACATGGCCACCAGCATGAATGTGTATTGTTGGGCGTGGGCACAACCATGTCAAGGACCAATACCTCAGACCCATGAGAGTGGCAAAGCCTTCCCTCCAGAAGTGAAGTTCCTCTAACCTGAGCGTGAATGTCTATACTGTGTGCAAAAACTAACACATCTTCCTCCTTCTAGAAGTTTACAGCCTGAGATTGCTCACCTACAGAAAACAGATAACCCCTCCCCATGTGTCCTGCATGTGATTATTTATGTGCATGATAAACATAATGAAGTTCCAGGATGTGGTATAGTTGGGGTCACTCCATCAGGGTGTGCATACCCATCTGACCCCAGCTTCTCTGAACATGTGTCTGTGTGTCTGTCCTTCCTTCATTGCCTCACTGATTCTAGTCTGGTTAGGTCTCAGTCATGCAGTCTGCTGCTATTGTACCAGGACCTACATATAATTTTTTAGCTGTGTTTGTTTTGTGAAATTGGAAGCTTCAATATTTTATGCACAGTGCCGATAACTTTTATCAGTATGTAGACACCTTTGTTAATTATTACGACTAGTTTTGGCTTAAAGTCCACTTTGTTAGATTTTAAAATGTCTATGTCTGCTTCTTTGAGGCTTTTGTGTCCTTCATAGATTCATTTCTATTCTTTGACACTCAGTTCTTAATATATATATATATATATATATATATATATATATATATATATATATATATATATACACATATATATATATTTAAATTAAGTGTGTTTCTTAGAAACAACAGCCGATCAGGTTCTTATACCCTTCTCACTATCCAGGAAAAGTCTGGATTTTTGATTCCTTGCTACATTTTTATTACTCCACCATCCTTTAGTTATGAAAGATGTTTCCAGCTGTGCAGCTGACATCTTGTTCTGGGAACCTTTTCTGAGTACTTGCAGAACACGGGTGAGCTTATGTCCTCACTGGGGTTCACTGGGTTCCTGTGGTCTTCCTTAACACTACACACAGTTGCGTGTATCCAAGGCTTTGCCTTGCTGTTTGCACTGTAATAGCAGATCAGCACAACAGGCTTCTTGAGATACTGCACTCTCCTTTAACAGCCTTGGAAGTTAAATACACCCTCACTACGGAAGGCATAAGTCTCAAGAAACTGAAAATTACCCAAAAGTGCAAAATGGGTTTGTCCCAAAGGCACACCAGAGGAGACTGATCTGAGGAGGATTTATGCCCAATCTGAGGTTCTTTTGGAAGCCAGCAGCCTTGCTCATGGGGCCTTCAGCACGCTGGTCAAGATCGCCAAGTTACAGCCGGTCACCTGTTGTACTCAAAGCCTCAATATATTAGCCTTATGTAGAGCACACTGCCAGAGCAGTATCCAAATGCTGCTGGGACAAACCCCTGCCATGAACATGGCATGCTGTGAACTGTCACTCAGGGGTAGCATGAGGAACTCCATCCCTTATGGTTCTTTTTTTTATGACAGTCAGTTACTCTGTGTCTTTCTATTGGTGAATTGAAGTCATTTACACTTTAAGTTATTATTGAAAGTGACTCGCTATTTCCTAAGATTTTTGTTTAATGATTCTGGTAGGCTATGTTGTAAGTACTTCTTTGAGGAAATTTACTGTATTATACACCACTGATTAATTCACAGTTCTTTGTTCATCAATTCATCCTTTCAGGGAATGCACTCTTTCATACGTTCTCATGGAGGAGCCTGCCTTTCTTCTTTCACTGTGTATATTATTCCTTTGAGAATTTTCAGCAATCCTGGATTGTATATTATAATTTGCCTTAATTTGTGTTTGTCGTGAAACAACCATCAATTTTGAAAAAAAAAACTTTTCTTGACATAACAATATTGATAACTTGATGAGATTTAGAATATCCATAGAAACAAATCTTTAAATTTGTCTGCAAAAGAATACATTAGGTTATTTGAGTGTGGAAGACCCACCCTAAATGTAGGTGGTACAACTCCATGGACTGAAGTCCTGGATTTAATAAGAAGGAAAAAGCAAGTTGAACATCATCCTTCATCAATCTCTGCTTCCTAACTAAGGATGCAAAGCAACCCACTTCCCTGAGCTCCTGTCATTATGATTTTCTTCCCCCATAATGAATGTCCCTTGGAACTGTGAGCCAGAGTAAACCCTTCCTTTATGAAGCTGATTTTGAAAGGCAAATGCCTCAACAACAAGAGAAGAAACAATACACTATTTGTATCAATCTCGGTTTACAGTCACTTGTTTTCTGGGTTTGGGATAAGAAGATCTATGCGTTTCTTGCTTTTCAGGATACTGATAGATCTGGAGTTATTCTGGTATTTCTGCATTTATACACATGTTGGAATGCTTTTGTTTGCTTGTTTTTACAGTTTTTAGTGTGTGTCTTTCCTTTGTGCCTTTGACATATCGATCCAAGTCACTGAAAGTATATACTAGTCTAGCTTATTTGGTCTTCCTAATGCCTCCTGTGTTTGAATGCCAACTTCTTTCTCAGGTTTGGGTTGGTTTTTGTTTATTTGTTATTAAACAGTTTTACTGTGGAGGCCCAAAAATGTGAGCCTATTTCCACCTTGGCCAAAGGTCAGAGAGTTGGAACTTACCTCTATTCCTTCAAGGTTATTGTGTTTCTGCCTCAAACAAGGTCCCACCTAGATTTAGATCAGAGAGTCCTCAAGGGTATTGTCAACAGGTGTGGCTAATATCCAGACCTTATATATCAGGAATAGAGAAGTAGGTATGCTTCTACTCCAAACAAAAGTCTAAGGACATTACTAAGTTTCTATTCCCTTAAGGAAATAACAATGGATTCTACCCATTCTGTGGTTTGCCTACAGAATGCTTTGGTCTAGGGTATGAGTGTGACTTGTTTTGTTCTAGCAACAGAACATTTAACTATGAATGTAGCTGGCAGCTTTCAACTGATCTGTTCATTTCCTTGTATCATGTTAATGCAGTTTTTTTTTATCTTACTCCTATTTTTTGGAATCAAGGGTATTTTAAGCAGTTTGAAATTAAACACAGGTGACTTCAGTATTCACTGGAACTCCATCCTGATACTGTCCTATGTTTTCTGTTTTATTATTTTTATTGGCATCTTCATGTTCTTTACTTATATTTCTTTTTCTTTTTTTCTTTTTCTTTTTTGATTTTCAAGACAGGGTTTCTCCGTAGCTTTTTGGCTCCTGTCCTGGAACCAGCTCTTCTAGACCAGGCTGGCCTCGAACTCACAGAGATCCGCCTGCCTCTGCCTCCCGAGTGCTGGGATTAAAGGTGTGCACCACCATTTACTTATATTTCTTATCCCCATGCCCCTACCCTGGCAAGTAGTATTTTTGTTGAGGCTGGTCCCCAAGAAATGGCAGCCCAACATGGCATGGTCCCCAACATGTTCCCTTTAATTTTATCCCTGCTCCATCTTCTACCCATAGATTCTGGGGTTATATTCCAGACCTATTTGATGTATTGGTAATACTCACTATTATTTTTCTGTGCATTTGCCAAATATATTGCCTTTTGTCACTGGAAAAACCCTCTTCTGCATGGTCCTGTCTGCTAGCAATGCTTCCTGCCAGGGTTTGTAATTGATTAATTATTTTTATTTCCATTTCTATGTTTCTGTTTGGTTCTTTTTCAGTGTTTCGATTTCTTTACCTAATTTTTCAACCGTATTTATGAGTTTCTCCTCCAATTTACTGTTTTGGTCATTTTTCACACTGTCTTGTCCAGTTCCTGTACATATTTGCTTAGTTCTGTTTTTATTTGAGGTTTCTATATGGCGTCATTAATTTTTTAAAGGTTATGTTTCTGAATTATTTCTCAAACATTTCCACTACCTCAGTGCTCGAGGTTTCTAGTATTGGGATTTACAAGGCCAGGAATGAGCTACGGGAAGCTGTTGTTTCCCAGTCTTTCTCTCTGTTTCTCTGCACACACATGGAGGGTATCTTCGTTTTAAGTCTTCCTTTTTGTATAACTCTCCTTGTTAGCTTCATTGTTTTGAGTCTTACTAAAGGGTTGCTTTCACTAGAAATGACATCTGTTACAACTGCTTCAGGAAGGGACACATCTATACTAACTTACCAACGCTTCTGGTTTTGCCCAGCTGCGGGAGACTCCTTTGTATTATCCTTGTTTCTCGATGGAGGCCCAGAGACTGCAGCATTATGAGGGTAAAGGAATGGCAGCGAAGGGGGCAAACAAGCTTCTTCAGGGTAATCCCCAGAACAAAGGTCTAAGGCTTTTAAAGGCTTTTAGGGAGTGGTAGGAAGCTCTACACCACATGATTTAATCCGGCACTGCACACTTGACAAAGAGCATGCCAAAGCTGGGTACTGGTTGGATTATAAATTAGAGGCTGCTGTTAAGCCACAGAACAGACAACCTCTTATCTCTCTGTCTCAGGATGGTCTGATTTCCTTAGGCTGTGGCACCTGGCATCTTAAGAACCACAAGCGTCTTAATACTTCTCACACTTACACTGTTTGTAACATACATTCTATGTTTGCTGTTTGCTAGACAGGCTCTTCTGAGTGTTCCGGAGCCTCATCTTCGTGAAGTTCACTCCTGGAGACAATGAATGTGATCTGGGTGGGGTAAGTGAGATAATCCTAGCCAGAACCAGGGTGCCAGGGTCAGTTGCCGGAGACGTGGTAGCTATGGTGCCTTGGGATGGCTATGGCACGGTGGATAGACACAGAGGTAGTGTTGTCAGGAATGTTTTGTTGTCAAAGGTCACTGGCCATGTAGTTTCTCAAGGTAGACACATCTGGAGCTAGTCTGCTGATGTCCTGGCTTCCTTGTTCCACAGGTGTGTTAGCACATTACCCTGGAGAATGTAGAGTCCCATCGTGAGGAAAGAGTACTAACAATCAATCAGTCAGGAAATAAGAGTGAACTTGGTGGAGTGGTTGAGCTTCCCTGGTCCTTATATCTCAGTATCTCTCACTCTCAGTCCTTCACACACGGCTCCTGCTCCACCATCTGTACTTCTGCTAATCTTCACTCTTCAGCCATATGGAATTTCCAATTCCTTGTCTTTTGTTCCCTCCAACTGCATTTCCCTATCAAATGGCTAAGGCCCACGAGTGTTTTCATTGTGATAAGGAGTGTTATCTTAGCTCCAGGGGCGGTGGAGCGCCTGGTGAAGCTGGGGTGGCCTGGTGTGTGTGAAGATAAAGTTTTTAGATTTCACAATTCATGTAGTCACAGTATTGAAAGGAACCTCAATTAATTAATCCCAATGGACCCTTAATATCCAGTCTTTCCTTCCCATGCTTCTGGCTAACAATTGCTTAAGCCGTACTTGAATAAATTAGCAGTTAGCAGTAGTGTTCATTATCCAATCATGCAGATAACCAAATCCCCAACATTTTCAATGACTGAAGCTCATAATCCATCTCCTAGTCCATCACCAGCATGAAGAACACATCATTAAGTGTTATCTACAACTTCCAGAAGCTCGCTGCCCAGTTTCTCTTTCATTCCTCTGCATGAGATAGAAACCATCATGCCCCATGTTTGTCTGCACAGGCCCAGGAAATCACACAGAGTGGCCACCTAGTTATTCCAGGCCAATGGGAATTTGCGGCCATTGAGGTGAAAGGCAACATGGGGATTCTACATCATTTAGAGCAGCATTTATTATGGCTAAATTGAAAGAGATGCTCACTTTGCGAACATGCAGTCTCTCTCCCATATACCTCACTTATCACCAAGAACATTTTGCTTCTTTTGGATGGTTTTTCCCCTTTCTCGACTTACGTTTTTGGAAAGGATTTGTATCTCACATTATTCAACTAATTATCAGTTTCTAGCAGACTCATTGATTTTCTTAATTAAATAGAGCTAACAAATCATTTAAAAAGCGTAGAACCATTTGTCCTCATCCAGTTAATTAACCATTTGTTGTTATTCTACCCTGTAGGCCCCACATCCCAATCCAAGCTGGAAAAGGAAGTGTGCACATAACATTTCTGACTTGACCACTGTCATCCTGGGTTCCACGTTGTCTGGACACAATTTTTTTTTGGTATGCTGTTATTTTTTGAGAACGTCAAAGCTCACTCGCATCTTACTGGGGAAGATAAAGAGGAAAACATAAAAGCCAGACAACTTCAGAGCCCTCTCAAAGGAGAAACACAACTTTCAGAGACATCTTAAATAATTTTTGCAGAAGTGAAATCTAGATTTTTGTATCTCATCAAGATACTGTGAAATTAAATACTTTCAACAGTTAAAATAAATTATCTCTCCCTTAACAAATATTTTCATATGACCAAATGTTATTTTCTTGAGCAAGTAATTTTTCTCATGTAACATTTATCAAAAAGAAAAAAACTTCTTTAGTTTGAGATTACAGACAAAAGAGAATGTGGCCCTTCTTACTGACCTGTGATGGTCATCACAAGCCCACGCGGTGCCCCCCTCCACCTTGCAGATCTCAAATGTCAGTGCTGGGGGTGATCAGAAAGCTCATCTGGGATGCAAATCGCACCCACTGGGTGACCTTACAGAAGACCTTACCCTTCTATTCCTCGGGACTTTTCCTCTCAAAAGATGGTTTGGAAGGCGACAGCCGCAGGATATGACACCTCAATCTGTACCACTAAGGAGCTAGGAGCAGGGAGGACAGAATAGTGGAAAAGTTCAGGTCCTGGTCACTTCACAGAGGCTCCCCTGCAGACTCTGTAGTGTAACCTAAGCTGGACTCAACCATCTCTGCACCCCACTGTTCTGCAAGTCCTTCCTATGCTCCTTGAGACAAGCAAGCCAACCTGGGCTTGCTGGCTCCCAGCAATGATGGAGGTTGGAGGTTCAAGTGCAGTGTAGATGTGACATGGAAGTCTGCTACAGCCCTGTCTGCTTGCATTTGCTACCCAGATCACATAGACTAAAGCAACTTGCACAGCGGGCCTTAGGTCAAGAGCACTGCACTGCTCACCTTGGGAGCCAACTGAAAATTAGCATGGCAAAGTATTTCTGGAGTGAAAGGTAAGAAACAAGGAACCCTTTGCAATACACGTTGATACCTTGAAGAAGTTTCCTTTCTCAGGAAGGTGTGAGCATGCATGCATGCCAGCGTGAGTGCATGCGTGTGTGTGTGTGTGTGTGTGTGGTGTCTGTATGTATGTGTTCCTGTGTGACTATGTGCCCATATGTCTGTGGATTGCTAGAGAATCTAACTGGGGACCATGTATACATTGGGCAAGTGTCAACAATTGAACTGCATACTGAGCCTTCCCAGTCAGATTTGTTTCTAAAATTCTAGGGTTCTGAGCAAAAGGACCACAGACCCACTAAAAACTAAAGTTCACCCCCCATGTTTTCACCACTAAATAATTTCTCTGGAATTTCCAATAAAATTGGAAACTTCTTGCAACTGTGCCACCAGCTTTCACATAAGGCTTAAGTCTGCTCAGAAGGAAAGGGCCATCATTTTAGAAATACAGCAGTACTGGTACAGTGGAGAAATACATAAATTTTCACTACAGCAGTTGGGATCATTTACATTGAACCATATTTCTCTTTCTTTCCCCAAGTTCCACTATTCTTCATCTGTTAGCAGAAGTGTTAATATTTCATTGTGCTACTGTGCTTCAATGTCTTCAAAAAATGTCTTTGGAGGCCTATTTTGGAAATCCAAGTAAGAGTGTTCTTTTTCTTTAAATAAGAAGATATTAGTGGTTTTACAGAGTGTATTCCTGTGCTGTTTTTCTCAGTGTTTGCAAGATTTCACTGTATGGTTGTAGATATCTGAGTTCTACATCCAGAACAGCCTCAAAACTGCTGGCTGAGATGATCAAGCCTCACAGAATATTCCTGTCAGGACTTGACCATAATCTTCAATTTTTTTTTAGGTCCTCATAAGATTATCAGCACCCCCAATCAGCAGGAAGTATCCCAGAAAACTATTCTCACATTCCCAAAAAATGGATTATGTTTGTTAAGAGTATTAGTTGCAAGTTGTTATGCATAATAGTTGGGGAGGGGAAGGAGCTAAACAAAGGAGTTTAGATTTAGAGATCTTGTTTTGAAAAAAAGGGGAGTGTTGTGGGACAATGGTCTTGTATCCAGTCACTTGTATTATTTTAATAAATAATTTAATAATAATAATAAATTTAATAATTTAATAAAACGCTGATTGTCCAGTAGCCAGGCAGGGAGACAAGAACAGGAGAATTCTGGGAAGAGGAAACTGTCAGTCTACAGTCATCATCCAGACACAGAGGAAGCAAGATGAGAATGCCTCACTGATAAAAGGTACCAAGCCACACGGTTAACATAGGTAAGAATTATTGACTAATATAAGTTATAAGAGATAATAAGAAGCCTGAGCTAATAGGACAACCAGTTTATAATGAATGTAGATCTCTGTGTGTTTCTTTGGGACTGAATGGCTGCAGGACAGGATGAAACAGAAACCTCTGTCAACACATCACAAGATGCTAATATTTTTGACCTCTGACCTGACTCTGGAACATTCTTCTAAGACTGTACATCTCATGACCCTTCTTCTTTTGTTACATTATTATACATAGCATATACGATCAGACTATTACATGGATAGCATCTAAAGTAGAGCAGAAAAACATTTAAATCACTTTTGTTCAGAAAACTAAAGGGTTTGATTATAAAAAAAAATATAGAGACCAGCAGGCCTTAATTCTTCTTTCAAACCAGCCTCTGCTCCCTGTTGACCTACTCAACAACACTAAAAAATAGCCATGCTTGAAGACACACGGCATACACAACTGTGTTCCCTTGACCTCCCGAGTAACCTGAGCCACAAGAAACAACCATGCTGGAAGGCACATGGCTATAGCAGGCTTTTAATTTTGGGGGCCACCAACTACCTCTCGAATCATGACATGGAGACTCATTATTAGTTATGAATTTTCAGCCTTAGCTTATGTTTATTTCTGACTAGTTTTTTTTCTTTAACTTGAATTAACCTGTTCTTTTAATCTACATTTTGCCTAAGGGGTTTGCCTTTATTTCTGTATGTCCTACTCTGTGTCGCTAGCTGGTGGCTACCTGGCTAGCCCTGGGGATCTCCCTCTCTTTCTCTCTCTTCTCTTCTTCTTTCTTGAGCCTAGGTTTCTCCTACTACTTATTCTATCTACCCACCAGTCCCACCTATTCCTCTCAAACATAGCTATTGGCCACACAACCTTTTATTAGAGCAATCAGGTCTCAGGCAGGCAAGATGAAATATCAACACATCTTTAGATAAGTAAACAAATTCCACATAAACAAAAGTAACACACCTTTACACAGAACAATATTCTGAAGCATAAATAAATGTAACACATCTTTGCCTAGTTAAAATAATATTCCATAACACAGGGCATGCATAGTTATGATATGCTCTACAATACTGAGCCATAGGGGAAAAATAGTCATACAAGAAGACACATGACATTCACAACTGCATTCCCTTGTCTACCAAAGGACTAAAGAATGTGCTTATAAGGATGAGAAAGACCCAAGAAATCCCTGCCAAAAAAAAGTGAGTGTTTATCAATGTGCACACAAGAACTTTAAAAAGGACAAAGCACTCTCTTGTAAGGAACACCAAACAGAACTCATATGAAATATTTTATTTTTATGACTATCCTGAAACCTTAATGTATATTGTATTTTGTTCCTATCCCATGGCTTCACAAAAACAATCCAGATTTCCTCTTTCTTGGGAATTAAAAATTGTGTTATGACTCCTCACAGAAGAGAGATGAAGAAGTAACATCCAGTAACCTTGAATTTGAGTTCCAAGATTCTTGTTCTCGGGCTTTTTTCTTCCCCCTCAAGAATAATTTTTTTTTTAGGGTTTAAAAGAAAATAACCTAGAGCAGACAAGCTGTAAATCTCAGTAGCTGCCTGGAGGAGGAGAATGGGGAAGAAAATACAAAAGCCATGGCCATGACTCAACCAGCCTGGAAGCCAGTCTATGGCCATGGTGGGGAAGGGGAACTGTAGAGAGTAAGGAGATCTAAGGTGCAAGGGAAGGCCTGCTCAGAAACAGAAAGAAGAAGCAGAGAGGTACTAAGAGTCTCCTTTAATAATGATAAGTAGGCAAGAAGGAAGTATAGGTGGATTGCCCAAAGACCTACAATTGGTCAGTAATACACACTCTGAGCCAAGATCAGAGCACAGGGCAAAGCCTGATGCTCCAACTATTTTGGACATAATGACTAAGCCCTGTTATCAAGACCCAGTTGCATCAGAGTGGGAGTTACTCCAGGGCCGCTATCTCAGGTTAGCTTTTAGTAACAGTTGCGTATTCCTGAAGTCCCTGAACCACACTCATTTAGCCTGGAAAAGGTTCTGACACTGTCCAAGGTTAGCATCATAGCTACATGAAAGAAGAACCCATAATCCTACTCAACTTCTTACTCCTTCTTACTGATATGACATGAATGGACATCGGATTAAAAGGAACATCAGGGTTAAAGCTATGAAGGTTGAAAGTCAGGGAAATGGCTCTACCAATGAATGTTCTATGTAAACCCAATGACCAGACTTTGATTTGGAAAGAGGCAGATCCCCACAGATTGCCTTGGCGGCCAACCGCCAACCAGCTGAGTCTAAACAGTGAGTTTCCCATTCAGTGAGACACCCTCAAAACTACTCAAAATTGCTCCACGGACAAAAGGCTAGATAAGAATTTTGCAATAATGGCCACAACACAACAGCCTGGTAGCTCTGATGGAAGTTAGCTTCCTGGCGTGGTTAAACTAAACATGAGACCAGAGAGTTTAGTCTTATGAACAACTCTAGACCCTGCTGAGATCTAAGATGAGTGACACCTGGAGGAGAGAAGAGAGATGCCCCAAGGTCAACAGCCATCAGAGCAGAGGTCAGAGATGGACAGAGGCAGACTAGGGCCACCCCTTAGTGAACAATCACAAGTAATCATTTCAGTGGCTGGGCAAGAAGAAACTGTATACAATGTGCCACCATTGAATTGTCTCAGTTCCCAACATATTCAGAGAATTAACTAATTTCAGCAGAAATTACCTCAGTCTTTGACCTGTTTCTAGCATAAATCCTATTTTTAAAACCCCCCTAGACAAACATACTAATGATTTTTTCCATCTCTTGGGATGACTCTCAACTCCGTTGGGATTCTCTCATCTTTCCTAAATTTTCCTTAATAGAAGCCTGCTTTCCTTTGCTTGCTCTCTCGTGCCTTGTCCTTAATTATCTTCTGTATAAGACAGCAAACTTGGGGGCCTCTGCCTCAGGTTGGCTTTTTGTCACAGTTGAGTATACCTGAAATCCCTGGACCACACCCATCTGGTCTAAGACTGGCATCATGGCTTCATGAAAGAAATGATACAGGACGTGCAGCCTTGAAAACTACAAAAGCACACAGTTTGGCAGAAATGCTTCTCCCATGAATTTGCTGAAGATCAGGCACATTTTCATTGGAAAGACATTGTAAGATGAACTGAACCCTTAGATCTATGCTTCCTAGGTCCTAACCGACTCTGGGTGCTTGGGATGCACTGCTATCCTGGTGAATTTTAATTGAAAGAAGGAAAATAAAGTAAGCTTTAACGACATTTTACCTGATGTAACATTGTATTGTTAATCCTGAAACATGCTGTGTATGTATGTGTGTGTGTGTGTGTGTGTGTGTGTGTGTGTGTGTGTGTGTAATTTAGCCACACAAGACTCACAGCCTATTGATTAAATTGTATATGATCATGAGCTAAAAGCCAGGCTTTTTCCTACCAGACACTTAATGTTATAAGTTTGAGAGCACACCAGACGGTGGTGGCGCACGCCTTTAATCCCAGCATTTAGGAAGCAGAGGCAGGCAGATCTCTGTGAGTTCAAGGCCAGCCTGGTCTACGAGAGCTAGTTCCAGGACAGGCTCCAAAGCTTCAGAGAAACCCTGTCTCAAAAAACAAACAAACAAATAAATTTGGAGACACAAAGAAAGAGGCATGCCTACAATGCAAGTGCTCAAGAAGGCAAAACTTCAATTATTGATGAAGAGGGTCTTCTCTGAAGGGCAAGCACTCAAAGACAGGAAGGCGGTGACTATGTCTTTGCACACTGGCTGGGCTCCAATCTCAGTCTTTCTCAGTTAGTTAGTCTTTTTCTTTGTTTGTTTGTTTGTTTGTTTGGTTGGTTGGTTGGTTGGTTGGTTGGTTGACTGGTTTTTCAAGACAGGTTTTCTCTGTGTAGTTTTGGCTATCTTGAAATTTGATCTGTAGCCCAAACTGGCCTCAAACTCACAGAGATCCTTCGGCTTGCTGGGATCAAAGGCAGACCTGTGCCAGCACTGCCTGGCTTAGCTGGCTAGTCTTTAAAAACATGGTGTCATCATGTAGATAGCATGAAATTGACCATAATAGTAAGGTCTAAACCACAGAAACCAGGAAGCATTATAATTCAATGTTGTTTCCAATAAAAGCAACTTTGATTTATTTCTAACTCTAAAGTTGTCAGTTCTACAACTGAGATGGAAGTAACTTCTACTTTTCAAGAACTTCTGAATAAAATGATGAATTCAAAGATGTATTATAACCCTTGTTTATAACAAGGGATTGTTTTGCCTAATAATCAGGTTGGCATTATCAGTCAATTAATGAACTCCTTAAAGAATGTAACTTATTCAAATACTGACAGTACAGAGTTTACTGAGTCAATCTCCCAAATAATCTGAATAAAAGCTCTCTACAGACTTCATGTTTCTCAAAAGAAAAAAAAAGAAAAAAAAAAGAAAAACATGGTGCCTAAGAATGGAAGGGAAACGGTGTTGGCTCCTTTAATCTGAGAATGTAGTGTGTGATTGATGCAAACAACGGTTTGTATGATTACGTGTGTGTGGTGGGGTGTGAACTATTTGCATACAAGGTGGATGAGATAAAAAGTTGTAAATTCCTTGGTAGAAATACAACCTTTATAAGTGTTTGGTAGAAAATCTGAATTTCATGTTTCTTACACTGAGGACGAGATGATAAACCCTCCTAGCTTTCAGTCCCTGATACAAGAGAGAAAGCTGCACAGTGGAACTAGTTCCATACTCTGTAGAGTGCACTAAAGATGGAAACCAGGTTAATGTGGTAAAACATGTTCTTCAACACATCTGCTATGATGATAGATGATGGTTTTGTTTTGGGGTTTCTGTGTATGCTTCTTTGGGGAGCTAGGATGAAATTCAGCAGGTGTTATTTTTGTGTTTAAAGGTGAGTTTTTCACTCTATTCTGTATTCTCTATCTATTGTTACTTTATTTTAACCATCTTAGGAATTCATTTTTGTCTTTTTTTCCCCACCGAATAAACATCAACAGTAACTAATTTATTCCAGCATAGACTGTCTCATCCAGCAGAGTCCCAGATATTTTTTAACCAGTGTTTTCATTTTGGAGCTCGTGGCTAAGAAAGCTCAGGTCAGAGTTTTAGGGTCATTGACTCAACCATTACAGAAGCTAGAGAACAATTTATTCGAAATAATATAACTCAGAACATCCTGCAGGCATATTAATGGGACCAATACAATATTTCTAATCTATGTCATCTGTAGTCATTAAAGCACTCTGTACCAAGTCATGGCAATGGACAAGGTTGCTGTGGAAGAGCCTGGGGTCCTTCCTCAAGAATGGATTGAGATGTAAATACTTCAAACGGATAGGCATCTCAGAATAAAGATAGATCCTATTCTTTATAATAAGTATTTCTTATGTAGGCACAAACTCTTTGAATTCTTTGGTCATTTTATTTATTAAATGTAACTCTGTTGTTCCCACTAATGAGAACGGGGAATTCTAGGGAGAGAAAATTCATTCATAACCCACACATCTAAATTTATCTGAAATTGCATTACCACCAACACTTCAACCAGAGCTGGAAATGGGGGCGAGGCATGAATACACAATCTGCTTTGCTTTGATTTTCACAATGAAAATACTTCAGTGTGAAATACAGCCTAGAGGCAGACAAGAAAACAAGAGAAGAAAATTGCTGCATTAATACATTGGATGAACAACCAAAATGCAGATTAAAAACAACCCTATCATCACAGCCTCCAATACCACTGTCTTGGTGTCTCACCAGGGATGCTGGAGTTCTCAGAGGTGAACAGGACCTCGCCAGGGATGCTAGAGTTCTCAGAGGTGAACAGGACCTCTCCAGAGATGCTGGAGTCTCTAGAGGTGAGCAGGACCTCAACGGGGATGCTGAAGTTCTCAGAGGTAAGCAGGATCTCAATGAGGATGCTCGAGTTTTCAGAGGTGAGCAGGACCTAATTTAGATAATGTACACCTGTTCGGTGACATTGTTTGAGAAGGCATAGGAGGTGTGGGCTTGCTGGAGAAAGTATGTCACTGTGGGTAGGTTTTGAGCGCTTAAAAACTCTGGCCATTTTGAGTTCACTTTATCGGCTTCCTATTGTGGTTTGAGATGTGAGCCTTTGGCTCTCACTTCGGGTTCCAGTTGCCATTCCTGTTTCTGCCATACTGGTCACCATGACATTGATGGACCATAAGCACCAAATAAAACCTTTCTTCTAGAAGTGTTTTATCAAGTAGTGAAAAATGACACTACCTGTACAGTAATAGAGAAAAACAGGAAGAGACTACATAAAAATTAAAACAGCCTAACGAAACAAGTCTCAGAATTAATGTAAAAGCTAAATTCAACAAAGAAATGAAATCCCACAACATCAGCAGACCCAGGAGAGGAAAATTCCCAGTTCTTCACAATGTGATGTTCAACACTAAGACACAAGGAGGAATAGAGACGTGGCTGCCCCTCAGTGGGGGAAACAGTGCAAAAGTTTCCCTGGGTGTCATTAGAGACTTGCCGTCTTCCCAAAGGTCAGCTGGTATGATAGGTGCTCAATAGTTTGTCCTTGGTTTTGAGGAGTTTCCTTAGTAGCTTAGGAAAACATATCAAGATAGCTCACATCTAAACGGCTTAGAGAAATACACACCTATCAACATAAATAAAATACGACAGCATAGTAAATTTAAATAAAAATAATTGGCTTGGCACTATATTTCTTCTAACTTCTCTTTATATTCAGAATCTTTCAAGTTGGAAAGTATAACAGAAAAAATAGAATTCTGTTCTATTACAGTGAAAAGTAGAAATATATAATGAACTGTCAAATGAGACAGAAGAAATAAATGACGGAGTCTAACTGCAGGCTATCTAAAGGCTGTGATGGGAGGAAGATGGCAACTAATTCTGCTTTGAAGACTTCACAAGTGAAGTGACATGCAAGTCCTCAGAAACAAATCCCTTCCTTCAAGCAGAGAGCACACTCCCTCCCAACCGTTCCTGTGACAAAGACCAGCAGGGACCTAACTGTCAGTGCAAATCTAGCCTGAAAACTCCCCCTCTGTCCTCAGGCAGACAGGGCTACTCTCAGAAACAGCTCAGTCCTGCTATTCCAGAAAGCAAAAAGATTACCATTTTCATCAGTGGGAGGCAAGAACATTTCCTTGACAGCAATTTTGAAGGTCCTCTTTGGAACGGTTGCTCTCTGATACATTTATAGGCCTGTGCACAAGTTATTCTGTTCTCTTAATGTGGGCAAGCGTCTGACCCAGAGTCAAGCTTTATGGTAGCTTAATAAAAACACCTGGCAAGTCTGCTGAAAACAGAACGCAGGATAAAATTACCTCTGTGCGTCATTTAAGCACACACCTGCACCTATCTCCTAGAAGTAGTTGCCTTCAATATCCCCAGACCAACCACAGAGTATACCCTGTCCCCAACTGCTTACTGCCCTGTAACAAATGTTTTCCATGTTTTTGCTATAAGAGTCGGAACCCTGCATTCATCCTAGGTTGGCTTTGAACAGACCCTCAGCTGCATGACTCTTCTTGGGATCTGTTTACCCTAGACAAGGGCACTAACAGACCATATAAAGATTCCCTAAACAGAACTCTATGAACCAATGAATTTACCAAAATAATTTATAGATGCTTGGGTGAGGGGTTACATAGAGCTCAGTAGGGAACCCAAGGACATCCACACCATCAAAAAGTCCACCAAGGCATGTGTAATGACTTGCCAAACTTCATCCCGAGAGAGGTCCCTGCCCAGTTTTAGCTGCACTGAAAAGTCTCCTCTTCCTAGCAATGGCTTCCTGGTTTTATATCCTCGGGGAGGGGCCTAGTGAATTGTGTAACTTCCTAAGCTTCCTGAGCCTCTCAAGTATCTTTAGCATCTTGAGTCCTAAGATTCTTCTTTCTCTTATCTCCTCCTATTGGAGGAACTAGCTAAACAACACCCACATGCTTTGGACAACACTTGGCATTTCTATAACTGCCAAAGGGATCAGTGTTTGAACCTTAATGGAAAACACTTGCTAAAGCCACAGAAGTAAGCATGGAGGCCTGTGGTATACCTCAGTGGTAGTGTTTTCCTAACATGAATGAAGTTCTGGGCACCTACAAAAATAAGTAAACATGGCATGGTACCTGCTGCTCCTGTATCATGGGGTTCCCAGCCCTTGTCATAGCCTAGGACCTTAAACCAGAGTCTGGGTGTGTGGCAGGAGATACCTTTGTAGAAGTGACGCTCGTTGTGACTGTGACCGACTCTCTTTCCACAGTAGCTGCATCCATGTTTTGGATTTCAAACATTTCCATTGCTTCATCTCTTCCACACTATTGTTCCAACCAACAGACCTCAGGGCAGGTCTCAGCCATCAGTGAGTTTTAAACACCAACCATACAAGTGATGGAGCCTACACATGGTTCTAGATTCCAGCTGTTGGTCAGTGCCCCTTCATGTGTCTGCCATATGTAGCCATTGGGGAACAATAGCAAACGATAACATAGTAACTGAAATCTATAAAGCTCTGAATATAAGCATATTTTCTATAGGCCATCACATTCTGGGATAATTGGTAATGCAGGAGGAGATAAGCAAACATCCACAAAGGATATATGTGTCAACAGCATAATCCTTATTTTCTAGCTTAAAGAGGAGTTGAAATGTAGATCAAGAGCAACTTTGAAAGGTGAAATCTGCATCAACTGAGCATCCAAATACCATGGATGCATTCCTAAGAGCTGCTACAGCACCATCCAGAGCCTCTGCCTTCTGCAACATGAGACATGCTGATCACAAGAGCATCACTTTATCCCCTCCCCAAATACAGGCAGTGAAACCCTGGGAGCCCTTCCTATCATCCATCCAGGGGCCTCCAGATACCTGTTCAAGCTAGAAGCTTTGCTTCTCCACCACTCACCCTGGAGCTCTTCCACCCACACCTCATCAATCAGAGGCTTTCACAAAACAGCACATGAGACAAGTGATAAATGTCATCATGTCATGGAAGACAATTTTTTTGCCTTATATCGTAATTCTTCTAGGCACTGCAAGAACTTAGAAAAGAAAGGAGCTGACATGGATTCAACCTTCCTAGGAGCCTTTATTAGGCGTAAGAGCCTTCCTCCACAGTCTGTATGATGGGCCTTGAAAGGAGAAAGAGGGTCTCTGATTCCAGAAAGGACCGGGTGAAGAACCGCTATGTGTAGGATAGCATGAATATGGAGGGAAGCAGCCTTTAACCCCAGAGTATTCAGAGAGATAGAGTACCATGGCCACAGGCAGTCATGGTGGGATCTTGAATGGAAAGTGACTGATTTCCCTTCAATTTTAGAACACATAGGAGCTTTCTGATTCCCATAGGTTGAGGAGGATGATGGAGCTAAATACCACGTGACACAGCAAGGCTCCATACTGGGAGCCAGGAAGTTACAAAGACAAGTTGGAGTTAACGATTGTCTTGGGCTTGCTCTCAATGGCAAGGGGGAGAGAGGCTGCATAGCCACAGCACACTTTATCAACTCTCTGTCCCGAAGAGAGCAGTGAGGGCGGTGTGGCCTGATTTCTGAAGGAGAAAGAAGCACCTAGACAGTCGCTTATCTGATAGGCATTCCCTCCCCAGATTCCCTTAGGATGGTGTTGTGGAAGATTGAATGACCTGCTCCGTCCACATCCATGCCTTTTGTCCTGTCACTTGACTGAGCTTCATGCTCTAAGCAATACTATTTCTCAGTCCCACTGTTGGGGGACTCTGATTTGCCTTGCCAACTGAATACGAGGGAATGAGTCAGGGGTCACTCTAGCTTAGGATTCGAGAAGCAGGGCCTTTCCTGCTCCCTTTGGGATGTGTGCCGTCTAGTAATGTGTCATTGTTAGCTTCCGCTATGGACTTGACACAAACCTAGACAAACCTGGGAAGGGGGAACTTCACCTCAGGAATTGTCCCAATTTGACTTCTAATTGATGTCCGAGAGCCCAGGCCACTGTGAGCAGTGCAGTCCTTGAGGACCTGTCCCAGCTTGACTTCTAGTTAGTGTCTGAGAGCCCAGGCCACTGTGGGCAGCGCCATCCTTGGGCAGATAGGTCTGAACTTGATGAGAAAGGTAGCAGAACAAGCCAGAGGCAGCAAGCCAGTGAGCGCTGCTCCAGTTCCTGCCCGCCCTGGCTTCCTTCCCTGATGGAGTAGACACTTTAACCTGAAATAAGCCCTTTCCTCTTCAACTCTCATTGTTCTTGTTGTTCATCACCTCAAAAGAACCCAAAGCAGACTGGAGTTAATTAGAGAAAACCGAGCCCCGATGCCAGTTGGAGTTCACGCCGAGTCAGTGGTCTACAATCCCCAGGAGAGTTGGATTTTGCTTATGCATGTCCAAAAGAACTCCGGCTTCTCTCTCACGCCAAGTCACTCTGCTGTCTTTGAACCCTGAAGAACGCTGGGGATTCTCTCAGGAAGTTCCTGCTTTCTTCAGGTTCACTTGTGCTTCTGTCTCTTGCTGCTGCCCAAAGTGCTATTGTGTATCCAATGGAAAGATGACAGCCATAACAAGACTATTTGGAACATTCTTTTTTTCCTCTGAAAGGAATCTACACCTAGCCATCAGTCCTTAGATGGCACAGCCTAGTTCAAAGGGCTATAAAAGGAAGGAAAACAAAGAAAAGAACAGGGGGAGGGAGGGAGGGAGGAAAGAGGGGAAAGAGCTGGCAATTCAAAGTCCACCTTCGTAGGGCACTCTGGGAACTGGGAACTGAGGTACAGAACAAAATTTGACCTTCACTAAAAGGTTCATTGTGCTCGTCCTTGCACTTTCGGCAAATGACTCAGGAGACACAAGATGGAATCTACACTGGACAGTTTGGACAAAGAGAATTTTCATTCCCGGTTTTTAGCTTTCTGCTTGCCAGGCAATGCAACCAGATCTCTAACAAGTGCACTGGACATGGCCGAGGGAATGCAGGCATGGAGTAGGGTGGGGGTCAGGAGAGAGGGGACGCTGACTTCTTAGGGAATGAAGAAGGTCAGGTTAATCAGACACGCCTGTGTCCTGGGCCTCACAGATACTCTCCCTGGTGTGATATGTTATTTCTATAGCAGTTTCTAGAGCCCTGGGATGTTTTCCTGTGGAATTAATCACATCTCCTTCTCTCCTGGTCTCTCTCAGCTGGGCCCCTGGTTCTGAGTACACATGTCCCAGTACACACTGGTTGCTTTGCAAGTCTATTTCTCAGTCTGTGGAAAGGGGTCAGAGGCCACATTCCATCATCCACCCTGCAGGAGAAGCTCTATTCCCCTTTGTCAGAAAATCTTTCCTTCATTCTTCTATACTTTATAAGATGCGAGATTTCCCTGAATTTTAATGCTAATACAAAGCACTCAACTTCGACCTTATATTCTCACGTCTCACCTCATAAAAAATAGAGTAGAAAAAAGCAGAAAAAGAATTCTTTTACTATGTTCACCTCAGAATACCTCACCTGTGGGTTTCAGTACTCTAAAATATATTGAACATCCAAAGCTACAAAGGAAAAAAAACTTGTCTATAATAGAACGCACACTTAAAATCTTACATTTAAGACATTATATGTAAATGTGCCTCTCCACCACCCCCACCACCCCCACCACCTCCACACACATGCCGTGAAAGGCGCAGCAACCTCTTGTTACAATAACCAAGACACAGCAATTTCAAATCTCCATTTCTCTATCGGGGATCCAGAAGCCAGGTGAACCGGCAAATGCATGCAGACCTGAGGGAAACAGAGTGACTTATTTTCTTTCCTACAGAGAATCCCTGCTTAGCAGGGGGCCCTTCCCAGGCTGAAGGACATCCAAAGCAAGTTTGGAACTCTGGCAGGTGGGTCATCATGAAGAGTCTGCATATCCACCTTGCATGCCCATCATCCAACCGCGTTCAAATTGCTTCCGTTTGTCCTCCTGTCAAAAACCTGGTCAACAGAAACTGATGGGAGTAAGAGTAGATTTATTAACAGCAGAAGGTAGAGGAGAAAAGACTTTCTGTCTCAAATGACCGTGTGAGGTGTAGACTCTGCTCCAGGTGTGACAGACCACCAAGGAAATACAGCGAGAAGTGGTCAGGGAACCCTTCGCTGTGAGCTCCTCCTGAGCGGCCCCCATCAGAGAGCCACACCTAAGAGCTTTGCCTCCTGGGGTCAGCACCCACAGTTACGACAGGTTTGCTTCCCTGCAACTCAGCTCATTGGAAACTTGAAAAGAGGAAGAGGGAACTAATATTCTTACTTGACTGGTATTCCTCCCTTCTGTTTATCATAAAAGGTGAGGAAATAGGGAGGATTGATGGTGACGGAGGAGTTCTTTAGACTGCTCGCTCTTGTCTGAGGGTCCATCAACATCTTTGGGGATCCAAGAAAGCCAGGAAGAGCAGGCCATCTCACTAGCTGTCCAGACTCTATGGGACCATCTGGGACTAGGGAAGTGCAGGGCACATGGGAGCAGTTTGCAGTCTTTAATTGATTAAAATCTGCTGGATTGAGGTAGGAGAGCCCCCAGAAAAGGGGAGAAAAAGAGATCCCACTCTCAGGAATAGGCAAGTGGGGAAATTAAGGAGGGTTTATCTGGAATTTGTTTGACCCGTGAGAGGTGGATTCAAGCTGAATCCCTGAAGTTTATAATAAGAGATAAAAGTTTTAAATATATTAGCAGTAGCACTATTTGCGATCTGTACTGAAATCCATATTGTAGGAAAGGCAGTAGTCTCCTGTCTTTGGCCCATAGTAAAAGCTTGGAGAACCAAAACATGATTTGAGGTTAAAGGCATTAACACACTATCCAGAGAACTATACAGAAGTCTGAATATGTGTGTGTGTGCATATATATATACATGCGTACACATATATGCATGACAGATGTTTTTAGCACAATGGGAGGCATTTTATTTTTAGAAGACAACCAAAGTAAATTTAAAATCTTGATCTTGTGACCAATAATAGTACACAGTGCTGGACCTGGTTTTCAGAACTCTCTAGATTGATGCTGAGATTTTGAACTATCGCAATTTTAGTGTAGGGAGGAGCAAAGAAATGAAACCCTTCCTTAGGCCTTTATAACTAGACTTAGACATCAAAAGCACTTTTTATTTATTTATTAAAGATTTCTGTCTCTTCCCTGCCACCACCTCCCATTTCCCTCCCCCTCCCTCGTCAGCCCAAAGAGCAATCAGGGTTCCCTGCCCTGTGGGAAGTCCAAAGAGCACCCTCCTCCATCCAGGTCTAGTAAGGTGAGCATCCAAACTGCCTAGGCTCCCACAAAGTTAGTACGTGCAATAGGATCAAAACCCAGTGCCATTGTTCTTGAGTTCTCAGTAGTCCTCATTATCCTCTATGTTCAGCGAGTCCGGTTTTATCCCAGGCTTTTTTCTTCGGCAACTTCCTGAAGCTTACACATCCTCAGATCTTTACAACTGGCATTTATACACCTCAGGGAACTTTCTTAGACCTCAGAACTTACATAAGCTTTAAACCCTTTTTTAGTTGATAACTGACCATGTGGTGATTGACCGGTGATTGATTCTGAGAGCAGTCCTTGCCAAGCAAGTTTCTTTAAGTAAAGGAGCAGTAAAAAGTTATTTCGAAATCTGCTCTGTGAGTTTATCTCTTCCCAGAGCAAAATAAATGGTTTATCTTTCTCAGCTGAAGGGCTAGCATCTCTCCATCTAGGGAAGTGAGGCCTGAGGCCTGGTTTTCAAATATGAAGAGAAGTCAGATGGAGTTTTGGAGAAGGGAGCTTACGTCCTTGTTTCTGTTAAACCGACAGAGCTACAGTTAGTCAATATCATTGGAGATCTTTGCAAGATAAATTACGGTAGCTATTATAATCCTAATGGTCTCTGTATTAATTAAAATGACAGAAATTTAACCACAGCCTAGACAGTTGCCCTCACCTCCCGTGGTCTCTGTGGGGCGGTGGTCACAGGTCTTCAGCGCTCAGATAGGACAGCATTTAATTTACAGCAGAATCAAGAACAGCAATAATCACAAAGCGGCATTGGCCTTCAGCTGCCAGACCCAGGTCTGGGAGATTTTCCTGGGAAGAAATTTAAGAAAACTGCCCTTACTCTGACCAGGAAGAGTAGGGCAATCAATCCAAAAGGGTCCACTGTTTGGGCAGAGCCCTGGCGGCAGGTGAAGCATAGGTGAAGCCCAGTGGTTAGAGTTACCACAATTCAGGTAGAGTCCTTGTACCCCAACTATCTTCTTTGGAAACTTAAGGACTCCAAGTAGAATGTGATATATCTATTATGGGAAGTTTTTTATTAATCATTTTAAATGCCATATTCAGTAGATCTCTGAAGAGTTTGAGGACCATCTATCTATTAAGTATACCTGATTTAATTACTTAATTTAGGCTTAACTTTGAAAACACTTTAAGTTGCATGTTTTAATTATCTTTTTGTTTTGTTTTTTGTTTTTCGAGACAGGGATTCTCTATAACTTTGAAGCCTGTCCTGTAACTAGTTCTTGTAAACTAGGCTGTCCTCAAACTCACAGAGATGCACCTGCTTCTGCCTCCTGAGTGCTGGGATTAAAGGCCTGCGCCACCACCGCACAGCTGTCTTTAGAGGTTTAAGTTGGCAGTTTTCACAAGACTAGGATTTTACCACTTTCCCCTGTTCAGTTTGAGCTTATAAAACTTGATTTGAATATTTAATTGAAGTTCTTCTAGCATCAAAATAAAACATTGAATTATAAATACAGTAACTTTAGCTCATAAATACAGTTCATTGAAAGACTGGGAACGTTCCTTATCTTTTTTTATGGTATACATCCACAGAATATCACTTTTCTTATATGACTCAGTTTATCCAAATAACTAAAACTTAAATCAGTTACCATTAACCAGAGAAGACCTTGAGAATTTATAAACCTTATTCATCAAGCATATATTGTTCATTATTCAAATTTTCTAGAAGCCTAGTATTGAGCACAATCAGCAAAGACATAAGTGGTTAGCTATACAACTCTAAGTCAGCTTTTGTTAATCTGAGTAGATTTTATAATTTTGAATTTTTATCATCGTACAAAAATCCATACCAACCTAGAATATTTTGGAGACTTATTGTTGCTTCTTTGTAGTCTAAAAAGAGATAAAATAAGAAATTAAGGGCTCTGCGAGACTGAGTAGTTTTATAATTGTGGTTTTATGTCACACCACACTGTCACCTTAAGACGGTGAAGTCACACGGCATGTGCTCTTTAACTTTAGTAAATATGGCTGCCAATCACATGGAATCAAAACACATGGTTTCTATTTATAACATCTATTTTCTCAGCAGATCTATTTTTTTTCTTTTAAACACTGCTTGGCCCATTTCTATCTAACCTCTTCTCGGCTAACTCTCGCACCTGGACTAGCCCATTTCTTATAATCTGTGTAGCCCATGAGGTGGCTTACCAGGGAGATTTTAGCCTATGTCTATCCTGGGTCGGAGCTTCATCGAGTGCGTCTGCCTAGGAGAAGGGAGCATGGCGTCTCTGCTCCAGAGTGCAGAGCTGTCGAGTCTGAGCTCACTTCCTCTTCCAGCATTCTGTTCTGTTTACTCCACCCACCTATGCTCTAAGCTATGAGGCCAAGCAGTTTGTTTATTACTTAACCAATGAAATCAACAGATTGATATATGACACTCCCACATCACTTCCCCTTTTTCTGTTTAAACAAAAAAAGGAAGGCTTTAACTTTAACATAGCAAAATTACATATAACAAAACAGTTATTAAGTAAAAATTACAATGATCTTTATCATAACTAAGGAAAACTATAACTAACTATTCTTTAACTCCATAAAAGACTCCAGAAAGATACAATATTACCTAAGCAAACAAAAAGTAAGCAACTTTCAAACTCTAGAAATGACAGAGACACCTTGCTGCCTGTACAGTCACCCAAAGTTCCTCTGTACCGTTGGGGCATCCATATTCGGCCTACAGGCCCATAGTGTCCAGCAGATATTTCCACAAAGCAGGAAATTTCAAAGACAGTCACTAAGCAGATCTATTTTTAAAATGAGAAGTGTATCCAAGTTACATACGTGCGCACATCCCTAGACAAGAGTTAAATCACATACAATATGTTGTAACAAATTAAAATTATCTATGCATAACTATAAAATTTTTAAGTATAAGCTTTTAGTTATAAGTTTAAGGCCAAATTTCATCACAGGTTTTATAGAATTTTTTTAACCATACCCAGTGAACTTACAAATATAAAGCTTACAGCGTAGTCTTAAAAGTTTTTTTTTCTTGCGAGCAGAGCACAGAGAAATTTTAGAGATAAAAAATTTTTAAGAGTGGGATGTTGAGGAGCTGTAGAGAAGAACAAGTTTATATATAAAAGATTTAGAATCGATTGTTTGTGCAGTGGTAGTTGTCATGATTTGAGAGAAGAGAATTTGGAAATTGTGGTAGTTTGAATGTAATTGGCCCCCATAATCTCATAGGAGGTATGGCCTTGATGGAGGAAATGTGTCACTGTGGGGGTGGGCTTTGAGGTTTCCTGTGCAGGATACTGCCCAGTGACTCAGTCAACTTCCTGTTACCTGCAAGATGTAGAACTCTCAGCTAGTAATGCAGCAACATATCTGCCTGCATACCACCATGCTCCCAGCATGATGACAATGGACTGAACCTCTGACACTGTCAGGCACCCCAATTAAATGTTCTCATTTACAAGAGTTGCCATGGTCATGGTGTCTCTTCACATCAATAGAAACCCTGGGACAGAAATCAAGTGTACCAATTTTTTGGCAATTGATCCATACTGAGTCTGAGCTATCTGTAGTGCAAAGAGGAGAGAGAGGGGGGGGGGTCAAAAAAAATGAAACTCCACTGACTGGTATTTTTATAATTTCTCTATCCAACAGGAACCCGAAGGCAGAGGGAGACTAGAGATGGCTTGGAGGGACTGCAGTTTCTAGGCAGAGGTGAGAGAAAGCTAGCTGAGCAGAGGAAAAGGAAGACACTAAGTGTCTTTAGTAGAGAGACCCAGACGGGTGTAACAAGTCAGAGCCAAGAGATACAAAACGAGTGTTCAGGCAGGTGACTTGGGATGGTCTAGAGACACTCACAGCATAGACTGGGATGGTTAGAGCCCTGAAGGGAGAAGCAACTGAGAAGGCAGATTCTAGAATCTGGGTCAAATTTGATGTCTGGCAGGAACCTGCAGAAACAAATGATCCATACAAACTTTAGGAAAGTTATCTTTTCAGCACCTTGGTTTGAAGTGCTGAGCTCTTTGGGGGGGGGGGTGCTCATTTATGCCACCTCGTGGTTTCAGCACCAGATGGATGAAGAAAGAAAATAAAAAAGGAAGGACATGACCACTCATAGGTATGGTGGAGGAAAAGATTTGTCGCAGATAAGTGGCAGTAAGTCGAGGGGTCAGAGGTCTCCTTAGAGGCATCCCAAGGGGGAGTTAGAAGGTATGGAAGATGCCATTGTCATGGGTGAGAAGAGATGAAGATCCTAAGCCTGTAGTCCAGGGCATTCTCAGGATTCAGCAAGGACTGAAAGAAGACACAGTCATTCAGAGAGTCATCACCACACTTAACAGGGACTAAAGCCTGAGGAGACTTGGAAGCTGGTACCAAGGATTTCAAGTGAAGATGAAAGATGAAACACCAGGCTCAAGAAAGGGGTCTCACTGAAAAGATTAGGGTGGGTTAAGAGAGTCAATTTTGGCCTTAAAGACTTTGCCTGGAAGAACCACTACCTCCAAGAGTACCAGAGGGGTGGGTGCTGGTTGCTCAGTGTTTACTTCCTCAGATTCAGGAAGTGTTTACACTGACCTAGAGGGATCACTTACAAATTCCCGGATTCCCTTTGAGGGATGGAGATTCCAGCATTGGTGAGCCAATGAATCTGTTGCAGGTGAGACAGATGGGTAGGGTCCCAGTGTGACTTGGACACCAGGGGGAGCACCAACATTGGAAGGGCCTGTCCGAGTCATTGTTCCAATGAAAGGGTTTTCCAGCAAAAGGGTATCTTCTCAATCAGAGTCAAGAAATGCTGCAAAATCACACAACAGACTTCATGCAAGAAGTTTATTGGTGGTGGGGAGCAAACGGCTGCCTATGAGCAGGGATGGAAAACAGAGACATACTAGGTCATGATGGTGGGCTTCAGAGAGGGTATGGAGCATGCACATAAAAAGATACTCCCTGTGACAAGGGAAACTCAGGTGTGTTGACACTCAGTCATTGAAGGCAGGGAGACCCTGGTTCTGGAATGTGGGCAGTTCTTAGCTGACTAACAAATTTGTCTAGCAAATGATGAGGACGGGGGTTTTAAAGAAATGGTTAGGTAGTTTGTATTAAGAGGATCTAAAAATGAAAGTATTCCCCCTGCTGCAGGAGCTCCTTTTGCTCCTTCAGGTGATAGCCTTGAAGATACCAGCCCACTTGGGCGTGGTCTCTTTGGTTTGAAAAAAGCAGCAGGAGCCATGTGCTCCCTCTCTTGCTTCAGACTCCATTTCCCACTACCAGAATCTTTTCTTGGTCTTGCAGAGGGCTATTGTCTGGTGATGGAGGAAGGTCATTGGTTAAATAAAGAAACTGCCTTGGCCCTGATAGGACAGAAAATTAGGTAGGCGGACTAAACAGAACAGAATGCTTGGAGGAAGAGGAAGTGAGCTCAGACTTGATAGCTCTCCTCTCTGGGGCAGACGCGATGAAGCTCCAACCCAGGATGGACATAGGCTAGAATCTTCCCGGTTATTGCACCTTGGAGTGCTACACACATTAATAGAAATGGGTAATCAAGATATAAAAATTAGCCAGTAAGAAGCTAGAGCTAATGGGCCAAGCAGTGTTTAAATGAATACAATTTGTTTGTTGTTATTTTGGGGCATAAGCTAGCCAGGCGGCCAGGAGCCAGGCGGCGGGAATGCAGCCCGCAGCTCCTACTACAGTCTGGGACAGTGATCTGTAAGTTTTTCCTTTAAATAAATAACCCTTTTATTAATCATAATTCTAAATTGGTGTGGGATTGTTTTGTGACTTACTCCATTACCCCCCATTGGATAAAAGCCATAATTGTCCTTAGTCTTATTAGACACTCTGTCTCATCTCTTCTTTCTAAATAAACACCCATACTTGGTGGCTGCACACATGACTGAAACCTCAGTTTGAACTCAGTCCCTTCTGGTGAGCAGCTTTGGAACGGGATTCCTAGAGTTCATGGTGATGGTGGGTTACATCTAGCCCTCAATTTCGGCCCATCTCCTAAACTCTTCTAGAAGTCTCAACTCTTCAGGCAGGAAGGACTATTACAATAGCCCTGGAAGTCATTAAGTGTGGATACCAGGACTGCATGAGGCTTGGAAAGGGAACACTCTTTTCTCCTGATGAAAAGAATGGAATCTATCGAGGTCCTGGCTAAGGTAATGGCATTCTGATATACTTCAAAGATTAAAACACTGCTTACTATTTTCTTCTCTCTTACGAGTTAATTCAGCTGTACATAACATTCATCTCGTAAATTAGCCCGTCAGGAATATGATTCATGGAATGCCACACTAAGGAGATGGGGAAATAATTATCTGCTTAATGACAATGCGCTTTCCCTCCTCCAGAAACGCTACCACTGTGCAGTTGCTTAGGGAGATACCACCCTGCAGGGCTCCTAAGCCCTAATTTTGCCTTATCTTCTATATCTGTGTCTATAGTCTGTTCAGCTTGTCCCTGATATTCCAAGCATCCTCTCTCCTTTGCTTCTATCCTGTGGCTGCTGGCAAACACCCTGCTTTTCCTCCTCTCCTGCTCTCCATCTTCTCCTCTCGATGCTTCCTTCACTGCTGTTTTCCTGTCAAGGAACGATAAAGTTGTCTTTGTGTTTCCTTTCATATTCGTTTTCCAATTATTTTATTTATTAGACTAAGACCCCACAGAAAAAAGTCTGAACCCCCCTCACAGTCTCTAGCACCCAGTGTGAAGTTCCCCAAAGTTTATGGTACTATTAAAAAGCTCCAGACTTCCTTCCACCACCCCACAAGCTGAGAATGTCAGCTAATTGTATTTCCTCGCTTGGTTGTAATCTGCCTATGTGATATTCCTGCCACTAGACTATAAACGTTGTGCAACTGTTTCTGCCTTAGAACACTTTATGTGAGCATGAGAAATCCAAGTTCTGAGCCACAGTCACTCACAGTTTGCTCAGAATGAATTCCCTCTTATTTTATTTGAGATAAAAGCAATCTTTTTGTCAATACCATATTCTTATGGAATGTATCTTTCATTCATTTTTTCATCATTTTGCTGAAAACCCATAAGCCAGGGAAATTGAGACATGATGCTTCTACTCATCCCCTTGGGTTCTGATTTGTGTGCAGGGACCCTGCTTTGTATTTCTGTTTGTTTCTGTTTCTTTGTTTTATTGTATGCATCTACAAATTCAAGCATATATAAGTGTCAACTCATGTTCAACACTTCCTCTATCTGAAACTCAATCTCTTCTTAGAGATTGAGGGGACTTAGCAGCAAAGAAACATTGTCTACTCTAAAATTAAGGACTATGAGCTGAAGTCTCAAGTGGATTAAATAAAGGCCGTGAAGCTGCAGGTTACATTGCATAGTTTTACAGGTTTTTGTGGAAATGTGTTTGTTGTTTAGAATCTCATTCTGCTCTCTTGTTCCACGGTGAGAAAAGTCACACCGCAAAACTGAGAAACTTATTAGAAGCCTGCCGTGTTTGCTGCTTCGATTTTCACACAGTGGCGCCAACATGAAATGAAGGAGAGTGCTGCAAAGAGAGATTTGAAACATTTGCAAAAACTCCCAGATGGAAGTGGAACCACCTGAGCCACGAGGAAAAATGTCAAGGGGGCCCAGCTGGATCCTCCAAGCAAGAGAACTGAAGACCAGAGGGAGCCTGGAGACCAGAGGGAGCCTGGAGACCAGAGGGAGCCTGGAAAGCAGAAGGAGGCTGGAGACCAGAGACAGCATTGCACTGTAGATCAAAGATGCATGATGTCACTGGGAAAACTGCTATAGAAAGTCCATACTTTTACATTTGCTTTAATGGCTCCACCTCAGTTTTATTCAACTTTATTTTGGAAGGGGCTTTGAGTCATCAGAGGGCAATTAGGCTGAAGTAGGAGAGCCAAATCAAGTCAATAAATGTATTCGTTATGTTTTGTTTAAATATTTTTATTATCATATTTATTTTTATCTATTTTTGTTGTAGATAGATGTATACATGCCACAGAATATGGAGGTCTGGCGACAATTTGTGGGAGCTCTTAGGAATCGAATCCGGTCATCAGGCTTGGCAGCAAGTCCCTTTACCCACTAAGTCATCTTGTCAGCCATTACTCATTTCCCCTTGAGGCACTTTGATCAATATACTGAGAGTCATGCTTGGAAAACATAGTTCAGAAATCATATCAAAACTCAATGCGAGAAGTAAGCTCTGGAAAACATAAACCAGAACTGAAGAAACAGTGACATAAAGATTGCCAGTTCTGGAGAGAGGTCTAGACTGAGTTCATAGACAACCAATGAATCAAACAGAAAATTAAAGGAAAAATATCTGTAACATATGTACTTAGTAATAACTGTGTGTGTAGGTCTGCCCAAATGGCTCAAGTCAGGACAGTGGCTAAAGGCAATGCCGGAGATGGATGCCTTTGAAAGTTTTAGATGACTGTCTGTCCACTGGGTTCTAAGTCTCCACCTAGGGAGTTCACAAAGAGCCATTCCATATTTCTGGCAGAGGAAATCTGTCATTTCCCTAACGTGTTGGCTAGTTTTATGTGAACTTCATACAAGCTGAAGTCATCAAATAAGCAAGTGCTTCTATACAATGGGCTGTAAGCAAGCTTATAGCAACTCATCAATTACTAATTCCTAGTTAGTAATGATGGAGGAGAGCCCACCGATTGTGGGTGGGGCCAGCTCTGGGTGCATGGTCCTGGTTCTATAAGAAAGTAGGCTGAGCAAGCCATGGGGAGTGAACAAGTAAGCAGCACCCCTCCATGGCCTCTGCATCAGCTCCTGCCTCCACGTTCCTGCCCTGTTTAAGTGCCTGTCCTGGATTTCTTTGATGATGAACAATGCTGTGGAAACATCAACCAAATAAACCCTTTCCTCCCCAAGTTGCTCTGGTCGTGGTGATTCATCATAGCAGTAGCAACCCCAAGACACCTAACTTCCTTAAGGGCTATTTCAACCTAGGATACAACAGTGGTATAGCTTTAGAAGAGTTAGTAATTCTTACTAACATACATTATACTATCCCCCTAGTGACCTGCTCATGAACACAACTTTGACGAAACTTGTATGCTCTGCTATGTTGTTTTTAGTCTCAGTGACTTACCCAGGCTGGTCTTGACTGTATGATTCTCCTATCACAAGGTTTGAGATTTCAGGCAGATGCCACCCCACTCATTTTACCACACCGTTTGCAATAAATATTAACATGCGAACACATTTTTTTTCTGATAAAAAGCTAAAATGTTTATAAATGTCTGAGTTTCTCTCTGACCTTTAACATGAGCCTCGTCTTCCTACTTTTGTTCATGTTCTCTCAACCCGTTTTTCAAGAATGCACACATTAGAAACCCGTCTTTCATGGTCTTTATTCTTCATACATGAGGCTAAATTATTCATAGCTTTCTTTAAGGTGAGCTGAAATAGCAAGAATTTAAGAACACCATGAATTTTAACTTTTCACATGTGTAGGGTTTTTCGTTGTTGTTGCTATTTCTATTTTTGCTAATGAGGCAAGTCCACAGGGGCAAACAGGGAGCAGTATAACTTTGTGCAACTTTAGGCAAATTGATTTAGCTTTGCCAAGCCTTGGATTTCACACACAATATAAAACTAATTATAAAGTTTATCTTTAGCATAAAATTGTGACTCAGCATTGATAACAGAGCTAGCATATAGTACTTAGGACAACCTGAACGCAGAACATATGGGGGGGGCATAAATATTAGTATCTGTTGCCATTCTTGTTATGTTCTGGGGTAGACATAGTCTTCAACCACTCAAGGCCATTTTTTTATTTAGCAGTCATGTATTGAGCATCTCCTGCGAGCCGGGTAGTATGGTAATATGGTACTAAGTTATGTAAAACTCAGAAGAATAAAACCATCTCTGTCCTCAGGAACTTGGAAGTATTTCTGGGAATATAAACCATGACTATAAAACCTTCATAAGGAAGGTATGTCATAAAAAGGGCTAGATCTAGGTGAGCCCAATGACTGCCTTCCTCCCCCAGCAGTATCCTAACAGCTTCCCAACACTATGTATGCTTGTTAGTAGGGGTGAAGCCTTCTGAGAACCAGATCAGTTTTTCATGTTTAATGATGTAAATATGTGGTGTCTTCAGTAGGATCTTAGTGTGAGATTGCAGAGAATAACCAAGAGCATTGGCAATAGCCCATAATGCTTCATGTGTCAATGGGACCCCTTTGGCCAACAACTCAAAGTATTGGGAGGTTACTTAACATATAATGCCTAGTGGGGTTTGTCTCCACCTACTATATGGTAATTCCATTTAAACTCATTTCATATATGCATATATTTCAGGAAGCTTCTACAGTAGATAATAAAGGCAATTTACAGAAAGCCCACATCCAACACTATTCTAAATAGAAAGAAGTTCAAAGCATATCTATTCTAATCAGGAACAAGATAAGGATGTTGACTCTTTCCATGCCTATGCAATATAGTGCTTGAAATCTTAGTTAGAGCAATAAGATAATTGAGGGTGTTCAAGGGGATATAAATAAGGAAAAAAGAAGTCAAAGTATGCTTATGTGTAAATGATATGACTCCATTTTTTTTAAAAAAAAAAAGGGCCCTAAAAACTTCATCAGAAAGCCTCTATATCTGATAAATACTTTCAGAAAAGTAGCGGATAAAATATTAACACACAAAAATCAGTAGCCTTCCTATATACAAATGACAAACACATCGAGAAAGAAATCAAAATCAAGTCAAGCCTTTTCTTGGTAAGATGGAATTCTCCACACCCTGTCTCCAATGGAAAGAGAGAGGCATGAAGGTAGGAAGAGGTTCAGCATCAGAAAACCTCTGGGACTCTGGAAGTTCTCCTAACAATAGCTCACAGACCAGGTCCTCCTTGAGACCTACTGATCTCTCATTCATCACAAATCTAGAGACTTGGGGAGCAAATGGAGTACAGGGGTCAAATCCAGATCGGCATGTAGGGCTAGGCAAGTTCTCTACAACTGAACTAAACCCCTCAACCCTTAAAAATTGTTTTGAGTTTTTGTGTTGGGTTTCTACTACTGTGATGAAACACCATAACCAAAATTGATGAGGAAAGGGTTTATCTGGTGGGTTACAGTCTATTATCAGAGAAACCAAGGCAGAAACTCAGTGAAATCTGATTTCCTCCCCTAAAGTGAATGACCTTCCTTTCTTGGTAGATCTCCAAGATGTTAGCAAGGGATAGCTTCTCCTCATCTAAATGATCTCACTGTAGAGTCTCTGTTACATGTCATGTGACCAACTTCTGTCCGGGTAACACCTACCACAGTTGGTCTCAAACATACTCCACTGTAAATTCAGGCAGTCTTGGCCAATCAATCATCCTAGGTGATGCGTTAAAGAGGGCTGCCCATCCCAGACTGCCTCCCTCTATCCTAATTCAGTGGAGAGAGAAATGGACCTTGATCTTCTTTGTTAACAGTAATCTGAAGTTTCCTATTACCATCTAGATCTAATTGTGACTGATACAGACTCTATAGACTAAAGGATAAAATCGGCAGAATTATGTTTTTAGTTTAAAAAACTGCGACAATACTGGTCTTTAAAACTGGTAGTATATTTATATATGAAAATAAACCAACAATTGACCAAACACGTTATGTGCATGTATGAAATTCCCGAACAATAAAAACAGAAACACACACACATAAAGAAGGCCATCTGGCCAGATATGGTGTCACGGGCTTGTAATTCCAGCACTCAAGGGTCTAAGAGAGGAAACTGAAGTGTTTGAGGCCAGCCCGAGCTATCTAACAAGATCCTATCTCAAAAGAGCATATAAAAACAACCAAAACAAAACAAGCATAGAGTCAGGCGGAATGTTTGTGCTTATACTCTAGTAGGAGGAATAAGGAGAGAGGCAGCTAAATAAACAAACCCTGGGTCAAAGAAACTTGAGTGGCATGACCCTGTAACTGAGGGATGGAAAGATGGTCACTGCTGAGGACCATGGGAGGTGTCAGTGGCCATGGGGGATAACACATAAGTCATGGACAAACTCCTTTTAAGGTTTCAGGAAGTTTTGTATGCTTTTTGTCAGGTGGGCTTATATATGTCACAATAAGATATTTCCTTAGTGGACTTTGAATGTATTTCTGCTTTTAAATATACTTCCACGGCAAAAGTTTAACGCATCAAGCATATTATTGGAAGTTAGTGTATCAACAAGTTATCTCTTGCCTGGAATCTACCACTGTTCATCAAGCGTATCAAAATCTCCACTCTCTTGCCTCTCCACCCTGGCTGCAGAAGGCAGCCGTAGAAGGCTTTGTCCACCTGGTCACAGGAAGGCCGTCATTCCTGCTGTGCGCAGACCTTCCAGAGCCTCTGCTACTCGGTCGTTCATGCTCCTGCTCACTGCCCAGACTGATGAGCTCATTGCTTCCCCAGGTGAACTCTGGTGGCATTGAACTTTGGTCTGTTGTTGAGACCTTGTGAGGAGGAGAAAGATGTTCTTTATGTCTCTATGAGGAAAGAATAATAGACAATCCTCAAAGCCTTTGGAGGCCGCTCACTGTCTTTCTACCTGTATGTTGTTGGATTTCCCCTCACCAAAGTCCAGTTTAGGCCCCAGTAACTGCAGACAGCACCCGGTTACTTTTCAATTGAGTAAGAGAGAGCTGTAAGTCCCTAAGAGTGATCTGAGGACAGAAATGCTGGCAGCTGCGAGCTGTGTACCCAACAGTCAACAAAAGACTCTGCATATGTTCTCACTTAACGCTAAAACACCACTTCAGGGTGTAGGTGTAAGCGTCCCCACTTTAGAAGGAAGGCTCAGAGAGATTGGACAAGGTGCCCAGCACCACATAGTAAATGTCTCACAGTCGTATTCAGACCTGGCTGATTCTCTTGGTCCTGCTCTAGGCAGATATGACCAAGCTGCAGGTTAGACCTGCTTACTAGCTACTTCTTCATAGCTGGAGAAAAGGATGGAGGTGGGGAAAGGAGGAGGGGGATAGTCTTCCATAGCACAGAAAAACTATGAAAACCACAAGCGCTCAGAAAGAAAATTATACTGCGGCCTGGCTGCCCTCATTCAATAGGAATAATCTAAGACTGCCTTCCCTCTGGAGGGCGGAGGTGAGCAGCTAATTACAGCAGAGACAAAATGCCCTACAAAGACTAAAATATTTGCTCTCATCATTGAGGTAAAACAAACTCAAGCCCTCCTGGCGATAGCCAAGCTGAGCATTAGACAACAGGCTGCACCCTCTGCACCCTTCCCTACTTGGTTAGGAAAGCAGGCCTACAGTACTATGGAGGCGTTAGGGAGCGTGACTCAGGAATCAGGGCTTGCGAGAAGGAAGAAGGAACTGGAAGAATGGAGATGGAGAGCCCGGAGCCAGGACAATGAGTAACACCCTCTGTAAATTTCAGGTTGAAGCAATTCAGTGGGAAGAAAAGATGAAGATTTTAGGGACCAGTAACTACAGAACAATAAGCACAGCCCCAGAAAACAGGTTCATGGGGAGCCCTGCACAGGCCCTTTGTGGCAGTCAGGGTCTCCCGGGAACAATGGTTCTTCTTAACAAATGGGATTCTGGGAAACACAGTCCTGGCCTTATGAAAAGTTAGGGATTGTGCAGATGAGACAACATACTCCAGTTCAGAGCCCATTCAGTCTTGTTATAACAGCACAGACAAGCGAGCTGCAGCAGGGAGGGTACCTAAGAGAGCCTGTTGTCTGCCTGGAGAGATGAGGGCATAGGTCAGGGCCTTAGGGCCCCTCTAGGAGCGAACACATGACTTCCCTAACTTGTGTCCCTTGGGTAGGGCAGACTTTCTGCCTAGGTTCACCTCTCCCTGTCTTACAGAATGGGCTCATCTTGGAATTGGGATCCAGACCTGAATCTGGAAACAGTTTCCTGGGTATTAGAACATGGGCCTGCTCCCATCATCTGGATCAGGGCATGCCTAACTAATGCTCTGTCGGGGAATGGGAGTTAAGAAACAGTCGGTGCTGTCACTCAACGGTGCTCATTTATGATCCCTGGCTTCTCTGTGCTCTTTGTCAGGTACGCCATGCTAACTTAAATCATGTGATGTGAGGTTTCCCACCACCACTGAAGGATTTTAAAAATAATAGATCCCTCTTTGTTCTAGAGATTGGTCAAAGACTCTGCAGGGGGATAACTGAAGGATGCTTTCAGAAAACACTCTTGTGGCCTCTCCCTCCCTCCATCCCTCTTATGGTAGCATCCTTCTCTGTCTCTCTCCTCTATATCTGCCTGTGGTGTGGTGTGGTGTGGTGTGGTGTGTGTGTGTGTGTGTGTGTGTGTTCAGATAAGATCTCACTCTGTAGCCCTGGCTGTCCAGAAACTTGCTATGTGGTCCATGTTGTTCTCAAACTGAGTTCACAGAGATCATCCCTCTGCCTCTGCCTCTGCCTCTGCCTCTGCCTCTGCCTCTGCCTCTGCCTCTGCCTCTGCCTCTGCCTCTGCCTCTGCCTCTGCCTCTGCCTCTGCCTCTGCCTCTGGAATGCTGGAATTAAAGGTGTATGCCCCCATGCCTGCCTTCTATCTCTGTCACCCTCGTTCTTAATGATGCGCCTCGTTCAGCTTTAATGGGAAGTCCCTCCTTCCCTTTAAGACTCCACTGTATTCTGAGTCTCCATACACTTGTCTTTTCCTGTCTAATGCTTTTTTTCTACCTTGAGGCCCAATCACAGCTTTGGGGCCCCTTCCTTACAGCGAACCTCAGTGAGGGGAAACAAATGTCAGTTTTCTTTCCAAACGGCTGCTGCTGCTCGTCTTCGTATTTTATCATGGTCACCCCCACTGTCACTAAAAGGCACTTGAACAATGTCACCTTCCTGCTTTGATCTCTTTGGAGTACCTTATAAGCATCCTGTTTTATTCTCCCAGTGATCCTTTCAGGTTCGGATGTCCACCCTCCCGGCTGTCCATCCATCCTTGCGTGTGATGACACTAACATTTGAAGAGGTCGGATTTCCTGCATTCCACAGTGTAAGTGGCTCCCTAGAACCTGGAACCTGCTTTGTGTGGTCCCCAATGCTGATGGCACTAAGCCCCTCTGCTGCGGCCATGGTCCTGTTCTTCTCAGACCCTGCCTCTGAAACCCTTCCTTTCGCTGCGCTCTACAAACTGGAAAAGCTTCATTTTTTGGTCACTTCCAGGTTGCCTTTCTCCCTCTATCTCGTCAGACCCTTGAGAAGTTTAAGATTCCACTAGATGTTAGTAAACCTCTGGATTCCTAGTCCTCTCTTCTGGCTTTCTTCTCTCCTGGGGAGCATAAGGCACATTGGTCCCTCTGGTTGCTTTTAGCATCAACCAACATATCCACCCTCCCAGGGGCATGCAGACCACTCCTTATAAAGACAAAAACTGCCCTGACACCATGTCCTCCCCACCAGCTCAGGGGAGGGCTGCAGAGTGGCTCCAACGGGTGACTGCCAGCTTTAACCTAATCTGTCAGTCAGCAGATGAGGGTGTCATTTTCCTGTGTACAAAAGAAGACAGTGTTCAGGCTTTCTTCCCAGATGACTCTGATGGCCACACACTGCACCACAGTGTTCAATACGGGCTGTTCCAAAGCTGAGTGTTATTGTTATATTCATAGAGATATAAAATAGTACTTGCTATTAATCATGTTCAGTACTTACCTTCCTCCACAACCCAGCCAGTCCGAACAATCGCTTCAATGTGATGAAATGTTTCTTTGGTGTAATAGTGAGAAAATACTAACAGTGGTTAGTCAGTATGGCGCCTTGCGATTCTGAAGCAACTGTCTCATTAATCATGACTGCGAACGACCATTTTCGTCCATGGCCTAAATCTCCAGTTAATGGATTCTGAACAGGGTCATGCCCAGCAGCCAGAGGGCATGCGGGTTTGCAGAGAATCAGAGAAGGGCTTGGAAAGCCAGAGCTCAGTTGCTAATGCATGCAAGACCTGTGCAGCTGATCTGCATGCTAATTGCTTCTTCAGAAGCCAGAGTGGGCAGTGGAGAGAAACCTTGCCAGGGACATTCTTTCTCCGCTTCCTCCCTATTGTCATCCCTCCCCATTACATAAGCTTTTTTTGTCACTAAAAAAGAGACTCTCTCTTATCCTCAAAAGGAAGCAAGAAGTCTAGAAATGGTTTTCTAGGCTTTTCATAGCTTGAAAGTAAGTCATAATAGCACTCAGAAGCCAGGCACACAAAACAGCTGTAAACATGAGGCAAACTCAGTCAGGTCCGTGTTGTCAGAAGATCCAGCTGGAATCAGGGAACTGGAGAGGGATTCAGCTCAAAGAAGAGCGTGTCATCCCTAAGCCACAGGGATGTTCTATTGGACTGAACAAGGTATTGCAAAATGGAAAGGAAGAGATTGCAATCTTCAGGGGATATGGAGAAATCCCAGCTGGAAACTGAATGAACGTAGGTGGGTGAAAGACTATAAAATCAGTGTCCCCTTTCCCTAAAGTTTCTGCCTCAGGTCCTCTGGACCTGCAGATAACTAGGAATTCAAGTTATCACTTGATTATTTGACCTCATAAACATATTAACACAGTAGTACATCAATATGTTCCTAGTGATGCTAAGATTGTGTACCCACCAAATGTGACAATATGAGAGTCACCTACTGCCTATGCCCACAGATACACACAGACACACACACACACACACACACAATAAAGACCCACAAACACACATCTGCTCTTACTCTGTGTCCAGTGCCAGAGAAGATATGGAAATGAGTGAAACACATGACAAGATGGTCCTAAAAGTGTCAAATAATACAATAATGTCAATATAAGGAAGCAGAACATTAATTCTTCATCATCAGTATAAATTGTAGCCTCGGGAAGAACCCAGTCCTCAAGAACAGAACGGGCTTCAAGTTCCAGGCCCCCCTCTCTTTCTTGGCTATTTAGTTTGTGTCCTCACCTCCTGAAAAAGCCTTTCTTTACTGGCTGATTTTGTCTGCTCCCCTTCCCTGTATTCAACAATTTCCCTGATGCTACCCGTAGAGCTTGAGATGTTTCCTCCCTTTCAATTCTTTACCAGGGGAAGAAAAGAACCCAATCAAGACCCCTAGACAAAAGTCCCAGAAATCTTCCTATCTGCCCACCCCAGCACTGGCGTGTTTTCTACAGGGATTTCAGGAATTCAGGCTCAGATCCTTACACTTACAGGAAAAAAAGTTTTTTACCCATTGAACCCTCTTACCTGCCCTCCAAAGTGAAACTGTAATCCACTGAAAATACAGCATGAAGTCATTACAACAGGATACACTTACCATTTTAAAAAATCATTAAATTGATCAAAGGGCTGGTTTTAAGCTAATTTGCCACTCCCATGGGGGCAGGCTGTAAGTTAGAGGGCAGTCTAATGGGTTCACGGCCCTAGGTCCTGAGTGACATTACATACTTTGTGATATGAAGATTTGATGCTAGACTCAATTACAGCTGGACTCGGAGACTCCAGCCAGAACCTGGCATCTGCATACTTGATAGCCTCCCTGGGAGCCTGCTGTTCACTAAAAGGTACCCTTGTTGTTGAGAGCGCTGAGTTCACAATGACGTCCAAAGACACTGGCTATTCTTTCAGATCTGAACGTCGGAAATGGAAAACTCTGTAGAAGCCCCTTCAGCAAGAGCTCATTTTAAAGAGCCAAGTGTTTCTCCTTTCAACTCACTGATTGGAGAAATACATGAGACCCAACAAACTACTGAGGTGGGCAAGAAAGACACTGGGGTTAGTCTTGCATGGGGGAGGGGGGGCAGAAAAAAGGTGAGGCCCTGAGGAGGTTGTGTGATATTCAGCTTGAGGTTGCTCTGTTGAAGAAATAAATTCTTTAGCCTCGGGGACTCATTGGAATTTATTCTAGATCTTCAATGAAAACAATTTCAGAAACTGCTTCATGGACAGCTTTTGTAAGTATTGGGGAAAGCACAAAGATCTGTGATTATTTCCATATGGAGGAGAACTGAGCCAGCACTGTAGAACTGAGAGCTGGACCCAAACAAGAGCTGGGAACTTCCAAAAGAAGGATATCCAGGAAACCACAGACACCATGCCCAGCCCCAGTTCGATCCCAACACCCCTCCACACTCCCCCCCCCAGGGAAGGAAATCAGAAAGAAGCTGACTGTTACTATGTATCCATTACAGCGTTCCCCAGTGACACATCCGAAAAAGAAAAGATCTACAAAGGCCCCACCCACTGGGATCTGGGGCTATTAAAGTCTAACCTTCCCCTCACCACTAACCCACTTCCTTCTTTTGGAGTTCTCTCTACACATCTGTCTCTGGCCCAATTCCATTTTAAGACACAAGAACCCATAAATCGTAGCAGAGGCCCACCAGACTCCAATGTCTGCTTGTAACAGCTCTCAGTTCAGGAAGTGAGATTATGTCTCTGAGGAGTTATTGACACAAAAACACACTCCTCAACTCAAAGGAAATAAATAGTTCACTCTGGAGCCAGAAGACGAGAGACCACGGCGTGCGAGATCATAGATTTTGGTTACCCCTGTTGGTGTTAGGCTGCAGCCACAGCGGTGAGGAATGAACCACAGCGCTCAACACACCCACACAACGCATGATGTAGCCACGCAATGCATGACCTAGTGACATATGGCTGTAGGGCCCTTGGGCTGGCTAGGTGTTTGCCCGGCAGCCCGGTTGTTTCTCCAGAGATATTGGAGCTGTCAGTCTGGTGAGACCAGCAGTGAATAATCCCTATAGCCTTGGGGAGATGGGAGACTTTTGGCATGGCCATAATTTGACCTGAGTTAGTTATGGATCGTTTTGTTGTAAGTAGCCCGTGCTCTTTCCAGATAACAATATGGGATAGGAGGATATGAACAGCGTATTTGGGGTCTGTGTAAACATTTAGGGATTGTCTGTCCCTGTACCAATTGGAAGGCATGGGTAAGAGCTATTAATTCAGCCTGTTGGTTAGTAGAATGAATGGGTAGTGCCTGTACCTCAACCACCCCAGCCTCTGACACTATGGCATAACCTTCTCTTCTGGTCCCCTCATGTAAAAAGGAGCTGCCATCTGTGTACCAGGCATAAGTGGCCTGAGGCAATGTGTCTTCCTGTATGTTTGCAGAAGGATGGGGCAGTAGTTCCTCTAGGGTTCAATGCAAGAATGAAATAGGGAACAGTCAGCGTTGGCTTGAGGAAGGAGATTTGAGATATTGAGGGGTGGGCAGGATTGGAAAGTAAGTGTGGCATCTGGCATCTTCTAATGGCACCCCTTGGAGAGAAAGGGCTCTGGAAGGAGGTGAATTTTGTAAGTCTTTGATAGTTAAGAGACAGGGCAGATTGTGGTGGGAGAAGACAGTGGTGGGTGACCCAAAGGCTAGTTTCTTTGATTTACTAATAAGGAGCTCAGAAGCTATTAAAGCTCCCTAGGTGGTAAGGTCTGGGGGGGGGGGGGGTTGTTATTGTTGTTGTTGTTTTGACAGGTATGCTAAAAGTACAAAGGAAGTTCCCAGCTGGTGACTTAGGACCCTTAGGTCCTATCCCTCCTTTTCTTTACTAGAGGGAGAAAGGACAAGTTAGGTTTGGGAGATGAAGGGCTGGAGCCTGGAGGAGCACTTGTTGGAGCTTTTGAAAGGGTTTAGTGACAGAATTAAGAAGAGGTTCATAGAGGGGACAGTTTAAACTTTATAAAATCTTTGAAAAAAGCTAATTAGTGACACTGGGAACTGATAGTTTAAGATCTGTGCACAGACAATTTTAAAGGCATCATTTGGGGATGTAAGCAACATGTTGATTGACACCATCTTTAGGCAGCCATCTGTCTGGCAGCCATCTTTGTAAGGGTTGGAGAAGAGAGATGTCATGTGACTTCACCACCATCTTGATTTAAGGCTACCTCATGGAGTGGGCCTACCAAGGAGGTATCAACTGGTCTCCATGTTAGAACAATACTTACAGACACGCTAGAACCAGACAGATAAAAAACTTTCCAACAAAACAGGCAGACACAATGTGCAAGAGAAATAAACAGACAAACCTTTCCAATGAGACAGACCTTTCTGCAGGAAACAAACAGAACTTTCTTAGCAGAACCAGAATCAGGTGGGCTGGTGATGTCTCACTATATGCCTGGGATGGGAGAATGTTGGGGTCCCATCAAAACCCATCTACAGGGATCCCACAAAACAGAACCAAACTATGACTCACCAGGAGACCTCTGTAGATGCTTTGCTGTATTTCTCAGAACAAAGTTAACTCCAATAGTCTGTGAACTAAAGGCAGCCTCAGAGTCTTGGGACATTCCAAGGCACATTCCCATTCCTCCTGAAATGGCCCCTCAGTCCTGGAGCTCTGGAGTGGAGATCTAGCTTCAGAATTTGAATGAGTTTTCTGAATCTTGCTGGGGCCTCCAGAAAATAACAATCCATTGGTCAAGAATGAGACCACTATTGCAGTTTAAAGTCAAATTTGAAGCAAACTTTAATTAAATACTGGACTGGTGAATGGGCTATGACAAGGTCCATACCCAGCTTTACAGAAAATGGCTCTTAGTCATGGCTTGCAGGGATTTAAAATATTTCTGTTGAGGGTCAACAGAGGCAAGCATACAACCTGACATATTTCCTGCCTACAACCAATCAGAGGAGCACAGCCTGACATAGTTCCTGCCTGTGAATCTCTTGCCCATGTGTGATCAATCACATCCAGGATAGTTAGTTCAAACAACATTGTTTAGGGTACTGAAAACATCTGACTTATTATCTCCCATGAACAATAGCCTTCAGCATTTCAGGAACTATTTGTCCTAGGGCAAGGGACTTGCTTGCAGATCAGAAGCCTTTGTTTCATGGATCTCTTAGACATAGTAATTAATGATGGGTGTTTATTTGTCTAAGATCTTTGTGTTGAATTTCCTTTTCATAATGGAAATCACAGGAGCCACTGCCCAACACACAGCAACATTCAGAGTCTATGGCAGGGAAGAATATAGCTAGGCAGGAAAACTAAACTGAAAGTAGGGAGAAAGGAGGAGGAGTCAGGCAGATGCCATGAGCAAGAGGCAACAAACCATGAGCCTCATGGTAAAATATAAACTAATAGAAATGGGTTAATTTAAGATATAAGAGCTAACTAGGAAAAACAACTGAGCTTTTGGTCAAACAGTATTGTAATTAATACAGTTTCTGTGTGATTATTTGGGTCTGGGTGGCCAGAATGAAAGCTGGTTGATATTCTACTACTCTTGCTCAGACTTTGTATTCTTGTAGACTTTGTGTCTTCTAGGATATGAATGCTTCAAACTAAACCCCTCCTTGTGGTAGACAGGGGATCCAGAGCCTCATTCCCAACCAACAGAAGAACAAGAGAGTTTCTTCTTTTAGATTGAACTATGTCCTTCATCACCATGGGTGAAGTTCTAGCAGACGGGTCCTCATCCTTACCCCACCAAAAGAAACCAAACAAAACAAACAAAAAAAGTTTGGAGTACAACTCTTTCTTGGCAAGAAATTGTAGAAGAAGAATAAGGTGAAGGTTAACTAAAAAAAGAATATAAAAGAAAGTAAGCCGGTGTGGCAAGAAGGAGAGAGAGAGAGAGAGAGAGAGAGAGAGAGAGAGAGAGAGAGAGGCTGAGAAACCCACCAATCAAGGTTCCTGTGTAACAGCATATGTTAAAGGAAGTTCTCCATGAAGGTCCCAGTCTGCTGGAATTGGCTCTGCCTTAACTTGGAAAGGCTCCTTTTCTTAATAATACCCTCTCTGCTTTGACGGGTCTGTGTATCCCTGGTCTGGGTCTTTCTACTGGGACAAAAGAACCTGGAAATCCCTGTTGCTGACACTAAACCCAAACATCTGCTTGTAGTGCGACCCCAGGGAAAGAAGCTCCCGGTCTGAAGGAATCCCTCCCTGCTCTAAAGGAGGAAGGCTGCCGTTGGCACCTGACATCTATGAGGATACGCACCCACAGCAGCAGATGCTAAGAGACTTGTTGACATCTTGCCTCCAGACAGATGCTTAGAGCCTGGATTTTGCTGGTATGAAGGATTGATTTGGGGGTCATGTGTAGCACAAAGCACAAAAGTATCTACAGTAAACATGCTGGTTACTGGCAGGCACAAAAACCCGCAGCTTCGCTTTTGAACAGGAGACGTGAAGAGGGCTGAGAGCAGCAGAGAGGCATCAATTTACAGGATCAGACTCTAAAAATAATTCAGTTGTGAAGGCTGATGGAATAACAAAGGGCAGGTGGGAGGCAGCCATCCTAGGCAAGCCTCTGCTCGGAGCCCTTCCTTTCCCCGGGGTGTGTGACTGCTTTTTCTCCTTTACATATGTCATTTGGACAGCCCTCTGGTAGAGCTATTTTTACATGACATATTTTATGAGAGGCTGAGAACACCCCACCTAATACAGAGTGAGTCCCTGGTGGAGCTCCCTGCAGAGGCTGTGTGACCTCAAAGAATTTTAATATTGCTCCTTTTAGTAATGGAAAACACGCAGCGCAGTGTTTTTATAAAGGTTAAAGATATTAAGCTCAGTTAAATAATGGTTAGGAAGTCAAGCACATGAATCAATTCCCATTAATCAATCAGTTTCAAGCTTCCTCGTTGTTTAATTGGGTGAAAACTTTCCCACAGATCCACATTTCTTTAGGTAGGGTTTTAGAGTTGGAAAAGAGCCAGGATGCATCAAAAATGGCAGGAAAAATCTTGCAAAGACTCCAGCATAGACTTTGCCACTCCCAGTATAAGCTTGTGTGACATCACTGTGTTCTTAAGACATCCACTGATGGCAAGGCAGTACTTGCTGTAAACGCCTGTCTTCGTTACGGTTTCTATCGTGCCAACAGACACCATGACCGTGGCAACTCTTGTAATAAAGAAACACATTTCACTGGGGCTGGCTTACAGTCCGTTATCATCACAGTGGGAAGTATGTCAGTATGCAGTCAAACATGTTACTGTGGAGAGGTAGCTGAGAGTTCTACATCTGCATCAGCAGGAAGAGAGAGAGTGACACTGTGCCTGGCTTGAGCATCTGAAACCCCAAAACCCCTCCTAGTGACATACTAGTGATACACTTCCTCCAACAAGACCATACCTCCTAATAATGCCATCCCCACGGGACTGTCAGGGTCATTTTCCTTCAAACCATTACAATGCTCCTCTAAGGGGGAAAAAAAGCAAGCAAACAAACAAAAACCTCAAGAAATAAGGACAGAACAAAGGCCTTCTCGGGGCCTTCAGAATTGAGAGCAAAGACCACACAGTCAGAGATCTCTGCTCAGTGCTGGTTCTGTCCTTCCAGGAATTACTGTCACTGCAGTGGGGACTGCAGAATTCCAATGTCATTCAGTCAGAGGACAACTTCATTGTGTGATGGCACTGATTTTAAAAGGTCTCAAGTTCCTCAAGAGTTAAATACATTAAGCCATGCTGTGGTGGTGCATGCCCTTAATCCCAGCACTGGGGAGGCAGAGGCAGGCGGATCTCTGTGAGTTTGAGACCAGCCTGGTCTACAAGAACTAGTTCCAGGACAGGGTCCAAAGCTACAGAGAAACCCTGTCAGTAATTTACATGTATGCTGCACTTCAATTCGAATGGTTATCTGGCTCTCTGACAGAATGAGAAAGATTGAGGCTGAATCTAGATCTGGAAACAATTACAACAGGACACATGAGAGTCCGGCTGGAAGTGACGGTCCCACCAGACCACACACTGTCTCCTTACCAGATCTGAATCACTCATGACAAGCTGTCTGAATTGCATGAAAATCACATTATTATGTCATTGATTACCAGGCCCTATGCTGGTAAGCTGGCGTTTGTGGGGGCAGAGGATTGGCTACTGTTCAGCCATCTCTCTATCTTCAGCTCTGTTCTGCATCCCAGTGTCACGCTTACCAGCTTGGAGCACAAGCGAGACCCCAGCTTCTGCTCGCTCCGGGGATCGCTCAGGCTCACACCTGCCTCATCTGAAGCTCGGAGTCTTCCCTGTGGGGCTGGGATGTCAAATGGTGACCACGGGCTCGTGTGTTTCAACACGTGCCTCAAGCTGGAGATGCTGTCGGAGAAAGTTGTGAGTTACTAGAAGCAAGCCTTGAGGGTTCAGAGCTCAGCCTGACTTTTGGCCTGTGCTCTTTGCTCCATCAATGTAGACACGGTATGGCCAGGGCTGTACATTCCTGCTGACATAAAACCCAAATCAACCCTTCCTCTCTTAAGTTGCTTCTTGTCCGGTGGTCACCGTGAGAACAATACAAAGTGTGTGTGTGTGTCTGTGTGTATATGTGTGTGTATGTGTGTGTCTGTTTGTGTGTCTGTGTGTTTGTGTGTGTCTGTGTGTGTCTTTGTGTGTGTGTCTGTGTGTGTGTCTGTGTGTGTATGTGTGTATGTGTGTGTCTGTTTGTGTGTCTGTGTGTTTGTGTGTGTCTGTGTGTGTCTTTGTGTGTGTGTCTGTGTGTGTGTCTGTGTGTGTATGTGTCTGTGTATGTGTGTGTGCCTGTCTGTGTGTCTGTGTGTCTCTGTGTATGTCTGTGTGTGTATGTGTGTGTGTCTGTGTGTAGCTATGTGTCTATGAGTATCTTTCTGTGCATGTGTCTGTCTGTGCGTGTGTCTTTGTGTGTGTGTCTGTGTGTGTGTCTGTGTTTGTGTCTGTATGTATGTGTGTATGAGTGTCTGTGTGTGTATGTGTGTCTGTGTGTGTATGTGTCTGTGTGTGTTTGTGTCTGTATGTATGTGTGTATGAGTGTCTGTGTGTATATGTGTGTGAGTGTGTGTATGTGTATAAGTGTCTGTGTGTGTGTGTGTGTGTGTGTGTGTGTGTGTAGCTGAATTTACTCCTCTATTTGTATTACAAAATCCTCCCCTCCCGTGTGACTGTATCATAGGGCTCTGTGACATGATTTGGTCATCAGGGAATTGTCTTTACCCATATGATCACTGACCTCCTAAAAGAACCCTCCAAGAGCACCCGGTTCCTAACATTTTGGGGATAGTTGTCTGTGAACAGGAAGCAGCTCCCCAAAGGATGAGTCTGCTGTGTCTCAATCTTAGACTTTCAGCATGCAGACCTGTAAGGAATAAATCCAGCCAGTCTGCGGTGATCTTTGATGACAGCCCAGACAGGCCAGACTGGTTCTGCTGGGGTTATAGTTAGGAGTTTTAGGTTTGCTTTTGATAACAGATCTAAGAACCATTACCTAACCTAAAATAGAAGTTTTTGTGCCCACGTTTCTTGGTGATTTCATAGTTCATCCTTTTCCACTCTAAGCTACCACTGGTTTCCAGTTACTTTCTGCATGTGAGGAAGGTAAGTGTCCCGTGTCCCCTTTCATTTGGACATGGAATCATCACAGCCACATTCACTGCAAAGACTGCCCTAGCCGGAAAGCTGATCCCAGTGCTCAGGGTGATGCAGAGGATCACAGGGAAGGCCAGTCTGGAACACCGTAGGCTACATATCAAGGCTCTGTCAAAAAGAAAAAGAAAAAACAAAGAAAAGAAGAAAGGCTGTTTCTTGCCTTAGGAATTATTTTGGCTCATTGTCAAAATCAATTGACCAGGAATATAAGGATTTACAAAGAGATTCTATTCTGTTCTAATAAGTTTTATACGATCTAGACATCTTTTATTTGCTTATCATCATGATATACACCAATGTTTATTGTTTCACCTCAATTCTCTAAAATGATATATATGCCAATTTCGGCTTTTCTCTTGGTTACCTTTGTCAGGTTTTCGATCATGAATATAGCTTGTCCTTTTCCCCCCAAATAGAGATGAAAACATACTGTTACCCACATTTATGAGCAAAAGGTCTCAGTCATTCTACACACCCCGCCTTCCTCATTTCCTATTACAGTTAGGAACACGTTTGCCTTTCCATGACCAAAGTCAGTAATTTTTACATTGTGTTCACATTTCTATATTTGGCAGGTTATAGGATAAGTCGACTATAAATGCTAAAAATCAGCATATATTTCCATCGTAATTACTCTATTGTTCAGAGCACAGCTAAGTGGTAAATTACCGTAGAATTTTCCTTCTGAGAGATGGCACCATAGTCATCTCTGTGACATTCTCCAAGCTGTTTTCCTAGTAGCGAGGACAGATGAACTTTCCAGTGAACTTTCCAGTCCCATCCCTACTAACTGCTCAAACCCTCACGTGACTCAGTTTACTACTTATGTGACCATACTTTTTCATTTTTTTAAAAAAAATCAATTTTGCCTTTGCCTAGATTATTAAAGCATAAGCCTCACAGTAAGATCTTAATAAATATTTATTAAAATTAAATTACCTTAAATTTTCAACTATACAACTAATAAATGAAATATGGGCTTTAGTCATTTCCCAAGGATTTCATAAATGATCACTTTCCACAAAAGGATACATATTATATAACTTTAGGATAATACATAACTTTAGGATAAATTCCCCACGATTTAACGTATGAAATTTATTCAATGTGTTTATAATACTATTCCATGAAGAGGAGCTTCCAGAAACTTTCATGCCTTTGCTGTACTTAATATTACTCCTCCAGAGAGGAAATAAGTATTTTCTTTTTCTGTGACTGTTGTTTTGTCTGTTGGGTTCTAAGTGGAAAGCTTGTGGCTCCCATTAGAGTTACCCTCCAGGGTGTGTCCAAAGCCTGCCCATAAAGAAGAGTCCCAATAAAAAGCCCAAAGAAGGGCCTGTGGGCAAAATGCCAACGGTAATAAGACAAGATGCCACTGAGGAACTGGAAAGATGGCTCAGTGACTGAGAGCATTGTTGCTTTTGCAGAGGACCCTGACTCCGTTCCCAACAGCCACATTGGACAGCTCACAGCCAGCTCTAACTACAGCTCCAGAGGACCCAAGGTTTTCTTCTGGCTTCCACAGACACCTGCATGCACAAACAGAAAAACATAATTTAAAATTAAGAAAAATCTTTAAGTAATGCTCAGAGAGCTATCTATCACAACCAAGAATGGTTTTCATCTTCCTAGGGATGCTTCAAAAGCTACTCTGGGTCCTGATTCAGATGCATCCCTGTTAGGGTGAGAATTGGCAGCTTTGGCTACCTGGGGAGATCCCTGACTTCCTGTCCTTAGGGTGTCTCTGGACAAGGCTTTTTAGAGACAGTTGGGTTTGTCAAGGTCTCAAAGACCTGAAGCTGAGATCATTATCACAGACTAAAGAGGCTGTTTGTGCACTGTGCCCCCAACAGACTGAGAGCAATCTTAGACTCCAGAAGCTCATATGCATACTTCAAGCCATCGTTCTTTAGAAAAATAACCAGCTTCTGTTTGCTAGAAAGCTCACCATGGGACACCAACTGACCAGGAAACTTTTCCATGTGAGATCATGATTGAGCGCTACCTAGTCAATTGCACCACCATATGCTCAGGTTTCTTCGACCAAACCGCAAACAAATTATGGCATGTATTAGCATGTATCAGGTGACTAGCATGGACCAGTGACGATGTCCAACAGGTACAAAACTTGAAAACAAGCCCGGTAAGTTTGATTCCTAAGGAAAAAACCAATTTCCATATTCCACATATCATCCTTTGATCCCCACACACAGACACTGTGATTCGTGAGTACACACACATACACACACACACAATAATAATAATAATAATAATAATAATAATAATAATAATAATTAATAATAAGAAGAAACATTTTAAGAAGATGTAAATGTCTGTGTACAGATACATTAGATGGTGACAGAAAGATGATAGACAGACTGAAGCAGATGTTAAGGTACAAGTAACTTACCTGGGTAAACAATCTACACTCATTGAGTATCTATTGTGCCCCCTGTTCTCCCTCAGACTCCTGAGAAATTCCATCTGATCAGTTGTATCTAGACAGTGATCTGAGGAAGGAAAGATGCCAGTTTGGTGTACAGAGAGCTCCAAATCTCCTCTAGAACCAATCAGAAGCAGCTACAAACAGCTTTATTACTCTGGACCTCAGAGGCTGTCTTAGTCACTGTTCTAATGCTACAAAGAGACACTATGATCCAGGCAACTATTATAAGAGGTGGCATGCCCTTGGGGCTTGCTTGCAGTTTCAGAGAGTGAGTCAGTTATCATCATGGAAGGGAGCATGGTGGCAGGCCCTGGTGTAGTAGCTAAGTGCTACATCCTGATTTGTAGGACGAGGCAAAGAGAGATACTGGGCTTGGCATGGACTTTTGAAACCTCGAAGACCATGTAGACCATCTCAGAAAGGAGCCTACTTCCTTCAACAAGACCACACTTCCCAATGTTTTAATCCTTCTAAATAGTGCCACTTCTTGGTGACTAAGCATTCAAATATATGAACATAAGGGGTGCATTGTTATTCAAATCCCCACAGGGCCATGGAATAGTGAGAAGTTATTAACTGCTGTTTACTTTGTAAATTGTGGAGACAGCTATCACCCATGAGGTTTCCATAATGGTATACTGTTGGTTCACTGTAGAGCTGACCCTAAGACAGCTGATGTTGCTTTTTGTGATTGTTCAGTTTTCTATTCAAACATAAAAGAGCACCCTTCATGTATGGTGCTATATTTTGTTCCAAGAAAAGAGCGATGAAGCCTAAGCTTGTAGTGACCATCTTTTTAGTTAAACATGATAGGTTTTATGTCTAGTTAAATTTCATTGGTCAGCTACACTATATAGTCAGGCCTCCCCAATTGTCTTTACAAGTAACTTATACAATACGCCTTAGAAAAAAAAGAAAAGGAAACCTACTTCAAACAAAAAGATCATTGTTCAGTATAGGTTTTTTTAAAGCCCTGCCAGCCTGCTCCCAAATGATGACATGGACACTTATCATTAAATAGGCTTGTTCTTAACTAGCTCTTATAATTTAGATTAACCCATTTCTATTAATCTATCTTTTACCATGTGGTTTTTTTTACCTTTAATTCTATATGTCTGACTCCCTCCATGTTTCCTTGGAGTCTCCCCTGCATCTCAATTATCTACTCCTACTTCCTCTCTGCCCGTAAGTCCTGCCTATACTTCCTTCCTAGCTATTGGCCATTCAGCTCTTTGTTAAACCAATCATAATATATCTTCACACAGCATACAAATACCTCACAAAATTCCCCCCTTTTGCCTAAATAAAAAGAAAATGTTTTAACTTTAACATAGTAGAACTATATACAATAAAAACAATTCTCAAATAAAAATTAAATACACAATGTCCAGTCCATTTGTATTTGTCATATTCAGAGAAAATGCTTTATTATCAAGATATAGATTTGATAATATCTATATATACTATAATAGAGTATTTTTTCTTGATGAATTTAAAGTTTTATACCTACCTAAACTATTTTGTATTACCATCTTAAACTATCTTTTTAGACCCCAAACCATTTTCTTAGATGAACAATTTAAACTTTTATGTCTCTCAACCATATACACTATATCTCTTTTATAAGTTTTGTTTCTGAATTTAGTAACAAAGAAAACTGTAACTATAACTGTCTCATATATGGGTTATTTTTTATATTACTTTACTCTCTCTTTAAAGACTTGATTTTATTATTTTTAAACTATATGCTTTTTCTATGACTGACTATATCCATTTTTTACTGTACCTATTTAAAGGTTTTCCTGGTCTGAACCTGATTTTATGCTTCTGTAGCCTTTTCTGACTGTGTGGTCCTAACCTTAAACTGCTAAGCAGAGACTGGGCCCTCCATTGCATGGCTCTGCTTAGCACAGGGCCTGGTGACTGACTCTGCCCCCTCCAGGTTGGTGGGAGTAGAGCCCCATGCCTGTGGGTCCTGGCCTGGAGCCAGTCTATCTACCCCAGCTCTAGTAGTTGCATCTACCTAGTCTCCCGCCATTGAGGAAATGCCACCCGTAGCTCTTAAACCCATTCGTGTGCTTACTAGCAGAGCCTCTTAAAAGACTCATGCTTCTGTATGCACAAGACATGAAGAAGAAGTGTTCTTATTTCTTAAAATTATGGCCCTGACCTCCAACTACTACCAAATGACTCCAAGAGGAATTTGTTAGGGCTCCTGGGCAAGCTGAACAATTGTCCATCAAGTTTGTTCAGTGCAGACAAGAAGCCTCAGTCACTCACTTTATGATAATATTCTTCTTCTTGGAACATTGGGTTTTCATCTCTCCATATATTGTTTTTCTTCTGCATTAAAGAACTCAAGGTAGGCAGCTCAGCACAAACTCAAGTAGCTATTGTTGGCTTGGCTGTCTGTCTCCAGTGGCATCTGGGACAGATTTCTCGATCTATTGCCATAGCCACACCCAATATCTGGGGACAGATAGATTGCCCTGTACTCATGGGTCTTCTGATTATTTACCACCTCCCAGCTTCAACAAAAATGAGTTCAGAGAACTCAAAACACCCTCCTGGGTCCTGTCTAGATCTTCTATGCTATCATTTTCAGCATCATAGCCTGAGTCCAATTCCACTAGCTTTGATGTGATACCTTCCTTAAGACAGACTAAACTCTGTTGCTATAACAACCAGCCCATTCATGAACCAGTTCACTAGTGCCTCTCATGTCTGGGATTTGATGTAGGACAGTTCGTCTTCAGTCACAGAGTGCTGCAGGATGCTCCTGTGTGTAGTTTCACAATCTCAATATGTGACCTCCAGAAGTCATTAGCTACAATGAGTCTCCCATACTGAGTCCAACTGTTACAGGGGTCTTGAAATGGAAGGAGAGTACAGACTGCCTCTGCTACAATAGAGAAGGCACCATCGGCATTAATTTGTTCTATATTTAGAAAGTATTATCTTCTTGAATAGCCAGGGTGCTTCTGATATTCTGGGTCCTGGGACTAAGAAGGAGAACTAAACATGGTCATTTTGTCCAGAGGTTAAGATTCAGAGACCTGGAGAGGAGACAAGGAAATCAAACACCCAGGCAGTAATAACAGCAGAGGTTCCCATGGAAGAGAAGGGGAAGGAATGGAAGCCTATCCAGGGAGGCATGCCTTGAACTAAGTTTTTAAACACCCAATTCTGAGTAGCCAAATGCCAGAAAATACCAGAACTTGCTAGGCACCGAGATCAGATGGTAGTTGAAAGTCAGTAACTGCCTGGAGGTTTCAGGGACCAGCTGGAGCAGAGTCCAGAAGGAACAGAAGGTGAGCTGTGAACAGACTTGTCCAGAGGCCATTCCTCGGAATGCAGAACCACTCTAAATGTCCCACAACAAAAAGACTCAGAAGCTCGAAGTGTAATGTATGCAGGAAACACTACAGTCTAGATTCACCTCCAGGCAATCTGAAGGTTCTTCAGAGTCCCGTGATATCTAAGCCAGCTGTGACTTTTAAAGCAGGATTTGCCAAACTCAGTATAAAACCCATCCATGGCTCATGGAGCTGCAATTCTGGGGATGGGGAAAGTCAAGGACTCACCATGTGGGTGCTGAACTTAAGGAGCCTAATTTAAAGATCTAGGTCCTTATTCTGGCTGTTCTAGATATAGAATGTTGAAGGGTCATAGCGGTCACTAAGAAACTCTACGTGTAAATTATGATTCCAAGGGGAAAGAATACATTTTCAGGTAATATCAAGCAGCTTAACAATGTTTTAAATTCTGAATTCTCAATACTCTCATGTATAGCTGAAACACTTATCGGGTATGGTAGGCTCATAGGGAGTGGCACTATTAAAAGGTGTGGCTTTGTAGTAGGGGGTATGGCCTTATTGGAGGAAGTGTGCCACGGTGGGGGCGGGTTTTGAGGTTTCGTGTACCACCCAGTGTCTCAGTTGACTTCCTATTGCCTGCGAGATGTAGTACCCTCAGCTCCCTCTCCAGCACCACGTCTGCCTGTGTGCGGCCATGCTCTCCACCATGACAATAATGGATTGAACCTCTGAAACAGTAGGCGAGCTGTTGGGATCTGGTGCTAGCCCAAACCATACATTATTTCTCTTGACCAGACCCCAACATAAACTATCTCTTTGGATTGGCATGGAGGCGTGGGAATAAAGACACAACTCACATGACTTTATCGGGAGGGAGACTCTCAGTGGTCCCTCATGAAGTCCTGAGTTCACATCCTGAAGAATTCCTCTCATTTATTCCCCAAACAGTCTTTATACCAAAACTTAACTGAAGGGGAAATACATTAGCATTCTGTCTCCTAGGTAACCAGGTGAATGACTTTTAGTCATGTCTACATCTACCTATCTGTTCTGTATGCTGGCTGTCACATAGGCTTGAATCAGCATCTCTATCAGGCATCCTCCAAATTACAAAGAAAGGAGCAAAACAACATCCTGACCCTTTGTTGGGGCAGTGGCAGCCTGTCTGGAAGGCTACGTGACCATCCTCAGAGCCTGGCTGCCATACCAAATAGAAATATGGGCCTACAGCGAGCCACCCCAATTAAGTGCTTTCTTTATAAGAGTTGCTATGGTCAAGGTATCTCTTTGCAGCAATACAAACCCTGACTAAGACTTGAGGTTATAAGAAAAAAAGTGGATTCCAGTTAACCAGTATTAGTCATAGAAATACTATTTAAAAGACAACTCCTATCTTCTCTTAGATGGAAGCTTTGCTATCATTTCTGCTATCATATCATTAAAACAGAGACAAATCTCTGCTTATTACAGATTTCCCACTGCCCTGGTTCACAGACTCGATGCTTGTGAAGAGAGGATCAGTATTTTTGGGTCCCAGGTGGCTGTGAGCCAGGGACGACCAGAGCGACCGATTCCAACAGGTGAGCTTAAAGGTCATGAAAGACCAGACTGGCTGATTCCAACAAATAAACTCTTTGTCCATCAAACTTGTGAATGTAGGGAAGAGAAAGGGGGCAGCAAAAGGGAATCTGGTTCATGAAATCTCAAATGTCCTCTGGAAAATTCAATCTTTGGCAGACTGAGTTAGATGGGAACTGCCTACCTATTCAGATATACTGTCATCAGAAAAAGATTACTGCTGTTTTGTTTTCAATGTTTCCTATTGTGTCCACTTCGTTCAACATACAGCATAAGGTCTTTATTGGTTTTTATTACATTTACTAATTGGAAGTGGGATGCATGCTCCATCATTCATGTAGAGGTCAGAGGGCTTTTTTAGAGAGTCTGTTCTCTCCGCTTCACTATACAAGTCCAGGGATCGAATTCAGGTCATCAGACTTGGTGACAAGTGTCTTTGATCACTGAGCCATCTCACCATCCCTTGTGTATTTATTTATTTTAACCTAACTTCTGATAAACGAACATTTCTTGTTTTTCTGTCCAAGACAGCTGACCTCTCCTTCCCAGCTCTTAATACCCCGGATAGATGTGATTCCATTAGCTGTCCGCTCTTCAGACTGCTGCAGTGAGTGTCTCAAAATTCACAACATTGGGAAGAATGTTTACCACTCAGACTTCACAGCAGATTAAAGCATTTTAATGGTAATATGGAAATTCTGCTCCCTTGAAATACTAGTCTCGGCTTTAATTGCTATAATTATCCCTCAGCTGGGGGTGGGGGTATAGATTTCCCAGCTGCACCAGCTGCAAAGCCCGCTGGTACCAAGAGGAAAGACAAGCTGAGGACTCACAGGGGGTTTCTGGAATAAACAGAAGTTCAGCTCCCGGAAGATCATCGGAAAAATAAATAAATAAAAGTCAAGGTTGGAACAGAGACATTGAAATACATCAATCAAGATGTATTCATAAGAAACTGAGGACATGTCGGACCATGCCATGCCATCCAAGGCAGAGTGGAGATCTGTCCACGTTGATGGCTAGGCTAGGTGTTTTCACATACCAGACACAGCCAAGCACGGGTGTGTGCCAGGCTCCAGGTGTGGTGGGAAAACACAGATTTGTGCAGAAGCAGCTTACGTGTCTCATATTCCAAACGCCCTTGGAAAATGACCTTCCATCTCCTTGAAGTGCCTCAGAATAAGTTTTCCAGGGAGCCACGTCACAATATATTCAATGCCTTTCCTTTAAATACTTAAAAGTCAGAGCAAGTTCAAGCCCAGTCCTAATGCCTTAGATAGGCAATCAGCCAGATGGCTCCCTGCCCACAGCTGTGTGAGCTGAAGAAGATAACAAGAGAAAATAACACTCGCCATCTGCCCATCATTTTGCCCAATCCCTCCCTCGTCCTGGGGGAGGAAGAAGGGAGAGACAAACCAGTTTTCTAACTGGGCTGAGGAAAGCCAGCTGCCTTTTTGGCACCTGTCACACCACAGCGTTGAGACCAATGCAGCAGGGCATTGGTGTGGGGGTGTCTGTGGAAAGACCAGGGCCAGGTAGCAATGATAGCTTTTCTGTGCGCCCACAGAGAAGAAAATCTGCCGTGCCCTTGTTCTCCCAAAGACAGCTGATAAGAGCTTGGAGAAACGGCAATCTGAAACTGGATTGAGATGCCAGGAGACCAGTGTGCAGACCCGATCGCTGGAAAACAGACAATTCAGCGACTAAATCCTCTACATGATATTTTCCTCTGAGTGGCCACCTTATTAAAAAGGCTGATGTCTCAGGACTAGACCTCAGAATGGAACAAGAGCCTCACCAAAGCACAAGAGAGATGTGGACCAGAGACCTGAACTATTGCTTCTATTTTCTGGCCTCCATTTCCCAAGTGGGGCATTACTGTGCATAGCAGCCCTGACCAATGTCTTTTGTTCCCCTGCTGTTGAACAGTGCTCATTCTGTGAAGAGGTCATCTTCTGTTTATGCACCCGCCAGTTTGGGTTATAAGGAATAATGATGCTATGAATATTCAGGTACCAGTCTTTATGCGGACATTTATGTCTATTTCTTTTAAGTGAGTCTGGCATTAGAGCCACTGGGTTTTAGGCTAAATTTGTGATAAACTGACTAACTTATTAAGAAACTGACAATCAGTTTCAAATGCAATCGTGTAGTGGCTTGTTGAACTTCACAGAGATGCAGGCAATATCTAGACCACTAAGAGTTCCATTGGTCAGGCTAATGAGTCTGAATAGCAGGAAGCCTGTGAGGATATCACACTTCTTATCTCCCATAATGGATGGAATCTAACAAATGTTAAGGTGAAAAGGCAGTGTCCTTCTTTTGCATAACTAGAAATCTAGAGGGAGGCAATTCTGAACCAAGGAGAACTCATGAAGGTCAAGAAGGACCCATCCTGCTGGGAGCGGAACTCAGTGAAGAGCAGTCACAATGTGTTTGTATGGAAGGGTGAAGAGTAGCAAGGTGACTGTCATTAGTATTGCTGCACTATTTGCTCAAGATTTGCCAATGCAACAAAGCTCCAATGTTCTCAACACACGTATGTGCACACATGCACGCGCGCGCACACACACACACACACACATACACACACAGAGCGTAACTGTGAATCACTATGTAAAACAGCAACTAAGTCAAAAGGGCACTAGTTAGGGGGATTGTAGTGATCATTTCAAAGCGTGTGTGTGTGTGTGTGTGTGTGTGTGTGTGTGTGTGTGTGTGTGTGATGTCGCATGCCATAAATACAGAATATTGTGTCAGTTACATTCCAATATAGCCTTTTTAAAAAGACACTTGCAGTCTCTTTGGGCGTCAAGCCTGCCTTCCAGGCAGGAAAGGACAAAAGCCAAAGGCTGCCCTGACAACAGCTTTCTCTGGCGGGCGTCACGCTTTGCCTCATTATTTTTCTTTTATTTTTCTCACTGTGACTTTGCGCGGCTTCCCTGGGGTGTGACATATACTATGGAATACACACGTCTAGGTTCACGATTCAGAGACGTTTAGTAAATTGACAGAATTGTACCAGTGTCACCAACTTCCAATCATCCAATTTTAGGCCATTTCTATCCTACCCAAAGGTTTCTGATGTTCGCCCACACTCTTGAGTCCCACCTCGGGGCCCCAGGCAACAACTGCTCTCCCTATCCCTCTCCTAAACTGCTTTTTTTGGACCTTGATATAAAAGAAATGGCTCGTGATCGCTGTGCACCTGGCCTTCTCTTCACATTGCTTCTGAGCTGTATTCGTGTTACGGTATTTATTACTAATCCATATTTTTGAGACAGGCTGGCCTCCAGCTCTATGTAGCTGTAGATCATCACAAACTCCTAATCCTCCTGCCTCACGACGACACATAGTGTTGGCATTACTATGCATATCGCCTCCGGCTTATGTCATTCTTCTTTGCTGTTGAATGATATTCCATTCTGTGAGAATCTCATATTTTGTTTATCCGTTCATTCACCAGTTCAGGGTTTTCTACTTTGGGCTATAATACATACTATTGCTGTGGATACACAGGTACCAATCTTGATGTGGACATTTTTGTTCATTTCCTTTAAGTAGAGCCGGGGACTAGAGCAGATGGGCCATAGGGTAAATTTATAAGAGGTTGATAGATTTGTTAAGAAGATGGAAAAATGATTCTCAGAGCAGATGTATTTTATATTCTCTACATAATGGAAGAGGCTCTTACTTCTTCATCCTTGTCAACGCTTGACATTGCCTGTGTGTAATGGTGGCCATTCCAGTGAGTGTAGTGTCCCCACTTTGGAGAATTATATGCACCAGTGATTAACTAAGTTGCCAATAACACATCTGTGTCACATGAAGGAAAGAAATAACAGCCCTTCCCCGGGAGTCAGTTAAGTGAGAGTGACTACAGATGTGCCTTCTCTCCGCATGAGTACAGATGTGCCTTCTCTGCATGAGTACAGATGTGCCTTCTCTCCACATGAGTACAGATGTGCCTTCTCTCCACATGAGTACAGATGTGCCTTCTCTCCACATGAGTACAGATGTGCCTTCTCTCCACATGAGTACAGATGAGCCTTCTCTCCGCGTGAGTACAGATGTGCCTTCTCTCCGCATGAGTACAGATGTGCCTTCTCTCCATGTGAGTACAGATGTGCCCTCTCTCCGTGTGAGTACAGATGTGCCTTCTCTCCACGTGAGTACAGATGTGCCTTCTCTCCGCGTGAGTACAGATGTGCCTTCTCTCCGTGTGAGTACAGATGTGCCTTCTCTCCGTGTGAGTACAGATGTGCCTTCTCTCCATGTGAGTACAGATATGCCTTCTCTCTGCGTGAGTACAGATGTGCCTTCTCTCCGTGTGAGTACAGATGTGCCTTCTCTCCGTGTGAGTACAGATGTGCCTTCTCTCTGCGTGAGTACAGATGTGCCTTCTCTCCGTGTGAGTACAGCTGTGCCTCCTCTCCACATGAGTACAGATGTGCCTTCTCTCCGTGTGAGTACAGATGTGCCTTCTCTCCGTGTGAGTACAGATGTGCCTTCTCTCCGTGTGAGTACAGATGTGCCTTCTCTCCGTGTGAGTACAGATGTGCCTTCTCTCCGTGTGAGTACAGATGTGCCTCCTCTCCACATGAGTACAGATGTGCCTTCTCTCTCCGCGAGTACAGATGTGCCTTCTCTCCGCGAGTACAGATGTGCCTTCTCTCCGTGTGAGTACAGATGTGCCTTCTCTCCATGTGAGTACAGATGTGCCTTCTCTCCATGTGAGTACAGATGTGCCTTCTCTCTGCGTGAGTACAGATGTGCCTTCTCTCTGCGTGAGTACAGATGTGCCTTCTCTCCGCGTGAGTACAGATGTGCCTTCTCTCCATGTGAGTACAGATGTGCCTTCTCTCTCCGCGAGTACAGATGTGCCTTCTCTCCGTGTGAGTACAGATGTGCCTTCTCTCTCCGCGAGTACAGATGTGCCTTCTCTCTGCGTGAGTACAGATGTGCCTTCTCTCTCCGCGAGTACAGATGTGCCTTCTCTCCGTGTGAGTACAGATGTGCCTTCTCTCCGCGTGAGTACAGATGTGCCTTCTCTCTGCATGAGTACAGATGTGCCTTCTCTCCATGTGAGTACAGATGTGCCTTCTCTCCGTGTGAGTACAGATGTGCCTTCTCTCTGCATGAGTACAGATGTGCCTTCTCTCCATGTGAGTACAGATGTGCCTTCTCTCCATGTGAGTACAGATGTGCCTTCTCTCCAAGTTCCCGTGTCTTCTGTCCTCAGTCTGTCTGTTGTGTGCATCTCAATCTGAGCCTGCATCTGTGTCTGCATCCGTTTGTGAGTGATGTTTTTCACTCTGCTTTTTATTGACCAACACAGAAAGCACCCCGTGGAGAAAGAGAAGAGTTTTACAAGGGATTGGGTCGCTGGCTCCCACTGATCCCAACTGACCCAGACATCAGCGTGTATCAACCAGTAGCCACAAATGTGCTTTCAACTTTTATGGTAGAATTTTAGAAAGTTGCTTCCATCATCTGTCCTTGCTGCTTGCAGCAAATGGTACACATGTGTTATCTGGAAGAGGGCGTGGAGGAGGACATATCCCAGCTATGCATTAGCCTAGGCTGTATAACTTAATTACATGGGGAATCCAAAGACAAGTAAGTTGGATGTTACACTGCTCTCTTAAAGGTGGGTTAAACACTGTGAGCACTGAGCACACAGTAGGACCGCAGTCTCAAGGGACCTCTAGGTGAGCTACTGACTCTGACTGTGAGGCTGGGCAAAAGCTCCAATCCCTGAACAGGTGAGAGGTATTTCCACAATATTGCTTTATCTACATGCACTTTATGGCTATAATTTGCATTTTCCTAATAATATCAAACTTTTTTTGATGAGACACTATCTCACTATACAGCCTCAGCTAGACTAGAATTCACTTTGTAGCCCAGGCTGACTTGGAACTCACTGCGTGTATCAAGTTACCACATTCGAGAACAAAGAATCTTTCTCTTGGGATAGTTGGACCAAATTTAAATTCTCTGCTTCTCTGCCCCTGTCTTCCATCTGTCTGTTGCCTGTGGTCTATGACCTTGCTGCTATCTGTCTGATATATGTGTTTGATGTTACCGATCTCTAACAAAGGGCTTTGCTCTTTACGTGTTGAGCAGCATAGAAAACACAGAAAAAGAATTAGGAAAGCTTTTTTTCCAAAGCTCTTTAACAGAGTCCTTCAAGGGATGGAGTTAAGTTGCTGAGTCCAAATGACCCAGAATAGCGCTCAAAACTGCACAGCAAGATCTACATGTTACTTCCAACATCTGTGAGATACTTGCTATCTCAGGTTGCTTTCCACCTGTGGACTGTTTTCAAAAAATGATTGCCAGGATATACAAACACACACACGCACACATACACAGACATGCACACACATACACACCTGCACGCACGCACACGCACATGTACAGACACTCATGCACACATATATATGCACACACACATGCATGCACACACATACACACATGCACACACGCACACGCACATACGCACACATGTACACACACGCATGCACATATATATATATGCACACATACACAGACATGCACACACATGCACGCACACGCACACACACATGCACACAAGTACACACACGCATGCATATATATATGCACACATACACAGACATGCACACACATGCACGCACACACACACATGCACACTTCTGAGCTAGGAACATGAAAGACTACACAGTTTAAAATCAAAACTATGCATTTAGCTTAGGTTGTGAAAGCTGATTACATGGGGAATGTAAAGCACAGTTAGACTGGCTAGAAAATTTGCTTAAAGGCATACTACAGAAGCTGAACATACAACAGGGAAACATATTTAAAATGTGGTATTACACAGTCTCAAGGCATATTACCAACTTAGTTAGAAAGTCAGACAAAAGCTGATTCAGAAAGTGAGAGGAATGTAGCCCAGGCTAGCCTGGAATGTACCCTTGTCTTTAGCAGGGGATGTAGGAGTGTCACAGGCTTGACTAAAAGATCTTTCCACTTGCCTGCTGGTTATCTGAGCACCTCCCTCGGTGAAGTTCTTGTTCCTATTTCCTGCCTGCTCTTTAATATGGTTGTCTGTCTTTTTATTATTGAGTTATAAAAGATATTTTTTTATTCCGTATTGAGTCATCTATCAAATATGTAATTCAAAACCCTTTTTGAATTATTTATCAAGCCTGTGGCTTGTCTTTTCATTGTTTTAAATGATGTCTTTTGAAGCATAGAATCATTAAATTTTTCAGAAATCTAATTTATTTCTTTGTAGTGAAGGTTTTTTTCCTTAAAAAAGAAGGAATTCTGGTGGTATTTGCCCATGTGTCACAGGCAGGAACCATCAAACACTTGATACTTCAACAAAATCAGGCTCTTCTCTACAGTGAGGAAACTGTGGTGGGAAAGGCTACCTGGGAGCAGGTAATACTCTCATGGTTTTTAAGCAGATGTCAGATTCTATTTCAGACACAAAGTCATTCTGTCGTCACAGAAACACTTCAGGCCATAGCCACAAGGCCTCAGTTGCAGACAGCAAATGACACTGGCTGTGTGTTCCGAGACAACCGAGACCTGGTCAGCCGACTGGGGTGCCACTGACTCCCACATTCCCAGTTGCCTGGCCATGAGCTATCTAGACTCGCTTAATGGGCCCTTGCCACGTATCTCCCATCCCCCAGCAGTCTTGCCTCGAGATATCAGGAATGGGAGCATAGGAAGCCACAGACTCTCTGGAGGTCCAAGATAGAAAGAGGCGTCATATGTCTCCTGCCTCCCTTCATTCAAACCAAGTCCTAAAGCCAGCACAGGCTGAAGAGAGAAGAGAGCCTGCATAGTAAGGGAGAAGCCTGGGATCCTGTTCTCTGGAGATGGAGGAATACCATTGACCCTCCGATTTAATGGTAAGAATTGTGAGGTCCCATAGGAAATGCATGTGTATATATAGCCTCTGACGTGGGCCTCCAGAAGTTTTGTGGATTAACATGCTCACACCCCTGAGGTCTTGATAAAAGCAAGGCAAGGAAGGACAAAGAACTGAGTACGGAAGTCATGCAAGTGTTCATAATGTGGTCTGGCTAAAAATCCTAGCGAGGGTTCCCACTTCTGCACCTCAGGGGGAAGGAGGCACTTTATCAAGGTGTAACCCTGGGTGTGGGGAAAACCTGACTGATTTCAGATGACTTGGGAGACGTGAAGGCCTGAGGACCAGTAAAATCACAGCGGGGAAACAGAGAGATGAGCTGTCTGCACCAAGAATAGCATTTCCTCTCCCCACTTACAGTGTTATCAAAGTCCCACATGGTAGTAGTCATACAGGGTAGCAGTCGTGCAGGGTAGCGGTCGTGCAGGGTAGTAGTCGTGCAGGGTAGTGGTCCTGCAGGGTAGTGGTCATGCAGGGTAATGGTCTTGCAGGTAGTAGCCATACAGGGTAGCGGTCATACTGGGTAGCAGTTGTGCAGGGTTGTGGTTGTGCAGGGTAGCGGCCATACTGGGTAGCAGTTGTGCAGGGTTGTGGTTGTGCAGGGTAGCGGTCATGCAGAGTAGCAGCTGTACAGGGTTGCAGTCATACAGGGAGGTTCAGCCCTCACTTGAATCTTACCTGTTGTCATAACTAACCCATTTTTATTTTAACTCCAGCTTTATGTTGCACTGATCTTAAGGAGTGCAACATGATATAATAGCTGTGACACACGTCTGTCACCAAGATCTAGTTTCATGATTCTAAATGACATGTTGTGGGCGAGGTGAGAAGAGAAACATTTTCCTAGAACCATGCAATCCGGCTTTCCATGGCTTAGCCTTGAAAATTGTCCCAAATAAATTAATAATTAATGAAACAAGAAAGCCAGATGCTGGGTTTAATGGTCAAAGAACAGCGTGAAAATGGTGACACTCGAGTCAGGAGGGCCTGCCTTGATACTGGGAGTTGTGAAGGAAGGGACTGTGGCTTTGTCCGGCCCCTGGCAGTAAAACCCCGGTTTCCCGTGCAGCATCACCTTGTAGAGGGATCACACAGAGTCAGAGATTTCTGCTGAGTACCAAAGCCAAAGCCGGAAGCAGATGTATTTTGAGTCTTGTTTTAGTTTTACTATGTAGCTCAGGCTGCTCTGGAAATTTTGACCCTCCTATCTCAGCTCCCCTGTAATGAGATTATAGACACACAGCACCTCACCCAGCCTGACGGATCTTAGTGGCTGTCCTCCAGGAGGAATTCCAAGTTTCACTACAGAACTTTAAAACACAGATTTCCAGATGTTTCCCTTAAAATCCCCACTGATCTCAAAAGCAGGAGACTGAGGATGCCATGGTGAGTTGTGTGAGGAAAGACACAACCAGCACAGCAGAGAATATGTTGGGGCAGGAGGAGGGGAGAAACTGGCAAAATTCCCTCTACCAAAACCAAGTTTCATGTTACACTTGTGAGCAGAATTGAAAGAGGCAGAGTGCAATCATAGACATCTAATATGATATGTCGTATGATATGGCAAGACCTGGTATTATATAGTATAATATGATATATGATTGATATATAGTATGCTGTGAATAGCTATAATATGGTATGCTATAATACTATATGGTGTAGTGTGATATATATTAAGATAATATGATTTGACATGCTATGGTGATATGTCATAATAAACAGTATGATGTGATACCATAAGATGTATGTATATGATACGGCACAACATGTTTTAATAGAAGATATGGTATGATATATGATATAGTGTGATGTGATATATCTTATGGTATGGTAGGGTATCATATGTAATATGCCATGCCTTAGTTTGGTGTGGTAAGATGAGGTACGGTATATAATATATCATAGCATGATATAGCACATGATATAACATGGTATGATATGATATTCCATGGTACATGATAAGATGATATGATGTGGTTTAACATGGTAGAGCATAATAGAATGGATGATATAGTGTGGCAGGATATATGTGATAGCATGATATGAAATAGCATGTGGTAGGATATGAAATATGCTATAGCATGACAAGATAATATATAGTATTCTATGATACGATCTTTTGTGGTAAGTGTGATGAGGTGAGATGACATGGTATGGTATATATGGTATGGTATGATATGATATATTATGTGTTAATCATGATATGTGATATGTGAAATGGTATGGAATTATGGTATGGTATGATATGATATGATTGATATATGATTGTAGTATGTATGGAATGCATGGTATGGCGTGGTGTGGTAGTGTGTTGTGTGCTATGATTTCAATCCCTACAGCGGGGTCCCTAGTAGACACTACTATGTGCTTGTGCATTTGCTCCTCTGTGTAAGGTATTTTTTTAATTAATTTATTTATTTATTAAAGATTTCTGCCTCCTCCCCGCCACCGCCTCTCATTTCCCTCCCCCTCCCCCAATCAAGTCCCCCTCCCTCGTCAGCCCAAAGAGCAATCAGGATTCCCTGCCCTGTGGGAAGTCCAAGGACCACCCACCTCCATCCAGGTCTAGTAAGATGAGCATCCAAACTGCCTGGGCTCCCACAAAGCCAGTATGTGCAGTAGGATCAAAAACCCATTGCCATTGTTCTTGAGTTCTCAGTAGTCCTCATTGTCCTCTATGTTCAGTGAGTCCGGTTTTATCCCAGGCCTTTTCAGACCCAGGCCAGCTGGCCTTGGTGAGTTCCCAATAGAACATCCCCATTGTCTCAGTGTGTGGGTGCACCCCTCACGGTCCTGAGTTCCTTGCTCATGTTCCCTCTCCTTCTGCTCCTGATTTGAACCTTGAGATTTCTGTCTGGTGCTCCAATGTGGGTCTCTGTCTCTGTCTCCTTTCATCACCTGATGAAGGTTAATATTCAGGAGGATGCCTATATGTTTTTCTTTGGGTTCACCTTCTTATTTAGCTTCTCTAGGATCACAAATTATAGGCTCAATGTCCTTTATTTATGGCTAGAAACCAAATATGAGTGAGTACATCCCATGTTCCTCTTTTTGGGTCTGGCTTACCTCACTCAGGATAGTGTTTTCTATCTCCATCCATTTGCATGCAAAGTTCAAGAAGTCCTCGTTTTTTACTGCTGAGTAGTACTCTAATATGTATATATTCCATACTTTCTTCATCCATTCTTCCATTGAAGGGCATCTAGGTTGTTTCCAGGTTCTGGCTATTACAAACAATGCTGCTATGAACATAGTGAGCGTATACTTTTGTTGTATGATAGGACATCTCTTGGGTATATTCCCAAGAGTTGTGTAAGGTATTTTTAAAAGCCTGAATGAAGTCACTAAAAGCACAGACAGGGAGTTCCACTGAGTGCCATGAGGACACACGCTGACAAGAGGGTTGATGCTCTTTCTAGGGTGAGAATGGTGGGCATCTCTACCCAAAGCTGGCAGTACGGCAGGCTTTTGGTATTATCCACTCCTTTTAATTACCTCAAAACTCAGCTGTTACTGCTATCAGTTAAATGACAAACCAACCCTCTACATGGTGAAGTCAGGCCTCTGAGCTCAGAATCAGGGGAGCTACTCAGCCATAAACACGGATGGAAAGAGTTCAGTTGGGGCAGACACAGCAATCTTTGTGATGCTTTCCTAGGCTGTCATGTTTCTACATACTTCATTACTTCCGTTCATTTCTTCCTCATAGGGACAGTCTTAATAATGGTGACATTCTGACACAGAAACTGGCTCATCGAACTCAGAACCCAACAAGTGAGTGGCAGGAACCCAGGAAGGCTGCCCGCAGAGATAGATTTTGACCCCAACCTAGGACTCTCAGACTCAGTCACTCATTGCAGCTCCAGGACTCTCAAGATATGATCACAGCACAAACCCTCCCTCAAAGCTCAGGCCTCCACCACAGCTGTGGCCCTCTCTTGGAAAGCAGGCCTTCACATGGCACTGGGCCTCTCTCAGTGTTAACTGTTCTTCTTGGAGGAAAAGAGCCAAGAATGAGTGCAGAGAGAGGCCAAAAAGCATAGAGGAAGATGAAGACGGGTGTTGCGTGTCCATGCAGAGCTGGGGTGGGGGACACTCTGGTGGAAGAAATTCTTACCTAGATTTCTCTCCAGCACCCCTCCCATACGGTCAGCCTTCCGTGTTGTTTGGTGGTTTTCATCAATGGGTATGCCTCTCCCTTCTTGTAGGACCTTTAGACAAGGACAAGATGCTATCTTCCCAGGATAAGTGCACAGAAGTCACCGAGTCCCTGCTTTTGAACTGGGAGAAAAAGAAAACATGTGTTGCCAGGAGGAGGGGCCTGCTTGTTCATCCCAGCCACCCAGCTAGTTTAACCCCGAAATAACCACACAGAAACTGTATTAATTAAATCACTGTTTGGCCCATTAGTTCTAGTTTCCTATTGGCTAATTCTTACATCTTAATTTAACACATTTCTATTAATCTGTGTATTGCCACATGACAGTGGCTTACCGGGTAAAATTCCCAGCGTCTGTCTCCGGCAGATCCATGGTGTCTCCCTGATTCTGCTTTCTTCCTCCCAGAATTCAGTTCTGTCTTCTCCACCTACCTAAGTTCTGCCCTATCAGGCCAAGGCAGTTTCTTTATTCATTAACTAATACAAGCAACACACAGAGAGGACTCCCACATCAAACACAGAAACATACAGAGCTGGGAAACAAACAGTGACTCCATAGCAATTTCTGCAGGAATTTGGAGACTCCGACAGATTTCTCAGGTGTAGCCTTCTCTGGCAGAGAGAATTGGACCTGACTCATGGTTCTCAAAATAGGTATCACATGGATTCTCTTATGTATCTTCACATTCTTGGTCCATGGTTTGAAGTTGTGTGTTTTAATTTAATTAGTATTTTTATTATATTTATTTACTTTGGGGGCACACACATCAAGATCAGAGAAGCGCTTGTGGGAGTCCTCTCCCCTAGCATGTGGGTTTCAGGGATCAAGACCAGATCCTCAGGCTTGGCAGCAGGTAATTTCTCCACTGAGCCATCTCACAGCCTCTCAAATAGCATTTGCTGTACCTTACATTGTCAATTAAATAGCTGTTTATCTTTCAGTTGTGTGTGTCTTCTATTCAGTGAAATGAAGCATGTCTGCAGTGAACTTGTCTAGTCCTAAATAGGACATGCCCTGGGAAATGCATGGGGCAGGCAGCATCATGCCCAGATCCTAGAGACAGACAGTTTCTCGACTGGACATGAAGAAGCTTTGGGGAACCCTAATGGTGGAAATGAAATGAGGTCACTGGATTTGGCCTACACAGGACAGAGATGGAAGAGGTGTCAGCAAGGGTTGCCTCAGGGAGATGATGAGAAACAGCAGCCCTGGTAGAAGGTGGAGAGAGAACCATGCTCTGATGACAAGGCCCGGTCACAGCTAAGTCACCGGTGCTGTGAGTTACTCACACTTTTTTCTTTTTCACCCCTCTGGGTCTGCCTTCGTGAACTGAGAGGGACTCATAGAGCCCTCAGAATGGACAACCAGCTGCATTTAGGAATACAGAACATGGGCGCTGGCCGTGAGAGGTATTTGGAGAAAAGATGATGTATCCAGGAGCAGGAGAGAAACCACTGACAAGCGGGGGTTGATGAATGCCATGTGGTTGGAGGAGGTAGCAGAACCTGGAGGAGAGGATCAGACAGGCAGGGCCTGGAAGCTATGTGGAAGCCCACACGAAAGACCTGCCATAATCCAATCCTCAGTTCAGCTAAATATCCTCCCTGGCTGCACCGCAGATAGATATGGGAAAGTAAGTCTGAAAACAGCCACGTGTTGTAATAAGAGCAGCAGGTCTGCGTCCCCGGCACCCGGCCACCCGCATGGCTAGCTTATGCCCTGAAATAATTACACGGAAACTGTATTCTTTTGAACACAGCCTGGCCCATTAGTTCCAGCCTCGTATTGGCTAGCTCTTACATATTGATCTAACCCATTTCTAATAATCTGTGTAGCCCACGAGGTGGCTTACCAGGGAAGATCTTAACCTGTGTCTGTCTGGAGTGGGAGAACCATGGCGACTCACTGACTCGGCTTCTTTCTCCCAGAATTCTGTTCTGTCTACTCTGCCTACCTAATTTTCTGTCCTATTAGGGCCAGGCAGTTTTCTTTATTAATTAACCAATGAAAGCAACAGATAAATACAAGACCCACCTCCATCAGCCACGAGAAACCCATTAAAGAAATCCAGATGTAAGGGCTTAGCTTTGCAGCTGGAGGTGCAGAGAGAACTAGAACAGAACACCTGGAAGACAGAGCTAGCAAGCTTGGCTAAGCAATGTAACACTGAGAAAAAGACCTTATGACTTTAGAAAATAATAATACAGAAATATAGTGTGCTGTCTCTCTTCCCACTTCTGGAGACTACGGTCTCTTTAGGAACCTAGGCACCTTCCCTGTCTTGCCCACATCCTGGGGCTCTGAGATGGCCACCATTAAATCAGACATCGAGATCTGTGGTCCCTCACAGTCTGCCCATTACACTTGCTATCTCTGTGACTTCATTTGATCGTGACTCTTTGGATAAATCTAAAGAAATGACTCTCATATCCCCATCCAATACTCTGTTCTTGGCATTTGCTGCCGTGGATGTCCTTGGTTTCTGTGGAGTGACAGAAATCATAGAATCAAAGCCTCTCCTACTCGCTCTCCGGGAAGAAGACTGGGATGGCTTTAGGGGAGGTTGGTATGCAGGGTACCTGCTAAGGAACTTCTTAGAGATGATCCCTCATAGAAGACAACGGAAACAAAGCAGACAGAGAGAGGAGTCATGTTGTGGTACATGTCCAGTGACACCACAGCCACTCCCTCAGACACTGTGACTCCTTACCCCATCTGGCCATCTCCACTGCATGTAAGTAGGTACGTGCATGAGATCGGCCATGCATGCCCTTATCACTGAGTCATCTCTCTAGAGCAGTGGTTCTCAACCTTCATAGTGCTGCAACGCTTGAATACAGCTCCTCACATTGTGGTGACCCCAACCAGAAAACTCTTTTTGTTGCTATTTTATAACAGTAATTTTCTACTATTATGAATAATAATGTAAATATCTATTTTTGAGCGATTTTGGGTGCCCCCTGTGAAAGGGTCATTCGACACCACTCCAAAGGGGTTAAAATGGACAGTTTGAGATTTGCTGCTCTTGACCAAATAAGTTTGGTAATTTTATGAAAAATGTTAGAAGTGTGTGTCTGTCAAAGATCTTTGTGTGAGGAATTTCTGAAACAATAAGGTACCTGAATATGAGGGGCTACTGCTTGTTGGGGTTTTACCTCCTTTAATCTTCATTATGAAAAGTTCATGGATGTTTTGCCTGCATGCATATCTCTGTACAATGTGTATGAGCCTGAAGCCCATGAAGGCCAGAAAGAGCATTGGATTCCTCAGAACCTGGAAATACATATAATTTGGAAGCTGCCACATGGGCACCTGGGTCCTCCAGAAGATCAGCAAGTGCCCTTAGCCTCAGAGCCATCTCAGCAGCCCCTCACACAAACATCTTTGGCAGACACATGTATCTAGCATTCCAGAGAGATGGCTCAGTAAGAAGGCCAGTTGCTGCTGCTTGCACAGGACCTGAGTTCAGTCCCCAACACTAGCACCCTCTGGCCTCTGACATACCTTGTGTACATAACCCTACGACACAGACACACATACATATGCATAGTGCAAAAGAAGCTTCTTTTGAAGTTACACTTATCATTCATGTGTTCGTAATATTCCCAAAAATAAAACCCACAGCGATCGGTCTAATAAAATGAATTTTAATGAACATAACTTAGAGATGTGTCAGTTTGCAAGAATCATTTTCCTGACTTCTCATGTGTGTTGCTATCTTAGGATTGCTATTGCTGTGGTATGCGCAATAACCAAAGGCAGCTTGAGGAGGAGAGGGTTGGTTTCTGCACCCAGCTCCGTAACACTCCATCACTGAGAAGTCAGGACAGGAACTCAAATGGCACAAAACTGGAGGCAGGAGCTGGTCTAAAGGCTGTGAAGGGATGTTGCTTACTGGCTTGTTCCTTGTGGCTTGCTCTACCTGCTTTCTTATGGCACCTGGGACAAGCAGCCCAGGATTGCCACTGCCCACAATGAGTTAGGCTCTCCCACATCATCACAAAAAAAGAAAAAAGAAAGAAAAGAAAAGAATCCACCACCACAGGCTTGCCCACAACCAATTTGGTAGAGGAGTTTTCTCAACTAAGATTCCCTCTTTCAAAATGGTTATAGTTTGTTTCAAATTGACATAAAACTCTCCAGCAGAATTACTCATTAAATAAGATTTTAAGCGTTTTTTTTTCCTTTCCAAGACTAGTTTTGTAAGGAAATCTTTGCCAAAAACAATGCATTCGTGGTAAAAATTTCATAGTTTAATGAAACCTTTATCTAATTACTCCAATGAATATTGTTTTATATAAGCGTAGCATTTTAAGGTTTAATGAAATATTTAATAGACTCAAAGATACCATTTTAATAGGTTTTAAGCTTAAAGTACCCAATTTTATGATACATTTATCAGGCTTTCTAATATAGTCCCAAAACATAGTCATACATATGCACACGTTTGTAAAGCAGATATGCCAAAAATAAAAGTAATAAAATAATTTAGTAGCATTTGTAGCTCCCGTAGCCTACCTGGTCCACATTTGGGTACCAAAACCTACATGTCTGTTCATTACAATCACAGTTTCCGGGGGCCTGACACCATCCTGTGACCTCACGCAGGCCCCAGCCATACACATGCTACACAAACAGATATGTAGGAAAAGACTCACATGCATTAAATAAAGTAAATAAATCTAAAAACATTTTTCAAAGAGAGTTGTCTACTATATTTATCTGGGTAGGGAGTTCTAGGAATAATAACTCATCTGTAAAAAGACCAGAGCAATAGGCTTCAAATGAAGAAAGACATATTACCGTCTTGGCAAATGAAGAGAGACATATTATCGTCTTGGGCAGGTGGTTAGAGGTAAGATCCTGTTGAGCCATGGAGGCAAAGAGATGGATGTTTGGGAAACCACCATGAGGAGAGAAAAAATTATACTCAGGAGGACACAGATTTAAAGATAATTTTTATTTTTATGTATGTGTATTGCCTGTGTGAATTTCCATTCACCGTGTGTGTGCAGGTCCTTATGGAGCCCAGAGCACAGTCCAGATGTCTGGAGCTTGAGTTACAGGCAGATGTGAACAATGTGGGTGCTAAGAAGAGTATCAAGATCCTCTGCAAGAGTAGCAAGTGCTCCTAACCTGAGCCATCTCTTCAGTTGCTAGGAGATAGACTTAGACACAACCAATTATTGGGTACCAATTGTCTAAAGCTGCTCACCTGAATAGGACTCTCCTCAGAGGTCTTTTGATGTAAGACCATTAACTGAATATCTGGATGTTAATAGAAAACCATTGTTAGTCCTCAGGAAGCTTCCCAGCTTCTTTCCACACTCTTGAAAGTCCCTGGTTGGAAAAAGGACACACATCCAAGTGTTCATGGGGTTTCAAACTTCCATTTAAGAGACTGGATGGTTGGCGTGAGGCTGCATTCCTTGCATGTCCTGTAGAGTTTAGTTTATTGTGTATAGTCCTTTATCTTAATAGAGGGTCATGAAGGCCTTCGGCCATTTCCCATCATCCTTCACTATGTCTGGTTTCAGTGTGATGATGTAGTTTAAACCTTCTGTCCAGCTTGTGCTGAAGCCAGGCAATGACCTCAGCTTTTTTTCCCTTTGAGTCTCATGTTCCAGAGAACATCTCGTTACTTGGAGAATTAGCTCCATCGCCTCAGAGACCATACTGCCTAAGGTAAATGAGCACAGAGAGGGTGACCTATTATGTGTGCCATGAAGAAGTAGAAGTCAACAAGGCACGGGATAGAAAAATAAAGGCGTGCAGTGCATGTTGGCTTTCCAATTCACCAGGCTGTGCCATCCTTTCCGCTCACTGAGGTGGGCTTTGGACATTAAATATCCATTACTGATAGCAACTGTTCCTATAAGACAAGTCTGAATACGGATTGGGAGGGGCCATGAAGGCGGCTGGGGACAGCCAGTCATTCCCAGTCCTCCTCTGCCCACCAGCTTCTCTCAGGTTACTCTTGCTGTGTTCAATGTCCCCGCATTCCTGTTACTTTACCACATTCCCGGTAAGCCTCGGGCTTTCACGATAGACTGGGTTTGTCTTCATCTTTATCTTAGTGCTGGTTCTCAGAGAACTCCTCCAAAGACATCGTCTAAGTAATTTTTACTCATCTGCTTTGGGTAATAAAAAGAAACACTTTCAAAGGCACAACCCCCTTCTCTAGGCTATATTGCCTCTCTCTCGTTACATTGTATACTGTTTTTCATCGCTCTCCTGGGGCAGTTATTTGAAGTAGTTGTGAATGACCTTGGCATGCTGTAATGCCTCAGAGGTATAAAATGCTTACATAAGCTGCTGGCTCCTCCACCGGCTCTAGCTGTTTGTCATTCAGCAAGAAAACCTCCTCAGCACTTCGCTTCGACTTAATCAAAAGCGGGTCAGTGGAGCACACTCCCCAGTCGTAAACTCCACCCACCAAGAAATCAATCTGCCTCTGCCCCAAATGGTCCGGGCTGGCACCTGCTGTGCTTTCATGGCTTCCTGGGTGGCCATATCTGCCACCCCTGCAGAAGGCAGGGAGCTGATATCCTTGTGCCTCTGGAATCCCAGCTGTTGGCCTGTTTGCTTAGGCAGATAAATCAGAAAGCTGGCAGATGGTGAAAGCCCCCAGGGTCTTTGCTGCTGTGCTAAGAGTGAACAGGTCCAGATGGTTGGGTATGACCACAGGACAGCACTTACCAAGAATCCAAGATGGAGGCCCTGGTCCACAGTTACCTCTGGTAAGGGGAAAACTAGGCTGTGCTCTTTCTTATTCCTTTAACTTTTAACTTGTACCCTGCAAATGGACTTTTCTGCCCCACCTGCCAGTTCCCAAATAACCACTTAATATTAATTATTAATAATTGGCTGATAGCTTAGGCTTGTTACCAACTAGCTCTTCTTATCTAAATTAACCCATATTTCTTGTCTAAGTTCTACCACATGGTTCATGGCTTGTTTCCTCATTTTCTACATATTGTGCTTTCTCTGCATCTGGCTCAAGACTCCTCAGATTCCACCCTTCTTCCCAGAGTCCCACCCAAATCCCTTCCTTCCCACCTATGGGCCAGTCAGCTGGTTAGTAAATAATGAGAGTAAATACATATTTACAGTGTATGAAGATTGTTCCACAGCAGTAAGGCCCTTTTCTTTTTGGTTCTGGTTGTGTTGATAAGAATAAACAGACTAGAGGAAAGGGAAAATTCATGGCTTTTGAAATTCAAGTTCCGCTATCACAGCAAGGCAGAAAAGGCTACCAAGGAAACTTCACTGCCTGTGGAAGAGACCCTTGTTGAACCTGAGACAATGAGATGGTACCGTAGCTCATTTAGAAGATGTCTCAATAAAGCAAGAGTCTGGGGGATGAGAAAGGTGGCTCTGTGGTCAACAGTACTTGCAGCTCAATTGTGAGAACTGAGGTTCAAATCTCAGCACCCACATTATACAATCCGGAAGTGTGAAGTATGCATAGATGTGAGCTGCCTGGCATTGGCACTGGGAATCAGACTCGGGTCCTCTGGAAGAGCAACAAATGCTCTTAACAGCTGAGCTATCTCTTCAGTCCCCATATGATCAACTTTTAAAAGAATTTCCGATACTTTTCCTCCTTTGTTTTCTAGCCTATAGACACTGGGCCAACTTAAAATAAGTAAATGGTCTGGTCCCCTTGAAACTTAACTCTGGTTTTCCTCTTTACTTTTCAGTATTACTTTCTATTTTTCATACACAAACCTTCCACTAGACGGTAAGTGCTAGAGAACAAGGATCTTTTATTCTAATAGAATATTCTATGAAAACTGGCACATCTTAGACCCCAAATGAGGTATTTCTTTTTTTAATTTATTTATTTATTAAAGATTTCTGTCTCTTCCCCACCACCACTTCCCATTTCCCTAAATGAGGTATTTCTAATCTAATTAACGATCCTCTCAATGATTAAGTGCCTTCCTTCCAAATAATATATATGTTGCTGTGAACTGATACCGTCTTAGATTCTCCCTGTGTGTTACTGATCAACTGCATGGACTCCGGTTACTCCACTGCAGCATTGTCAGATGTCATAACTTCCAAAGATTATATTTACCAGCACATTTTGTGACTCAGAAAGGCTTCAGGAACTGCCCTTAAGGTGCAAGTGTAAGTCAGACTTCAACTGCTACCAAAGCAGATACAAATGAAATACCCACAATTGCGTGGTAAGGGATAACTTATTAATGCTATGCTATGAATGTAAGTTACTTAAATAATATGTTATCATTGTAAAATTGTAAACTTCTATTGAGACTTAGAGAGTGAAAACATATAATAAATGTCTCATGCACATGTCTGTACAACATTCACAAATTACTCCCTTACTATAGCAACAATAAAATCATTATGTCTCAAATTGTATTTCCTTCCCATTCTTCATTACAGGTCCTCTTATACCTATTTCTGGGAAGTAAGTCTGATATTGCATCCCCCAGAGTTTATGACCAGTCTATAAGATCAAAGGTCAAAAATTCAAGAAATCACTGAATACATCCATGGATGGGGTAGGAGAAGATGACTAAGAAGTCAAAATCCAAGATCTTCTGAGTAGATTGGGAGGATGGGGACCATGGGAGAGGGTAGAAGGGGAGAGGAGAGGAAGGGAGGGAAGCAGAGAAAAATATACAACTCAATAAAAAACAATAATAATAATAATCTTCCCTGAAGGCAAGGAATAGAAAAGGACACCAGATGTCTGTGTCTGGCCTTCACACACACATACACCACATATTCACACATAAACACGTTTTTTTTTAAAAAAAAAAAAAAAAGAAGTCAAAATCAGGAACTAGAGAGGAGCTCGTAAAGAGGAATTGAGTTTGGTTCTCATCACCCACAGGGTGGCTTACAGTCACGTGTCACTCTAATTCCAAGGCATCCAGTATCCTCTTCTGGCCTTTATGGGCACCAGACATGGACATGATGCACTTACATAGTATAGGCAAAATCCCTTTAAGTATAAAGTAAAACAAATAAAATCATTTTTAAAATGTTTTTATGAAGTTAAAATCAGATACACTTCACTATGGACTCCTAGGCCACCAGTTACCACTTAGGCGAGCCTGAGCAAATGACACAACCTCTTGCCCCACTTGTCTTCTCGTGGGAAAAGGAGATGATTAGTGCTTATCTGGTAGAAGTCTTGAGAGGAGTGTGGTGATGCAAAAATAAGCAGGGCACCAAGCATTTAGCTCTGTGATCAACCAACATTAGCCATTACTGCAGAATAGCCGAGATTCTGTATAGCTACGGATCCAGGTTATACCAACTGCAAAAACATCCACCAAATATTAGTTTTTTGAGTTTTAAATTGGAGGTTAAAAAATAAGCTTATTTCAACATTTTCCCCCAAATCAAATTAACTTTGCTTTGCATTTTGTAAAGTCCTCCTTTAATTGTTTATTTAATTGTTTATTGGAAGAGGAATGAAACATATATAGATATATTTATTTCCCCCAGAGACAAAAGAAGGAATGATATTGGAGATATTGAGGTAATTTGCTCATTCATAATATAAAGATAATGGAGAAAAGGAATTGTCACAAATATTAGCTACAGTCGAGCATGGTGGTAGGTGCCTTTAGTCTGAATACATGGAAGGAAAGGGCTGGCAGATCTCACAGCCTGGTCTCCAGAGCAAGATGCAGGGCATCTAGGGTAATGTAGTGAGACTATACGCTACAATAGCTCATCAGCCAAGATGGTTTTAATAAGTCCTTAACTTGAAAAATGGATAAGAAATTAGCTGTCATTTTATTTAGCTTTTCTTTCCTTGCCTTTTGAAGCTACAGTTCCAAATGGTTACAAAAATCAGCAAGTAGTCGACATATACTCCAGACAAGCATTTCAGATTTGACATTTCTTCATTTTATGGGTACATATTTTAAGAACTAATTTTATGACAATACTCTTTATTCCATGACAACAAAAACGGTGGCTGGCAAGACCGGTTTTTAGCTGAGGACTCATTAGCATATGGTGTATAAAAAAGAAAGATACACCTTCTTCCAGATTCTTCCTAACAAACCAGGAGACTTGTCCTCACCCCTGAAAACCTAGGTACACTGTGACGATGTCCAGCAGGTTGCAGGAGATTTGCTGCTGGTCTAGCTTCCATGAATTAGTGACTTCTCTCCTCTCACACAAAGTGCCTGGAAGTCCAGTAAGGAAAGAGTTTACATTGACTCCAAGGTGAAGGGGACAAAGTCTATCATGGCAGCTGGGATGGCTCTGTGTATAGCAACACAGCTTGGTCACAACTTGGAAGATGAGGAAGTGATGTGGGAGTGTCATATATCAATCTGTTGATTTCATTGGCTAAGCAATAAAGAAACTGCTAGGCTCATTGGATAGGCCCACCCTTAGGTGGGTGGAGTAAACAGAACAGAATGCCGGGAGGAAGAGGAAGTGAGGTCAGACTCCTCAGCTCTCCTCTCCGGAGCAGACGCAAGAGAGACGCCATGCTACCTGCTCCAGGGAAGACGCACGCTATGAAGCTCCGACCCAGGATGGACTTAGGCTAGAATCTTCCCGGTAAGCGCACCTAGGGGCGCTACACAGATGATTAGAAATGGGCCAGAGCAGTGTCTAAATGAATACAGTGTCTGTGTAATTATTTCGGGGCATAAGCTAGCCGGGCAGGGCAGGCGGCTGGGGTGTTTGGGGACGCAACCCTGCCGCCGCCCATATTACTACAAGGAAGCAAAAAACTGGGACTCAAGCCAGAAGCAGATCTCATCTTCAAAGCCAACCCCCAGCAACTGTGCTGGTCAGTCCACAGTTTCAAGAGTACCATAACCTGCACACCAACTGAGAACCTAGTGCTCAAACAGACAAAGATATATTTCACATCCAAACAATAGTAGTCAGTGTCTTCGTTAAAGTTTCTATTACTGTGAAGAGGCACTATGGCCATGACAACTCTTATAAAGGAAAAAGCTTTCAACTGAGGTGGCTTCCATTTTCAGAGCATCACTCCACTGTCATCACGGTGCACAGGCAGGTGCACAGGCAGACACAATGCTGTGGGAGGAGCTGTGAGTACTACATTTTGACCTGCAGGCGTCAGGAAGTGGTCTGAGACACTGGATATGACTTGAGCATATATTAGACCTCAAAACCCACCCCATAGTGGCACACTTCCTCCAAGGAGACCATACTATCTCCAATAAAACCAGGCATCCTAATAGTGCCACTCCCTATGAGATTATGGGGGCCAATTACATCCAAACCACCACATTTCTGATGGGATCTTGCCCTGAGGTCACCACTCCTTTTTATTCCATTCCTTAATCAGTTTATCTCCTTGAGTACAGAATGTAGTTCCATTCCACTTCCTGGTGCTCCTTTTCTCCTCAAACTTTACATTTTGTATTTTTTTTTCTTACTCCATTTGCTCCTTTCAGTCTAAATCTTTATTAGAGTTAATATTAATAACCACACAACAGAGTCTAATCTAGGCTTCATTGAGATTTCTGGAACGATTTCTAGGCAACATACTAAAATCTTCTCCTCTGAATCTTCTTGAGCCAGGCCCAGAGTTTAAATCTTCCATGGCTCTACTAGTATGGTACATTTAAGCAATGCTTAAAGCATTCCATTGCTTTCCTAACCCAGAGTACCAAAGCCCAAATCCTCCAAACAAACACATGGTTAGGCCTATCACAGCAATACACCAGGTCCTGTGCCAACTGCTGTCTTAATTAGAGTTTCAACTGCTGTCAAGAGACCCTATGACCACAGCAACTCTTATAGAGGAAAAGCATTTAATTGGCGTGGCTTTCATTTTCAGAGGTTTAGTTCATTATTATCATCGTGCAACATGGTGGTGTGCTGACAGACATGGTGCCAGGAAGGAGTTGGGAGTCCTACATCTTGACCTACAGGCAACAGGAAGTGGTCTGTGACACTGGGCATGGCTTGAGCATATACGGGAACTTGAAGCCTGCCTCCACAGTGACACATTTCCTCCAATAAGACCATATCTACTCCAACAAAGCCTGTTGCGGGAGGTCCTTCTGCTCCTCCAGCCAATAGCCACTGAGATACCAGCCCATTGGGGCATGGTCTCTCTCCCTTTAAAATAGTGGCCACTTCCCTTCTCACTCTCTCTTACTTCCTGCTCTGCTTCTGGAGACTAGACTCCCTTCCTGATTGCACAGAGGGCTGTTGTCTGGGATGGTGATCTGTAAGTTTTTTCCCCTTTAAATAAATAACCATTCTATTAATCATAATTCTAAACTGGTGTGGAATTGTTTTTGACTTATGCCTTCGCCTTCATCTGGCGCCCAACATGGGGCTTGAACCCACGACCCTGGGATTAAGAGTCCCATGCTCTACCGACTGAGCTAGCTGGGCGGCTGGGAGCTGGGTGGCAAGAATGCAGCCCGCAGCTCCCACAACAAAAGCCACACTTCCTAATAGTGACACTCCCTTTGAGCTCATAGAGGCCAATTACATTCAAACTACCACAGTCTGTTAACAGATATCTGGCTCCATTTTTAACAATATTAGACATTTAACATTTTAAACAATATTAGACTTTTATTTTTTTTCTCTTCTCTAATCGTGTCCCTAGCTAGAGGTCAACTTGGTTTTTTACTTGTTCTTCCTCTGAAAACTTGTGATTTACACATCATAAATTGTTTCCATTGTTTCATGATATGTTCTGAGTTGACTAACTACAAGGTGTTTCATGGTATGTTAACTATCTGACCATAAACCCATAAAATGTCTGACCAAAAACCTGTAGCATGTACCTTTTCCATGATCATAAAAATAACTGAAAAATTCTGCTTTTGGAATCACTTGACATCAAATACTTTGACATCAAAGGGCCCTTCTACTTCTGTTCTTGGCTGCTTCATTCTCCTACCAAGAGAGAGTGTAACTTTGGCCTGGCCATAAATAGATTTCTACCTTGAAACATCTCAGTGTTAGTTCCTGGTTTTCAATGCCTGAAGTCTGCAACCCACACCAGGATAGCCAGACAATGAAACAGCTTTAGCTGCCCAGATTGAAAGTCCGCAAGGAGTGGAGGAGAGTGACAGTCAGCCAGACCATAGTCACTCAGTCCATCCCAGTCATAAATCATCGTGACACTCCAAACATAGCCACCATCTGATCAAAACTGAAAGGTCTTAGATGTGGAACTCAAGAAGGACATTGGGATTTATCATTGGGAGAGAAAAATATTAGAAGAGATATTACTGTTAAAGACAGATAGATAGTCAAGGAAGTGGCAGGGGGACAGACAGACAGCCAAGGAAGTGACAGGGACTCTGCAGAGAGGTCAGGCCGTAGTAGTACCAGATAAAGACCGCATGGCAGAAGTCTTCTGCTCCTCTGCTGTAGCTTTCCAAGGACTGGGATGGTTGCACAGCATAAGCCTCCTAAAATTATCTGGTGCGAATGAGAAGGAAACATGGAACGTGCAAAAAACCTGCTTAGGAGTTTATTAGAGGGGGCATGTATAGGCCTGGGGAATCAATGTGCAGAGAGAGAGAGAGAAAGATGGTGAGTCCAGCTTTTTAAAAGCTGCTTAGCACACACACACAGGGGGTTGGCATGACTACGTCATATGCAGATGATGGGCTCAAGCATGCACGCAAGGGCTTAGCTGAGTCACAGTGGATGTAACCATGCCTGTGTGCACATGGGTCACATGGGGTCATTTAACATTCTGCCTGAGGACTTGTCTGCACATGCATGGCTCTAGAACCCGGAAGTATCAGCCATATGTGGCTAAAATCATTATGCCTACAGCCAGGCTCTCTGATTCTCAGGCGATAGGCAAGGAAAGAGGTAGAAAGCAGAAAGTATGGCCATCCATATCTCCTTTGACATAAACTCACTTTCCAGGTAAGAGACCCCACTACCAGGAAGTCTATTATCTAGGAACTCAAGGACAATATCTCAAGAAAGCCAAAGGTCATAGATTTGTCTGGGCTTGAACTGTAGCCTTGGCTGTGTCTGAGTCCATGGCCCTACCACATCCATGGTCTGTGTTGATGTCCACGGCACCTGTTACTATCAGGGGTTGTGTGGATAACTGAGGTCTGGACCCACACCTGAGGTCATCTTGGGGCCCAAGGGCCAGCCTGTGGCTGGAGTGATGTTAATCTGAGTGGCCTGTGCTGCCACCAGGGGCCATGGTGGCATCCAGACCCTGGAATGCTTCTGAGGACCATGTCTGTGTACTACCCAGATCTAAGGAGTTCCCCAAAAACCAACAAGGAGGCGAAGTCCCATATGTAAAGACAAAGAGCCTTTATTCTTACACAAGTTTGTGAACTCAGACTGTCTGTGTGCCCAACATATTGGCTCAGTCGGAGAGCCCTGAGCACAGTTTGGGGTGGGGGTTATAATAGCAGAGGGATTTTTAAGGTTCAGGACCACTGATTGTCTGACATTTGTCTAGGAGTGCCTTGGAGAAAAGGGGATGGCTGTGTGCTGGGCTAAGGGACATCAAGTGATCCTATTTACAATAGTTTGAACATTAGGAATTTCCTTCGAATGGTCTGTTCCTGGATGGAGCATGGATGATCTCAGTTTGTGGTCTTTCTTGGAACCAGGTATTGCCTTAGGGTAAACTGAGACTAAGGCCTACCTTCCTGTTGGTCTGTAGAGCTTGTCTTGGCAGATGTGTACCAAGATGCCCTGGGTCTTACAGTTTGGGTCTGTAATGATGTCCATTGTCCTTGTCACCACCAAGAGACACATGGATGCTCGGGTTCTGGGTCACCACATGGGGCCATGCTGGGGACTGAGGGATGGACTGTGGCTGGGGCTGTAATGATGGGGTGACCTTCACTACCACCAGTAACCATGGTGTCAGCTGGGCCTGAGCTATTCCCAGGGTTCATGTCCAGGTCCATTTCCCTACTGCAGCCAGGGTCTGTGTCAATGTCACCAATTACCACTGAAGGCTGTGCAAATGCCCCGAGTATGGACCCACACGGCCATCAGGGACATACCGGTTGGGTGGACTGCCCTGCCAGCTGCACCCATGGAAACATCCAGGCCCAGGCTGCAGCCTAGAGCCATTTTGGGATCCATGGCCCTAAGGCAGCTGGAAAGTGTTGATACCTGTGGCTCCTGTTACCATCAATGGCAGCACAGGAACCAGGGTCTGGACCGAGACATGAAGCCATGTTTGTAATGGAAAAATTAAAAGTGCTGCGTGTCCCCAGCAGCTGGCTGCGAGATCCCGAAAGCAGCCAGTCCCAGGCAGGGACTGTGCATGAAACCACGCAGCACATCTCTGAAGGTGGCTGGTCCGGAGAAGGGGGCGGGGACAGTGAGCCACGTGGCAGCTGGCGGGCGAGACAGTTGGATAGGCAAACCATGCAGAGTAAGGTTAGATATTTATTTAGCGGTTATTGAAGGGAAGGGAGAAGAGCAGAGAGAGAGAGAGAGAGAGAGAGAGAGAGAGAGAGAGAGAGAGAGAGAAGCTGTATCTCCAAGAAAAAGAGGGGAAGAGAGAGAGACTAAGGCTGCAAGGAGGAAGGAAGACCTGCCTGCCTCAACGGATGGGGGAGGGATTGGGCGTGGCTTGTCTCACAGCACCAGGACCCCAAGGAAGCAGCACTGGAAGTCTTATCCACTGCCTCTCCCATGTCTTTCTTTGTGTCCTGGTCTCTCTTCTCCAAAAGAATGAGCCCCTGTAAGTAGTCCCAAGGCTCCTGATGGCTTCTGTTGGCAGCAAACACATTTGCACAAATGGCTCAGAACTGAGCAAACACTGGATGTGTAAATGACTTTCCACTGTCACCACACTGCACTCTTCCTGGTGCAGAGCACCCTTGCCAACCTCCCATTAAAGCTGCTGGCGACCGTTTTATGTGCATGTTTCTCTGCTTTACCTTCTGAAGAACAGTGGAAAGCTTTCTCCTAAATGTCTCAGAGGAAAGCAGCATGCGCAGTAGAGACTGTGAGGACCAGACCCAGGCTCCCGCAAAGGAGCATCTTCCAGAGAGGCAAATCTTTAGTGCAGCAAAGCACCCAGGGCCACAGAGTGGTGCCTGATAAACCATAGGTATGAAATAGTGCCCGGGAAAGTGATTGTGAGTTAAAAATGTGAGTCATACAAAGATTCCCTTGGCTGTTGGAAACACACTTTACCCCACAATAGTCAGCCAAAGCTGAGAGGTGAAAATATGTAACTAGAAATGATCTTTACACATTAGCTCCCAAATGTTGAGCCTGACATGCCGTGGCACTGTGCCCAGAAACCATTCACCTCTGCGGATGTATAAACTGTATACTCTATAAACACTGAAAAATATTTTTAGAAAAATACCCCAAATACAACAATTCTCAACAATGTTCTGAAAAGCATCACTTAAAGTGAAAGTTGTCATTAAATTGAAGAGTTCTGGATTATGGCATTGGCAGAGGATGGGGCTGGCAGAGGAAACTTCAAGACAGCCTAGGATTGATTGTCATGTGGGTATAAGTGGTCACTCTTAGGCTGATCGATAATGAGAAGGAGCAAGCCAAGAAAATAAAAATGCAAGGTTCCAGTTTGAGGAGGAAAGGGACATCAGAAAGTGTAATGAAGCTAAGTTCAGTGTCCAAGGAGATTTTTAAAAAATTAAAGAAAAGCCTGATGCTAACTGGAATAGTGGGAGGGGTGATCCCAGGGCGAGACACATTCAGCTAAACTTCCAATTGGTGAGGGAAAAAAAATTAAAGAAAAGATTAAGCAGTGGAGGAATTATCAAATACAAAACAAAACAAAAAACCCGATAGAGATGTGCTCTAATGAGAGGATCAGGTTCCAGACCCAGTAAGTAAGCAGAACTTGGCTGTTTGGGCCACATGGTTCTGGCTTTAGGGCCAAGGATACAAGAAGGGGGTTGTGGAATCTCCCTCTAAAGCTAAGGAAAACTGCGGAGGCCAGAGGTGTTTTACAGCTGCCCTGCATAGAGGCCCAAGGGGGCCATGGCATAAAGCTGTGAATAGAAACCCAGATTTCACTGGAGACCCCAAGATGTTAGAGATGCCAGAACCACAGGATACCTGCCAACAAAAGTTCTAACAGAGTGTGAAACCAGTCCAAGACAGAGAAGTACATTGTAGTCAACAAAGCTGAAAAGGAATTGGAGAGCTGAAGTGCACTTTGACATCACACACGGAGATGAAGAATTTAGAGTTTGCCCAGATGGTTGGTCCAGTATTTCCTCTTTAGCCTCCATTTCCTCCTTCTTGGTATGGGAAGAAGAATGTAGATTCTCTGCCATTGTATGATGGAAGTATGCGATCTGTTTTTTTATTTTTATTTTTACAAGGATTACCGTTAAGAACATGCCACAAGTCACAGAAAAGACTTTGAACTTTAGATCTTTAAACCGTGTTAAGGCTATGATGGAGACTTTTGAAGTTGGTATGGTTGCAGCTTTGCATGTCAATAAGGTTACAAGTCTATGGGGGCCTGGGAGGGGGATGTGGTGGTTTAAATGACCCCATAGGCTCATTTATTTTAATGCTTAGTCATCAGTGAGAGACAGTACTTAGAAGGATTGGGAGATAATGTCCTTCTGGGGTAGGTGTGGCCTTATTAGAGATAGTGCTGGGCTTTGAGGTTTCAAGAACCCAAGCCAGGCCCATTGGTTCTCTCTCTATACCTGCTGCTGGTGACTCAGATGCTGAACTCTCAGGTACCTCTGTAGCACCATGTCCGCCTGTGTGCCACCACACTTTCTACCATGATGATAATGGGCTAAATCTCTAAAACTGTAGGAAGTCCCAATTAAATGTTTTCCTTTATAAGAGTTGCTGTAGTCATGGTGCCTCTTCACAGCAATCGAACACGGACTAAAACATATTTCATCTGTCCCTGTACTCACCTGGCCGAGCCAAACCGTAACTAAACATAACCCTGGGAAAGTCTGTGCTTTCTCAGGCAGCTATGGCTAGAGACCAAAAGCTACTTTTCTTAATTATCATTCATGACCACTCCCCTAATAAAACCATTGGCTGAACTGCAAAACTGATGTTCTTTTTCCAGTCCTCGGGTTTCTCCTATCCTACTCAATTAGTATGGAATGGCTTCTTGCTCAGCAAACCTCCAACATGTCTTCTGTCAGTCTTATTTTTGGGACTCTATATTTCTCTGCAAAGACATAAGTGAGCAGAAAATACCTTCCCCGTATTTCATACCACCAGACAGCACGTGTTCTCCTTTCCCCTTCAGAGTCACCCTCCCATCCCTATCTGGCTGTCTGCTCTGTGCTCTGGGAAGCTTGCTTTGGAGTGTGCACTAGCTGCGAACCCTCCAGATGTTGGCTGATTTGGTTGAACCAGAGGGAGGATGATGGAATGGGACTGAGATCTCGGGTGTTGGCTTCTCTGTGCTCCGGATTGTGGGTGAGCAGAGCAGATGGTGCATTTTCTCTACAAGGTCTCTTTCCCACAGTGACAGCTGCAGTCGGGGGTCACGCTGTTTAGAGCAACAGCCCTTCCGCTTTCTCATTAGGCCTCCAGTGGCAATGGCTCCCTATGGCTACTGTGAGGCACTTCGCCAACTCTCATTAGTGTCCCCAACTTGTCCTTTTCTTTGTAAATAATTATTAACAGCTCCTCAGTGACCCTGGTTAAGCCTGTGATCAGTTTCCAGAAAGAGTTCTCCTGACGCCTTCCAATGGGTCCCCATTAGCCAGTATAGAAGCCAGCTATTTTCTGATGCTTGCGTTCCTCCACAACCTTCTCACTCACTGAAGGGCTCCCTTCAGGAACTCATTCCTCTCACTGCTACTCCGCATCTCTCTACCATCCCATATCTACAAGTGTATAAACTCAAATTGTTCTAACAAAACTCCCCCGCGGCTGCCTCCTCCGTCCCACCATCCCACCTGGACTTCCATAGTCTTCCTCCTCGATGTCATGGCCTCTCTGTGGGTAACCTCCTGGACACATCAACAGCCCTGGCCTTTGTTGTCTTCCTTCCTCCCAAGACACTCCTTCCTCTTGGTTATTGGCTGCCTCACTGAAATCTTCCTCTCCATGTTTTAGGGTTGCTTCCTACACAGTGTTGACGTGTTCTAAAAGCCAGTTCTCAGAGTTTCTCACGTGCCTTTGGAAGCAAGTGCCCCACTTCATGCTCCAAAGTCCCATCTTTCCTTCTAGCCTACGACAGACTGGAGATATTCCTGCCAGTCCAGATGCACGGCACTGGGTCTCTTCAGCTACGGCAAGAGCACCTTCTTCTCCATTCTCCCACAGTAATTAGAATCTCTGTCCTTTCACCTGCTTGAGCATCAGAGTCATCTGTTTTCTCTTTCTTACCAAATATACTGACTCCACCCACCATCAAAGTTAGCTATGTTACAAGAGTGTGTCTTAAGTTTTACCACTACTCCATATGAATCCCATGACTTAAGCAACAGCATTTCTTTACTAATTGTTCTGCTGGTTTCCCAATTGATCTGTCCCCCTGGTTCAGACTCTCCCTGGTACCTGGAGTAATAAGACAAGTTTTCTTTTCTCCTTGCTCCATTGTATACTTCTTCCTTGTATGAATCTGATATGTTGACTTTGTAATTGCTTCCCACGAGAAAGTTAACTCTACAGAGAAAGGAGCTAACTGCTGTTTGATGCTATCTCTGGTGTACAACACATTTAGGCACAGTGATGTCATAATCTTATTCATGATTTAATAAGGATAAGGGAATCAGGTGACTAGGAAAGACAATACAGGGACTACCATGATCAGCCTTAACGCTTGTAAATATTAATAAGTCATGAATTTTCTCCCAATTCTGTAGTCTAAGATTTAAGTTTTATTCCAGGTCTAATTTAAAAATAGTTTTGGGAGTGAAGTATACAATGTTTTTTATGAAAAGTAAAAGGAAGTAAGTTTCATTGATAGATAGATCAATGATATATAGGTGTTGGAGAGATAGATGATAGATAGACAGATTAGATAGATGATGATGATGATAGATAGATAGATAGATAGATAGATAGATAGATAGATAGACAGATGATAGATAGGTAGATATATACATACATACATACATTTGTACAGTGCATATCTGAATGTCTGCGGGCTTCTTAGGGTGTTCTGGGACAGTCCGCTCATGTACCACTGTTTAGAACTACAGCTATTGACAGGTAAAGCACAGGACTTAGAAGCAAAGTCTTTGTGAGTGAAGCTGTCATTTTTGAAGCCAACAATGAGCTCAGTAGTAAGGACCCTGAGGACTGAAGCCTCAAGAGTGGGGAATCTAGATTATCCTCGGATTCACAAGAAGAGACGTTATACTGATGTTCAAGGTCAAAAGGAAGGCACAAATAGGCATTCTGAGAAGAGACTAAAAATAGCTGTTAGGTGAAAAAATAATGAACTGCTTCAATTCCATGAGCAAGTCTCATGCATAATAAAAATGGGGCTGTTTCCAGGTATAGTCACGCCCAATGCATATTTCCCATTATCATTACTCCTTCTCTGCAGTTTGAAGTAATGTAGAGTAGAGGAGTAATTATTCATCTCCTTCTCCAAATATTTTTGAAAAAGAGGATTGCTGTTTTAAAATAATAAATACTGAAGCGAATGCTGCAGAGGAAATGCGGGGCTCGGGAAGACAGGTCTCACTAATTAACTCTGTGCTCATTCAAGACGAGCAGCTCGTGAAGCTAACGTCGTGCTCTGGTTTTAAATGTGTAATTAACATGAGTGAGAAGGGATGGTTAAAATAAAATAATTTGTTAATGAAATGGTGGGTCTGTGACCTACTTGGGAAAGTATAGTTTTAACTTTCTCTACCGGTAGTCGTGTGTTTGATCAACTCCCACGCAGCACTTACTATATGCCAGGCTGCCCGAGAGTGTGGCTAATTCCATCTCAAGACTCAGGCTAACACAGAGGTAGACACTATTTAGGTCATACAGGAATATGGGAAACTGATGCATAGAAAGTCTAGGAAGCCTATTTAAAGAAACACAACTAAAAATAATTCAACCCCGGATACCTTTAGAGTCTAGGTGAAGGCAAAGACAGTTGCAAAGAACTGTAACATTTTGAAAATTAATTTCGGTTACATTTAATGTTTATCTAAAAGTTGATAATAGATGTTAGCTGATGGACTGCACAGCCTTGTGAGTTTGTTGGAGTAGATGCCTTGGGCTGAAATAGCTAGGGTTATCTACATGTGTGGTGTGCAAGCATCTTCTTCTACAAGGGCTTCACTCAGAAACAGATACTGAGACAAAATCCTGAGTTCAGTCAGTCTTTTTAGGAAGTGCCCCCGGGAAGCACAGGAAGGAAAACAGATACTCCAGGCAGAGAAGAGGAAGAAGTTCTCTGGCTAAGCTTATTGCTTTATGTGATATTTGCCTCGTGCCATGGGCAAGTGATAGATGTTGTCTTTGAAATATTTTTTTTTTCCTTGGGAAAGCAGCCCTCCTTCCATTCCTCTATCAACATGGTAACACTCACGGAAAGGCTGGCCATCACTGAGAGGATGCTGAAGTAACCCAAGTGAAGCCAACCAGGCTGCAACCCAACCTTCCAGGTAGGCTGTGTCCACTAGTGCAATAGTGGCAAGACTGTTTATGGAGACAACCAACACTCCCTTGATTGGATTCAAGGGCTGCTCCACGGGAGAGAATTCATGCCTGGTTCTGTAAACAGGCTCAAATCCCCTGACTAGGAAAGTCTAGATGCTAGTGCAGAACCTACTGACGTTATTTTTCTAAATAGCTGTGTTGTCAAGCTACATTCTAAATATTTATGTTCATATACATAGATTTGTGCTGCTCCAAACCTTGATCAAAGCTTTTTATTGTTAGTAATGGTTAATGAAGAAATGAGATACTTTTCAATGAGGATAAATGGGCATGAATGCTCTGCTGTGGATGTGATGTCATCACACATTCCCCCATCCCCTGATAGGACAAGGGGACATCTCAGAAGGGAATAGTAAGAGTGTAGGAGCCAGAGGATGAGGAGGAGGGCCAACAAATGCTGTCTCAGGACCAGACATGGCTGTTGTGCACACAAATTCACAGCTGTGGTTACCTAGACAACACCAGGACAGCTAAAATTCTAGTGTGGGTGGGGAAGGGATCCCTGGTGGCAGCAAGACGAGAAAGGGCCAAGAAGCCTTGTAAATCAGCATACTCTCGCACGCCGGCAGCCTCTTAGTTACTTTCTCCTCAGCCATCATGACTTCTGATATGAAGCGGCAGTAGATAATGGCATTGGTGTGGCCTTGAGACTTCCTAGCTCATCTTAGGTTTCCACAACACTACGACGGTACAAAAGATACAGAGGAAGGAAGGGAACACTATGGGAAGATATGATATGTTTTTTAAAAAGTGTCTTTATGAACCCAACCCTGTGAACAATGAATATATGCCAATAAAAAAGAGAGAGGTAAAAGCATATTTATTACACTCAGGAAAACACTGAATGAGAAATAAATACAGAGACAACGATGTACCACTTTAGTGGCCCTTTCAAAGCTGGTTGAAGTTGGTCCCAGGGACACTGTACCTTGAGGATCTAAGTCCTTACAAGGAATTTAATAACAGATGCAGTCTAGGTTGGAAACGGCAACAATCATCTTTCAATAATTCATTGAGGGAAAAAATAGGCGAGAAGAAAATGAATCTGATTTTAATGTTTCCTTTAATAGTAATGAGGCAAAGTGATAAAATCATGAAAGAGACATAAAGAAGTGTGTTGCTCAGATATTTCTGATAGTGAAAAATTTTAATATGAAACTAAATAAAGAGGGTTTTTGTCTGTTTTAGGCTAGGAAATTTTTGCCAAATAGTTCATGCCAAATGATATTACTCGTTTTTTACAGAGCTCGTATTTTACAGAGCACCAGTGCTTCAGGAATACACACTGACATGAATTCTTCATGAGACAAAATGACACATTACTTCACAAACATTTACCTACACTTAGCTCATCCCAGTACTGAAGAGCACTTGGACACAGTAGCTCACTCCAGAGCATAATGTGGCAGAGGAATCATGATTAAGAGTGCTAACACCAAAGATGAAATAAGGAACCTATGTTTTCTTCTAAGACCCAAGTATTCTAGGAAGGGGAAGAGTTCCTGCAGCCTGAAAGCCCCTCCAAAGATGCAATAATCCAATCAGACCAAATCAAACCGAATTAGAAAAAGCCCAGGTTTAATGGATACCAATGCTCCTGGGTGGCTTTTCAGCCCCTCAGAGAGGAGACAGGAAGGAAGGCCAGAAAGCGATGTGTTTGTTTTCTGGGGTACAATTTAAATACCCTGTGAGAGTGGTCTTGAGTGTCTCTGAGGTCAACATCCTGTGGCGGGCTTTCTCGGAAGTGGAGTCTGAACTGAGGCAAATCCCAGGGAAGAGGGGCTTGGGATGGAACGTCTACTGGAACGTTCCAGACTCTTTGGATATATGGATGCCAGGGGCTTGGGTGAAGCCTTAATTCAAATACAAGTTAGAAGGCATTTGTTCAAATTATTAAAATGCTTTCCTCCTACATCCATCTATGTGCATGATGACCGCTGGGATCACCATCCAACCCACCTACAAATAACCTATAGGGTTGTTTAGTCATAAAAAAGTCCAAGTGTCACATCAAAAACAAAGCCAGAGAAACAAAAGAATTCAGATGCAGATAGTGCCATGCTTGCTGATGGGGAGGACTCTGAATTAACAATCGAGACTCTGTGTCAGGATATATATTATATATTTGTGCATACAAATACATGAATATATGTGTATATGTGTCTAGCAACATAATCAAAGAAAAGAAGGCCATCAGCTTGAAAGTCAGAGGACATGGGAGGGGCTGGAGTGGGTGACAGTGACATAATTCTGCTTTCATTAAACACATATTTAAAAATAATAAACCTTAACTACTTCAATTCACACTGGCATTGCCTGGCTAAGCAGCTACCATAATTCCAGTCAAGCTGTGGTGTCTCATCAAGTTTCCAGCAGTGACATGAGTTAGTGCTTTGTAAAAAGTCATAATCAAAGGATCACTGTTATTGTCAGAAGGCTGTTGGTTCATTCTCCAGCCACATAGACTCCCAAATAATTACAAAGAAATCTGAATTAATTGCCACACTGTTTGACCAATAGCTTAAGTGTATTTCTGGCTAACTCTTATACCCTAAACTAACCCATCTCCATTAATCTGTGCATCACCACGTGGTCATGGCCTGCCAGGAAAGGTTTCAGCAGGCTCCAGCAGATGCATCTGTCCCAGGTAGCTACATAGCTTCTCTTTGACTCTGCCTACTTTCTCTCTATATATATCTTTTCCAGCCTGGCCATATTCTGTTAAGCCATTGGCCAGAAGTAGCTTCTTTATTAACCAATGGCAATAAAACATATTCATAGTATACAGAGGGAAATCCCACATCACATTGTGATGGTGTGCCCTGATTTCATACCTGCAGCTGTGAAGGATGGGTGGAGTCAAGGAGAATCAAGTCTGGGGGGGCGAAGGAATCAGTCCAAAAAAGATCTGCAAGATCACTTGCTAGCAATGAACTCCCAAGTTAAGGCCCAACTTTGTATAGCACTCATTTCATAACTGATTTCCTTGTGACAATTATTTATGATCTCTGCCACATATACATAATTCTCTCTTAAAGTATAAACTAGATGAGAAAAACCACTATTGTAGGTGGCCACTTGTTCATTCCTGGCTGCTCAGATACAAAAGAACCACATAGAAACTATATTATTTGCAATACTGTTTGGCCAATAGCATAAGCATATTTCTGGCTAACTCTTATATTTTAAATTAACCCATTTCCATTAATCTGTGTATTGCTACATGACTATGACTTACCAGGCAAAATTCTCTAGGGCATCTCTCTCCAGTGGGGCTACATGGCTTCTACTTGACTCCGCCTTCTTTCTCCCAGCATTCAGTTTAGTTTTTCCGCCTAGCTCTATTCTGCCCTTTATTCATTAACCAACAAAAGCAACACATAGACAGAAGAACCTCCCACACCGCACTATTTGTTGTATCCTGAGGTTTATCTCACCATTCAACTTGTGTGAATGTTAGGAGAAAATGGGTTGTAGAAAATGAAAGACATAATTATCAAAGCTGATCTCAAGACCAGATCTGGGAGGTACAGATGCCATATTTGTGTCAAACTCTTTTCCTGTCACCTTATATAAAACACTGGCCATGTCCAGCAGTTTGGGTTTCAGGTAGAAAGACAGCTGGACTCATGCCTATGGGGTGATGAGCACTGAGCCCAGTGACAGGGCAAGGAAGGGAGCAGAGAAAGGTGGAGAGGCACAGCAGGCAAAAATGACACAGAAGAAAAACCAGAGAAAGGCTGCCTTATCTAGCTGATCTAGAAGCTTCCCAGCATGCTGGCATGTATGTTTTATATAAACGTATGTTGCTGTGATAGGAAGCCATCTTAAGAAGATCACACCAAAGCTCACTGCTTTGGGAAACAGACCTGTAAGCATTTGACCTCCATGGGGATCACAGCGCAAAGAGCTCCAGAAATTATAGCAAGATTTCTGCATTGAGTCTTCTGAAATTAAAAGGCTTGTGCAAAGTGAAAGAAAGGAGTGGAGAGAAGAAAGAGCTACCAAATTGGAGAAAACCAGCCAGCTGCTCATTTGGCAAGGGATTAAGTTCTACAATATGTAAAGAATTCAAAAACTTAAATACTAAAAGAGGAAATAATCTGAGGAACAGATAGGTAAATGAAGTTAACAGACACCTCTCAAGCAAAAAAAAAAAATGCAAATAGACCACACACACACACACACACACACACACACACACTTCTCCTTTTTAGCCATTAGAAAAATAAAAATTAAAACTAACTGAGATTCCATCTTACACCAGTCAAAATGACTATCATGAAGGAAATTTAAAAAACATAAATATTGGTGAAGATTCAGGTAAGAAGGGATTATTATGTGCTTTCGGTGGGAATGTAAATGGGAGAAGACACTAATAGGAAATTTCTGCAAATAAGAGTATAAGTATTTTTTGATCCAACTATGCCATTTTGGGGTAAATGCCTGAAGGAACAAAGTAAACGTATATTACAGAAACCAATTCACTCATTTTTACCATAGCACTTCCTCATGGTAGCCTGCAGTCTGTTCTGTTGGGCAGCTGTCAACAGAAACGAACACATGGTGACACACGACAGTGCTGTGGGAATTCAGCCCGATAGTCAATTGTATGGGGAAGCTTGGCCCAAGGGGCATGGTCCTCCCTGGAGATACATGACCCGATAAAACCCAGAGTAGGGGGAGAGTCGCATGCTCTCTTGGACTGTGTGGGATCTAGTAAAGCTACAGCTTGGAGCCCCCCTTCTTCTTTTGGGGATGAGGTTATGGTACAGCACAGAAGAGCTGGTCCCCCAGCTGAAACAGTGGAGCAGATGGTGATGTGACCCAGATTCCTCATTCTGTCTTGTAATCATTGTGAACAGATTTGATATTAATAAAAAGTAACACAATCCCAGAAGTCTGTATTGCCTGGTGCCCAAAGTGGGACTTAAGCTCACAACCCTGGGATTAAGAGTCCCATGCTTTACTGACTGAGCTGGCTGGTTGGTGGGGACACGTGCCTTTAATCAGGAGGCAAAGACAGGGTTAATGACTACTTTACCTTGAATAAGATCTTATGAAATTTGGTCATTTGCTGAAAAATGGATGGATCTGGAGATCATCGTGTTATGTAAAATAAGCCAGATGAGGCTTTTATATGAGCACCACTTTAATTTCTTCATGCTCTAGGATTCATATATGTAGTTTTTCTTTTCTTTTTTTAATTACAACACTGTTTGACCAATGTCTCAGGTGCATTTCTAGCTAGCTCTTACATCTTAATTAACCCATTTCTATTCTTTTCAGTTTTACCACGAGGCTTGTGGTTTGTTACCTCTTTCTTCTTGGGCAGGTACATGGCGTCTACCTCCTTCGGCTGCTACATGACATCTCCTTGACCCCTCCTCCTTTCTCTCTATATCTCTGTTTGGATTTCCTGCCTGGCTTTATTCTGCCCTGCCATAAGCCAAAGCAACTTTATTCATTAACCAATGAAATCAACACATATACATACCAATGGACATCCCACATCAAGAGTCAGTGGTTTGTTGTTGTTGTTTTTTTAAGATGTATTTTTTATGTATACTGTGTTCTGTCTGCATGTATGCCCGCACGCCAGAAGAGGGCGCCAGATCTCATTACAGATGGTTGTGATCCATCATGTGGTTGTTGGGAATTGAACTCAGGGCCTCTTGAAGAGCAACCTGTGCTCTTAACCTCTGAGCCATCTCTCTAGGCCTAGGGTCAGTGTTTTATCTTTATGAGGTTTCCAGCTTTTATCCAGCTTCTGGTTCTAAAGGAGGAAAAAAAAAGTACCTATTTATACATTTTGGCATTTTAAAACACTTTATTACATTTGTGTGTATGTGTGCATGCATGCATGCACATATGTGCATGTAAATTGAGCCCAGGACCTCAAGCATGCTAGGCATGTGTTCAGCCACCAAGCTACATTCCCAAGTCAGAATATGTTAATGGGTAGTACAATTTAACAAGCCTGTATTGAGCCTGGTACTGAGACCTTGGAGAGGAACTTGACTTGATCCTTTCCTCCAGGTGCTCCCAGTTGAATGGAGGAGACGGAGAGTTAGCTAAAGCTAACTGTGGTGAGAGACATGCATAACAGGCACTAACCAGGGTAGGGTAAGATCATTACTGGGAGGTCAGCCATGACTCTGACAGGATGCATTTACTTTCTGTAGCTAGGTGGCATGTCCTCCATGGGAGGCAGCCTGGCCACCATTGTTGACTGCGGTTTCTGTTCCACTCCATCCCACAGCCATCAGCCATTCAGTCCCAAAGAAATCACACAGTCTACATTAATCATAAACTGGTTGGCCCAGTGTCTCAGGCTCTTCTTATTAACTAATTCTTATAACTTATATTGGCCCATATTTCTTGTCTATGTTAGCCACGTGGCTTGGTACCTTTTTCGTCAAGGCAGTCACATCTTGTTTCTTCTGCAGCTAGGTCATGACTGGAGACTGAGCTTCCCTCTTCCCAGAATTCTCCTGTTCTCACTGACCCACCTCTAATTCCTGCCAGCATTTTATTAAAAGTAATACAAGTGACAGGATAAACGACCATTGTCCCACAGCACACCATGACTCTTCTTGGAAGCTGGAGGATGCCATTCCTGGTTGGGCAAATGAGCATATAATGGAGCACGATGAGCTTCCTATGGAGAGGGAGGCTCCTACCCTTTACCTACTTGGTCACATTGCCACTTCCTGTTAACTGTGTATGCACACTTGGGAAGGCTTTGCTTTCCTTATTGCTTTTGTTTTTGTTTATTTGTTGGTTGGTTTCTTTCATCTGCAGAATGTGCTCCATATTGGTCAGTTTGAAAAAAAACAGTTTCTTAGCTTCTTTTTTTTATTGTTTTTATTGAGCTATATATTTTTCTCCCCTCCTTCCCTCCCCCCTCCCCTTCTACCCACTCCCATGGTCCCCATGCTCCCAATTTACTCAGGAGATCTTTCTTTTTCTATTTCCCATATAGATTAGATTCGTGTATATCTCTCTTAGGGTCCTCTTTGTTGTCTAGGGTCTCTGGGATTGTGAACTGTAGGCTGGTTTTTCTTTGTGTTATGTCGAAAAGCCACTTATGAGTGAGTACATATTATATTTGTCTTTTTGGGTCTGAGTCACCTCACTCAATCTGATGTTTTCTAGATTTGTCCATTTGCACACAAATTTTAAGATGTCATTATTTTTTCTACTGTGTGGTACTCTGTTGTGTAAATTTCAATAATTGTGTCTCACCATCAAATTCTCAAAGATCACCAAAAGAAATAGTAATAATTGTCTGTAATGTCAGGCGCAGAGTCTATGAGAACCCACTGACCAACAAGTCTAAAGGTGGTGGACTCTTTATTTCTGCCCTATGGTGTCTGGGGATGCTCCTGTCCATGACTTTACACCCATGAACATACTGGCAGGAAGAGGACTTTGGGGAATTTAAAAAAAAATTCATAAAATTGTGAGGGATGGAATTAGAGGGGAAGGTATGGAAGGCTGGCTTAATCAAAACACATTTTCATGCATGAAAGTCTCAAACAGTAATGCTTTTTCTCACTCGTAGAGTGCATTAAAGAGCTTTAAAATTCTTGAATGCAGAAGTGAACCCATTAGGAGGGAGAAAGGCATTGTGGGAAAGGACTAAGCCAGAGTAATGGGTGAAAATGGTGCACACGCATGAAAATATGCTGAAACCCACCATTTTCAGCATGATACATTTATGCTATGAAAATGAATGAAAATGCTATGCTAATGAAAATATTAAATAATATTTTAACTTAAGAAAAAACAATATATCAGAATATGGGGGTACAACTAATGCAGAGCTTTCAGGAAGATTAATTTAAAAGTCTCAACTTAAAAACCCAATATTCTACTTTAAGAAGTGAGAGGAAGGCAGGATGGTCTGGTCACATAAACCTATAATCCCAGTGAGTGTGAGAGAGATGGGGATCACAATGTCCAGGCCAGCCTGGGAACAGCCTGGGCAACTGGTGAGGCCTTGTCTCCGAAGAAAAAGTAAAAAGAGACCAGCGAATATATCTCAGGGTTTTAGCATTTGTCTAGCATCTTTAAGGCCTTCTGTTCAATTTCCAATGCTCTAGGAAGAAAGGAGAGAAAGGGAGAGGCAAACAGACAGACAGAGAGAGTCAAAGAAGACAATATAAGGCTGACCAATGCACACAAAGGCACAGGTAGGAGGGACTGGAAGCTGTACCTCGGAGAGCGGAGGCAGTGGGCACTGGCTCTCAGTACAATGCCCATGAAGGACGCAGGCCCAGCAGCTGTCAGCATAACTAAACACTGAGTTGTTCTTATCAAACGAGGCCATCAAGACGAATTAAAATTGTTTCATGCTGTCCTGGAGTCACCCTGCTGAAAATGCCATGCTGATTGTCATCTCTGTAATACATTTTATACAGTAATTTTTACTAAAAATTACCATTTTCTAAGTAGTAATGACACCTACACTGAGTCTTAAAATATATATTAATTACTTTTCCTTTTGCTGTGGCCAACTGACTACCTGACAAGAAGATACTTAAGGGAGAAAGGGCTTGTTTTTGTCTTACAGTGGAAGGAGATGCAGCTCATCATGGCAGAGAAACATGGCTCCAGGAGTGTGAAGTGGCTAATTTTGTTCATGTCTGCAGTCAGGAAGCATAGAGACAATGGGAAAAAGGGCTGAACTGTAAAACCCCAAGGCCAGCTCCCAGTGACCCATTTTCTTCAGGTAAGCTTTACTTAAGTTTCCACAGCCTTCCAAAACAGCTCCAACTTTTTGGGGTCAAGTGTACAAAGACATAAACCCATGGGAGACACTTTCAAACCAAAACCATACCCAGAAGCTTCCTACTTCAAAAATATCAATACTTTTCTCTTCGGGTGAGAAATTTCTTACAACTTGCTCAGGAATATATGATAAAAGGATAAAAGACGACTTTCTTCCTGATTTATGCCTCATCAACACCAATAACTATAGAATAAAATTATACCCACCGAAGTACTCATTTTTCAAGGTCTTTAATCAACTTTTGAAATAATCCCCAAAGAATTAGTGTTGGGGACCCTTTCCGAACCTCCTCGGTTATGGATGACCCTGGGTAGTGCTGCAGAAATCAGGACACAGGGGATGCAGAGTAGGAGATACAACTGCATACTTTATTGCAAAGCCAGTGCTCTTTTATAATAATCAAATCATGATTTAAACTAGGTTTTCATAATACATGAAAATAGTTTCCTAGACTAGTCACTTGGTTGTAAATAATTTTAAGAGTTTTGTGCCCTAGATAATCTAAACACAAAGCTCGGTGTTATGGGAAAAACTCTTGTTCTAATATAATATGTAAAAACACCTCATCAGAAGACAAACCACAACCTAATCAGAACCTTTGAGCTACAGTGCACATCTGTGTTCTCAAGGATTGACCATTGGCAAGGCACTCTACTGATGGGAGAGGTTTGCCTCCTCCCAACTTGGTTTGCCAGGCCTATCAGCAAGAATGCAACCTCAAGTCTCCCTTGCACAGAGTTTCTATGCAGTTAAAAACTGGCCGTCTACAAATTAGGATCGATTCACTTAACGGGAATCCCGGCACATATACATACTCTCTACATTTCTGTGTGTGCCATACATTCTGCCTAGTAAATTGATGCTAAATAATCATAAATCTCAGCATCTCCAAAAATCTCAGCATCTCAATCAGATCATCATTATGATTTGATGGAGAAAGCCAGATACAGAAACCACAGGGACTCAAGGCACTCGTGTGAATGCCATGTAAGGGAAATGTCCCGTGTCTCAGAGAGTTTCTAGGAAAATGTAAGTGGAGACAATGTTTTTAGAAGGCAGAGTTAAGGGTTGGAGGCAGAGGCAGGACAGGAATGTTGTCAAATCTCACCACCGTGGACAAATGACTTCTTTGCTCCTGCTTGGGAACTTCAAAAGGGATTACTATAAAAACAAGTCATTCAGTCCCTACAAAGGGAGCAGAAATCCTGGACGAGGGTTCTCCATGTGTCCTCAGCTGTATTCAGCAATATTAGCAGGTGTGGAAAGGTGAATTAGGATGGCTACAGGCACTGATAACATCTTGATCAATAAATGCTCTCAGCTATACCTTCTGAGAGATGTTAGTACCTCCTGGACCGTGCAAAGGAGGGCACAGAAAAGAGGGGATGGGAGAGAGGAGCAGCAGTGGCATCTAGGCAGTGGTCTTCTTCACGGCCTGCATCAGATAGGGATGCCGACCACCTCCTAGCATCTTTGTACCCACACTCAAGCAACCCACTTTTGCAGGGTTATAGAACTCCACTGCAAACCTACAGCCCTGGATTCAAAGAGAAGCGGACGAATGTGTTGGCTAAAGAAAAACCCTAGTCAAAATCAATGTTTTAGAGAATAAAGAGAAAAACATGAACTAATGTACAAATATACCTTTGCATAGCACAGAATGAACAACGAGACCTTAGGTCAAATGCTTACGGCAAAGCTTAACCCCAGAATGAAAGTGCAGGCATCTCCAACAATGACCTTCAGAAAATAATAATCACCTATGACATTTCTTTAAGCATGCACGCGCCTGTAGTTAATACCCAGATATTTTGAACTAGAGTTGCCCAGAGTGCATCTCAGGCACGTATATACCTAAGACCAGTGGTTCTCAAACATCCTAACGCTGTTCGTCATGTTGTAATGATCCCCAATACAATATCATGTCATTGAAACTTCATAACTGCAATTTCGCTACTATTGTGAATCTTAATGTCAATATCTCATATGTGAAAATATCTGCTCTATGATCCTCAAGGGTTGTGACCCTCGGGTTGAGAACCACTGCTTAAGACTCACAGATAATTCTAAAATGTATCTGGAGCCATGAACCACCAGTGGAGAATGTAATAAATTTTAAAGCCTGTATTTTCTTCATTTTACCTGGAGAATTGCTGGTAGAGGCATTAAGGAATGTTGCTAGAAGTAGTCCAAGGTAAATAAATCATTGCAATATGAAGGGGAAAGAGAGTTGCTCCTCCATTTCTGTGATGCTGGAATAAATGTGACATGAAACTGCTTGTTCACGCCTGCTGTATCTGTGCCTAAATCAACAAGGTAGACATCCATGGGGCCCTCTGAAATGGAACCAAACAGGCCAGGGAGATAAGAACACTCAGTAGTTGGGCTTCCTTCTTGGCTCCCTCCCTCTGCCCCTCCCTTCCTCCTTCTTTCCTTCCTTCCTTCCTTTCTTCCTTGTTCATTTGTTGATTCATTTGACTGTTGGTTGGTTTGTTTACTTTCATCTTCTTGACACAGTGCCTTAGAATGTAGACCAGGATGGCCTGAAATTCCCTAAGTGGACCTCTAACTTATAATCCTCTTGTCTCTGCCTCCAGAGTGCTGGGACAACAGAAGTGTGCCACCACATCCAAATGAGGTTCCTTTTTGCTTATCTACTCTAAGTAAAGCAAATAGATTGAGAAAGCAGCACCTTGGCAAGCGAGTGATGGATTTATCATGTGCAGGTAATGGCACCAGATCAAGGACTGAGTGCTGAGAGTTTTGTTGATGAAATTTATTAGCATAATTCTGTGCCTGAAGTACTCAATAAGAATGTGTTTGAGGAAAGAGGACCACTTGATTTAGTGAGACCCAGCTCTGTGGCATACTAAGTAAAGAGGATTTATAGGACTACTAATCCTTTAGGCAAGCAGAGAGAGGTTCAGGGACATCTCTGTACTCCAGGGAGGTACATGTAATCAATGGATAAAAATGTAAGCTAGAGCCAGGGACAGTGATGCAGGCTTCTCAGTTCAGTTCAACACTCAGAAGGTTGAAGTAGAAAGAAAGAAAGAAAGAAAGAAAGAAAGAAAGAAAGAAAGAAAGAAAGAAAGAAAGAAAGAAAGAAGGAAGGAAGGAAGGAAGGAAGGAAGGAAGGAAGGAAGGAAGGAAGGAAGGAAGGAAGAATCCCACATGACTTCTACACTCCTGGAAGACATCAGAATCAAAAACAACAACAACAACAAAAATCATTGTAGTGGACAGCAAGATGAAAACCAGGCACACATTCTGAGATATTTAACCTAAGAATGGATTGCCTACTACATCGTAGGGGTCTGTGCCATTCTTCCCTCTCTAAGATTTTACAAGCAGTTCACAGATCTCCGCTGGCTTTGTGAAGCTAAAGGTTGAGCAGCACCAAGTGAAGGAGCGTGGGCTACCATCTGGGACTAAGTCTGTAGAGAGCGATGGCTTTATGCTAGATGTTTGAGATATGAACGTGCAAGTGTGTGGTTTTGTCCTCTGCATTCTAACAGCCTCATGAACACGAGGGCAACACATCATAAACACATCATACACACATCATCAATAAGGATGAGTTGTATGGTGAGTTTAAGACTAGCTTGGGTTACATAAGATCCTGTCTCAAAAAGAAAAACTGAGATGCATCTTAATGCCCCAAATGTTAAACTGTGAAAACTATTTATTTTATGACTCAAGAAACCTTTTAATCAAAAAATACACTATAAAATGCAGGCTAAATTATTTAAGGGAAATGTTGTAAAATATTAATTGAACACATGTTACATTTGTTTATACTGTGGAACATTGTTCAATGATGCAAAGGTGTGCTTTTTGGAGGGGCGGTTTCAAGACAGGGTTTCTCTGTATGTCTTTGGAGTCTGTCCATGCTGACCTTAAACTCAGAGATCTACCTGCCTCTGCCTCCCTAGTGCTGGGATTAAAGGTGTGCGCCACCACTGCCCAGCTATGTGCTGTATTCGTTTACGTTGCATTTGTTTAACTCTGTGAAGCTATGGTACTTTGCCTAAAATACCTGATTGGTCTAATAAAGAGTTGAGCAGCCAATAGCTAAGTAGAAGAGAGAAATAGGTGGACTGGCAGGCAGAGGGAATAAACAGGAGGAGAACTCTGGGAAGAGAAGATCAAGGAGGAGCAAAAGAAGAAGAGGCTGTCATAGGCCAACCACCCAGCTACACAACAAGCCACAGAGTGAGAAGTAAAAAAAGGTATATAGAACAGAGAAAGCTAAAAGCCCAGAAGCAAAAAGTAGATGGGATAAGTTAAGAAAAGCTGCTTAGAAATAAGTCAAGCTAAGGCCGGGAACTCATAAGTAAGAATAAGCCTCCTCTGTGTGATTTATTTGGGAGCTGGGTGGTGTGCCCCCAAAGAGTAGAAAGAGTTTAAAAAAACTACAGGAAACAGAGCAAACTGAATGAGGAAAACCTCAGTTTGCTTTTTGATGTCTAGTCCACTGTTAGCAATGTCCATCTCAGCCACTAGATGTTCCCTAGTGCTTACTCTTTTCCATGAAGCCCTGGCTCCTCACCCATGTGGGCAGCAATGATTCATTCTATTAATCCTCAAACTTGGTTAGTAATGAGACTCCTATGAGCATGAATCAAAATGCTAGGCCATAGTTGGACTCATCAGAACCTATAAGAGATGAAAGGGGACTCAACATTTAGTGGAATTTTTTGAACAATTCCAGAAATCAATATTGGCATTTACTATCTTTGTCCTCTTGTAGACTCTAGTAGCACATTTTAATAAACGCCTTGGTCAATGTCTTGGTAAGGGTTTCTATTGCTGTGAAGAGACACCATGACCACGGCAACTCTTATAAAGGAGAACACTTAATTGGGGTGGCTTACAGTTTCAGAGGTTCAATCCATTACCATCATGGCAAGAAGTATGCTGGCATTCAGGCAGACATGGTGCTGGAGAAGGAGCTGAGAGATCTACATCTTGATTCACAGGCAACAAGAAGTAAACTATGCCCCCACACTGGGCATAGCTTATCTCATATAAGATCTCATATAAGACCTCAAAGCCCCACTCCACAGTGACATACTTCCTCCAACAAGGCCACACCTACTCCAACAAGGGCACACTTACTCCAACAAGGCCACACCTCCTAGTAGTAGCTCTCCCTACGGGCTAAGCATTCAAACCCAAAAGTCTATGGGGGCCATACCTATTCACACCAGCACAGACAATGATTTCTTTTGGGGATTCTATATAGAATCTGTAGTTGTCTAATTCCTCACTTTCAGATGTTTCTAGTAAAAAGTCCAATACACAAAAGAGCCCACAACCCAACATAAATAATGTATCCATCTCAAGACTAGGTTGAGCATTTCCTCTCAGTCCTTGAGAACTATAAGGCTTTTGCTCTGGCAGGTTCTCGCTCTGGGGTTACCTATCACAAAGTGTAGAGGCTTTTAAAGCTACAACCCTTACTTATTCCATGTGCAATTTGAGCCCAGGAGAAGGGATATATCTTTGCTTTGTCATTTAATATGAGACACACGATCACTTTCAGGTTAGTTCAAGGGAGACGTGGGTGTTGGCGCTTCCTGAGAGGTCAGTCAGCTCCCTGGGCCTGACGGTGGGTCCCACCTATGGGTAACACTGTGGGTATTAGCACTGCTTAGAAATTCAGCCAACACTTGTGGCCTGGACTGTGTATTCTACCTATGGGTATCACTGTGGGTGTTGGCACTGCCTAAAAGGTCAGCCAGCACTCTGTACTTGGATCTTGGGTCCCACCTATGAGTAATCAGAGGGTATTAGCACTGCCTAGAAGATCAGCCAGCACTCCAGGCCAGGACCGTGGGCCCCACCTTTGAGTGTTACAGTGGGTATTAGCATTGCCTGAAAGGTCAACTAGCACTCCATGCTTGAACCCTTGGGTCCCACCTATGGGTACCACTGTGGTTATTAGCACTGCCTAGGTCAGCCAGCACTACGAGCCTAGACCCTTGGGTCCTATCTGTGGGTATCACTGTGGGTATTAGCACTGCCTAGAAGGGCAGCCAACATTCCAGGCCTGGACCCTTGGATCCAGTCTATGGATATCCAGGTGTGTTTGAAGAAAAGTGTCTGAGGGACTGGGATTTGTTACTAACAAGCTCTCAAGGCGTGAACCTGGAGCTGGTCACCATGACCATGTTCTCCTGGTCACAACATGCTCAGGGCTGTCACATTTCCTGTTTCTCCTAACCTGGAGATAGCTCTTGACAAGGAACTAAAAGGATTCATCTGACAAGAAAGGGAGCAGGAGCAGCTCTTACTAATTCCCCAGGAGTAAAAACGACAAGGGCAGAGCAATGGAAAGGAAACCTTGAAGGTTACTGACACAGAAAACTTCCTTAATAACTGCTGGCTAATATTGTCAATAATTTATAACAGGAAATATGCCCTTGCCTTTCTTTTGTCTCCCAATTAACCTAATAATGTATTTAGCTAATGACAGGAAAAGGAAGAGAAACTGAACTATAAATTATTTTCAAATTACCTTATTTGCATTGTTGCATTGTTAAAAAAAGGATTGTCATAAAACACACATATATACCATATAAATACATATGTGTGCGTGCACGCACACACACATGCACAGACACTTTGGAGTCATATTACTCTGTGAGTCTCCCTCTCTATATCGGGAATTCACCATTGATTCAGCCAACCACATCAAAGGTCTTCAGGAGAATATTGCTTCTTTACTAAACATAGTCAGGTTCTTTCCTATTGTCCCTAAATATGTATAGTATAATGAGGAGCAGAAGGAGTGAGAACATGAGCAAAGATGTCGGGACCACGAGGGGTGCACCCACCCACTGAGACAGTGGAGATGATCTACTGGGAACTCACCAAGGCCAGCTGGACTGTTACCAGAAAAAGCATGGGATAAAACTGGACTCTCGGAACATGGCGAACAACGAGGGCTGATGAGACGCCAAGGACAATGGCACGCGGTTTTGATCCTACGCAATGTGCTGGCTTGGTGGGAGCCTAGCCAGTCTGGATGTTCACCTTCCTAGATATGGATGGAGGGGGGAGGACCTAGGACGTACCACAGGGCAGGGAACCCTGACAGCTCTTTGGACTGGAAAGGGAGGGGGAGAGGAGTGGGGGGAAGGGGAGAGGGGTGGGAGGAGGGGGAGAAGAGTGGGAGGAGGGGGGGAAATGGGAGGCTGGTGGGAGGAGGTGAAAATTTGTTTTTTTTTTTCTTTTCTTTATCCTCCTTTTATCAATAAAAAAAAATAAAAAAAAATGCACAGAAATCAGTCCTTACATCGTAGTGGGCAATCACATGGTATTAACTACTTAGTAATGTTAGGTATTTAAGTAGTGTCAGGTGCGAGGCATCATAAGTAATCTATACATGCTCTGACATCTGCAAGAGGTTATGGGTAAATCACATATCGCAGGATTTCTTTTGGGCTGCCAACCGGCTCCCAAATAATGACATAGAGACTCACTATTAGTTACAAATACTCAGCCTTATCTTATGCCTGTCCCACTAGCTCTTAGAACTTAAATTAACCTGTTTCTCTTCATCTACATCTTGCCCTGAGTCTTTTTAACTTTCTTTCATTCTTTCTGTCCTACTTCATAGCTGGCTGGCCCCAGGTTTCTCTCTCTCTCTTTCTTTGTAGTTCTCTCCTCCTCTCTCCTACTTATCCATTCTGCTCACCAGCCCTGCCTATTCCTCTACTATCTAGCTATTGGCTGTTCAGCTTTTTATTAGACCATTCAGGTGCTTTAGGCAGGCAAGGTACAACAAATGTAACAGATCTGTACATAGTTAAACAAACACAAAACAAACAAATGCAACCCATCTGTACATAGTTAAACAAATACCGAACAAACAAATGTGACCCATCTGGACGTAAACAAACACAGCACAAACAGATCTAACACACCTTTACATACTCAAGGTAATATTCCACAACAGTCACATGTTAAAGTTACATTGCTTCATGTACGTACAGGACTTGAGAATTCAAAATATTCATGGAGGATCTTGGAACCAATTCCTTCTCGTGGGCACTAAGGACTCTCTCTCTCTCTCTCTCTCTCTCTCTCTCTCTCTCTCTCTCTCTCTCTCTCTCTCTCTCTCTCTCTCTGTGTGTGTGTGTGTGTGTGTGTGTGTGTGTGTGTGTGTGTGTGTCTGTGTGTCTCTGTGTGTCTCTGTGTGTCTCTGTGTGTCTCTGTGTGTCTGTGTGTGTCTGTGTACTAGGACTAACCAATCATTGGGAAATATAAACTTAAACCACAATGATCTACCACAGCAACTCATAGGATGGCTACCAAAAACAAAAACAAATCTTGGCCAGAATATGAAGCTATTAATCTCTCATTGCTTCCCGTGGGAGGAAAATTGCTAGACTCACGGTGGGAAATAGGAAGAATGCAGCTTCTATGTGTGTGCTTCACCTGAATGTTTGTTTGTAAGTATGTAGTCAAAAGGCACACACATGACCTCACTAGGAGACATGAGCAGCTACATCCTTCAAAATGGGCCACAGCAGAAAACACTCAGGGGCTCCTAAACTATGAAACTGTGCCCAGATAGACAAGTCCAGGGAAACGAGAATGAACTAACCTCTACTACAAGCAATATGGATGAATTCCACAATTCACTGTTGGGTCCTGGGGCATCAGAAACCTAAGATAAGAAAAGGCCTGGTTCTGTACTCTTGTGATGGCTTGAATGACCACCAAAGACTCACATATGTTAGTTACTAGAGGTAGCTTTGACATTCCAAAGCCAATGCCATTCCCAGTGCCCCCCATCTGCCCCATGCCTCTGGATCAGATGTCAGCTCTCATCCACTTCTCCTGTGCCCTTTCAGTCTGTGGCTATGCTCCCAGCTATGATGTCCTCTGAAACCGTAAGCCATCCCCTAATATAATGCTTATTTATGAGTTGCGTTGGTCATTGTGTTTCTTCACAGCAATAGAAAAGTAACTAAGAAGCTAGAGGTCATTCTGATTCAAACCGCCACACTCCTCCTCTCTAAAGACAGGCTGCGAGAGGCTAAAACAATCTCCAACCCTGAACCCTGGGGTCAGAAAAGACATAAGCATGTATGTGGGTAGAAAAACAATTGAGAAGAATTCATAAACACTGTTTTCCAACAAAGAGATATTATGGGCAGGACTGTGCACACTAAATAGAAGCTAGGTGAATCACCAAAAGAACTTACAAAGGACCAGAGACAAAACAGTGAAAATAGGGGAAAGAAAAAGTGGAGACAGTGGGAAGAACGGAAGGTAAGAGAAGAGGGCAAAAGTGAAGGAAAGGGGGAAGGAAGACTGGAGAGAGGAATAAAGAAAGAAAAGAGGGAAGGAAGGAAAGAAGGAGGGAAGAAAGAGAGGGAGGGAGGGGGAGGGAGGAAGGGAGAGAGAAGGAAGGGTAGACAATAGGGGCCAAGGGAGATAAAGCATCCAGCCCCAACCCCAAGATCCCTAGAGGAAGGAGAAAGTCACCAACTCAACTCTAAAACTCCTGCCTGGTTCATGGAACCTGCACACAGTAACTCTTGATCCAGACACCCAGGAACTAAAGAGATCCGTGCTCTTCCTCTCCCACATCCAAAGATGAGTGTTTGAAGAAGTCAAAAAGATAACTATAAAACACTCACTTGATTCAGAAGCAAACTGTTACATACGCGAAGATCAAAGATGAGAGGCATATGACAGTTTCTGGTCCACTGGCACCTGGACTCCTTTGGGGACGACACCTTGATTGACACCCTGGACTGTGGACTTGCCCTGCCTTTACCTCTGGTCCTGTAGTTTTAGTAGTTTACCTGTGCTCATTCTCCAGGAAGCCTAAAGAATGAAGCACTCAGCCCAAGGTGACTTGGAACTTGAGTGCAGTTTCCACTCTGGATTTGGCTGACCCTTCCACTCCAAAACTCCTAGAGCTGGATTTGTTCTTCCACTTAGTCCCAGGTGAACAAGACCCTCCCCTCAGAAACACTAATCATTGGCACAGGCTGTTCCTAAAATGCAAGAAACCGGGGCAGGGAAGGGCAGGACAGTTCCTGAGGGAAGTAGCAGAGAGGCAGTTTTATGGTAGAGCCCTCAGCATGAGGGGGAGGCCTGAGTTCGATTCCCAGTACCCACATAAGACAACTCACAACTGCCTGTAACTCCATCACCAGGAGATCTACCATCTTCTTCTAGACTCTGCAGGCACACACACATACACGCACATGTGCACACACACACACACACACACACACATATACGTGCACACATAAATCAAATAGTAATCTTTAAAAGAAAAACAATGTCACCTTGGATTAAGGATGTGTGTTTGTATTGCTACCTTAGCAATAACACTAGGTTGTCGACAATCTTTTTCAAGTCGTTGACTTTAGATTGCTGCTGTACGACATGCATTATTACACATACACCTGCAGCTTTCTGCAGAACACTCTTGCCTGTGTCTCTGCTTCGAATCCAGACTGCTGGCAGGTTCAGTCTCTGCCCTGGGCAAACTGCTGCTGCCCTATAGCCTGGCTGATAGTGATGTTGTCCCTTCAGGATATTCACTAATGCCTGGGGGCAGTTTGGGGTTGGATGAGGGCTACCCCCGTAGTAGACAGGACTCAGAGGTGCCACTAGCCGCCCACAGCACTGTCCAACCCCACCATAAAGAGCCGGCTGCTCCCAAATGTCGGCAGTATCACTGCTGATAAAGCCCATACTGTAATTTGCCCTACAAGTTCAAGAAACAGAGCTCCCAAAATACGGAGCACACGGTTTGGAAAAGGCAATTCTTCCACTAACAGCCAGGACACATGCTGTTGGCAGGGAACCTATGAAAATGAAAGGGCAGAATGGCACCTGCCTCCATCCCTCCAGCCCCCTCATCCTCCCACACACCTTCCATATGTCCCCATAGGTGCTGTGGGTCCTGTGGGGGGAGCAGAGCACAGAGGCCAGATGGCCATGCTGTCTGTCCACTCCTTCCTGGACTTGTTGACTCAACACAAATAATCCTCATTACCATGACTATTTCCAGCCCAGGGACAGATATTACCCACTGGAGCAAAGCATCTTTACTGGGAAAAAAAATTAAAAAAAGAAATAAGGCTTTTGAAAAAAAATCCCCAGTCTCTAAGTCCTTGGCAGGGAGTGCTGCAATTTCATGTCAGGGAGCCTGGGCTTGGCCTGCAGGGGCCCAGCAGCAGATCTCGCCATCAAAATTAAGTAGGTCAGTTTTCAGCTTCTTCTTGGAAGGCTTTCTGCTTCTCCTCTTGGCTCCCTGCTGAGCCCTCTGCCTATCTGTGCCAACCATCCGAGTGTCAAATAACTGGCTGTCTAAGCCTACACCTCAAAGTCCAAAGGTCCCTGGGATTGGACATGCTGCTGCTCACCTTGAGAGGAAGAATATGGCCCTTCTCCTTTGTTTGGGTGATTCCCGGTGTTCTGCCCTGGACCACCTGGCAGAGGGTGACATGTTAGTGATGCGTGCTGACACTTTGGGGTTCATACACCAGCTCCAACAGAGTATGCTTTGGATTCTCGACATTGGTAAGTGTCACGCTGTGCCAAGGGAAATTGTCTCAGGCTCTGTTAGAACAGAAGACATGGTCTGTGCGGCTTCAAAAACTTAAACAGCAAAACAAAAATTAAGCCCAAAGTATCTGTTGCAAGCAGTTAGAAGAAAAAACAAACAAAAACAAATGAAAAACACCAAGAGTCCGTTCAACCAAACCTCCAGAATATGGCGCCCAGACTTCAGATACAAATAAGGTATAAATTAAGAGCTCACTGCCTCCTGAGTGCTGGGATTAAAGGCATGCGCCACCACAGCCTGGCTAGTTTATTTCTTTATTGCTGTGCTTTAAGGCACAGCAGGATGTGGGTGCTTAGCAAATTTTTCATGCATGTATTTTCTACACATGCCCTCAGCCACCTTCCCAAGCACCTGCTTTCCACTGGCCAGTGCCCCATGACTCATGGCCTGACCTGGCCTCCTGGTAGCCAGTGAAGTCAAGAGCTGGCCCTTTCCCTCCCTCGGTGCTCCTTGCTTTCTATCAGTTAGATCCTGCTTAGATGCACTGGTTAGATTACGAATTGTGTGTGGCTTGTGACCTCATGGAGAAAACCTCATCTTTGCTCTTTATTGTGACTTTTGAAAGTGGTGTCTGGATTGCTACCTCCTTGGAAGACACCACAAACCTCACAGTTCAATCTTCTCCACTTGGGTCCCTACGCATTGGCGATACTTATTCATGCTTGCTGAAGCCCCTGCCCCCAGTGCAGACAACCCCCTCTCAGCATCATTGACAGGACTTAGTGATGTGTATCTTCACACAAGCTCTTTCCAAGGAGAAAAGCAAAGAATAAATGGTACTGGTAATGAAAACCTCACCGTGAACCAATTACCTATAGGAGCATGGTTGTGTCTGGACTTGAGTATTACTCTAAGCTAGACAATTGATATCTTATGAGGACAAGGAAAATGAAACAGATCCTAATAACATGAGGTCTTTCAAAGATGACTTTGTGAGACAATGAGGTCTGGGTTTTTCTGTGTTATTCTATTATAATTATGATGACAATGATAGTATTATCATTTATTGAAGTGAAGGTTTGCTAAAGACTGTCTAAAGAGACACCATGAGTCAATATGACTCTTATAAGAGAAAGCAATTAACTGGGGGCTTGCTTATAGTTTCAGAGGCTTGATTTAGTATCATCATGGCAGGGAGCATGGTGATGTGCAGGCAGCCATGATGCTAAAGAAGTAGAGAGCCACATCCTGAGCCTCAGGCAGGGGGAGTGGGAAGGAGGAGACTGGAATGGGCTTTTGAAACCTCAAAGCCCACCTCCCAATGACGCACTTCCTCCAACAAGGCCACACCTACTCCAGCAAGACCACACCTCCTAACCTTTCTGAAATATCCCCACCCTCTGGTGACTCAGCATTGAAATATATAAGCCCATGGTGACCATGCTTATATAAACCATTGAGAAGACGTGGGTTATTTCTAAGATCTAGAAGATGAGGGACTGGGACAGAACGAGAATCAGTATAGCAGTGAACATCTGAAGAAGGCACCTACCAGACAGAGCGGTGAGTAGGGGAAGGGATGCTCATTGAGAGCCCCAGCTATAGAAGGGAGAGCAAGGTAGACATCTCAGCAGCTTCCACTCTGTGCCCCTTATAGACGCCACCATTCGAACTAGAAATTAGTGCCCTAAAGTCAATGACCATGATTTAGCAATCTCATTGAATTAAGCTGAAAGTTCTCCAAATGTGAGAATTTATTTGAAATGTGCCCACAAAGCCTACAGCACATACTTTAATATCTAATTTTTAAAAGACTGTGGTGCTAAGAACTATATTTTAAACAATAAAAACATTATTTTCCTCAAGCTGTCTCTATCTAATGGAATCCTCTCAGTGGCAATGTGGTGTTAAACTTACTGTAAAGTATCCCACCTAACCAACTTCTGCATCATAAACTTTTATTGTGCCCTGACTCTGTGGAAGGTTCATTAGAAGGAGATCATATGCTGGTCATTTTCCCACATGTTTTATGAGAATGAGAGCATTTAATACACTGAAAAAATCCACCTTCCTTTATGAAAGGTTAAAAAGATTCTATGTGAGCATACATATGCTCGTGGCCACAAGAGAGTTGAAAACTCTGGCTCTTCCACCCCAAACTCTCAACCTCTAACTCAGGGCTCTCAGACTTGCAAGGGCATCTTTAGGGCTCATGATAAGACTACCAATTTTTTTTTAATCATTCAAATGATAACATCGCACATACCTGTCACCATCATTTTATAATGGCACATGCATAAATCAATAGGAAAATAAAATTATTAAGCCAGAATTCATAAACTTTATTTTTAAATAATAACATTTCTTCAGGTAGATGCCACATGATTGTTTTAGAATACTCTCAAGGTCACACTCTCAGGCCATTACCAACTTTCTGTATTTGTAGGTAAAGCCATGCTGGAGTTCTTTCTCTATATGGATTACAAAGAGTGACTACATGGCCCTTTTCAAGGCTATAGAACAAATTGTCAAACAGTCTCATCAAAAGTCCATCCCAGGGTGTTCTCACAGACAAGAATCTTTATTGCCGGCATAACACAGAAAAGAAATATATGTCATAATGGTTTGGTTTCTTTTTCTCTTTTTTCCTATTTTAAGAATTATCCTAACAATAGTTTTCTCTCCCACCACATAGCAAACCAAACCTGAGACCACACATTCACCAAAGCATGAAAGGCAGAAGACATCTTCCTAATCCAGAGGGAGAAGACTAGAAGACCTTTCATGAAAAGGTACAAAGAAAGGCAGATTGCCAGCATGCTGACTTTTACATTGAGAAAGACGTTTCTGTGCCACCTTAAAAAGAGGTCATAACAGTGTGAAGAAGGTGGGACAACCAGACAGGAAGTAGAGGCGGGTCAATGAGAACAGGAGAATTCTGGGAAAAGGAAGCCCATTCATCCCCAGTCCTGTCCAGACAACCGAAGAAGGAAGATGTGACCTGCCCCACCGAAAAAGGTACTGAGCCATGTAGCTAACACAGATAAGAATAATGGGCTAGTGTAAGTTATAAGAGTTAATAAGAAGCCTGAGATAATGGGAGAACCAGTTTATAACTAATGTAGACTCTCTGTGTGATTTCTTTGGGACAAACGGCTGTGGGAACTTGGCAGGACAGAAACCCCAACAAGCAGGCCCTCATGTTACATGAACAGAATGAGAGCCTTTGGCATACTCAGCCCTAAAATGGGAAATCTTTACCATATCCATCCCCTCAGGGCTTAAAGTATCTTTATAGAAAAGGAGATAGAGCCAGGCAGGGGTGGCACAGACCTTTAATCCCAGCACTCAGGAGGCAGATGAATCGCTGAGTTCAAGACCAGCCTGGTCTACAGAACAAGTTCCAGGACAGGCTCCAAAGCTAAAGAAAAACCATGTCTCAATAAAAACCAGGAGGAGGAGGAGGAGAGGAGGAGGAGGAGACGAAGAAGAAGAAGAAGAGGAAGAGGAAGAGGAGGAGGAGGAAGAGGAAGAAGAAGAAGAAGAAGAAGAAGAAGAAGAAGAAGAAGAAGAAGAAGAAGAAGAAGAAGAAGAAGAAGAAGAAGAAGAAGAAGAAGAAGAAGAAGAAGAAGAAGAAGAAGAAGAGGGCCCACACAGGTTCAAGCCAGACAAAGTCCCAAAAAGTGCATAAGGTTATCTCTGCAGAGAGGTGGGGGAAGTTTGGGGAGGGGAAAGAATGCAATCAAAATACATTGTATGAAATTCTCAAAAGATGAAAACATTAAAAGAAGGGGTCATGTTACAGATCTGATCATGTAGGTTCCACCCTCTTCTTCTTCCTCTATCTACCCAGTGTCCAAATTCATATTTCATTCTTAGCAACAGAACTGGAGATCACATATTGTCTAAAGACTCAGCAGAAGTGGTTTCAAGAAAAGCTCTGTCCTCAAACAGGAAGTATCAGTGGGAAAAAGAAAAGGAGAAGACATTTTAAAGGACAGAGCTTGGAGAGAGGAGGAAGAAACCCCAGAGGGCCAGAAACGATGGAAACTTTAGTTGTATTTGAAGAGGTAGACATGTGGGGAGCCACCCTCATAGGAAGAGCCTCCCATCCCACAACCCCCCAAAATGCCAAGGAGAAAATGACTAGGCCTTGACCTCGATTTCTGAGATCTTTTTACTAAGGCATGTTAACGGACCACTGCAGAGTACTGATTCTCAGCTTCAGCTGCTACGAGAATCAGCTAGGGAGGCATACAAAACAAACTGATGACCAACGCCCCGTTCTAATTGCTTATAATTTCCCAAGCGACTTTAAGGTGAAGCCGTAATTTAGCAGCAGTGATGAGAAGTCTGGGAAAGAGCGTTCAACAATCAGTTCATTTTGTGTGAATGCCTGGCTAGCGATCAGGACAGGCAGGAGGACAAACTAACCCCCTGCCTTCCATGGGCTCACATCTGGAAACCAGCATAGTGTCTGCTCTCCCCAAGTCCATCACCCCAGAGAGGACTGCTCGTCATCTGTAAAGAGCTATGACACACAGCTTCTGAGTGAGCTCTAAGACAGCATTGTCTCCTGTTCCTCCACATTCTAGAGTGTTTGCTTAATGGTGTGTAAACAGAACAGCTAAAAGTCTAACCCAGCCTCAGACGAAATCCCTGTTGTCTATTCCTCTCAGCTCTTGTACTGGGATGTCTGTAACATCAAAGCTTGTGGAGACAGATTTGACAGTAGTTGCTGGGCTCATCAAGCTGCTTTGCCAACTTAACTTCTAAATAATTGAGGCTGTAGAAAGCTAGAAGTACTCTCTAAAGGACCTTAAACATGCACTAAAGCTATCAAAGGAGCTGAATGTGGGTTATATAAATAACTCCCTCAAATTGATAAGAAAAATACCACAAGAAAAAAAGATGAAAATTCTAAACATGCACTTCACAGAAAAAAATAAAATTCCCCAGTAGGGGCTGAGAAATAGCTTAAATTAAGAGAATTTGCTGCTCTCAAAGGTGACCTGAGTTCAGTTTCCAGCACACATATGGCCACTCACAACCAGAGCTAGGGAATGCAGCTCCCACTTCTGACCTCCACAGACACCAGGTATGAATATGGTATACACACATACATGCAGGCAAAATAATCATACACATAAAATAAAAATAAATACAACTTTTAAAAACATACTCCAGTGATATGCCAGTGGAGACTCAACTGTGTTAGCCATCCATGAAATGAAAACTCAATAAGGTAGCCACAAGAATGCTTAAGATGAGACTTGAAACCCCAAGGGATCAACAGCACCCTCTCACAGCACAAGCAGAAATACAAATTTGTACAACCACCTTGCAAACTACTAGAAAGCTGATCATGTCCATGAAAACCCAGAAATCTGCACCCATGACAACATCACTTAATCCCTTTTCCCAAAGTAAACCATTTCTGTGGCTATCCCCAAGAGGAAGCTTTATCTACACGTTAAGAATATTTATAGAGTAGCTTAGTGTGGTGGTGCAAATCTTTTATCCAATGCAGAAGCAGGTGGATCTCTATGAATCTGAGAACAGCCTTGCTATGTAAAGCAAGCTCCAGGCCAACCCAGGATCTAAAAGGTGAATTATTGATTATGGGCTAAATATGAAAAACATTCAAGGAAAACAGATGAGTATATGCTGTAAATACAATGACTGTTATCAACCATGATGAAGGCAACCTATAAACTCACAAAGCAATGCAGTTCAGTCAGAATGAGTGAAAGAAGCCAGTCTAAAAAGAAGATTGCATGCTTATAATTTTAGTATATATATATATATATATATATATATATATATATATATATATACCATAAAATTCAAATCAGGCAAGACTAGTCCACTGTATTGTAAGTCTGAATAATGCTTCTCCTTGGAGAGGATTTGGGGAAGAAGACAAACAGGTTGCCAAGCCTTGCCAACGTTCAATTTCCAAACATGGAGTGATTTCACATATAGACCCGCTTTGGGATAAGGAACTTTTGTGCTCATGATTAATATTTTCCGCATATTGTTTCATAATACAGTTTATTCTAATAAGATTAAGATAGCTTTATTCTTTTATTGGGAACAACATATGGAGCTAATTTGTTTATGTTCAGGGTGTGGGGAGGAGAGGGTTTTTTTAACTAGTTAAACATGCCCCAGTGCTGCCAAGACTGAAGCTGTATTTGATTTATCAGGGTCTTATTAATATTAACGATCAATGAGTTTAGGCAACTCTGCAAAATAGGTTCAAGGGCTGTTGTTAATCTCTGAGATGAGAAGGCAAGAACTGAATGGGTAAGCAACCTCTCTAAGGTAATGTGTGGAAGATCTCATCAATATATCACGGTTTCTGAACTGAAGAAGAAGGGCCCTTGCCTTAAACAATACTCCAAGTTCCCAAATTTGAACCTTTCCATGCTCTTAAAATTTGGGGGAGTTATTATTTACTTGGGTTATAATTATCAGTGTTTATAATAGCCACTTTAAAATAAAACAAAAAGTAATCAAATAGTACCCCACTATTTATTCTTAGGAGAGGGGCACCATCAAGCACGCATCCGGTAGCCTCCAGAAAATGTCCTTTCATACATGAAGATAATGACACGGAGGCAGTGAAATGCTTTGGTGTCATGGAAATGGTTTTGACCTCACATATCCAGGAGTTCTACCCCTAAGAGCTACTGTGACATGATCCTGCCTCTCATATAGTAAAGAGAGGTTTCTCACACCCGCAATTTGGATGTTCCAGTTTCCAATTCAGCCCAGATTTAAGAGTATAGGACATACTCAAAAATCTTGAATTCTGTCACCATGATTTGCCTTTCTGGTAGCCTTGGCGAAAACTATTTCACCCCTCTGAGCTTTGCCCTTCAGCTGAACAATGAAGAGAGCCAACACCCACCTCCTTGAGCTGTGGGCACCATTAAGTCCCACCCCCTGAATTGAGAATGCCCACGAGTAACTATCTTACAGTGGAAGCTGAGTAAGCAGCTGTGGGTGCCTGTACCAGAGCATTCTAACGTGGAATGAACAAAGCTAAATAGCACTGTGAGGAAGGGCCATGACCTACTTCTTTTGGCAATGCAGTAGCACCGAATGATAGCAGTTCATCTGCTTGGGATCTATTCAAGTATGGTGCCTGGCCTTATGTTTCCTGAAAGGTAATGGCTAAAAAGTTATTCTTTGGGTCCTCTTACCTTTGCTGAAATCTGTCCAACACTCTCACTAAAAAAAAGCAAAACCACCATCTTAATGCAGAGACTCAGACGCTTCCAAACATCTCAGAGATTATGACAATTTCATAAGCAAGTGTACGTTACTTTTTTAAAAACATCTCTACATATTCCAAGCATGGACAGAAAGGCGCATGTGCACACAAGGGTGACTTGTGAGATCATAGAGCATATATGATCATAGATGATCCACTTCCTTAAACCTCAGATGTTACCAGTAAAGGGCTGCCACTAAACTTCTAAAGCTTCAGGATTTATTTCCTGTGCAATTAGCTCTTCTGTATGGTGTAAAGGTAGACACTTCCCTCTTGTTCTTGCAAGCCCTTTTCTACCATGACCCCATGGTAGGTTGCATTTCTCCCAAAGGCCTTTGCTCGTCTACTTGATTTAGATGGAAAAGTCAAAAATGAAAATAGGATCTACCTCTAAGTCCACCGGGCTTAAGTTTTTCATTGCCCTATGACAACCGCTCAGATAAATAAATCCAAACCAATTTGAGGACCAGGTGTTAGCGGGCCTTCCTTAGAGCCCCGGACCAATTAAGGATTCTCTGTGACCTGCAGGCATGGCAAACCCACAAGACTAAGCGCACCTTCCCGTTCATGTTCAAGTTTTATCACAGCTGTTCCCTTCCTGTCAGCAGAACTTGGGCTGTCAGCGTTTCCATTATGAAGGCTACTTCATCGAGGGCTGTAAATCTGCCGGGGATGAACAAACACTTAGCAGAGGGTTCATAGATTGAGACATTCTCAAGGGTGAGCCAGCTGGCTCGACAAAATTAAGTTCACCCTGAGAGCTGGGCCCCAAAGCTATTCTTGCAAAGCTCCTATGGGAGGGGGCCACCAAAAATATTCTCCCGTATTTTAATTTAGCAAATATCAGCACTCAATCTGATGTCTGTCCCACTATTGTTAGGAGAACTGTTTCTCTCTCCCCTTCTAGTGAGTCTGTCAGTCAAGGTCCTGAACTGCCCACCTTGGGCACAAAGGTCTCCAAATTAGGACTATCCAAGACGTCTCTTCTTCAAGACTTTTCTGATTCTCTCTACTCTCTCCTTGTTGTTCTCTACAAAGCGAGTGTAAATCTGGAGCATCAGCGTGTGATGACCTTCTAGGACCTGTGAGACCCAGTGAGTGATATCCTGCAGTTAAATAGCAACCCAGGAAGAGCCTGGGGATGCAGCTATAGCTTTGAAAGTCATGGGTGAGCTTCAAAGAACAGCGAGAATGAACTTCAGGATCCTGCTGTTCCCAGGAATATGGATTAAGAGAGAAAAGAAACAGCTAGAAAATAAAAGAATCCAACAGATGCTCACAAACAGCCCAGTATGTATCCCCATGTTCATCCTGGGCTGCATTCTAGGGACAAAATGAGAGGAGAGCTGGGTCATTTTGTTGACACAGAAATTCAGAAAACTTGGTAACAGTACTCACTGTCCCCCTAATATTTAGTACAATATTATAAACCTTTATAGTCCTTCCTAGGAATGTTTCTGGAGTCCCCGAGCCAACATCGTGACTTTGCCCTTCAGCTTAGTGGTGCACTCTGGGCTGCCAGAGCTTGGATGAAGTCTGTCTGTGGCCTATTAACTTTGCATTTGGAAATTTTGCAATTTTTTCAACTGTGCAATGAACTTCTTGTCAACAAAGGTTCTGTCACAGACCCTCCGTTCTTCGATAGCAGAACTATGTGTCTGTGGTTGCACTTGTTCTGGCCATTTTCTGTCCTAGTAGCCTGCTCCATGGCTAGTTATAGGAGCCAGACCAAGGAGGCTGCCGGTAGACGTCCCGTGGTGGTCATGATATGAAAACTGAGCAAGATCGTGTCAACTCACACACATTTTAAACACTGATCAATTTAGGCCAATCATCTGGGACAATGGAGTCAAAAATGTTAAGTGGTACAGACAAAGTTGAACCTCATTTTGTGTTCACCAAACCTTCCAAGGTAGATGTTACAGACTGACTATGACTTGGTTTCCTGTAGTGACACATGTTATGGACTTCTTCCACCCATGGAAGAACTCTGTGTCTTAGTTTGGGTTACTAGTGCTGCAAAGAGACACCATGACAATGGCAATTCTTATAAAGGAAAACATTTAATTGGGGCTATCTTACAGTTTCAAATGTTTAGTTTATTATCATCATGGTAGGAAGCATAGCAGTGTTAAGCTAACATGGTACTAAAAAAAAAGTTAAATGCTGGAGAAGAAATTAAGAACTCTACATCTTGATTCACAGGCAATAGGAAGTGAACTATGTTCCACACTGGGCATAGCTTGAGCATATGAAACCTCAAATCCCACTTCCACACTTCCTCCAACAAGACTACACCTACTCCAACAAGGCCATACTTCTTGATAGTGCCACTCCCAAAAGGTCAAACATTCAAATATATGAGTTTAGGGGGCCCATACCTATTCAAACTACTACACTCTCCACACCCTTAAAAGTCTACCTCACAAAAGCAAACCACTGTAGAGTGACCCTCTATTCCTAAAAAATTCCATTCCAATGCAAGATGGCTTACATCACATGTTTGGTGCCACAAATACACCACCCACAGGCATACTAAGAAATGTGATCCACCCATATTCCTCACCCAAACTCAATCATTAGATAAGGAAAAGTGAGTGTTGATTAATAACTAATGAATCTATTCTTAGCTCAATCAGCCTCAGTTAAGAACACCTCAGCAGATAAATAATGGACAAGAGTCCTGTGTGTTCCATGTATGCTTTTATCCATTAGGTAGCTTTTTCTCCTACAATCTAAGATACTTTGTTCTCCATAACCCCCTTTCAATCACCCTTAACTCTACCCTCTTATTTGTGTTTCAAAAAGGGAGTTTCAATAATCCTTTAATTATGACATTGGTCATATTTCTTAGCATTTTGCAAACTAAATTATAGATGTCTAATTTATTTATTACCTCTATAAACAAAACATAATCTTCAAGGCAGTCCCAATGTAGAAATTCTTAGCACACAACTCTTTGAAAACTATTTTCATAATTCCTTATCTCTTTTAACATATTGAAAGCTTATACTCAACCCTTAATTTTTTATTGACAGTCTCATGCACTCTTCTGAATCCCCAGAACACAGCACCACAAATGTCCTTTACTGACAGAATTGTTTTGTGTTTCTAGTTACCCCAGATTGAAGAAACACTACCTGCCTGTTTATTAAACACATATTAAGAATCTATTAGGTGCTCAGCAACATGAAAGATGCTGGCAATTTGGGAATGAAAGGAATTGCAATTGCAGATATTTATCATCTAGAATGGGAAACATCCGAAAACAGGTATTACAGCCCCTTGCATTTACAAAGTATTGAGCAGTACTCTATAAGACAAGAAGGCACGAAGCTGTCAGCTTAGCAAGAACATGTCAGGAAAGCATGTTTACCAGCATTTATGGAGTTTTCAGTCTGTACTCTGTGCTGTGATGGGCAGGCAAAAGCTTCAGAGAAATATTATGTCTGTTCATGTTCCTAATGAGCTTATCATTCCCATCCACAGAGCAATGATGTTCTTCACAGACTGTAGAGAATGCTATAACTCAATACAAAAGGATGTATTGATATTAAAGATAAGGTAAGCCTCTGGGGGAAGGTCAAGCCTTAGGCTGGGGCTTGAGATTTTATTTTGATTAGAATGAGTGCTGTCTAATGCCCAGACAGATAGCTTATAGGCTGAAAAAAAAAATAGAGATAGAACAGTAAAGAATATAGCTATGATATGCCTGAAATAGTATCATATATGTGATTTATATTATATTATATTATATTATATTATATTATATTATATTATATTATATTATTATATTATATTCCATATATATTATATATATAATCAGTATCATAATATAATTATATCATATGTGTGTGAAAGGGATTAACAATAGAAAACATTACAGGAAAGGATTTACAAAGGAGGGTTTGTAGGATGACTGTAGGAGAGCTAAGTAGGCTTTAGAGAGGCCTGTAGGGGGACTACAGGAAAATTGTAGGTGGGCTGTAGAAGAAGTTGCAGGAAGATTGTAGGATATGCTCTAGAATAGTTGTAGGGGAGGCTATAGGATTGGGCTCTATAGGAGGGCTGTAGGGGAAGCTATAGGACCGAGGATCTCTAGGAAGGCTGTAGGGAAGGCTGTGGAGTGTCCATGGACAGATTATAGGTGAAGAGCTAGCAGAGTATGTAGGAGAGCTAAAGAAGAGGCTGTAAAGGGTCTGTAGAAAATCCAGGGAGAGGGACTGTAGGAGAGGCTGGAGTATGGGCTTTAGAAGAGGCTGTGGGAGACACTGTAAGAGACTGTAGGAAAACTGATGAACACTTTCGGCAAAGTGGCTGGATACAAAATTGATTCACAAAAATCAATAGCCTTCCCATATACAAATGACATATGCCCTGAGAAAGAAATCATGGAAACTTTCACAACAGCCTCAAGTAATAAAAAATATCTTGGGGTATCTCTAACAAAGCAAAAGAAAAAATTAGATGATAAAGACTTGGTGTTCATGTCACTGAGAAAGAAATTGAAGAAACTAGCAGAATTTAGAAAGATCTCCCATGCTAATAGATATGTAGGATTAACATAGTAAAAATGGCCAACCTACAAAATGCAATCTAGAAATTCAATGGAATCCCTATCAAAATTCCAACATAACTCTTCACAAACCTTGAAAGGATAATTTTCAGCTTCATGTGGGATAAAAATAAACAGAATAGCTAAAAAAATAATCCTGAATAATAAAAGAACTGCTGGAGATCTCAGCATCCCAGATTTAAAACTATGCTATAAGATACAGGAATGAAAACTGCATGACATTGGCACAAAAGCAGACATGTTGATCAATAGAATCAATTTGAGGGTAGTATGACCTAATACAGTAGAAACCTCCTAAAATATATACATATATGAAGGTGATCTAAGTAAAATTGCCAAATAATTGTGGGAGACAGAGTCCCAACTAGCCATCTCTTGTCACCAAATGAAGCTTCCAATACCAGGATGGACTATATTTAATTGAATTGTTGGATCAAGGAGTCCCATAGGAACCCTCAAATAACCAAGCTGTTGCTATAACTATAGTTTGCACTCCACAAACTAAGCAAGTCCCCCTTGCTGGCAAAAACAACTACACAATTCACTTAACATGGAGAAGTCAAGCTGGTGCCTACATGGGGAGAGCCTTCACCCCTACTACAGTCTAGAAGAAATACCAAGCCAACTTCAAAAGCTTTCTCTTTAATGATGAAAAACACAAAAGCTTTTTCTGCAAGATATTCTAGGGCAATGATGGCATAAAGCTTGTATTGGTAACTAATCAATTTGACGTAAGGATCACTATATGAGAAGGAACCTATGCCTAGCACTGCTTCAATGATCAAGAACCTGACACCTGGTAGCCCAGAGACCTAGGGTAAAACTAAATAATACTGATCGAAAAAAAGAAAAGACTTCTAATGTTATTCTACTATACTCACAGATCAGTGTCTTGTTCAGCCATCATCAGAGAAGCTCCCTCCTACAGCATATGAGAACAAATACAGAGACCCATAGAGAGCCATTATGCAGAGAGTGAGAGACCTTGGAACACTCAGCCCTAGTATATCCATGGACTCTCTCCCCTCAGAGCTCTGGGAACACCGTGGAAGAGGAGGGAGAAAGTGTGTAAGAGCCAGAAGGGGTGGAGAACATCAGACCAAGAACCTGTAAATTAATATGAGCCCAGTTCATATGAACTCAGGGAGACTGAAGCAGCATGCACCAGGCCTGCAGGTATCTGCACCAGGACCTCTGTGTCTGTATAACAGATTCCAGTTTCGAGTTTTTCAGGCATTCCTGAGGGTGTGAACAAGCTGGTCTCTGATTCTTGTGCCCCTTCTTGGTCTCTTTTCCGTCTGTTACTTTGTTTTGTCCAACTTTGATGTGATAGCTTTTGTTTTATCTTATTGCATTTTATTTTGTTATTTTTTGCAATGAATGAATGAGTGGATGCATGAATGAAAACCTATTCACTAGGGTAAACGTTAATGACTGAATTGTCAGTTATACTTGCTGGGAGAGGGAAAATCAGCTTTCTCCAATGGAGTGACACTGGGTATATAGGTCACTACAGGGAAAGCCTCATGTTCAGGAGTAATTTACCAATATATAATGGACTCACCAGTTTTTGTATGCTTTTATTTCATTACAGTTTTGTAGGTGTTTTGTGGGGAGGGTTGTTATTGTATTAGGTTTTAGTTTGTTTTTTGAGAAAAATAACTTAAAGTTGGATAGGTTGAGAATAGGCAAAGACCTGGAAGGACCTGAGAAAGGGGAAGAATATGATCATAATATATTTAAATTTAAAAGCTGTTTTAAATAATAACAAGAAAAAAGAGGCTGTAGGAAGGGCCATGGGAGAGTTTTTCAGTGATTCAGCTTCCCTAGAGCTACCCATTCTCCTGTAAGCCGTCCTTCACACAGTTCTGGAAGTAATCCCAACAAACTCACTGGCTCACTAAGTTAGATTTGGGTAGGATCATTTCTTTAGTCTATCATCAGTGCCCTACCTGGGGTGAACAGATGTTCATCCACATCTGCCCAAGGCAAGTGAAACAACAACTGTCCCCTTGGCACTGAGCCTGACATTAAGCAATACACTGTGGAGTGAACCAAAGGAACCCACGATTCGTGGTCAAGAAACAGAACAGAGATGGAGGGAGGGACGAGGGTCCCAGAATTCCCTTTGAAGACTGGAGGATGTTAAGTGGGCCTTAACAAAGTCCAAACTCCAGAAGTCATTCCCTGCAAAATTATCCTGCGTCAGCTAAGGTGAGCATCGTGTGGGGGCTGCTCTCTCAGTGTCTGGAAGCAATCTTCCATGGAAGTCCGTCACTGCCTCCCATGTACATACTGATGCCAAAAGACCAACTTCTCCCGCTGGACCCTTTTTATTATCCCTAGCACACCAGGACAGTAAGCACAGCCCCAAACAACCTCCAGCGATGAGGCAATCAGGAGAGGGGGCTCTGGGCTTACCCAGTGCACACACCAGGCTCCTGCAAAGCAAAGTAGATATCTCTGAGTGATAGTGTCCCTCCTTCTGGAAAATTCTGTAACGAGGGCCTTTAAGTACATCAGCTTTAGTGTGACTAATGGATGTCAGTTTTCTCTCTGGCCCTCTAGGCCTAGGATGTGTATTTCTTTATTGATTTACGCCTAAAATAAACAGCAGGGATTATACTGCAGCGTCTGTACCAGCGTGGTTCTGCTGGATGAAGCGATGAAGCATGGGGTCAGGTGAGCAGCAAGCTGCCCACCACAGGCAGCAAGGGCACGCAAGAATGGCTCCCTTCCCAGAGGCATGGGGCTCACAGCAGCCGTTTCCTCTGCCAAGCTTTTATGTCCCTTGAAATTCAAATGTCGTTTTAAAAACAAGCATCATTTCACATTCTTGTTGGCAAACTGGGGAAGTGGTCAAATTGAATCAAAAAGATACTAATGTAATTTAACCCTTAACTTCCCTTAAGGGAAAACATACAAATCCAGAAATATCTTCAGATATCTAAAGTTTGCTTCTTCTAAAGTTTACTAAATTCTGCAGTGTGTACTGAGTTTGACTCATGACAGAATTTTCTCTGTTAGGTGAAATCAAGAAAATCTGGGTATTGTCACCTCAAACTTTTAAAGCAGCCTTAGGCCCAGAATTCGCTTCCTGTAGAGATAAAACAGTTTACTGGGTACAGAAATAAATTCCAGGAAACAAGTTGTGACACCAAATTTATTTAGATTATTTTTAGCCTCAGTGTCAATGCCCTTTTGGTGTTAATGAGTTCAGGGTTGAACACTGTTTACAGGAGTCTAATTATTGCATCTGCACCTCCTGCTGTATTTCAGTTGTTTGAGAATAAAGATGATATTTGAAAGTAATTTCTTAAATCCCTACAGTTAAACGTAGCAAAGGAGTCATAGTGTATGATGTTTCCCATAATTCTTCATGTGCTGTGTTCATCAAGATCGGAGTTCCAAGACTAACTCAGGCTTGTCAGGGAAGTGCCCTGTGTGTCCCCCACCATCACAGCATCACAGGGCACAGGGAAGTCCTAGGGAGAACCTAGAGGCAAGCTCTGATCTGCAGTAGACAGTAACCGACCATAGCAATAATAAAGCCTTAAAACACGAAGATGCTGAAGAGCATGGATTCTCAGAATCATCCTTCCGGAGTCAAAGAAGGTGCGGTAGTTCCCTCTGTACTGCAGAGCCATCTCTGCTTGCTGGACTCTGCTGCTCGTTGACATTCACACTGCTTACTTTCTCCCTAGAATCAAAACACCACGGAACATAATGAATACTGGGGAGTTTGTCAAGCCCAAGCTCGGTCAGATTTTGTTGTGTAACTGTCTTATTACAATCTAGTCGCATCCAAGGACCCCTTATTAAGACTCACAAGACCTGGGACTTTCTCTAGTGTGAGGTATCTTACTAGCCCCATAATGGCTCCCTCAATCAAAATTTCTCTTTCCTTGCTCTTATCTCTGCCCTTCCTCCATCACCACTATCTTGTTCCTCCCCCTTCCCTCTTCCCCTCTTTTTCCCCTTCCACCTTCCCTTATCCCCCAACTCCCATGCTCCCAGTTTTGTCAGGTAATCTTGTCTATTTCCCCTTTCCAGGTAGAATCTATGTATGTTTTTCTTATGATTCACTTTGTTATTTAGCTTCTCTAGGATCATGAACTATAGGCTCAATATCCTTTGTTTTACAACTAGTATCCACTTATGAGTGAATACATACCATGTTCATCTTTCTGGGTCTAGGTTACCTCACTCAGGATGGTTTCTTTTTTCCTAGATCCATCCAGTGGCAGGCAAATTTCAAGATGTCATTGATTTTTACTTCAGAGAAGTACTCTAATGTGTAAATTGTGCCACATTTTCTTTATCCATTCTTCTGTTGAAGTCCATCTAGGTTGTTTCCAGGTTCTGGGTATTACAAATAATGCTGCTACTAACATAGTTGAACAAATATCCTTGTAGTATGATTGAGCAACTTTTGGGTCTATGCCCAAAAGTGCTATATCTGGGTCTTGAAATAGGTCAATTCCCAATTTTCTGAGAAACCGCCATACTGATTTCCAGAGTGGTTGTACAAATTGAATTCCTAAGAACAATCTATAAGTGTTTCCCTTACTCCACATCCTCTCCAGCGTAAGCTATCATTGGTGCTTTTGATCTTAGCCATTCTGACTGGTTTAAGATGGTATCTCAGAATCATTTGGATTTGCAATTCCCTGATGGCTAAAGATGTTGAACATTTCCTTAAGTGTCCTTTGGCCATTTGAGATGCTTCTGTTGAGAATTCTCTTAGTTCTGTACCCCATTTTTTAGCTGATTCATTTGGAATTTTGGTGTCTAATTTCTTGAGTTCTCTAAATATCTTGGAGATCAGTCCTCTGTCTGATGTGAGGTTGGTGAAATATTTTCCCATTCAGTAGGCTGCCTTTTTGCCTTATTGACTGTGTCCTTTGTTTTATAGAAGCTGCTCTGTTTCAGGAGGTCCCATTTATTTATTGTTGCTCTCAGTGTCTGTGCTACTGCTTTTATATTTAGGAAGTGTTCTTGTGTGCCCATACATTAAAGGCTACTTCCCACTTTCTCTTCTATCAGGTTCAATGTGGTCAGATTTATATTGACGTCTCCACTAGGATGACCCCAGCTAAGCCCCTAAAGCAATAGAAGAGAGGGTGCCTGAACTGGCCTTGCCCTGTAGTCAGATTGATGAATATCTTAAATACCACCACAGAACCTTCATTCAGCAACTGATGGAAACAGGGGCAGAGACCTGCAGCAGAGCACTGGGCTGAGCTCCCAAAGTCCAGCTAAAGAATGGGAGAAGTGAAGCCGGGCGATGGTGGCGCACGCCTTTAATCCCAGCACTCGGGAGGCAGAGGCGGCAGGTGGATCTCTGTGAGTTAAAGACCAGCCTGGTCTACAGAGCTAGTTCCAGGACAGGCTCGAAAGTCACAGAGAAACCCTGTCTCAAAAAAACAAAAAAAAAAAAAAAAAAACAAAAAAAGAATGGGAGAAGTGAGAATATGAGCAAAGAGATCAAGACCATGATGGGACACCCACTGAAGCAGTTTACCTGAGCTAATGGGAGATCACCAACTCTTGTTGGACAGGAAAGGAACCAGCATGGGTCCAAACTAGTCCCTCTGAATGTGAGTGACAGTTGTATGGCTGGGGCAGACTGCAGGGTCACAGGCAGTGACACCAAGATTTCTCCCTACTTGCATATATTGGTTTTTTTGTGAACCTATTATTTTTGGATGGACACCTTGCTCAGCCTAGATATAGTAGGGAGGGCCTTGGACCTTCCCCAAAGCAATGTGGCTTCCCCTCTCTGAGGAGTGGATGGGGGTGGGGTGCGGTGGGGTAGGTAGTGGGAATGGAAGGAGGAGAGGAAGTGAGAACTGTGATTGGTATGTAAAATAAAAAATGATAGTTTGTTTTCTTTAAAAAAAATAGAAGAAATTTTTTAAAGATAAAAACACAAGACACACAAGACCACAAAGAGGACCCACATTAAGGATTGTGGCACACTGGTCCTCATGGTGCTTTGGCCTCAGTCCAGAAGCCTGTTGGCCTCCTGTGTATGACTTTGGGTAGCGTTACTAGACAGAGTGAAGTGTACAAGGTAACGGGACCTCACACTTGGTCACTTTAGGCATTCTGTTTGTGGAAAGGAGTTCTAAATCCAGCCCAAGTTCAAGATTTGGGGGAGGGGACTTTGCAGGAGAAGCTGCAAAGTCACTGGAAAGAGAAGGGATATGAAGCAATGGAGTACCGCAGTTATTCTGCGCTCTGGTGTAGGGATAAAGTGCCTCTCCCAAGTGAGAATGCTATTTCTTTACAGTTCAGTTTAGAATGAGGAGAAAGATCCTTTCCAATGCCTAAGGGTCTTGATAAATCAAAGCACGCTGGTCAATAAAGCCAGCCAGACTTGCACTGCGTCTCAGAGTTCAGTTGCCAGACCCTCCTACCCTCATCACACACTCTGAGTTCTCCCAAGAAGGAGAATTTAGAGGGCAGCTTTTGTTGAAAAGTAATTTAAGCAGCCTCTGGCCTGGAAGGCATCTACTGAACTGGAAGATTCAGTAGCTACAAAAATAAAACATTTGACGGACAAATGAATGCTTGGCTCCTTCTAATCCAGGGTCTGGAAAGGAGATAAGCTGTCAGGAAAGGTCAGTGTGAGAACACACCCCCCACAGAGTCCATGCCAAATGCCACCAGCTCCCAGTCAGGCTCTGAAGCCACAGCGCAAGCAAAATGCCTAGAAAAGAAGATAGCGTGGCAGAAACCTGGAAGGCCAAACCCAAAATGCCTGTGCTTTAGCAAAGTTCAAAAGACAAGTCTATCTAAACAGTAGATTACTGGCATGCATGTCAACAGTGTCTGGATGTGCAGCGATGAAATAAACAGCTCCTTGGTGCTTAAGGAAAGAGTCCAAAGCTGTGCGCTGCTGGTCCTCTTCTTTCCCCTTCACTCTCTTCAACCTGGGGGACTTTGCCCGGCAAATAGAGAGTCACAAAAATGCACTAATAGGAGAAGACTCTACCAGGAGCTCCACACACATCAAGCAAGAGCATCCAACTTCACACAGAGGGTAGTGTCGTCACATCCTTTTAATAACTTAAAAGCATTAGGTTTAGAACGGAAAGCTAACCTGCACAAGCACCCTAATCTTAATGTTCTATGATCTCATCTCTTCTGGCTGACTTTGGATCCCAACTGCTTCCCAGTGCTCCTAAGAACTCTGAAACCAAGGGAAGGCCTTTAGTTGGATTCTTTGCTTGAATCTGAGTGGCCATCAACAGAATGGGCTGAGATGCCACGCTGGTGCCCCAAAGTAACAACAGATACTGGGCCATGTTCTGCCAATGGCGCTCTCATACATCACTTTTCTGAGAGGGAACCAGTAAGATTATGCATTGTTCACTTCCAGCAAGCTTAACTAAGCAGCTACCAAAGAGCAGATGTCACATGAGTCCAGGACACAGCAGTAAATGATCTTAGTCCCCATAGAATTCATTACCCATCCATCACTCCTCAAGTCTGACACTTTCTTCTCCAATTAAAGGATTGGAAACAAGAAACAACTACTCTCCAACATCAAGAGCATACTCTCATAGAAGCCGATCTCTCACCCTTCTCTAAGATAATGATGCTGCCTACAGAAAGGCTCTCCATTGCGCCTACTGAATTCATCCTTCTTCTGTAGCTTCATATGGTCCTCAGGTCTTATACTGTGGGTTAAGTATAGAGACAGTGCGGCTGGGTAATATATCCCTCCAGAACACAGAGACATGACTTCTTATAGATGGATTTACTAGGGCTCTGGAGAGCAGTAACCAGGTAGTAAGAAGGGACTGGAAGGTGTGTGAATTACCTCTGTGGGCAGCTTCAGGTCACCCTTGCTAAGGGATCCCTGAGGAATTGGTGGGGACTGTGTGGGTTGTAGGTCAGATTTGTCTTAGCCAAAGCAAGAAGCATGGACATTTGTGCACCAGCTTCCATTAGTCTCTTTGATAGCCAATACCCACAGGATATTAGCTTCCTACCCATTCTGGGTCACATCTGTATATGGTGATCATTGTTTTTAGATTTATGATGAGCCTTCTACTGGCCCAAAGCAGAAATACACTATCCTGAATAGTGTATACTGGATGAGGGATGCTATTCAGCTTGTGTGTACAAAGACTACTTGACCAATACAATGCAATTTGTGCGTCAAAAGCATCTGAATGGAGTTCCATCAGTGTTTTCCAAACAAGATTACAGATGGTATCTATTACAAAATATTTGCTGCCCAGAGTCACAAACAGCCCATCTCACTGAAACTTCTGGTCTACCTCTGCCAGCTAGAATCAACTTGATGAAGACATTGTCAGGATAATCTACATCTTCTGACTTGGGAATGCCAAACAGGAATTTTTTTTTTAGTTTAGATTATCAAATTACTTCTGATCCATAAGCATCTGTCCTTCATAATGATCCAGAGATAAGAGTCATCAAGAGCTAATATTTTTCCCAGCCTCTAATCCATCAATCAGAACCAGAGATAATTACCAGGTTGCAGCTTATTCTAAAATAGCCCAGTATAGCTAAGATGGCATTTCTAGCAATTGAATGCTTGCTTATCCTTCAAGCCAAAAGCCCCCATGGAAATCAGCTTCCAGAAGAGCCATGTGGCCATGCTCCCTCCTGCAAATAAATCTGCTTGTTTTTCTCTACTCTGCGCCAGGCTACTTACGGCAGTCATATCCGATTGCTGTTGTCTCTCTTCTCTTTCTACAATTTTGAAAGACTCTTGAGACTTTTAAGGCCACGGAAAAACCTACTAAAAACCAGCAGAGTTCATTCTCTACTCTTTGCTTTAGAAAAATAACAAAAAATAACAAAAAAAAAAACAGGGAGTTATTTCTGAAGGTAACTGTGCATTTAAAAGGATTTCAAGTGATCTTTATTTTTTTTTAATCATTTCTCAGTCTATGACCAACTCTTACTCAGCAAATTTGTACTTTAGTAACACAGTACCAACAAGACCAACTTTATCTGCCTTGTCTAATGCAGCTGCACATGGGTACTTCTGGTGCACAGAGATAAGTTAACCGAGAAATGTGAATTTATTGCAGACAGTCAGACTAAATCATATTATTTCTACTCCCCAAAAGGGAGACTTGCCTTTATTTTTCGCCTTGTCAATAGATCTGCCAGTATGAAATCAAATTAAAAGATACAATTATTCCTTGCTTTCCCTATGAGTAAAATACATGCATTTCTGCTCCCAATCATTTCTGTCCAGCAGAGCAATGACTTAAGATCCCAACCAAGAAAGATACCCACACCACAATCTGCAGTTCCTGCCTTGTAATGATTACTTCTTGTTGCTCCCCTTTGATGTATTTTGAAAGCCACATCAAGGCCAGAGAGCATCCTACAGCATCCCCCAGTGTTTACAGAGCTTTGCTGTGCCTCTCTCTTCCTCCTTTGATATCTGAAAGGTTCTACCCCTCAAACCAGGAGGATTAAAGAACTACTTACTAAGAAATTATTAATAACAAAGCTCTCGGTAAAGTCAACAACCAAGTTTGAGAGATTTCTGCATGCCCTTAATACATTTGCTCAACTGTAGAAAAAGAAATGTTGCAAGCAACCAAGAAAACAACTCATTAAAATAGTCAAAAGACCAACTAGTTTCACTTTGAAGTAAGCTAATAGAAAGCAGGTGGAGCTCTTTCACAGTCTGCATGAAAACGTCACACGTCATTTGAAGAATATGGATTTGGATTTTCTGGTGTACTGTAAATCTTCCTGGGATAAGGATGTTTCTATTTTTACTAGAACCCAATGCCTTTTCGCCACAAAAGTAAAACAAATGATTTTCCTGGTCATTCCAGATAGGAATCTGACAGTTCCTGGGGAAAGCAAACAGGAGAAATACCGGTCTGCACTCTACAGGGACCCAACCCACATGTGAAGGTGTGTGCATCCCTGCATAGTACATTGCTACTCAACTCACACAGCCTAGCCTGAATGCACACTGTGCACAGCCGCGTTCCTCTCACTCTACAAGAAGCAAAGCTTTCTGCTTTTTGAGATAAAGCCTCTTGGTAGCCAGGCTGGCATTGAACTCATGACCCTCCAGTCTCACCTTCCCACACTCTGAAATCAGAGTCTCATACCACAACATATAATTTCCACGAAGAAATTAATAAAAACACACCTAACCCCAGCAGTGATCACGTTCCAGTATATTTGAAAATGATATTTGTATAATATCATCCCTCTTTGCATTTTCATTTATGTATAGAAGTGCCTTCCTGTACCAGGGACTCTATGCTACACCGATGATAAAGAAATGAAGGATGCAAGACTCTGGACTGAAGAGGCCGGTACCTAACACAAGATTTAAGCTTCAAAGACAGTGGCAAGAGGATCATGTTCCAGTGAGCGAGAGATTAAGCATTGTAAAACAGCAAGGAAAGGAGTGATGGTTAACATTGTCAACCTGACAGCCTTTAGAGTCACCAAAGAGACACACCTCTGGGTATGCCTTTGACGGGTTACTTTGGTTAACTTAATTGCAGTGGAAAGATCCACCATAAAAGGAGGTGGCACCATTCCCTGGTTCTATTGCCATTCCCTGGTTCTATTGCTATGAAGAGAGGCCATGGCACAGCTACTCTTATAAAGGAAAGCATTTCATTGGAGCTGGATTACAGTTCAGAGATTTAATCCATTATCTTCACAGTAGGAAGCATGGCCGTGACGGTAGGACATGGTGCTGGAGATGTAGCTGAGAGTTCTACATCTGGATCAGCAGGTAGCAGGAAGAGAGAGACACTGGGCCTGACTCGAGTACTTGAAACCTCAAAGCCAGTGACATACTTCCTCTAAAAAGGCCACATCTATTCCAACAAGGCTACACCTTCAAATAGTACCACTTCCTATAAGCCTATGGGGGCCACTTTCAATCAAACCACTACACCTGGGATAAGATTCCAGGACTACAAAAAGGCAGAAAACGGGCCGAGCAGCAACATCAATCACTCTCTTCTTGTCTTGCTTTCCACACTACCCTGGAATTCGTAACAAAATATGAAAAAAAATGCTACCCTGTCCAGCTCCCTCCCAGCTCCTTCGCTTCTGCAACTCTGTACAGAGGCCAGCTCTGAGCATGAGGTAGCTGGCAGCAGCCGTAGGCTTATCCACAGGTCTCTCAAGAGCTACAGTAGAGTCTAGTAGAGTCTTTCCTGTTTTCTCACAGTTCTGTAAAGACCCTGAAATTCAGATATGGGTCCAACCAAGTCACCCAAACCCATCAGAATGGTGAAACAGATTTGACACTGATTGGTCAGACATAGGTCCCAAGTCTACTTCAAAAGGTAAAGTCAGGGGCTGGGGAGATGTCTCAGTGAGTAAAGGTGCTTGCCCCCCAAGTCTGAAGACTTGAACGCAATCTCTGGAACCTCCATAGAAGAAGGAAGGAATTGACTACTGCAAGCCATCCTCTCATCTCCACATTCATGCCAGAGTATCACACACACGATAGATAGATAGATAGATAGATAGATAGATAGATAGATAGATAGATAGATAGATAGATAGATAGATAGATAGATAGGAATAAAGAGGGAGGGGATAGTGTGAACTGTACACAGAAACAAAAACTCCCAAAAGGACTCTGTGGTGGTTTGAATGAGAATGGTTTCTATAGTCACATATGTTTGGATACTTGGTACCTAGATGGCAGAACTGTTTGGGGGAAGGTTAGGAAGTGTGTCTGTGTTGTGGGAGGTGTGTCACTGGGCTTTGAAGTTTCAAAAGCCTGTATCAGGCTCAGTTTCTCTCTCTCTCTCTCTCTCTCTCTCTCTCTCTCTCCCCCCTCCCTTTCCCCTCCTCTTGTTTCCTATCTTCTCCTCTCCTCTCCTTTCCTCTCCTCTCCTTTCCTCTCCTCTCCTTTTCTCTCCTCTTCTTTACCCTGTTCTGCTTTCTGCTTTTGGATGAGATGCAAGCTCCTAGCACTGCTCCAGCGCCATGCCTGCCTGCCTACGGCCATACTCCCTACCATGACAGTCATGCACTCCCCCTCTGAAACTGAAAAAAAAACACCAATTCAATGCTTTATTTAGTTAAATGCTTAATTTTATAAGTGCATTGGTCTTGATGTCTCTTCACAGCAGCACAAAAGATTCCCAAAATGAGTGAATGACACATCCAGGGTAGGCAGGCACCCTTCAAAGATGCGTGTGGGTCTGTGGTGATTCCACGGGGCCAGGGTAAAGAATGGAAAATCAAGAGGCACACCATGTGTTTGGGCGGGCTTTGAGCAGCGCATTAAAAGAGTTATAACCAACTCTATTTGGTCTGCCGCTCATCCTATAAGACACTCAGGTGATGTGTGACAAACGTCACCAAGAGCAATGATTTATTCAATTCATTCTTTTTGAGTGTCTACTATACACACCAGGCACTATCTACATGTTGGAAATACAGTAATGGAAAAATAAAACAGTTGATGTGTCTCCCTTGACTGAAATTTACATTCTAATAGGAAACCAGGCAATAAAGAAACAAATAATAAATCTGTCAGGTGATATTAAGGGCCATGCAAAAGCACAGCAGATGACAGGGACACAAAAGTTGGTGTGTCCTCATAGAGGGGAGTCTGAAACCAGCTCTCTCTGAGTGGCTCCTGGGCAGGCTCCTGCATAAAGCAGTATCGGTTTGCATTGCTGAAGGAACCCTGGTTCAGAAAGTAGATCCTACAGGCATCCTGCAGTGAAAACAGGCTTGCCCTGTTTGTAACACAGCAAACAGGTCTGTGTGGCTAGAGCACAGTGAAGCATGAGCAGAATGAGGTGAGATCACAGGAGCCAAGGAGCCAGATAATAAAGGATGCTCCAGTCTGTCTTCAGAAATTGAGCTTGGGTTTCATCCTAAGTGAGACTGGTATGGGAGGTCCTCTGTCTGTGTGTTGTTTCTATTGGTTAATGAATAAAGAACTGCTTTGCACCTATGGCAGGGAAGAACAGAACTAGGTGGGTAAAGTTAGGCTGTATGCTGGGAGAAAGAAGGGCAGAGTCAGGGAGAAGCCATGTAGTCTGACTGGAGACAGATGTCAGAACTTTAGCCAGTAAGCCACAGCCACATGGCAATACACAGATTAATGGAAATGGGTTAAATTAATATGTAAGTGATTATCCAATAAGAAGCTAGAGCTAATGATCCAAGCAGTAATTTAATTAATACAGTTTTGTGTGATTATTTCGGGTCTAAGCTAGCCAGGCAGCCGGGAACCAACAAGCGGCTCTCTCCTTACTACAGGAGACAAGAAATTAGCATAAACAAAACATTGCCATGTTTTTGAAAGCTTACTTTAGCTGCTGTGTTTAGAAGAAAGTTCTATTAAGAAAGCAAGAATATAAAGTGTAATTTCATGGGACCACTGGGTTCCAGTGAGGAAAGATGAGGTTTGACTTGGGTTCTAACCAGCATACTGGTGGAAAGTGGCCAGTTATAAATGTGTTTGGAAGAGGCCAACAGGACATACTGATCAAGTGTGAGATGGGAAGCAAAGATGAAGCCAATAATAATGTCAAAGTTTTGTCAAGAAGAATTGCAATGACAGATTTGCCACTAACTGGGCTGTGGGAGACTAGTGGGTGAGGAGACCTAGAATTTTCAAGAAGAATGTTAAACTTGAGGTGTTTCCCAGACATCTGCCCAAGAGGTCAAGAAGATTGAGGGAAAAGACCGGATGAGAGATGCCTGGGAGGTGAGGAGAGAGGATCAAGAGGCTATGGTTTGCAGGGAAACACGAGAGGAAAGGGTTTCTAGGAAGGGGGAGGGGTGAACTGTGTGGAGCTGATGTGGACTTGGGGTAGGGAGTAAGATGATGAGGGCCCTGGATTTGATTGCATGGTGATAATTGGTAACCATGACAACACTGTTTCAGAAACAGAAACCTGACTGAAGTATATTCTATTAAGACTAGGAGGAAAAGAAGACAATTAGAAATGTGTTGGAGAAGTTGGCTCTCAAGGGAGCTGGCAGAAAGGGGAAGTAGCTGGGTTGCTGAGTGGAAGAGGTAGTTTGGTGGGTGTGTGGTAAATCAGTGTGTTCCTCTCAGTGAGAAAATAAGAATCATGAGGGGTCGAGCCCTCACTAAAAGTAAAGAGAGCAGTGTGTGTTTCCAAAGATTCTTTCTCTTGTTGCTCTCTCTCGCGCTCTCGCTCTCTCTCTCTCTCTCTCTCTCTCTCTCTCTCTCTCTCTCTATCTCCCTGTGTGTGTGTGGTGTCATTCTCATTCTCTCCATTAATAAGAGAGCCACCTTCCAGGAGGGACCCTGTCACACTGGAGAATCACATTTGCCACCCTCCCTTGCAATGACTCTAACTTGTGGGGACTGTCACCAGGCTTGAATCAACAGGCACCAGGAAGAGTCTCCCACACAATTTTTAACATTCTATTCAAAATCCTTTTGAACCATGGCCATGTTGCGAAGCAGTAAAATGAGACAAAGGGCATATAGGATATACGTGCTGCATTAAAGGGAGGAATCCTTACAAAACGTGACAATCTACACAAAACACCTGAGGCAGAAGGTTTCGTCCTAGAATAAAGACTGCTGAAGGGATCCCCTTAGGAACCTGGCCAGTTTCCCCAAATTCACCACGGGGAAAAGCTCAATGGATGCTTTCCTAACTGCTCAAGCATCTCTGTGTGGCCCTTACTAACTCAGCTCCTAAGCATGACCTCCTTCCACACCCCTCATTGTACCACTTAATCTTTGCCCACTCGAGATTTTTTATTTATTTATTTCAAGGTCAGAAAGGAAAAAAAATCAAATGGATTCTTAATGGAGCTGACTTAATCACAAATAAGTTCAGAACCTGCTTTGATGGTATGAGTAGGAAATTATTCTTTGTGAAAACACAATAGAAAAATTTTGCATCTAAATCATGGTTTGGGACAAGTCACTCCATTTTTACCTCTGAGGTTCAGGAAGAAGAGCACGGAATGGGCCATTACTACATAATACAGAGAAGTAATGGCATTGCCACTTACCTAGCTTTGTCACAGGCTGGTCTCCTCTTTTTCACCGTGGACTGCTGTAATCCTTCAGACCTTATATCAGGTCATGATATAGGTAAGGTCAGGTGGTCTGAATTTTAGATAAGGTATTTTATATTCAAAAAATTTATTGCAGAATGAAGACACTTGCGTGAGAAGCTCTCTGCGTGTGGTCTAGCTTAATTTAACTATATTAATAAGTTGATTTAGCAGAATGCAAGGTGATTTTTCTAGGTTACCAATTTGCTACATTAATGAATAATGTGAGGTTTAGATACACCATATGCCTATTGTTATAGAGGAAGCTAAGCAGAGAGTGATGATTATAAGTTCCATTTCTTCTACCCTTTAACTAGATATGATTTAAAAAAAAAAAACTAATTGCTTTCCGTGTACTGTGATGGCTAAAAAAAGTTTCCATCCCCAGATCAGATCCTTGGCTCTGGGCTAACGCTAATCGGCTGGAAGTGCAGGGGTGTTGTGTGCTGGGAATTGCTCTCATTTAAATGTTTCTCTGAATACTACATGACTTTGAGGACAAAAGAGAGGAACTTCCAAAAACAGCCTTCAGTATCCTTAATAGTCAAGGGAGGCCTTTTATGTTTTAAAGCTCACCTGCCTGTTACAGGCAAGTAGGACATCTTTGGGATTTTACTATTTATCCCAGGTGCCACGCAGCCCTACAGAATAAACAAGATGTTTAAATATTTGCTAGACACAAACATAATCAAACAGTATGCTAAATGAAAAAGAGAAAGAAGAAAGAAAAGCAGGGGAGGGAAAGAGGAAGAAAGAAATCTAGAGCATTCTAGGAATCTTCTAAATTGGTTTAGTGTTTGTGTCTGTGCTCCGAATGCACTATCATCATCAAAATAAACTCAAGCTCCACATGATGCAAGCTTTAAGCTCAGCAGCCATGTACCTCTTGCTCCTGGAAGCCATATCCTCATGACACAAGCGTGCCTGAGCTGGCTGATACAAGCATCACTGAATTGCCAACAGAGACCTTCTAAAACAGTCCTTTTCCTTATTTATAAGGAATAATCAATGTCACTCTGTTGGAATGAGTTTAGCTTAAGCCAGAGTGGAGTCTCACTGTACGTACAGGGAGAGTTAGACATAAAAGGTCATTGATTTTTAAAATTCTGGACACAGAGTATAACTTTTTTTCCCCTTTTGTGTTTTGTGGCTTTTGCTGTTGTTGTCCTTTAGTTTTGTTTTCCCAGTGCTGAACATCAAACCCAGAGACTTGCTGATGCTGAGCAGATACTAAACTGGCACAGCAACAAAGGTCTAGTCAAGAGAGTGGAATCTCTGGCCCAAATGGAGACCTAACATCCAAGTTGGGCAGGTCAAATAATGGAACCACCCATCACGAAGTCAGAGCAAACCCTAAAATGATGGGTTTAGCTTAAGCCTTGCTAAAGGGATGGGTGGAATAATTATCCCTTTAAAGAGATACTGTGTTTCCCAGAATCCCCTGCTTCCTTGGGAAGCCTTGCACAAAGCATAGCCATGCTACTTCCAAACCTGCCATCTTCTCCAAATTATTCAGAAATTCATACTTTTCTTTTTCTTTTACCTTTTTTCTAAGCGTGCTTTCCCTAATGCTTTGGTCCTCATTGCTTTTCTACTGCTCCCCTCCCTGCGGTGTGGCTACTCATCACACATGGCTGACCTCCATGCCTGCGCACCTCCAGAGGCATGGCTCTTTTCCTCCTCTCCATTCTTCTGCTCTGGGCAGCTGTTAAGGTTTTGAAATTTGTGGCATGTCTGCCCTGGGTGAGATATTTATTTATTTATTTATGTATTTATTTATTTATTTATTTATTTATTTATTTTCAAGACAGGATTTCTCCGTAGCTTTTGGTTCCTGTCCCAGAACTAGCTCTTGTAGACCAGGCTGGCCTTGAACTCACAGACATCCGCCTGCCTCTGCCTCCTGAGTGCTGGGATTAAAGGCGTGCGCCACCACTGCCCAGCCCTGGGTGAGTTTTTAAGCTCTAATAAAATTGACCTCTGGCATCTGTTTGAGGCTACCCTTGGGTTCTTTTATTTATGAGACTAAGATCCCAAGGGCAGACCTCAATTGCTCCCCAGTATCAGTACCACTGCCTTATCCCTCTAGCCCCCGCCTCACTCTTTATTCTAACAAAACATGTTGAATGGAAGCTTCGGTCTGCTATAAAATGAGATAATATTATGACGGTGGGGTCAATTAATGCTCTCAAAAAATAGATCATGTCTTCCGTATCTGCTGTGGGAGAGGTGGTGGGAATGAGCTGACTTCTGCACACAGGAGTCTGTTCTGCAATCAATTGTGGGCTCCCCAGACTTGACCCGCTCATAAAACAAGATACCTGGGTGTTGTGTTTTGAATGTGAAGTGTCCCCTGTCATCCCACATGCAAGTTTGAACCTTGATCCGAGTTGCTGGTGTTTAAGGAGGCTGGGGACGATAGGAAGCAAAACCTCTGGGAAGTTAATGGGTGACTGGAGGTATGCCTTGGCTTCCTGCTCATTGTCTGCTTTCTGAGTTTGGATCCAGTGTGACCAGCCAGCTTCCTACTCCTGCTCTCTTGTCTTCCCCGACATGATGACATCATCCCCTCGGATGGTTAAGCCAAGTAAAGACTTCATCTCTTCAATTGCTTTTGCTTAGGCATGTGGTCACCCCCACAGGAAAAGGAACTAGAAACAGGGAAACCACCTTGTGCTATATAAGGAATCGTGGCGAAGCAAGAAGAGCATACCTATAACTTTAGCACTTTAGAGACATAGGTTCAAGGCCAGCCTGGGCAACATGAAACCCCCTCTCAAAACAAATGCATGTGTGTTGGAGAGATGGCTCACTGGTTAAAGGCACTGACTGCTCTTCCAGAGGACTAGGATTCAATCACCCACATGGCAGCTCATAACTGGAGTCTATAACTCCAGTTCCAGGGGATACTATGCCCTCACAAAGACATACATTCAGGCAAAAACGTCAATGCACATTAAATAAATAAACAGATAAATAAATAAATTTTTTAAAACATCCCCCCCAAAAAACGATCTTATTATTTAAATATCATCAACAATGCATCTCTACTTAGAGTGTCTTCAAACATGAGTAATCCCCACTAGAGTTCAAATTAAAGTTCATTTATGCATGCCTACATGCCGCAGTCAATGCTGAAGTGTTATATTTTAAATTATTTAAAGACAATATAATATTAGTAAAGTGGTTTAAGATGTCTCACATAATTACAAAACTTGGCTTCTTCCTCTCTCTGGGACACAGCTTCTACCATGCCCCCCAAAACTCTGTAGATGCTGGTGCACAACTGAATGCTATCTGAGGTGTCACTGGCCTCAAGGAGATGCTGAACCTTGGATGTGCTGTACCCACACTGAAGCATGCAACATCTGCCAACAGAAGTCAGTTGCTTTAGCAGCAGATGTATGTCTGTCAAACTTTGGACAACTGGCAGGTCAAAGGACACTTCCGTCTTGTGTACCCAATCTTCCTGTTGCCATTAGTTGAAGTCCCTTTTACATCTCGGTGGAGAATTCCTTGCTGGCATTCTGCCTCTCCTTGGGCAGTGCTGTCACCATGGTAACTGGGGCCCTTGCCTTGATTGACAGCCCTTTCTCACTGACACAGTTTTACTGCCACTCAGTCTGTTTGCTAATGTCCCACCGTCTGAAGCAGTGATTTTAAAAGGGACTCTTCTTTAGTGTACAAAGAGTACAATTTCTAAGGGGCAGCCAGTATAAAAGGGAGCTATTAGCACCCATGGGTGAGAGTTCTGGGTAAGGAAGAAGAGTTGGAAAGCCATGAACAAGACTCTTAAAGAATGTCCCATGAGGAGTTGTTATCTTTTTTTGTTCAGGGACACAGACAGCCTGCAGTTGAGCAAGAGAAGACATGGGAAATGAGTGAGATACGAAGAAAGAAGATCATCACTCTGGAACCTGCTGAGTTTCAAGAGAAAACCACACACATGACAAAGTCAAATTGTCTACAGAATGTGCTCATTTTCCTGAAGACATCACAAATATGCATGCTTTTTTAAAAATAATAAATAATGTGTACTTGGAGTAAGAGTGTCTGCAACTCTGAAATTTAATGGTGTTTACACTCCTCATGGTCCTAAAGCTAAACAATACGCATCAAAAAAAACCTTAATATTTCATGTACAAAAATATTCTTCAAGATAAGAAAACCAATAAACCAACTGGTATTTTTTTTTACTTAATTTTTTAACTTTGCTCAATCTTTAAGCCTGGTTGTAAATTACATCCTTTGCACAAGACAACTTAAAAGCAACAAGATTAAGACACTTAAGGGACAAGCAACTCTCTTAAGCAGTCATAGCTTTGTTTTGGGTGTGTGCTCTTGTCTCTTGGTCTTATGAACAACCTTCTTCCAAAATATTCACACTTAAGTCTAAAGGAGTACTGTCTATCCCTTATCTCTACTTAATACATTAATTGCCATTATTCTGACACAGCCTGAAATTCTCTTCTGAGCTGTAGTCAAGGGCCCTAAGCAGGAAGCTACTCAGATTGCAGAAGGCCCAAGGCTCCTCTCCTGGCTGCTGTTGACTTAAGCAGGGAGAAGGAGCTTTGTGAGGAAGGGATACCTGGTTTCACTCTCGGGACTCATCTGGGATGTCCCACTGGCAGTCATTTAGGACACAAGGCAAAGGGGCACAGCGCTCTGCTGTAGAGTGGGTCCCCAGTTCTGCAGGGAGAATAGAAACTCAGCACTGTTACCATCAGGTCACAAGGTCAAGCCAGTCCACAGGCTGGGTTAGATCATACTATATCCTGGGTCCATGCCCATCTTTGCCATGGGTCCTGTCTTTATCTGCCTGCATAGTAACTTTACTGCAGGGACTTGTTGAACCATCTCTAATCCTAAGTCACATTCCCCCTAGATTTTGGGGCAGTAACCCTGAAGGAGTTGGAAGCACAGAGAAATAACTATGGTCTACAAACAGCATCTCCCTTTTAATAATGAGTCCTGTCTTGCCAGTGAGTAAACAAGTAGACATGCAAATTCTGTGGCTTTCAGTAACATTCCTATTGTATTCTTCTGTTGTAAGAGAGCACTTGTTTTTTCCCCCTGCTGCTCAGCCCAGAAATAACCACACAGAAACACTGTTTGGCCAATAGCTTAGGCACATTTCTGGCTAACTCTTATATCCTACTAACCCATCTCCATTAATCTGTGTATTGCCATGTGGCTGTGGCTTACTGGGAAAGTTTTAGCATACCTGTCTCTGGTGGTGGCACCATGGCTTCTCCCTGACTCTGCCTTCTTTCTCCCAGCATTCAGTTTAGTTTTCTCCACCTATCTCTGTTCTGTCCTGCTCTGCTATAGGCTCAAAGCAGCATCTTTATTAACCAATGGTATTCACGGCATACAGAAAGGAATCTTACATCATTCTTCTTTGTTGGAAAGTCAGTTTTACCTCCACTGCCTTCAATTCAAACCCTCTGCCACAGACACCCAGACTTTGTGGCTTTAAAAAAAATAGATTTAAGAACTGCCTGTATCTGCTGTGTAGGAGAGTTCACTGGGGGAGACTGGGAGGTTGACTCTCAGGGATATAACCCAGGGACTTGCACCTGGATATGTGTTAATTTTAATATTCATTGAAGAATTGACATTTTCTGAAAATAATCCTTTAGCAGAAATCTCATTAATTTCACTGCCAAGAGGCTCTTTGAATCTTTAAGCAAAAATTTCCAATCCTACCCTAACAAATTATGGATTTAGGAGATCAATAACTTATTTCAAGAGATTAAAAAGAAGCACAAGGTCCTGTGTTTGGTCCTCAGCTCTGAAAGAAAAAAGATTAAAACTTAGATTCCTTGTTATAGAAGATTTGTAGAAAATAACCAAGTAGATGGCATACTAAGAAAATCCTCTGAGTTAGCTTGACAACTATGGAAATGTTAATTCTTTAATCTAGTTTTATAATCCTACCTTTGTGTTTATTTTATTGGTGTGGCCAGGGCTCACAAACTCAATGAGATTTGTCAGGCATGACATTTGGCTTCATGGTATATATTTTTCAGCTCTGACAAATACCAGGTGTAGAGAGCATCAAACCACTGAGAAACACAGAATAAGTGTTAGGTGGAAAGGTCTGAGTGCTTCTGAAGTCTCCTGGAGAGTGAGAGAGAGACAGAGACAGAAAGAGCCAGAGAGAGGAAATATGTGTGTTCCCTCCAGCAACTGACTAAAGAAAACAAACAGCGGCTGGAGAGATAGCTCAGCTGTTAAAGGCTAGGCTCACAACCAAAAATATAAGAAAACAAACAGGCAAAGCCCTATGGTCTACAAATACTCATTTACAGCTGCAGAATTGAAGAATTGTTTCCATTTTGGTTCGTCTTTTTTTAAATCGCATTATTAAATGGCTAGCTCAGGTTAATACCCACTTTTCCTCCTTTATCTCCCCCCTCTTAAGCAGAACCTTCCAGACATTCAGAGTCTGCCCTCAGGTTTTAATGTACCTACCCTGGAGCCTGCCACACTGCCATCAGCTGATTTCTGAAGCCTCTTGTTTCTACCAGGGTAAATGAACCCTTCAGTTCCTTCAGGCTAATTTGATCGCCTCTTCCATGAAGGTTTCCCTAACTGTCTCAGCTGGAAACGGTGACGTCTCCCTCTGTTTTTGACAGTGTCTGTGTCCTGATTCAGTGCTGTGTGGTCAAAGGGGACGAGGGGAGGAGGAGAGGAGGGCTGCAAGCTCTCAGGGTCTGTTGCTATCAGGACAGACGACAAGACAGCAAAGTGCATCTTCTCACTGTATGGATTTCAAAACAATTAGGAAAAGACAGAGGAGCTGGGTAGAGGTCCAAATGGCCGCTTTATTGCTCACAAATCTGGGTTATAGGGCACTGCTTGGACCTATAACAGTGAGCATGCTATGATGTTTGGCTAAGTTTAATCAATTCACCCTACCAGGCCTACACACAGAGAGGAAAGTAGAGACTGTGAGCACATGAGCCACACTGGGTAGCCCATGGGAACTGAACCCAGAATGGGGCCAAGGTACCCATGAAATGGTAGAAAACTCTAAACTGTGAACCTGAGGATTATAGGATGGATAAGGGACTAATCATGCCTGAACATTAAGGATGTCATTAGGGAGCTGGAGAGATGGCTCACTGGTTAAGTACACCTGCCGTTCTCACACAAAACCTGGGTTCAGTTACCAGCACCTGAGGGCAGTTCACAATCATGCTTAACTCCGTGCCAGAGGATCTGATGCCCTCTTCTGACGTCTGCAGCTACCAGGCATGCAATGTGGGCATTATGTAATTTGTGTATGAAGTCACTAGTCCATCATTGTTGGTTTCAGTTTTATGTCTAGGGAGTCTGAGACCAGATAGAAAGTAAGTGGGAAGGAAAAGTAAGCCCGCGGCTGAGGTCCTCAGCCTCTGAGAGGTCCATCCCAGTTAAAGCCTTGCTGTGACGGCTGCCTGTGGATACACTCTTACTGTCTTAGGGATATGTTTCAAATCACTTAAAAATGGCAATGTGTTATGCTTAAGAGCTAAAGAAATTAGACCTTCCTAGCGGTAAATCTGTAATTCTCCAGGAATCTCTCAGAAACTGCATTTATAGTAAAGTAATGTAAAGTAAATGTCTTAAATCCTGGGAAGCCCTTGAGATTTATGCTTTTGTCTTGTCAGGTTGTAATCCTAACCACCTAAGTGACATTTTATAATCTCTTTTAATGAGAAAAATGAGGAAAGGGGGATAATAGTCTCTTTGCAATCTCTTGACATGAAGCTTGAGGGTCACTGAAATCATACACACATACACATACATGTATGCACACACGGACTCACACAGGCACATACACACACACATACACACATACAGCTTCACCTTGTAGAGACCTCTGAAAGAACTCAGGCTATCGTAGGTGGCTGTCTCCTACCCTGCTCTAAATAAAAACAAGAACAAGAGAGTCCAGTTCCAATCCCTCCTTGGCAGGAAAACCGGAAAGCCAGCATGTGTGAAGATGCCCCTAAGTAACCTTGACCTTCCCCAAGACCCTCAGTCCCCACTAGTCCTGAAAGAGCCTGCACTAGGTCCCTCTAGAGAACCAGAGCCGATAGAGGATAGAAGGAAAGGGGATGGGAAGGAGAGGAGGAGACAGGCAGAGAATGTCTACAGCATTTTCTTCCAGCGTTGTAATGAGTTGGAAGTCCAAAACCCACAGAGTACACAAGCAGACAGGAAACTCCAACAACTTTGAACTAGAAGCTACAGCTACAGGATTTCTTCTTTGGAAAACTTGGCTTTGCAGAAATTTTTCAACTGATTTGATGAGACCCACCATAGTCTAAAGAGCACTCTCATTCACCAAGTCAGCCGAGTGTAGATACCACCTGCATCTCTGCAATATCACCATAATAGCCCCTAGATGGATGTTTCATTAGGTAACTGGGTACCACGCTGCTTCTCCTTCACGTCGTCTTCCCTTCATTTCACCTCCATCTACACTGCACCTTCAGAAGCAACTGCTCTGATGTTTTCCAAATATAAATTGATAGGTTTTTAATCTGGGTGTGAGAATGCTGACCTGTAATCCCAGTACCCAAAGGTAGAGGCAGGAGGACCACAAATGTGAGGGCAGCCTGGGCTAGGCAATATAGAGAGACCATATTTCAAAAATGATACAAAAGAAAGAAGTAAACAAAAAATAGGTATACATATAACTATTAACATAGTTTTAAATTATCTAATGCAGAATCCAGGTGTGGTAACATGCTTGTCACACAAGAAACTAAGGAGACTGAGGCAGGAAGGCCAGGTGAGCCAGTGGGTTAGAGGCAGCATGAGCAATATGATGAGATACTGTTTCAGAAGAAAAGGAGAGAGAGAGAGAGAGAGAGAGAGAGAGAGAGAGAGAGAGAGAGAGAGAGAGAGAGAGGAGAGAAATTTGTAGCTGAAGATGAACGTAAGATAAACGACTGCCCAGATCATCCCAGTAGTTTGACAGACTTCAGTCTTAACCTTCTTTGAACTTCTGTCCCCTTTTGTGCCTCCAGTGTCTATCACTGTGTGGTCTGTGATGGCTCTGACACCACATGTCACAATGGCGCTACGCTGCATGGCCACTGTCTATGATGAGAAATCACCTCTAAACAGAAGGATCGCCGGTGACTGACCTGACTCCATTTTGTTTGTGAATCTGTCTGGCTCCACCTTGCCTTTTGATCAGTTATTTTTTTTTCTGAAATCTCTTTGTATTCTGGGAACAACGGGACTGGAAGTGCATGATGACAAGAGACTAAACCAACCACAAAGCAGCAGGAACTGTTGATGACAGCAGAGCTCTAAGGGAGCCTGAGAGAACAGAACGAGAGGGGATTAGCAAGACTTGGCCCAACCAAGATTGCTTTCCTTGCCAGCTCTACAAAACCCAGACTCTGCCTTTGTTTCCCCCCACCCCTTTTTTAAATAAAACCTCAAGACCCTTGCCAGCTCCTCCAAGTCAAACCTTGAATAACTAGACCTCTTTATTCTTCCTGGTGTAGCCACACATAAAGTAAAGATCCTCCCTCTAATGACATCACCCACACATAACTCTTTTTGGACCTTTGGCCAAGCTGGGTCTATGGGAGTCCCACTCTAAAGAGACTAATCAATAAGCAGATCCTGGTGGAATGCTTTGCTTCCTTCCTTCCTGAGAACCCCTTTAGGCCGAAGCCCATCCCCATTCCTAAGTGTCAGCTCCCAAATGCCCAGAAACACATTTTATCTGGAGCCCCCAGTGGCCATACTTGTCAGGTCCACAAAAAAATTCCTATCAGGCAACACACATTCACCATACTCTTCAAAATCTAGAGAGGAAATGGAAACCAAGGCGGGGGGACAGCCACTCAACAAAGACAAAAGCAGATATTAGCACCTAGAACTATAATCTTCCCAATCCCAAAGGCCTAAATGACAGCATACAAACACAGTCAAAAGCAGCCAGGACACCGTGACTCCAATGGAGCCCAGATACCCTACCATAGCAGGCCCCGAGAAGTCCAACATAACTGCAGCACAAGGAAAAGACCTTAAAACAGCCTTGATGCATATAATAGAGATGACTAGAAAATAAATAAATCCCCTAAAGAGTTCCAGGAAAGTACAAACAAGACCAGAAAATGGAGCTAGAATCAATAAAGAAAACCAAATCTCAGGGAATTCTGGACATGAAAAGTGTAGGAATTTGAACAAGAGCTACAGAGGTTAAACTTCACCAACAAACGAATGCAAGTTTAGTATTTGTGTGGGGTTTCTAGTTCTTGGGCCTCCTCTTGCGGCTCTTTTCCTTCTGTTGATTTGCCCTGTCCAACCTCACTGTGATGGTTTTCATTTTATCTTATATTTTATTTTGTTAGGCTTTGTTGTTATCTCTTAGAAATCCTTTCTTTTCTAGATCTGGATGGAGGGGAAGAAGGGAGGAATTTGGAGGAGTAGAGGGAGGGTAACCTGTAATTGGGACATATTGTGTGAGAAAAGAATCTATTTTCCATAACGAGGGTGGGGGTAACAAGAGTAAGGCAGCTCATGATTAGAACTGTACGTTAGATTGCTCAGCTGTGCTACCAAGCTAAAACTCTGTGTGTTAGCATTGAGCTTGAAGCCCCTTTATTAAAACTTGGAAAATAATCCAGGCGGGGCAGTGTCTGCCTTTATTCCCAGCACTTGGCAGAGACAGAGGCAGAGGCAGATGGATCTCTGTGAGTCAGAGGCCAGACTGGTCTACGTTGTGAGTTCCAGACCAGCTAAGGCTGCACAATGTCTCGAATGAAACAAAACAACAACAAAAAATCAAACAAACAAACTTGATGAAAATGTGCTTGCTTTTTGGTTTCTGATGTATGCTAATTCCTTTTCAGCTTCATTTTCCTACAAATAATGAACAGTACATGGTAAGAACTAAATATTTTAGGTCAAAACATAAATAAATCTTGCTCCACACTGCCAGAAGTATCGCATTATGTAACTTTAAACTATGCTATGTTGCTGTAGTGACAAAGACAGCGTGATGCTAACACAAAACCAACATGAAGACCAATGGACCATAATAGAGAACACAAAAGTCAAATCAAGCATCTTTGGGCACTTGAGTTTTAACAGAGTTGTCAAAAATCTAGACTGGGGGAAAAGAAGACAACATTTTCAACAAATGGTGTTAGTACAGCTAGATAATCACCTGCAAAAGAGGAAGTTAGAGCCACGTCTCTCTTCCTGTACAAAAACCAATTCAAAGTGGATCAAAATCCTTAATTTAGGATCCCAAACCCAGAAGCGGCTAGAGGGAAATGCAGGGGAAATGCTTCAGAATATAAATAAGGTTTCAGGACACAGTCAGTGGAATTATGTGTGGCAAACAGTGCCTTGGGGAGCTGTGAGAGAGGCTCCAGGAAGAAAGGCAGAGGCCTTCACCTCAGGTGCAGTCTGTTCCCTGGACTGTTCTTGAATGTGATTTCTTGCCTCCTGTATTTACAATTAAATTTGCATTCAATTTATAAGATGTGTTCATTCTTGTTGGATGTCAGAAAATAGCTATAAAACCCAGTCTGGCCAGTGTACCCTGAATCTCAATATGCCCTTCTGTTTTGCTTTCATGTTTGCCCAGATCTAACCTATAGTACGTGGCAGGCAATTGTGTTTAGATGTGTCTGTCCTGAGAAGGTTCTGGAAAGGGCTGCTCTGTTAATATTTAGTATGTGCTTACTGACATTTGTTTATGTGTTTTTCCGATCATGTTTTCCTGACCATGTTTTTCATTGCTTTCTTTGTTTCATCCATGTATAAGAGTAAACTGAAACTGAAGTAAGGTTGTCCACAGCACTGGACTGTAGTCTGCCCCTGTCTTTCAGGTCCTCAGATCTTAAGTCTTGAAGACAGACCAGCATAGGTCACTGAAATGTTGACAATTAGGCAATAATGGTCTAACTAGAACCTCAGCGGCACAGAGACAGCACTCACAAAGAGAGATGAGACTTTGAAGATTGTTTTAAATAACAATAGAAAAGAAGCTTTAGTGTGTGATGGAGATCAGGGAAGAACATTAGAAACCATGTCTGATTGAAGGTCTCTTTATCCATAGAAAAGAAATGAATTTAACGGTGTACCACAATCCTGATGCAATGAGAACTTAAGGAGGAGATATTTTTATTAAATAGGTCTATCACAAGTCCTTCATACACACACACACACACAGAGAGAGAGAGAGAGAGAGAGAGAGAGAGAGAGAGAGAGCACTGCTTCTGATGCAGTTTATTGCAGGCAGACTCATGGACTTTCTTCAAAAGTGTCAGTGTTTCAATAAAGAACTAGCAAGCTTCATCTGAGTTATGCTGGGCCTAAACACCCAGAAGGCTAAGGACGACTTTTTGTGACTTCTCCTGGGGAGACATGAACAAACACGTTCCAGATGAACACTGACAGAGAAAAAGCTCCGCAAAGTCTACTTTCTTAAACCACTGAGTCCAGTTCACTTTGGGCGCGGCGGAAAGGGGACTTAGGGGAGCAAGGATGACTCAAAGGGGACGTGTCACTGAGAAGTCAACTGAGGAAAACACAGAAATGTGACATCACTGGGGTCCCCCGACAGTGTGTGAGCAGCCCAGCTGAGGGCTGACAGTTCAGCGTTCCTCTAAACCGAGGGAGAAACTTTCACAAACCTCGGACCTTTTTGAGCTTCCTGGGTCTTGTCCGTTCTGTTTACTCCCTAGGTTTTGTACCTTTACTTCTTGATTCTTCTGAGCCTTCCCTGCACAAGAGACTATGTCAGGGCAGCGGACATCTACACAACCCACACGATTAATTTCCGTGGGTCTGTTTCCCCAGCCTAGATATCTGCGTGGGAGCTAATAGCGGATGGATAGGCCAATCAGAACAGAACCAACGTAGACCATCAGTATTCAACCTCCAACGCTTCTAAACAGCGCTAGCATATTTCAACGCTATTAATGCAAATATTGTTGAAATATACAATTTTCCCCATCTAATGACTAGTCATTCTGAGCCCGGGAGTGGCGAAGTCTGGAGTTTGTGCCCACTTCACTGTTTAATAAGACATTAGCCGTTGTCAGTGGAACTCTAATGACAGTATTAAAATGCAGCCAGGATAATTCATATACTGTTCCACGACTCAGAAGCAGAGCTTTTGTTCGGTGGCACAAAGTCTATCCGAGCAGCTTTATGCATAAATTGAGACAGAATAATTTGCATAAAACAGATAATTAGCTCCTGCCTGCATGCGGCTTTAAAATTTACAAAGGGTTTTAACATAGCCCTCCTCACCGAAAGCTTATTAATATGTTGCGGTATAGGCTATAGGCTGCATATTTGAATTTTCTACTACACAACCTAAAACAAAGACTTACAGACAGGAGTGGCCGGAAGAAGAGATGAGCACTAGCCTAAATCTACAGAATAAGCCTTCATATGTTTGTTTCTCGGTAAGACTAATGACAGCTTTCTTAAGAGCAGAATCATATTTAAGTGATTCCTGTGCCTATAATACATAGTTCAGCCACCCACGAGCATTGTGTATTGTGGGCAAATGCAGTCTAAACACAAAGAAAAAGATTAAAAAGTATATAAAGCTATAACACTAATGGCCCTTATTACCTCAGAAAGACAAAAGCAGGAAAGAAAGGCTGAAAAACCTGCTACGCATCATAACTATAAGATAGTCTTAACCCATTTTAATTTTTAAAATTAGTTTGTTCCCTTGTGTGTATGCTTTAGGATTTTGTATGTTTTTGACATGTAGCCATGATAAATAAGGTATCTTAAAGCATGAAGGTATTCAAAATTGCGATAACTGCTAAGCACGGTGATACATTCCTATAAACTCAGTCCTTGATAGATTGAAGCAAGCCTTGAAGTGAAAGACTAGTCTGGGCTATATGCAAAGACCCTGCCTTTCCTCCGTCAGTTCTCTCCTTGAGGGAAATGGAGGGAGAGAAGGAAGAAGGGAATGAGGGAGAGAAGGAGGGAGAAAGGGAGAGAGGAAGGGAGGGAAGGAAAGAGGGAGGGAGGAAGAAAGGGAGAGAGAGAGAGAGGGAGGAAAAGAGAGTGAGGAAATTACTAGGGTAAATGACCCAACAAACCCTTAAGACAAAAATACGTGTATAAAAGTCACAGCTAAAAAGAACATGATTCCATGACTCATTACATGGATTTATGCAAAACATTGCTGGAAGCCTCAAAGAGATAAACAAAGAAATAACATTCATAAAAATAGGCAAGAAATATAAATCCAAAGCAACCAGGAATAAAATATTAGTGGCCAGGGATGTGTTTAGGTTGGCAGAGTGCTCTGTAGCATGCAGGATTCTCTGGGCTTGATCCCCAGCACTGCATAAACTAAGCATAGTGTTACACACTTGTAGTCCCAGAGCTTTGGAGATGAAGGTGGGAAGATAAAAAAAATTGAAGTCATCCTTGGCTACACGGTGAGTTGAAGGTTAGCCTGGGCTACAGGAAACGCTGTCTCAAAAAGAATGTAAAATGAAACGCAAAAGCACTGTAATTTTAAAATGATGGACAAAGCAATTTGTGCTGAGGCCCAAAGAGAAAAATAATCTATACATGCAAAATAGTCTGATAAACTCACTGAGAATGAACCACATAGACATAAAGGAAGCTGTTTACCTATGGAGGGAAAGAGGGAGAAAAGAAGAGAGGGAGGAGGGAAGGAGAAGGTGAGGAGGGGATGGGGAAGACTCAAATAGCTAGCAATAGTGCCACACAATTTGAAGACAGGACATAGTGGGGACATAATGGTCATGAGGCCAGTTACCCGGGTTGATGCTGTGACTTATTACTTGGTAGTACCTATTAACACTGAAGAAACCATTTCCTTATTTAGGCAGTTGCATAATTGATGGGAAAAGTAATTGTTCTGATAAAGATATTATAATAACTTTTAACATTTAATATAATGGAAAATCATAAAGTAGTTCAAAAGTTGGGTCAAGGAAAATGAAATTCCTGGATAAATAGCCATTGAGAATAATTGTTGGTGGGCTGGGGATAGTCCTGAGTGGTAGAGCATTTGCCTGGTATGCACGAGGCTTTTGGCTTCTATCAACAGCATCACACCAAACACCAAATCAATTTGTTCAAAAATACTTGATTTACAATTTTTTTAGACCTCACTAAATGGGGGCCCCTTAGTTGCCCACAGTTTTATGGCACATTGTACTCAGTGTTCAAGGGGTAGAGAAATTCTGGTCTATAAAATAATTAACTGATACGAGGACTTAGTGAGCCAAACCAATTAAATGGTGTGTTGCTCTGCAAGCAGAGCTAATGAGCCAATGAGACGGTGGCAAATGGTCAGACAGATCTGGGCATGGCAACTTGCCCCAGTCAGAGTCTCCTGGAAAGATTTTGGTCTAGTTAATAACTTTTCTGAGAAAATAACCTTGGACATCACTAGTGATTTCTATGAGAAAACATAAGAGTCCTCTGTCATCAACAGAAATGCATCTCAGACGCTTTAGTCAACAAAGTAGAAAACTAATTGAAAGGTGACATAATCTAATGCAGATGTTTGTGCCATTGGCTGGAGTATGAATCTTACATATAAAATAGATAATAAATCCAGCAAGTTAAAATAGAACCTCAAACAACAGCAAAAAAAAAGTCTATTGATCTTGGTGTGGAAGCACACACCTTTAATCCCAGCACTTGGGAAGCAGAGGCAGGAGGATCTCTATGAGCTCGAGGCCAGCCTGGTCTACAGAGAAAATTCCAGGACATGTTCCAAAGCTACATGGAGAAACCCTATCAAAGCCCTTCTGGAGTTAACACCCTGACAAGAAAAACTGATAACAGTAACTGTTGTTGTTTACTATTGCCATGGTTGAACTGAGAAATACAGAACTGCTCTGTTCTTACAGGTAGACTTGTTTAACGCTGGGGTCTAGAGGCCTTCAGACATGTTGCAAAGCCAGGGGAAAATTGGCTACCAGCTCTCACGGCCAACTTGCCTGAATCACCATGTGGCTGATCCTCTATCACTCTCTATAAGCATCTGGAAGATAGTTCCTCTTCTTAACTAAATGTCTCTCCAAGGTTTCTCCTGGAATCTCCTTACCAGACCTAGACAGGGAAAGTTAACCTAAGAGAGCATTTTCCAGATTCTCCTCTGCCACGAGATATTGAGGGAGGGGATGATGATCTGAATACAGACTGTGCTCTGGTCCAAATGCCACTGGTTAACCAACATCATATATGTCACATTTTGTTTCTAGTGAGGTCCCTCCAAGAGGACTCTCATAGCTTGAACCTGCTTCTATATCCTCGGCCTCTGACTGGGACATTGTTCCAAACCAGACAACAAAATGCTACCTCCCATATGAACCAGTTTTTCTGCCTACTGGAGTTGGTGAAGAACAAATATTTTTCTAGGACTGAGGCAGACAAACCAAGACAACAGTGGGATTCCTCCCTGGGGCCTTATAGAGTCAGACCATAGGCCCTTCCTCACACTAACTGAGGAAGCTATGCTGGTTTCCTAGACGTCAACTTTCTCCTTCCTCACCCCCTGTTTTCTATAAGTTCAAGCTCACGGAAGCCTGAAGGTCAAGCCATAGATATTCCCACACTACAAGGTTCCCAGCAAGCCAGATTGGTCACTGTCATGTAAATGTCTCTAAGCAGAAGTCCCAGCATTAGGTATCCTAAAAAGTCTCCAGATTCTGGGCTCCCTGCCATAGATGTACTGGGATGCTCTTCCTAACTGAGCGTATTAGACAATGGTATCAGCATGGCACAAATCATTTCACATTTTGGTGCAAAACTATTACACCTACAGAATAATCTAAATCCTCCTCAAGGCATTCAAATGCAACCCCAAATGGTTGAAACCCATCTTATTAATCCCAAATCCCATGTTCTCCCATCTCCATTGGCCATCTTGTCAATGGTGCCTCTAGGTAGCATTCTCCTGAAACAATCCAATCCTGAGTGTGCGCATTTGTGCTATTCCTTCCATTGAGAAAGTATTGTTTAGGAGTAGTAAACAGAGTCAGTGGTTAGAGTGTTGGTCGAGATTGTGAAAGATCCTGAGTCTGAGTATAAGGAAGGAAATAAGGTATAGGAGAAGAAAAAGAAAGAGGAAAAAGACAGGGGGGTGATGGAAAGAAGCATTCTTAAAAATTATGTCAGTTTCTGTCAGTTTCTCAAGATACTATCAAATGATACAAGAAGAATTATAGTTTGTATAATAGCGTCATCTTGTGCTTCTCTCTCTCTCTCTCTCTCTCTCTCTCTCTCTCTCTCTCTCTCTCTCTGCTTAATCTGAAAAATCACTATGGGAAAACATTATTTATCCTAATAATGCCCCTCACTCATAGTCACATGTATACAATGGCCTAAGACATTAGAAATGATCAAGAGAAAGCTTTGACTGGGTTGGTGGTCTGTGCTGTTGCCAGAAACCCTGTGGAAGCCCACCATTTGTGCCCCTGCTGACTGTGATGGGCCAGGAACACTGATGGAGGAAGGTAATTGGTTAAAAAATAAAGAAACTGCTTGGCCCTGATAGGTAGAAAATTAGGTAGGCGGAGTAAACAGAACAGAATGCTGGAAGGAAGAGGAAGTGAGCTCAGACTCGATAGCTCTCCTCTCTGGGGCAGATGCGAGGCCATGCTCCCCTCTCCTGGGCAGACGCGATGAAACTCCGACCCAGGATGGACGTGGACTAGAATCTTCCCGGTAAGCACACCTTGGGGTGCTACACACATTATTAGAAATGGGCTAGTCCAGGTGCGAGAGTTAGCCGAGAAGAGGCTAGATATAATGGGCCAAGCAGTGTTTAAAAGAATACAGTTTGTGGGATCAAGGGGATTCGAATTGGAAATGAAGAAGTTAAACTTTCGTTATTCGCAGATGATATGATAGTGTACATAAGCGACCCCCAAAATTCCACCAAAGAACTTTTACAGCTGATAAACAGCTTTAGTAATGTGGCAGGATACAAGATCAACTCCAAAAAATCAGTCGCCCTCCTATACTCAAAGGATATGGAAGCAGAGAGGGAAATCAGAGAAGCTTCTCCATTCACGATAGCCACAAACAGCATAAAATATCTTGGGGTAAATCTAACCAAGGAAGTGAAAGATCTATTTGACAAGAACTTTAAGGCATTGAAGAAAGAAATTGAAGAGGATACCAAAAAATGGATGGACATCCCTTGCTCTTGGATTGGGAGGATCAACATAGTAAAAATGGCAATTCTACCAAAGGCAATTTATAGATTCAATGCAATCCCCATCAAGATCCCATCAAAATTCTTCACAGATCTGGAGAGGACAATAATCAACTTTATATGGAAAAACAAAAAACCCAGGATAGCCAAAACAATCCTATACAATAAAGGATCTTCTGGAGGCATTACCATCCCTGACTTCAAACTCTATTACCGAGCTACAGTAATGAAAACAGGGTGGTACTGGCATAAAAACAGAGAAGTCGACCAATGGAATCGTATAGAAGACCCGGACTTTATCCCACAAACCTATGAACACCTCATTTTCGATAAAGGAGCTAAAAGTTTACATTGGAATAAAGAAAGCATCTTCAACAAATGGTGCTGGCACAACTGGATGTCAACCTGTAGAAGAATGAAAATAGACCCATATCTATCACCGTGCACAAAACTCAAGTCCAAATGGATTAAAGACCTCAATATCAGCCCGAAAACACTGAACCTGATAGAAGAGAAAGTGGGCAATACCCTACAACAGATGGGCACAGGCGATCGCTTCTTAGGTATAACCCCAGAAGCACAGACATTAAGGGCAACATTGAATAAATGGGACCTACTAAAACTGAGAAGCTTCTGTAAAGCAAAGGACACTGTCACTAAGACACAAAGGCAACCTACTGACTGGGAGAAGATCTTCACCAACCCCGCAACAGACAAAGGTCTGATCTCCAAAATATATAGAGAACTCAAGAAACTAGACTTTAAAATGCTAATTAACCCAATTAAAAAATGGGGCGCTGAACTGAACAGAGAATTCTCAACAGAAGAAGTTCAAATGACCAAAAGACACTTAAGGTCATGCTCAACCTCCTTAGCGATCAGGGAAATGCAAATCAAAACAACTTTGAGATATCATCTTACACCTGTAAGATTGGCTAAAGTCAAAAACACCAAGGATAGCCTTTGCTGGAGAGGCTGTGGAGGAAGGGGTACCCTCATCCATTGCTGGTGGGAATGCAATCTTGTGCAACCACTGTGGAAGTCAGTGTTTCGGTTTCTCCGGAAATTCGGGATCAACCTACCCCTGGACCCAGCAATACCACTCTTGGGAATTTACCCAAGAGATGCTCTATCACATGTCAAAAGCATTTGTTCAACTATGTTCATAGCAGTATTATTTGTAATAGCCAGAACCTGGAAACAACCTAGATGCCCTTCAATGGAAGAATGGATGAAGAAAGTATGGAATATATACACACTAGAGTACTACGCTGCAGTAAAAAACAATGACTTCTCGAATTTTGCATGCAAATGGATGGAAATAGAAAACACTATCCTGAGTGAGGTATCCCAGGCCCAAAAAGACGAACATGGGATGTACTCACTCATAATTGGTTTCTAGCCATAAATAGGGTTCACGGAGTCTACAATAGGCGAATCTAAAGAAGCTAAGTAAGAAGGTGAACCCAAGGAAAAACATATAGTTATCCTCTTGGATAAGGGAAGTAGACAAAATTGCCGGGGGGAAAAGTGGGATCTTGGGGGTGGGGTGGGATGGGGGTTAGGGGAGATGGGGAGAGAAAAGGTAGAAGGGAAGGAGGGTGGACTTGGGGAAACAGGAGGATCGGGATAAAGGAAGGTTGGATAGGGGAGCACGGAACCACAATTCTTAGTTAAGGGACCCACTTTAGGGTGGGCAGGAGACTTGACCCTAGAGGGGCTCCCAGGTGCCCAAGCTGAGGTCCCCAGTTAGTTCCCTGGGCAGCTGAGGATAGGGAACCTGAAATGACCCTACCCTAGAGCAATACTGACGAATATATTGCATACCATCCTAGAACTTGCATCTGGCGATGGATGGAGATAGAGACAGAGACCCACACTGGAGCACTGGACTGAGCTCCCAAGGTCCCAATGAGGAGCAGAAGGAGTGAGAACATGAGCAAAGATGTCGGGACCACGAGGAGTGCACCCACCCACTGAGACAGTGGAGATGATCTACTGCGAGCTCACCAAGGCCAGCTGGACTGTTACCAGAAAAAGCATGGGATAAAACTGGACTCTCGGAACATGGCGAACAATGAGGGCTGATGAGACGCCAAGGACAATGGCACGCGGTTTTGATCCTATGCAATGTGCTGGCTTGGTGGGAGCCTAGCCAGTCTGGATGTTCACCTTCCTAGATATGGATGGAGGGGGGAGGACCTAGGACGTACCACAGGGCAGGGAACCCTGACAGCTCTTTGGACTGGAAAGGGAGGGGGAGAGGAGTGGGGGGAAGGGGAGAGGGGTGGGAGGAGGGGGAGAAGAGTGGGAGGAGGGGGAGAAGAGTGGGAGGAGGGGGAGGGAAATGGGAGGCTGGTGGGAGGAGGTGGAAATTTGTTTTTTTTTCTTTTCTTTATCCTCCTTTTATCAATAAAAAAATTTTAAAAAAAAATAAAAAAAAAAAAGAATACAGTTTGTGTGTTGTTATTTCTGGTGTAAAGCTAGCCGTGCAGGACCAGGGTGGGACGAAAAGCAAGCCCGCAGCTCCTACAACACTACAGAACACATTTGCAATCACGCTGCTAAACGGTCAGCCTCCAGCAGGTCAGAAACTGGAGAGGAGATGTGGAGTAGACGAAGGACTGGACCGACAAACAGACACGAGGGGACATTTTTCTGAGGACCAACGCTCAAGTCTTCATTATATTTTACTCTAAGCTGGTTGTTCTACTCTCTTCTGTTTCTGTCCTGTTCTTCTACCCTGATGTTTTCCTTCTATTAAATCTTCTATTTTTCTTATTCCTTTTATACATCCTAAGGCAACATTTTCTATGCAAGAGAAGATTACCTCACAACCGCAAGTTATATATTCTCCAAAAACAAATTAAAATCGTTACACAGGATGAAGTCACATCAGGATCACAAGTTACATGCTTTTCTCAGAAACCCACAAGTAATTAAACATTTTTGTATTAATTTTCCCACCATAACATCTTCACCCCGAAGGGATGATTCTTTTATGTTTGATTAACAAGGTTTTAAGCAAGCCAAGGCTATTTCAGCCAGTTCCTTTTGTACTGGCAGGCAGCTGTTTGCAGTTACAATGTAGCCAATTTCTATTTTATTTCTACTCTAGAAAAGCTTTAAACAAGTGGCCGGCTAACCATCTATTTTCCTTTACACACAAAGGGTCATTTAATTTCCTTTCAGAGCTTTTTGTTTTTTTCAAGGTGCACACCGGGGCCTGTGATTAATTCTGTAAGCTCCATGACCAAGGAACTCAGACCTAACCCTGACACAGGGACACAGCTGCTTTTTTTGATCATGAGCGTGTTTCCACAGGCAGAATGCACGGGTCTATAATGCATGAAACTTCCTTGGTCTTATTTTCCATCCTCTGCAAATCTCATATCTAACAAAGGGAAAGGAGACTTCCAGCCTACTTTTGCATTTTTGGTGTCTCGTATTGGAGCAATTGACAGAATAATTTGAACCATTTCCCTAATCATCTTTACTGTCTTAAATACCTGTATCTTTTATCTTTTTTCTTTATTATACTTTTTAATGGATTTTATTGAGCAATACATTTTTTCTCTGCTTCCCTACCTTCCTCCCCCTCCCCTTCAACCCTTCCCCATGATCCTCATACTCCCAGTTTACTCAGAAGATCTTGTCTTTTTCTACTTCCCATGTAGATTAGATCCATATATGTCTCTATAGGGCCCTTATTGTTGTCTAGGTTCTCTGGGATTGTGAATTGTAGGCTGGTTTTCTTTGCTTTATGTCTAAAAACCACTTATGAGTGAGTATATATGATATTTGTCTCTCTGGGTCTGGGTTACGTCACTCAACATGATGTTTCAGATCCATTCATTTGCCTGCAAATTTCAAGATGTCATTATTTTTCTCTTCTGTGTAGTACTTTATTGTGTAAATGTATCACATTTTCTTTATCCATTCTTTGATGGAGGAACATTTAAATTGTTTCCAGGTTCTGGCTATTACAAACAATGCTGTTATGAACATAGTTGAGCACACATCCTTGTGGTATGATTGAGCATACTTTGGGTATATACCCAAAAGTGGTATTGCTGGGTCTTGAGAAAGGTTGTTTCCTAATTTTCTGAGAAATTGCCATACTGATATCCAAAAGGGCTGTACCAGTTTGCACTCCCACCAGCAATGCAGGAGTTTTCCCTTTACCCTACAACCTCTCCAACATAAGTTGTCATCAATGTTTTGATCTTGGCCATTCTTGCAGGTGTAAGATGGAATCTCAGAGTTGTTTGATTTGCATTTCTCTGATGACTAAGAATATTGAACATTTCCTTCAGTGTCTTTCATCCAGTTTAAATTCCTCTGTTGAGAGTTCTATGCTTAGGTCTCTACCCCATTTTTTATTGGATTATTTGTCCTTTTGATGACCAATTTCTTGAGTTCTTTGTCTATTTTTAGAGATCAGACCTCTGTTCCATGTGGAATTGGTGAAGATCTTTTCCCATTCTATAGGCTGTCATTTTGTCTTGTTGACCACGTCCTTTGCTTTACAGAAGCTTTTCAGTTTCAGGAGGTCCCATTTATTAATTGTTTCTCTCAGTGTCTGTGCCAGGGTTATATTTAGGAAGTGATCTCCTGTGCCAATGCATTCAAGTGTATTTCCCACTTTCTCACCTATGTGGTTCAGTGTCATTGGCTTTATGTTGAGGTCTCTCAACCATTTGAACTTGAGTTTTTTGCATGGTGATAGATATGGGTCTATTTTCATTCATCTCTATGTTGATATCCAATTATGCCAGCACCATTTTCTAAATATGCTTTCTTTTTTCCATTTTATACTTTTTATTTCTTTGTCAAAAATCAGGTGTTCGTAGGTGTGTGGATTAATACCTGGATCTTCGGTTTGTTTCCTTTGGTCCTTCTGTCTGCTTTTATGTCAATACCAGGCTACTTTTAGTACTGTAGCTCTGTAGTAGAGTTTGTGGTGCCTCCAGAAGTTCCTTGGTTATACAGGATAGTTTGGGCTATCCTGGGGTTTTTGCTTTTCCGTTTGTAATTGAATACTTTTCTTTTGAGGTCTGTTAAGAATTTTGCTGGGCATTGCACTGAGTATGTAGATTGCTTTTGGTAAGATTGTCATTTTTACTATGTTAATTCTACCTACTCAAGAGCATAGGAGATCTTTCCACTTTCTGGTGTCTTCTTCAATTTCTTTCTTCAAAGATTTAAAGTTCTTGTCATACAGGTCTTCCACTTGTTTGGTTAGAGTTACTCCAAGATATTTTAAGCTATTTGTGGCTATTGTGAAGGGTGATGTTTCTCTGATTTCTTTCTCAGTCCATTTACCATGTGTATACAAGGGCTAGTGATTTTTTTTTAGTTAATAGTGTATCCTGCCTCATTACTGAAAGTGTTTATGAGTTGTAGAAGTTCCTTGGTAGAATTTTTGGGGTCACTTATGTAAACTATCATATCATCAGCAAATAGTGAGAGTTTGACTTCTTTTTTCCAATTTTTATCCCATTGATCTCCTTTTGTAGTCTTACTGCTCTAGCTAGGACCTCAAGAACTATATTGAATAATATGGAGAGAGTGGGACAACCTTGTCTTGTTCCTGATTTCAGTGGAATTGCTGTGAGTTTCTCTCCATTTAGTTTGATGTTGACTGTTGGCTTTCTGTATATTGCCTTAATTATGTTTAGGTATGCTCCTTATATCCCTGCTCTCTCCAAGACCTTCATCAAAAAGGGATGTTGTATTTTGTTGAAAGCTTTTTAAGCATCTAAAGAGATGATCATGTGGTTTTTATTTTTCAGTTTGTTTATGTGGTAGATTATGTTGACAGATTTTCGTATGTTGAACCATTCCTGCATCTCTGGGATGAAGCCGAATTGATCATGGTGGATAATGTTTCTTTTTTTTTTTTCAATACAAGTCTTTTATTGTCCCAAAAGATACCCCAAATCATATTAAAGTTCAGGTTCTTGTTTCTGGAACTGGTAACTTAGGTCTACTCATCAGGCTGCTGCACTGTTCCCTCTTCAGACACATAGATACCATCCAAAAACTTCCTGACATCCTTGTTCTTAACTGTTGTGGCCTGCTGTATCAGAGCCGCCGAGTTTGAAACAAGTTCAATATCATTTCCTTCAAGGATTAATTCATCCTTCTGGGCTTGAGAGACAGAACAAGCAACACCTGTCCTCATCCGAACCCTGCGGATGTATTTTTCACCCAAGAAATTTCGGATTTCAACCAAAGACCCATTCTCTTGAATAACGACGTTGATGGGGAAGTGAGCATACACGGACCTCATCTTGTAGCGGAAGCCCAGCGTAACACCCTTGATCATGTTTTGAACGTGGCTGCAGATGGTTCTGACAGTGGCCAGTTCCTTCCTGTTGCCCCACCATTTGTCAACCCGGAGCCTCTTCTTCTTCTTCCCAAGAAGGCTCAGCTCTACATTGATGTGATTGAAGTCCCTCCGGAGGGTTCCTCTGGGGCCCTTCACAATGACTGTGCGCCCCTTCAGAGTGATGTCCACATTTTCTGGAATGTCGACCGTCTGATTGCTGAGAATGGTCTTCATTCTCGCAGTAGATGGGGCAAAGACGTGGATAATGTTTCTGATGTGTTCTTGGATTCGATTTGCCAGTATTTTATTGAGTATTTTTGCATCAATATTAATGAGTAAGATTGGTCTGTAATTCTCTTTTGGAGTAATGTCTTTATGTGTTTGGGTATCAAATTCAATTAAATTCAAAGCTGAAATCAGCAAAATAGAAACAAAACAATAAAAAGTATCAATGAGACAAGAGTTGGTTCTTTGAGAAAATCAACAAAATAGACAAACCTTTATCCAAACTAACCAAAAGGCAGAGAGAAAATATCCAAATTAACAAAATCAGAAATGAAAAAAGGGGGAAATAACAACAGACATGGAGGAAATATAGAGAATCATCAGGTCATATTTTGAAAACCTGTACTCCACAAAATTGGAAAACTTATAGGAAATGGACAAGTTTCTGGATAAATATCATTTACCAAAATTAAATCAAGACCAGATAAACAAATTAAATAGACATATAACTGCTAAAGAAATAGAAACAGCCACATAAAAAGAATTTGGCAATGTTCCTTCTGTTTCTGTTGTGTGGAACAATTTGAGAATTGGTATTTGTTCTTCTTTGAAAATCTTGTAGAATTCTGAGCTGAAACCATCTGGTCCTGGGCTTTTTGGGGTTAGGAGACTTTTGATGACTTTGCCTCTCAGGATGGACCCATTACAACTCTGTTGTCTGGCAGACTGTATTCCATAAGCTCCTTCACAGGCTGCAGGCCCTCTGGCTTAGCCACCGGGACAATCTCCTCATCCAGGAAATCAAGGCAGGAGAGTCATGACTTTAAGTGTAGTCTGGACTACATAGCAAGACCACGCCTCAAAAAGAAGTCTATCTTGAATTTTAGACACCTGTAAAGACTGCTGCTTTAAATTGAAGTTGTCTGGTTACACAATGGGAAAAAATAGCCTTCTTTATTCAAGGGAACCACTGTCTTAGTTAAAATTTCTACCATTGTGATAAAACATCACAGCCAAAAGCAACTTGGCGAGAAAAAGGTTTATTTATGATTAAAACTCTCAGGTCACACTTCATTGCTGAGGGAAGTTAGGGCAGGAGTCTTCAAGCTGAAGACAGACGCTGAAACAGAAGCCATGGAGGAGTGCTGCTTACTGGCTTGTTCCTCCTAGAATGTTCAGCCTGCTTTTTAACAAAGACTTATTTTATGACTATGAGTGCTCTATCTGCATGTACAACTTTATGCCAGAAGAGGGCATCAGAGACTTTGTGAGCCACCATGCAGTTGCTGGGACATGAACTCGGGACCTCTGGAAGAGCAGCCAGTGCTCTTAACCACGAAGTCATTTCTCCGGCCCCAAAATTGTATTGTTTCCTTTTTATCATTATTTTTTTATTTTATGTTCATTGGTGTTTTTGCCTGCATGTATTCCATGTGCAGGTGTCAGAGCCTTGGGTGCCTGTAACTAGATTTACAGACAGTTGTGAGCTGTCATGTGGGTGCTGGGAAATGAACCCAGATTCTGTGGAAGAGCATTCAGTGCTCTCTTAACCACTGAGCCATCTCTTCAGGCCCATCAGCGTGGCTTTTTACACAACTCGGGACTGTTGGTACTGCCCACAGTGAGCCAGGCCCTTCTACATCAATCATCAATTAAGATAATACCTCACAGACATGCCTACAGGCCAATCTTACGGAGGTATTTTTCCTCAATAAGATTCCCTCGCCCCAGATATATCTAGGTTTGTGTCAAGTTGACCAGATTGGAAAAATTCATTATAAAAAATTAATTTATTAGCAATGCAAGCAGGATAAGAATATTAATTGTGATATGCATATGAATTTTTATAAGCATTAGCAAATAATAACTTTGCACATCCTGCTCCATTTCATTGAAGTTCTAATTGACTTTGGGGAAGTCATTACTGGAAGAGCAGGCCTCCCCCTACCAGCTCAGGTATGGCTGGAGTCTATTAGAGGAATCCCTGCAGCACACATGGCGTCCAAGGGTACTAAGTGTCACCAGGCTTCACAAGGCACTGCGATGGGAACACAAAGACCTGTGATTACTTTGTATGATCCCCTAGGGATGTGATAAATAGTTCATCATGTTCCTGATTCACTCACTGGAACTTAATTCTGCACTAATCACAAGGAGTTATGCAGATTCCACAAATTAGTGTCCCAGTCCTCACAGGTCCTCCCCACTTACTCATAACATCAGTCAGACATCAGGGCTCATGAGGCACTGGTCCTTGCTGAACTATCAGCTATAAACTGGGGGCCTTTCTATGAATTCTTCAGGGTTGTTAATATTCTAGACCAACTTCCAAAACTCAGAAAGCATTATACCTGCAATTACAGTTCTGCTACAAGAGACACGGGTCAGGGACAGGCCCCTCTCCCCACCCCACCTCCCAAAAAGGAAAGAAGCATAGGGAAAGGATTATAAAGTCCTCAACTGCCAGTAAGCTCCAAATATCCAGAGCTGTAGTTGGATTTTAGTATGTAGACAGGATTGAGTAAACCGCTAACCACCTGATCAAGTTTAATCACTTGGTTTTGCCTTTTTGGGTATATGCACCCAAAACCAATACAGACCAGATCAGTCCTCCTACCCTCAGACTAGGATGTACTGAAATACATCTGAATGGAAATGGCCCAATTTGATGTTCATTAAAGGAGAAACTTACTCCACTGTTTGGAGTTGAGGCATACTGCAGCTCAATGCAGTGGGTGTCCTGTTGCTAACAGGTTGTTGGGCACCTTGCTCAGGGTAGGCTGTGTATGTGCAGGTAAGAGTCTCAAGCTGCCAAGAGCATTATTACTAAAACAACAAGTGGAGTCCAAGGTGGCTGAGCTATTCCTTATCCTTGCCTGCTCTGACATCACAGAAGAAGGGACCGAAAGAGTGAAACCCAGAGGCCGGGAGGGAGATGCTGTCTTCTGGATGTGACATGACATGGCTGCTGCTCTCATCAAATCTCAGCAACTGTGTTCACCGGCACAGGCAACATTTCAGCATGCGTGGAAGAAGCATTTCCAAGGCCCCACCCCCTCTGAAGAGCTAGTGTAGCTAGCTGATAGCTGCTGGGTTGGGAAGAGTCATTCTTCTTTGGAGGTGCTAGGTTTCACATGTTCCACTACTGGTACCCTAACTGGACTCTGAGATGTCAAGGCAGAAAACAAGGACATGAAGGTAGAAGTGGAGGTGTTGGGGGAGCCTAGGAGGGGTTGGAGATAGTTATGATTATAACACTATACATACAGGTATGGAGTACTTTAAGAATAAATAAAAAACATTTGCAAGATCCTCAGTCGACAATCACTTGTCTCCATGGGCCAAGTGTTCCCAAGTGGGCAGAGCAGAAGGATTAGCAAAGACCACAGAGAAATTGTATTGAAGCAGCAAGAGTGGAGGATACTGAGGACCTAATATAGCCTCCAAAATTGCCCACACCCTGTCCCTGCTTCCTCCAGACTCTCTCAGAACAGCACTGCAAACTGCAGATCAAGCATGCAACACAGGAGTCTGGAGGTGGGGGATGGGAGGGCAGCTATCATTCCAACCATAACAACGTCAAAACGAGGCCAGGCGGTGGTGGCTCACGCCTTTAATCCCAGCACTCAGGAGGCAGAGGCAGGCGGATCTCTGTGAGTTTGAGGCCAGACTGGTCTACAAGAGCTAGTTCCAGGACAGGAACCAAAAACTACGGAGAAACCCTGTCTCGAAAATAAAAAAAAAAAAAAACAACGCCAAAACGAAAATACTGCCCTGCCTCTCCTGCAACCTGAAATTTCCAGGAGTGTAATTAGGCTCAGGTAGGAAAAAAATCCTAATATAAAATCAAAGAAGAAACATGAAATAAAAATTGATATGTCATCTTAAAGAAGAAATTAAAATCTGCACCGAGATTAAATAATACTAAATACATACTAGATTTGTGGTTGGAGAGATGACTCAGGGCCTAAGAGTACTTGGTGGCTACTACTGCAGAAGACTCAAATCCAATTCCCAACACCCACATAAGTTCACAGCCATCTGTAACCCCGATCCAAGGGATCTGACACACTCTTATGGCCTCTGTGGGTACTGCATGCATGTGGTGTGCAGACATGCATACAGGCAAAACACCCATACACAGAAAATAAAGATAAATAAGATCTAAGACACAACTTAAAAAAAGAAATTTGCTAAATAAATTTATGGAAAAATGATGTGCAGCCTCACTATTTGTCCATCCAACCACAGTGTTTGTTCTCTCCTCCTCCTCCTCCTCCACCTCCTCCTCCTCTTTCCTCTCTCTCTCTCTCCTCTCTCTCCCTCCTCTCTCTATTTCTCTCTTGCCCTTGTCTCACCCCTCTTTCCAATAGTAACCAGGTTTACAGAGAGTGTTACAGAATGTGCAAGGAAGGCTATATAAACTATTTCTTGATTTCTTTCGCTCTTATATTTATGGTTCTGGAACCCAAAGCCTTGCACATGCTGAGAAAGTGTTCTACCACCGAGCTACATTCCAGGTCAGTGCTACACAATTTCTATTACTCAATTAGTTTAAAAGTATAAAAAAAAGTCCAAACATGTGTCTTCCCTTTGAGAAAACATTCATACTTTTGTGCATGTATTCTAAGACAAAGTCTGCCCTAAGAACTATGAAAATCAACTTTATATGCCTGTAAAAACAGAATACCTAATGGGCCACTCTTTTGTTAAAACCTCTTTGCAGTCATGAAAATGTTTGCTACAACAGAACCTGAATATTCTGAATAATTAAGCTAAATGTGCAAATTGTGTGTTGTTTATCTTTACAAGTCTACACACATGGGCCACAAGTAAGCTTGTACACGCCCACACTTAAAAGGCCTACGCTAGGGTTCTGCCGTGGTCTTCATGGAGCCATAGGAACCCTCTTTGTGCGTGTGCGCTGTTCCCTGTTCTTCTGTTTCTATAACTTAAATCACACTAGCATCAGAAAGCAGTTGCTTTCGAGTTAAAATGTGCACAATCCAGGAAGGGGCCCTAGCCCACCTTGTCTGTGTGCAGTTGTTCCGTTCCTACCAGCACAGATCACGCTGCCATCCTCATGATTTTGCAGAATCATCCTAAGTAGTCTTCCCCAACAAAACACAAAATACGTTTCTAATAAAAATGATTAGCTTTACATGGCAAGTCTCTCACAATGCAATTAAGACGGTATTAAGGGTTTTCAAAGGCACCAGCAGAAACCATAACAACAGCATAAAATGCACAGTAAAAAGATGGAATACAAGAAGCAAAGCCATCTCATTAAAAACACGGGCTTAAGGCTGGAACTGTCTAGGAGCTCATCTAAAGCCCTTCTTTTCCCCAGCAGTAATTTTAATTTGAGGATGCCAACGTCAAGAAGGCTTGTTTTTCCTTCCTTCACCATGCTGTTTTCACTTGGGCACCTCGGAGGCCAGGGATAGTTATCTGCTAGGAAGGATGCAAATGGCAAGAGGCAATGCATTGCTGCAACACTCACAAGAAATAAAGCTAAGTAGATAGTATGCATGCATTTAAATATGCATTTCCTGTGAACATAGAACTAGAGGCAGCTTTAAGCAAAGCTGGCCCCTCTCTTCCCACTCATGCCTGAGTCTCAAATATTTCTCCTACGTCATGCCAAAGTAGTCAAAAAAAATCCTACCACTGAGATATGCCCTTAAAGTATGTACTTCACCAAGAGTCATTATTGAAAAGCAGTGCTTGTTGGAGCACACTCAGCTTCATCACTGATTTTCAGTCCAAAGGACGGACTTGGCATGCCAGAGCAGAGAACACACCAGGGACATTTGAAGAGGACATCTGGGAAGCAAAGACTCACAAGAGCAGCTGCTTTTTGCCAGTTCTGCAGGCGTGCTCAGACAATGAATACAGTCATCAAGTTCAAAGTACTCTCCATGTTTCCAAATCAGGGAAGTGACCCTTCATTTAACCTTGTTAAATTATAGTTGACAGTAGGTCACTGGTCATCTCCACTGGGCTGCTTCCTCGATCAGCTGCATGGTGAGGCCCTGTTTGGGATCTATGGTACCCTGGTCCCAGGCTCAGAGTCTCAGCAAGCAACAGCTTGTAATAGGATCCCACTGATCAACCTTGCTTCTCTGACCCCATAGGTTATGATGCTCTTGATACTCAGCAAATACGTTGTCCAGGCAAACACCATCACCTGGGCAGAGTCTTTGTCACTATGGGTGTGCTTCAAGGGCAGCTCAAATAGCTCCACACTAACCGTTATTATGTCTGTTAAAGACTGTAGGCTTGGGCCTCCCAAGTCCCATAGTTGAGGCACCACTCCCACCCCCGGTGAAATAAAACTAAGAGTTGGGGGCTTGGAAGATGAAACTGTAGATGAGGACTTGAGGATGAAGCTCCATTGGCTGTCCGTACCCTTTAAATGAGAGAGGGGTCTAGGGAAACAGTTCAGTGGGCAGAATTTGCTTTGCCAGCGTGGTAACCTAAGAATGAATTTCCAGAACACACGTAAAAGCCTAGGTCTATGGCCTGCATCTGGTCAAATCTGTAATTCTAGGAACAGCATGATGGGAGACGAAGCCTGCCTAAGTGCAAAATTCAGGGGTAAGTGAGGGGGCACACCAACACCTCTGGTGTTGTCCTCTGACATCTGCATACAGCACACATTCACACTCAAACAAAGGCACGCATGCACACACACACACACACACACACACACACACAGCATCTACATCTACTGTGTGGGGATATGGCTACCAGAAGCCAAATCCATAGCTATACACTGCAGGTAACAGGGTCCAGAAAAGAATAAAGCTGTCAGTCTCTAAATCTTGGACTTCTAGGTCTCCAGAATGGTAGACTAAATGAGCTTGCTACTTAACCCCCCCCAGGCTGGGGCATTTTGTTAGAGTTGTCCGTGATCCCTAAGATTAAAAACCGATACAGAGAAGAATGGGGCTGCTATAAAAGGCGCAAATACAGAAGGATTTTTGGAACATGGCGATGAGCAGACTGGGCTCATGAAGCGAAGAGAAATTCCTGCAGAAATGTGAGCGGTAAGAACGGTCCTGATGAGGTCCCGGATGGAAAGCAGCAGGCTTGCAGCCGTGGGAAAAGGATGATTCTCGTTGTAAACGGCAGAGAGCTTGACTAAACTGTGATCACACTGTGACAGGCAGAGCTGGCAAGTGAGGCACTGGGGTCTTTAGGTGTGGATATCTCTAAGCAAAGAGTTGAAGAACTGATTTGGCTCCTAGAAATTATTTAAAGAAAAAAAAACCCTCCCAGACAAGTCTTACACAAAAAAGAATCATGACTTAAAAAAATTATTTAGTGCACTGCCAGGCTGTCGTTATGGGACAAAGAGTGAGATGAAGAAGAGAACTGCCATTCGATGAGGAGACCGACATGGGTGTGGACCACAGGTGAACCCAACCAAGTGAAGCTGCAAGGAAAGTAGAATTACAATAGTGGAAATACCACCAGGGTCACAAAAGCAACAGGACATGAGGAAGAAAGTTGTGAGCATGTGTGTTCTGTATACTTGTGAGGGCACACCAGTAAAGCTCTCACCAGGACAACAACAACCAAAGGTCCAAATCTACTGGAACCTTCAACTTGGACTCACTCTGCCGTGTAGGCCACTCAGCCCGAGCAAGAGTGTTCAGCAGCTCAAGCTAGGACCCCTTCACATTTGCAAAGCCTTCTGCTCCATTCCCTCATTCATCTGCTCTTTTCTGTCTAAGATCTTGCTGTTTAATGTCTCTGCTACAGCAGGGACAGAGCTAGGCCAGCCAGGTCAGCAAGCCCTAGCTGCCATCCAGCTGCCGATGGCTGAGCTGTAGATGTGGCCTGAGATCTGTGCATCCTCCCAAGAGCAGCCTGCATCTTCTGGATGGGAGAGTCAGGGCAGGCATGGAGACCCGGAGCCAGACAGACAATATTTGCCGATAGGTGCTGCAAAAGATTTGCGGGTCCTAAGTTATACGCCGATGTTTGTGTTGGGACCGTTTTAGTAGTGGCGGTCAAGGTCAGTGTCAGCTATGTGCAGATTCTTGGCCTCTTCCAAAGAAGTGAAAGTAAGAGCTCAGAGAGATTTTCAAAAGTAGCAAGGTAACTATATTGAAAGTGAAGCAGCAATACACATCAGAGAGAGATGCGGTTTAAGACTCTCTGATACTCAGAGACCTGCCAGTGAGTGAGCACTCACAGCGAACCACTGGCAGAGAGTGAGGGTACTCAGAGACCTGCCAGTGAGTGAGCGAGCGAGTGAGGACAGTCAAGCACCTGTCAGTCAGCGAGTGAGGGTTCTCAAAGACCCAGTTCTTGTTTGGTACTTCCTCTTAGAGGTTCAAGAGGAGAAGCTGGTTCTAAGGGGTGTGGTTTGGGTGGTTTTCTGTTTCGATTGACAGACTAAGTAACATAGTCATTTTCTACTGTGTATGCATGTTCGTTCCAATAATTCATCTGATTTTAATAAGTATGCCCAGGTATACATAGGTATCAAATAAAAAATACAAAACTCTCCCTAAATGTTATTTGAGAGCTCACAGAGTCTGAACATACAACCAGGAAGCCTGCATGGAACTGATGTAGGCCCTTTGCATATATGTTACTGTTGTGTAGCTTGGTCTTCTTGTGGGACTCTTAACAGTAGGATCAGGGGCTATCTCTGATTCTTTTTTTTTAAATTGTTTTTATTGAATTATATATTTTTCTCTACTCTCCTCCCTTCCTGCCCCCTCTGCTTCTACCCTTTCCTATAAACCCCACACTCCCAATTTACTCAGGAGATCTTGTGTTTTTCTACTTCCCATGTAGATTAGATCCATGTATGTCTCTCTTAGGGTCCTCTTTGCTATCTAGGTTCTCTGGGGTTGTGAATTGTAGGGTGTCCTTTGCTTTATGTCTAAAAGTCACTTATGAGTGGGTACATATATATATTTGTCTTTCTGAGTCTGGGTTACTTCACTCAATATATTTTATAGATCCATCCATTTATCTGCAAATTTCAAGATGTCATTATTTTCCACTGCTGTGTGATGCTCCATTGTGTAAATGTACCACATTTTCCTTATCCATTCTTCAGTCGAGGGGCATTTAGGTTGTTTTCCAGGTTCTGGATACTACAAATAATGGTGCTATGAACATAGTTGAGCACATGTCCTTGCGGTATGATTGAGCATCTTTTGGATATATACCCAAAAGTGGTATTGCTGGGTCTTGAGGACGGTTGTTTCCTAATTTTCTGAGAAATCACCACACTGACATCCAAAGGGTCTGTACCAGCTTGCATTCCCACCAGCAATGCAGAAATGTTCTCTTTTCCCCACAACCTCTCCAACATATGCTGTCATCAGTGTTTTTGATCTTGCCCATTCTTACAGGTATAAGATGTAATCTCAGAGTTGTTTTGATTTGCATTTCTCTGATGACTAAGATGTTGAGCATTTCCTTAAGTGTTTTTCATCCATTTTAGATTCCTCTGTTGACAGTTCTCTGTTTAGGTCTGTACCCCACTTTTTATTATATTATTTGTTCTTTTGTTGATGAATTTCTTGAGTTCTTTGTGTATTTTAGAGATCAGCCCTCTGTCCAATGTGGGGTTGGTGAAAATCTTTTCCCATTCTATAGGCTGCTGTTTTGTCTTGTTGACCATGTCCTTTGCTTTACAGACATTTCTCAGTTTCAGGAGGTCCCATTTATTTATTAATTGTTTCTCTCAGTGTCTGTGCTAGTGGGGTTATACTTCAGAAGTGATCTCCTGTGCCAATGTGTTCAAGTGTGCTTCCCACTTTCTCTTCTGTGAGGTTAAGGGATACAGAAAAACTTCTGGAATGCAGATGCTGAAGTGTAGCAGTCATTAAAATGAAAACCAGGGATGCCAGAGCCGAGAGATATTGCGAGATTTCACAAAGCTAGAACTGCTTCTGGGCTGCCTGGCATGGGCTTTCCTTGGGTTTCCTGTCACTTGCAAGGGAAGAGACTTGTAGCTTGTAAGACCCACCACTTGGCACTCACTATGCCCATACAAGCACTATGCCTCACTAAGCCCTTGTTGACTTACCGATTGAGTGGACAGCACTGTTTATTATTATTTTCCTTGATCAGATCCACAGTCAGCCCATGAAAAGGAATAAGGACCTACGAACGAATGGTTTGGGTCTCTTGCTGCCCAGCCCTCGGCTCAGTGTCATCAGTTAGTTTGCTGTTGCTGTGATGAACACCATGACTAACAGCAACTAGAGAAGAAATGGTTTCCTTTGGCTTCTGGTTTCAGAAGGAGAAGAGTCCATGATGGTGGAGAGACATAGCAGCAAGTGGCAGGCATGACGACAAGAATGGAAAACTGAGCGTTTGCATCTTCAAACTGCAAGCAGGAAGTAGAGAGAGCAAACTGCAGGTAGGGCCAGGTGATATACCCCCAGTGAGGCACCTCCTCAAGCAAGGTCACACCTCTTAACCTTCCCCAGCACCACCAACTTGGGACCATGTGTTCAAATACGTGAGGTGAGCCTATGGGGGAGTTTTCTATCCAAACCAGCGCGTCTCGTGTTCTATTCTTTCTCCATTTCAAAAGTACATTCATGTTTTTTCCTTTGAGGGTACCATCACATAAAGATGAAAAAATCTAATAAAATGTTTTTGACACGTTTTTAATATCTCCTATTTAAAGAAGAAAAAAATCCACTGTGAGGTATGTAAAGCTTTCATAAACACATGGCATTTTATTTGAAAGTTTGGGTCTAGAAGAGCCAAGAGGTAAATGGCAGGTCTATAATTATCCCTCTACAGTCAATAAACTTCAAATTGCTATCTACTCCCAAAAGCAAAGAAATTTTTAAAGTATTTTGTTTTGAAATTTCAGGTATTACATATTCATTAACTTGCTGTGCCATGGAGTTCTAGACACAGAAGGTATTTTGTGGTAATGTTTATGTAGTCCGTCTGGTTGGGATTAAAGAAGGCCAGCACAGCAGGTCGGCTCCCAAGCTCAGCCTGGGAGGCTCCAGGAAGCTCTTCACAGACTGCATGGTATTGACTCAAACTTATCTCCTGATCAATACCTTCTTCTTAGCTGTGTTTTCTATTAACTTAGTGATTTGTATGCCTGTTAGACAAGCATTCAGGTCATACCAGTTATAGCAGCGCACAGTCAGGCACGAGGGAAAACGAGGCATGGCTCTGTACCTCAGGAGGAGAACGTAGACAGACAGATGTGCAAACTTACCATGAAGAATCTCAGATAAAGAACAGCCACCAGGAAGATGGCCCAGCCAGTAAAAGCACTTGCTACCAAGCCAGAACACTGAGTTGGATCCCCAGGATCAACGTGGTAGAAGGGGAAACCCAATTGTCATGGGTTGTCCTCTGACTTCCAAATGTGCACTGTAGCACATGTATGTGCACACACACACACACACACATGCATACATAAATAAGATTAGAAATACAAACTGTCTAACAGAAGTAAACACAGGCTGCGTGGGAAATTCCAGAGGACAATTCAATTAAGCGTAAAAAGGTGTCCAAGGGCCATCTTCCTGAGAAAGCAACGCCGGGGCTATCTTCAACAGTCCACACACATCACCTGTTCACTGTAACTATGAATTAAGGCCTGGGTCTATCTGAACACATACTTTACACCCAACACCAGCATAGGGTCCTGCTCTTAAAAAAAAAAAAAGCCAGAGCTGTCAAATTCGTCCCCTTTCTCAGGACCTTCCCTGTGATCCTGTGGTGAACACAGGCCAGATGTACATGATGCTTTCCTAATCCGTTCATTCTTTATGCAAGTTATAATCATGTCAGCAGAAGAAGTTTTTACTCCAAAATTTTTACTTCAAGAAATACAATGAAATGCCGGGCGGTGGTGGCGCACGCCTTTAATCCCAGCACTCGGGAGGCAGAGGCAGGCGGATCTCTGGGAGTTCGAGGCCAGCCTGGTCTACAAGAGCTAGTTCCGGGACAGGCACCAAAGCTACAGAGAAACCCTGTCTCGAAAAATCAAAAAAAAAAAATACAATGAAGTAAAATTTTAAAAAAAATGCTTTATATACCAGTTATGGAGTTTTATAGGCCCTTAAAGAATGAAGTCATATCATTTTCAGGAAAATGGGCAGAATTGGAGATCATTGTGTTAAATGAAATGAGCTAGACTCAGAAGGACAAACATTACAAGCAGAGATTGCACCTAGCTTTAGAAGGTTGTTTATGTACTATGACGGTAGAGGAAGACCTGTCGAGGAGAAGATGAGGAGAGCAGGAATAGGTGATGGGGAAACAGAAACAAAGGGCAAGGGCACTCTGGGGACCAGGTCTGCCTGCCCCTCTTATTCCCTCACAGTGTTCTATGCACAAATGTCAAATTCAGAGCCACTGTGTGTATGCTAACTCAGGGAAATAGTATAAATAGAAAATATTTAACATTTTTATTTCTCTTTGCCTTTTTCATCTACGTGCAATGTACATATTGTGTATTTTATATTCGATTTTTTCACATAATAAATGTTGGTGTTCTATTACTAATTAGGGCTCGTGAGGAGTTGCTTTGCAGTGCTAAGAATTGAACCAGAGGCCTCAAGTATGCTAGATAAACACTCTCTCATTGAGCCAGGGCCTATCCATGCTGGTCTTGAACTCACTATCCTCCTGCCTTAGCCTCCTGAATGCAGGGATGGCCTGCTACCACACCCAGTACAGTGAAGAATTAAAATGCTTTTCTCATTCCCTGGGCACTCAAACACATTCTTATCACCTACTGTAGGGAAGAATGCTACAGTGCAGGCCTGTATTCTATGTTATATTTCTAAACGTATTCCCAGATCTAAGGTGAGAGATAAAGGGACAGCAACGCGGATTATCAATCAACTCGGGAAATTTCATCAAAGCCACCGGCCAAAGCAGAGTTGTCATTAGCACAGAGACAAGAATGTAAGGCATAGAGCAGCCTGGGGTCCATCTCTGACACCAGGCCTCCCTGGAGAAAGTAATGTTTCCTTCAGGCTTCAATATCCTCACCTGTCAGAAAGGAACATGATACAGACATTCTATATGAAACAGAAAAGAGATGAACTATACCACAGTGTTCACAGGAAGTACCTTCCAGACATTAGAGAGGACACGGTGGTGGGACAATGAGGAGACTCCATTGTGTGAGAGACTCAGAGCATCTCATCTTGCCTGATGTGGGATTGGCTGGAGAGCATTTCTGATACAGCTTTAGCCGTTTATCTTTGAGGGTATGCAAGGATATCCTGGGACTTTTAACATAGCAATATTCCCTCCTTGCTTACTCATTTTAAAATAGTTTATTATTTAGTTGATTTAGTGAGTGTGCATGCATGTGTGCATGCATGCATGTGTAATCACATGAGCATGACATAGCACGAGGGTGAAGATCAGAGAACAGTTTGCAAGAGTCTATTTTCTGCTTCCACCATGCCAGTTCCGGTTCAGCCATGCCGGTTTCTGTTCCTCCATGCCCATTCCAGTTCGGCCATTGCCATTTCCGGTTCCACCATGCTGGTTCTGGTTCTGCCGTGCTGGTCTTAGGGGCCTTTACCCAGTGAGACATCTGATGTCTGCTTGCTGTTTCACTCTCAAGGATATTCTGTTTGCATACTGACTTATGTTGGGTATCAGCCAGCTTGTCCTCTAGACAAGAGGACCGTATTGTACAGCTTCAATTCGCTCTGAAACCAAAGTTCAAGTTTTTCTTCTTTATTTTGTTATTCAAACAAGTCACCGCTGGAGCACAGCTATGGGTTTGTCTTAGTTGGGGTTTCTAATGCTGCAATGAAACACCATGACCAAAAAGTTGGGGAGGAAAGGGTTTATTCGCCTTACACCTCCACATCATTGTTCATCATTGAAGGAAGTCAGGACACAAACTCAAGTATGGCAGGAACCCGAAGGCAGGCACTGATGCAGAGGCGGTGGAGAGGAGCTGCTTACTGGCTGGCTCTCCATGGTTTGCTCAGCCTGCTTTCTTAAAGAAGCCAAGGACCACCAGCCCAGGGTTGGCATCATTCACAATGGACTGGGCCTGCATCCATCAATAGCTATTTAAGAAAATGACTTACAGTTGAATCTTACAGGAGTGTTTTCTCAAGTCAGACTCCCTCCCTCTTCAGATAACTCTAGCTTGTATGTCAAGTTGACATAAGACTAGCCAAAAGGTTTCCAGCCCTCACACCGCCGAGTCAGCAAGTCTGCTACAGCAATGATTCCTCCTACCAGTGTCTACATTGTCACTTAAAGCGGGGTGGGGTGGTTCTGCATTTGCCTTCCTTTCTATTCATCCTCTTTTATCAACACTCTAAAACTCAAGGTTAACAGAATCAGGGCTTCTAACCTCAAAGGCTGGATACCAACAACTCCTGAATAGAAACATTGTTTCCTCTTTGTTTCTTCTTGTAGAAAAGGATTATCTTTAAGGAAAGTCAAGATATTTAGAACAACAAGAGGCTTCTTAGAACTAGCAACATTCACAATTTGAGACCTCCCACAGCACATAAGTGTTTGCGCTCTATGCTCATGAGACCCATGAGTGCTAGTGGTATTTGCAGTTCCAGAGAGTGGTAGTTTTTGTATTAAAGTTCATTTCCCAATCCTGCAATCATAGTCTCTAGGAAACACTAGAGAACATTTGTTGAACAAATGTCTGTACTTGAGTCTACAAGAGGTGCTAAAAATTACATGTCTGATACTCACTAACTCTTATGATTCAGATTTTGTTCCTCTCCATAACGAACAATTCCATTTGGGGAATAAAATGAGAGACTTTAGCCCTTGAGTAGCTGGCATTTCATTGATTCATGCTTCAAGTAGATGTTGAGCAAATATAGCACTGTAAAAGTAGTCCAGTGCACAAGCAGGGTAAACCTACCTCTCTCCTCACAGACATCTCTTGTTGGAGAGGTGTACATCTTCCAAGAGCAACATAGGGAAATTTCCGCATTTTTCAGGAATGTAACTGCCATTTTACATAGATTTTCTGGTAATATCCTTAATAAGTAGGCAGGATTGCACCTTTTGAAGCATTCTGAGTCTGTGCCACACAGGGTTTAAGAATTCCAGTTTTATTTTTCCAAGTTTGAAAGAATAAGGACAAAATCGGGTCTACCTCATGACTTAAAAGCATAGTTAGAAATACAGATTTGTGTCGCCAATACAACAAAGAAACATTGACTCTTAAATATTTTTAAAATAATCAGGCTTCAGTGAGCACATTTCTGCCAAAAGGGAGAACGCAAGGTCCTGAAAGTCCTATTAACTGCCAAGGCTTTGGCTCCATCATGTGGCCATTTGGATTATTTTACTGTGTTTTTTCCTAAGTTTCTTATGGTATCATTTAGAAATGTAAAAATGCATGTACCTAAGATTTACAGCATAATGTTTGTCATCTTTGATATACTATGAAATGATTACTGCCATCCAGCTAACTAGCATATGCATCATCTCTCATAGTAGCCCCTGAATGGGACAATAAACCTTACGTTAACACTCTTGGAGCTGGAGAGAAAGCTCAGCAGTTAAGAGCATTTGTTGCTCTTACAGAGGATCCAGTCTCAGTTCCTAACTCCCACACTGGGCATCACACAACTGCCTATATAACTCCAGATCCGGGGGATCTAACATCCACTTCTGGATTTACATGTATATAAACCCACACACAGACACACATATAATACACCATAATAAAAAAGACTGACACTCTTATACATTATTGTGACCTGCGGTCACCAAGCTGCACATGAAGGTTCCAGAGCACACTCATCTCATAACTAAAGCTTTGGTCCTTGATAAGATCTCCCCACAGGTTCACGTGTTTAAATACTTGATCCTCTGGGCAAAGTTTGGAAAAGTTTAGCTATCTTTGGGAGATGCATGGATGAAGGAAGTGATTGCTGGGACATGGGCATTTCAAGGGACCAGGATGCGGATTGGTAGTAAAGTGATTGCCTGGTATACACAGAGCGCTGAGCTTGATCCATACCATCATCATTCCAATAATTAATGAATAGAATTCCAGTGTCATTTGTCACAAACTTGGGGGTATTTATTTATGTATGTGTTTGTTTGTTTGTTGGTTGGTTGGTTGGTTGGTTGGTTGGTTGGTTGGTTGGTTTTAGAGAGCCATAAAAGGCTCTGAATAGCCAAAGCAATCTTGAACAAAATCAATAAAACTGGAAGCCTAAAACTGACTTCAAGATATACTAGAAAGTTAGGGTGATCAAAAAAGCATACTATTGGTATTAAAAATAGATATTCAGGGGTCTGGCAAGACAGCTGTCAGTAAAAGTGCTGCCAAACCTGAAGACCTGAGTTTGATCCTCAGGACCCACACAATGGAAGAAGAGAACCAACTCCTGCACATTGTCTTCTGAGCTCCACCGCTGTGCAATGCACACACATGCACAGGAGTGTGCACACACACATATACATATGTAAATAAAGACAAAAATATACAGACAAATGGCACAGAAAAAAGTGTTCAAAAATAACCCAAACATATAGTCAACCAATTTTAAAACAAGGAGTCAAGAGCTCACAAAGAGGAAAGAATTTATCTTCAACAATGGAACCAGAGGAAGAGAGCAAAGAGCATGAAATTAGGGTTGCTTCTCATAAATTACAAATACTGACTCAAAACACATTGTCTAAATTTAGGATCAAAACCTATAAAACTGTATTAGGAAAACACAGAGTTCATCGGGAAGCTAACTTAGCTAAAGGTATTTTTTAAATAATGTTGTTCTTTAACAATTTCATACATACATATGTATGTGAATATATAATATTCATAGATAATACATTCTGATTATGTTTCCTTTCTACTATGTCTTGTTTCCCTTTGATTCCTATCACCCACTCCACTAGCCACCTTCTCAAATTTATGGCATTGAGTTTTACCAGGGCCATCTTGTGACCATTGGATTGGAACCTCTCTATGGGTGCCCATTAGGGGCATCAGTGGGTCCGCAACTGGATGCAATGCTTCCCTCCTTGCTGAATATATCGACTGTTCAGTTGTGATGTTACCACCGACCGCCCCAAGCCACTCCTCCATCCAGGTCGATCAGCAGGCCCATTCTTGTACAGATCCAGTACAGCACTTGCTGTGAATTTGTGATTGCAATGGCTGTATATTGCTCAGAAGATGGGATTTCGCAGCTCTTCCTTCTATCTTCTGGCTCATACATTTGTTCTGTCCTTTTGTCCCTGATATTCTTTGAACTTTGGAGGAGGTGGCTACAGATGTCTTAATTACGGGTGGACATCTCTTATTTTCAACACTTTGTACAACCATGAGTCTGAATTCACAACCCTTCACGGGGAAGAGAAGCTCCCTGGCTAAAGCTGTGAGTAGGACCTGCCTATAAATGTAAAATTTATGTATATACAAATATTTAGAAGACAGTTTAACTCTAGGTAAATTCATCTAAGAAATAGCAATGAATTCCCCTAGGCCTATGATTTCTTTAGTTATATGCTTTTGACCAGCACCAAATATGTATTCCCTTGTGGAATGTGTCTTCATCCCAAAGACCACAGTTATCACCTTAACCACAGTACCACTATTACACAAGAAGGCATACCTTACCTGACCAGTTACAGCCAGGTGAGGTAATTGTTGTTTTTCTCTCCCAGCAGGCGGTATGGTACCTTCTAGCAAGAGTCCTCTTTCTGAAGGTTCCATAACCCTCCCATAAAGTCCCACCAACTGGGCACTAAGTGTTAAAGGTCATAAGCCTATGGGGGATATTTTTCATTCAAGACACCTTAAGAAATTACCATCGTCATATTGATAATTATGTTCTGGATACCTTGTAGTTGCTTTGCTCCTTTCTCTTCCTTCTACTTGGCTGAGACAGGGCCCTACTCTGTAGTCCATTCAGGCTGGCCTGCTACTCACTGTTGTCCTCTGGCCTCCAACTCATGGTAGTGTTCCTGTGGAATATTCTTTACACTGTGTGACTATATACAGCTGTGATTGGTTTGATTAAAAAAACTAGATATCAGTCCACACACCTACAAATACCTGATTTTTGACAAAGGACCAAAAAATATTAAATGGAAAAAAGAAAGCATATTAAAAAAAATGTTGCTGGCATAACTAGATATAAACATGCTCAATCATACCACAAGGACATGTGGTCAACTATGTTCATAGTATCATTATTTGTCATAGCCAGAACCTGGAAACAACATAAATGCCCTTTGACCGAAGAATGGATAAAGAAGATGTGACACATTTACACAATGGAGTACTACACAGCAGAAAAAAATAATGACATCTTGAAATTTGCAGGCAAATGGATGGAGCTAGAAAGCATCATATTGAGTGAGGTAACCCACATTCACAAAGACAGTTATCATATGTACTCACTCATAAGTGACTTTTAGACACAAAGCAAAGAAAATCAGCCTACAGTTCACAATCCCAAAGAACCTAGACAACAAAGAGGACCCTAAGAGAGACATACATGGATCGAATCTACATGGGAAGTAGAAAAAGACAAGATCTCCAGAGTAAATTGGGAGCATGGGGACCGGGGGGGGGGGAAGCAGAAGGGGGGAGAAGGAAGGGAGGGAAGCGTAGAAAAAAATATAGCTCAATAAAAACAATTTTAAAAAAGGGACAGAGTCAGAGAGTCACCAGCCAGATGCAGAAAAAGCAGGACTCGTGCAAAATGAGGTAAGGAGCCATTAGCCATGTGACAGCAAGTATATAAATAAAAATTGTTTCATTTAAGTAGTAAGAGTTACTAAAAAATAAGTCTAAGCTATCAGCCAAGCATTTACAATAAAAAAAATAAGTCTGTGTGTGGTTATTTGGGAGCTGGCAGTTCCTACAAAAAAAATTCCACCTACATTTTCCTATGTTAGTTTTCCAAGTGTTTCTATTACTAATATAAGTCACTACACCTGGCTTTCTCTCATATTGCTCTTTATTACGTTTTACTTTTATCCATGCCTCTTTGTATTACATAGATTTTCTCTTCATACTTATCAAGAGGTTTGTATGAAATATTTTATAGTTATTATAACCTATTTTATGACAATTGTAATTTCAATAGCATCCAAAATTTTTATCATTTTTACTCACTCCATATACCACATTCCTAAAATCTGGTTTTTTTAATATTATATATATATACATATATATATATATATATATATATATATATATATATACTAGTAACTTCTTATGGTCATGTTTAATTTTTTAAGCTTAGATATTAATACATTTAAGTAAAAACCTACTGGCAATATAATGTAGAATTTTTTCTGAAAGGGTAATACAAGAAACCAGAGCTGGATGTGGTGGCACATGCCTCTAATCCCAGCACTTGGGAAGGAGAGGCAGGAGGAGCTCTATGAATTCAAGGCCAGCTTGGTCTATGTAGTGATTTCCAGGACAGCCAGGGCTACATAGAGAGATCCTGTCTCAAAATTACCAGAAAAAAGAAAAGAAACCAGAGTTTACAGATAAAGAGTTAGATTTGATCACTTACTTTTAATGAAAAATAAATAAACTTGTTTCTAGGGAATAACAAACTCCCCATGGAACTCTATGGTAGTGATGATTAATATATCAGAAAGCCAAAACTGAAACTATTGTGTTCTGTTTCCTGGCTCCTTTCATGCTTTACAGACTATTATGAACAGAAGCCACTTTAGGAACATACATAGACTATGTCTTCTAGGGAATCTTTGAAGTGAGCCAGTTCATTTCACTGCAGAAGAAAGGTTTGCTGAGCTGTCTGGCGTGTGCGCTGGGAACAAAACTCAGGTCTTCTGCGAGATGAACGCACTCTCAGCCTCTGAGCCGTCTCTCCCTCCCGCCCGCTGCAGCTTTTCAAGAGTTTTTCTTTTCTGGAGACAGAAGCATTGACAAGCGTGCTGGACCCCACCAGGTGCTTTCTGACTGTTGCCTGGTAGAGCAGCTGCAGCATCCAGGTGGAGGGGCCTCTCCCCAGAACCCTTATCTTCCCGATCCACACCCTCAGTCCCCTCCAGCCACCCGCGTTCCTCCTCCTTTAGTCCCTGACAACTGAACTCAGGGCTGTTTCGTTCATGGTTGCTGCCCTTCTCCACAACCTGTTTCCTCTTCTGCCATGAAAGGCTTCCGGGCAATTTACTATCACAAATACCAGAGGTGTCTTCTCGCAGTCTCCTGGGATGCACATACCCATCATATCTTCCGGTTCAGTTCGGCTCTATGGAATTAAAAGACAAAATATTGTACGTGGCATTTCTTTGTTTAAAAAAAATAATCTATTGAACCAGCTCTTGAGAACCCTTACCTGCTGAGCTTAGAAACATGCCACAGCATGAGATTAAAAATCCTGCTGTTTCTGCCGATTCTGTGTCTTCGTGAGGGTTATTTGTCTAACAAAGAAAGGTCTTGCTCTCTGTATTTACAGTGCTTGAAGAGCATTTCTCTAAAAGTTAAGAAAATAAACCAGGAACCGATAGGAAGCCTCAAGAGTTGAAATAGTCTAGGCCCAGAATGGGCCTTGTCTTCATCTGAAACAGCACAGGCCAAGTCCTGCTTCAAGAACTGACTGAAGGGAGGTTTGCTATCAGGAAGCTGTGCTTCCAGCTTGGTCCTTTCAGTCCTGTGCTGGGCAGCCCTGGCAGCTGGAACCCCGCCCCCTCTCCTGGCACACATCCAGGAGTGCTTGCCTAGATCCCAGCTGGTGGCACGCGGAACAGTTTTAATAGAAGAGACTGCGTTTTCCAAGCAGGTGCGATCCAGCGCCAGGCATTCTCCACGTGATGAACTCCCAGCTCCTGGCTTCACCCTTCTTGATTAACTGACGAGGCTAACCTTCATTGTTTCCAAGCAAAAGCTTTCTATTCAGAGCATGTCTTTCGGCAGACGGAGCTGTCAGGCTCAAAGCAATCACAGTGACCAGAGCTTTCTTTACTGTAAAGTGTGGCAGCTGCTGGGGTTGTATAGAAAGTACACCGTGACCCGGGGACTAAGTGAATATCTTTAATAGCTGCTCTGCCACGACTGATGTAAAAAGAATAAATACACAATTGAGAAAATTATAGGTAGTCAGATTCAATTATTTAATTAGCCTAGCCAATCTGGGTGCACTGATTATTTTGTCCTTAGCATGTCTGCTTTCAAGTCTCTTGAGCGGTTATTGTTCACCTGCGAAAATGTGAATATGACTTGCCCCCTCTGAAACTCACGGTGGAAAACTGTTGGGGGCTTCCAGGATTGAACTCGGAACCTCTCATATGCCAAGCATGTGCTTTGCTACTGAGCCATACACTCAGCCTTGCTATCACTGCGACCCTGTTAGGAGCTGGGCCAGCGGAAGGTCGTGTGGGTCATCAGAGGGAGCCTCCATGAATGAACTCATGGAGACCTATGAGAAGGGGAAGTTGCTGCTAGACGGCTTGGTACTTTCCCCAACTCTCACCTGTTGGCTTCTCCATCATCACAAAGCATCATGCAAGCCTGGCTACAGGGGGTCCCTGGCCTTGGAAGAGCCAACCTCCTGGACCACACCTAAAATAAACTTGTTCCATTAAAATTACAGTCTCAGATGTTTCCTTAAAACAGCACAAAATCAACTAAGAGTATTTATCTTCCAACTGTGTCTGTACACCGGGTTTCTTTCCTGCTTGTTTGCTTTTTCTTTTTCTTTTCCCTCTTCCCTCCCTTTCTTCTTTCCTTCCTTCCTTTTATTTTTAAAGAGAATGTCTTACGATGTAGTGCCAGGTGGTTAAGAACTTGCTATGTAGACCAGTGCCTGCCTTTTCCTCCCAATTCCAGGTTAAAAGCATATTCCCTGCCTGGCTATACACTGGTGTTCTACGTTTAAGTCTATATTAATATGCTGTGTCCTCTTACAGCCAATAATGTGACATATCCACACATACATATATCCACGTGTGTGCATGTGTACACATGAATATATACATGCATGCACACATGTAGACACGCAGACACTCACATACATACATACAGGTTTGCTGGTGAGTGACTGCTAGCCTCGAAGTGAGTCTGAACAGACTGTACATTGGGTTGTGCTGATTAAAACATCTGCCATCATCCTCAATTCCCTGATTCTCTCTCGCTGAGGTTTTAGGATGCAGGTATCTGCTCCAGCTGTGGTTTCCTCTCAAGCTCGTTTCTGCGAAGGGCGCTTGTGCCCAGGCTCATTCCTTCGCAGCTGTACTCTAAATCCTTCTAGCCTGTGCGCCGGATTCGCCTTTCTTTCTTAGTGGCACTTGTTTCTGGCTCCCTGTCACCCTCCCTTTCCTACACCATCAGCCTGTGTGTCTTCATTCACCTCCAGCATGCTCCGAGGACCTCAACAGCGGCCAGCGGCTGCCCTCCCTCTGGGCACTCTTCACCATCTGCGCTCTTCAGCTCTCTTCTCTGTTCCACCAGTGCTGGATGCTGCATGCATTTTAAATCTTCTTCTATCTCAGAATCCTAAAATAAGTAGATAGATAGATAGATAGATAGATAGATAGATAGATAGATAGATAGATGGATGGATGGATGGATGGATGGATGGATGGATGGATGGATGGATGGATAGATAGATGGATAGATAGATGGATAGATAGATCTGATTGCTCTTTGGTAACGTGTATTCCATTGCATTTTGTTTTCTTTTTCCTTTGAGGCTTTCTGGAAGTGGAGCAGTTGTTTGATTTTTTTTTATTTGTTTTACATTTTGTTTGATTTGGTTTTTAGACAAGGTCTCACTCTGTAGCCCAAGCTGGTTTAGGACTCATAATCCTCCTGTCTCAGTCTCTGGAGTTCTGGGATTATAGGTGTGTACCACCAAGCCCAGATTATTATATTTTTAATGATTTATTGATACTATTTATATATTATGGAAGGGGACCTTTTGCTACAACATACCAAGTAATTCCTTCTGTTCAACTATTTTTTTTCACGACGTAAGTTCTTCATTTTTCTCTTGTCAAACATCTCTTCTAAGATCAGAATTGTGCAAATATGCTGCTTCCAGGCTTCGTTTGTAATTGAGAAAGCCACTGACATCGGTCTGCAGGTTCCTGGGGGTTAAACTTTGGCTCTCAGCGGAGGCAACATGGAATCCAGGCTCGTGTATTTTCATTTGGATTTTTTTTTCTGGTCTTGTTGTTGTTTGTTGGTTTTATTTTTGTTTGGTTTGGTTTTGAGACCAGTTCTCACTACGTAGTCCTGTCTGACCTGGAACTTGCTTTGTCGAGCAGGTTAATCTCAAACTCACAGAAATCCAGCCATTCTGTCTCTTGAGTGCAGAAATTAAAGTTGTGCACCACGTACCCAGCCACGTCTGTTTCTCCTTTCCTAGCATTACATGACAGCCAACTTAACACACAGGCTCAATAACTGTGTATGCGTTGCCAGAAGTGTGCTCCTAGAATTGACAGGATGAGAAAATGAACGCAGCTGGGCAAGGTGGCACATGCACCATCGCTGAGAGCCTGAGGCAGGAAGGCCTCAAGTTCTGAGTTGCCTAGGCTACAGAGTGAGACTCCACCACAAAAAATTAAAAGGCCAACAAGCAATGAGTGAATAACTAAGTGAACTGCCACTCAAAAGGGCTACTCAAGCCAATATTTATATTCAGATGTTTATCTCATCATGATTCATACCAGCTGAAAGTGGAAATAAACCAAATGTCCCTCAAATGACAGACAGATGGAAGATGACAGTATGGTCTATCTCACTATAGAGTACGGCTCAGTCACATGGAGGCTGAAGTATGGACTCAGGTACAACGGGGGTGAACCTTGTAAGCAGGAGCCAAACCAAACACAGTTGCTCGGTGTCAGGTTTCTTTGTAGAAGGCAGGTTTATAAATAAATAAATATTTTTAAAAGCCTAGAGGAACAGAAAATAAACGAGTGATTTCCAGAGAGTTTGCGGGACAGTGGCAAACGGGTTCATGCATATGAAACTTCCCTATAGGGTGATGTTAAAAATCTTCAGGAAATTTGGATAGACCAAATGCTACTGACTTTCATGCTTTAAGTTATTAGTTAGGTTGATGTCATGTGAAGTGTGAATGAGTGTGTGTATGTGTGTGAATGTGGTATATGTATGTGTATGTGGTATATGTATGTGTGTATGTGTGTGTATGTGGTATATGTTTATGTGTGTGGTATATGGTGTGGGTGTGGGTGTGTGTGGTACATGTATGTGGTGTTTGTGTGTGTGTGTGCGCGCGCATGTGCTTGTAAGATGGAGGAATCACCACCTCTACCTACTGGTGGTAGTTGAGACACAGCTTGGAGAGTACCCAGGAAGTCACAGCACCATAGAAACAACAGAGAGTGTCACAGTCTGGAGTCCTGACCTTTTCTGCAGGGAAAGCCCCTTCCACTTTCCTCACGAACTCCTGGCTGTGTGAGCTCGTCGGATCATGAATCGCTGGGTGTCCACCACTGCTCTTCCTTGACTCTCCGTGTAAGAAGAGTGAAGCTCACTGTGTTCCTGTGTTCGTAGCTCTCTGATTGGACTCCAGCTAGAAGTGGGCAGAGGGGTTGCACTGGCCGGGGGAAGCTGCTTCAGAACCTGGGGTCTTTTCCCTCCCCAGAGCTCATTTGGAGATTCTGCCACAAGGTGTCGCTGCTTAGTTTGCTTAGACATAAATTAAGATTTTTGAACACCTACTATGTGCCTGTTACTATCGCTAATACAGGCATTTAGGATACTTTCAGGAACAAAACTGACCAAGGATGCCGGCCCTTTTGGAGCTTGCCTCTGCAGCGGGTAACAAGTGAATAAGGAGCAAATATCAGAAGGAAGCAAGCGTCATATTATGGTACAGGGTCAAATGTGGCATGGAAAAAACAGAGAAGAGGAAGAAACATTGAAAAGGGCAGTAGGGTTCAGAGTTTAACGCATGGTCAGGAGCTGCCTTCCAGAGAGCAATGTGAATGATGACGTCATGGAAGCTGGAATTACCTCCAGTACTGAGCACTCAGCTGCAGCAAGCAGCACCTGTGGCCTGGCCAAAGGCAAGGACATACAGGAGCAGCATCTTGAGGATCAGCTCACCGGGGACAGAGGTGACAGAAGAGGAACAGGGAATGAGACAAAAAAAAAAATGGAAAAAATACAGAAGTCACATCAGACAAAAGGAATGACTTCAATTATTAGAATGACAGACACTGGGATTGTCACAGGTTTTGAGCAGAAGCCTTGACTGTGTCCTGCTTGAGTCCTGTCGCCAGAGGATTTCCCTCAAGATTCCGGGGTGCACGTCACCTCCCAAATGAGGTGCTTTCTAGGCACCTGTGTTTCAAAATCTCCTTGACCACCCTTAAACAAATGCTATAGTTACAAAGTCTAAGCAGCTTTGACCTCTTTTGCGCAGGGACAACTGGATTGTGTGTGCCCCGAAATGCACTGTAACTCCTCTTGCTGCCACCCAGGGATCCCCAGGAAGCTGACCCAACATGTCTTCACATCCCGTGGGATCGATCTCTTCTCGGTGTGGATGCTCAGAGGCGTTAACAGCCAGAGAGACCCTTGACCTTGAACTGATAAGCAAAACCTTCACAGTTCATCCTCCTGGCAAGCAGTTCCTCACAATGCCCCAAGAGGTCCAACCTAGCCTCCTCTAACACTGGTCCAGCTCGTAACTTATGCTTACCTCATAACTACCACCCCTCTTTCCTTGGTCCTTCCTTACCCTATACCCTGTCACCTATACAACCTCTTTCCAAATGACTAACTTCAGACAAGCTCTGTCTCTTGCTCTGTTTATTACGAGGGCCCTAAGACATCTTTGTACACTTTCAAGCCACACTTATATGTCTGTCAATTAAAGACCCATGAACCATGGGGAGTGCACAGGGGCTACAATTTGTCCTTGTCACCTGTTTTGGTTGACAGCATGGTCTATACTGGCTGCTTTGCAGTTACTTAGAATTTCCAGTCCTTTCCATGTCTTCCTTACTGAGAGACAGAAAGTGAGGCTGGAAAACAGCTGGGTACGAGGTTATAAACATATGGGTGTGTGTCTGGCACAACAGACAGGAGAGATTTGGTGACTGGTTTTTATCAGTGGATTGCAGGTGGCTCGGTGGCAGGACACCTGCCTGGCATGTGCGAGTCCCTGAGTGTCATCCCTATCTCGAGGAGGAGGAGGAGAGGAGCAAGGATGGATGACAGCTAGGATGGAGGATAAGAAAGTCTGCAATCATAAGGACTGGTGACAAAGGTTGAGGGTACCTGCTGTATGACGGGCACTGTGACATCTGCCGGGGATCCTCGTACAGAGAGGAGCTGAGCCAAGGATGGTGGCAGCTGAGCCCCTCAGTGAGACCCCTGGGAAAGCTGGACATGGTCAAAGTAATAGGATCATAGGACCCAGTGGATGCAGAAGCAGGAGACTAGGCCAAATGTCTGGAAGGGTCAAGGAAAAAAGAAAGTAGTGGGTTGAGAAGGACAAGGAGGGAGGACAGAGTTTACAGTCACCATCCCTTCCTTTGTGGCTCTCTAAAGGGACATGAGGATACAAAGCATGCATACTAACAAATCAGTGAGGTCTGGGGTTAGCTATAAATTTCAAGAAAAATTGTATTGAATATGAAATGACATTCAGGTCTGTTTAATTTATGGGAATTAATCACCTCGTTTTAAAATCTAAAATGACCTTGAAGTCTAAGTGAACAAACTTCCATTGGTTTTACATAAACGTTACTATGGACCCACGACTGTAGGCCTGACTACAGAAAGTGCCTCACCTAGTACTTGGAAGGATTGAAGAGGCTGCTGGAAACACAAGCAAACCAACCATCCCTCAAGCAACTCACACGCAGAAAGATAAACATAATGAAAACAAATGGAAGAGGTTTTTCCCTATTCTAAGTAACTCAGAGTTTCTATTTGATGTCTGTAAAGTGAAAAACTAATTACTCGTCTTGCTTTTCATTACTGAAGCAGTTTTCAGACATAAAATCAAAGCCAAGATAAATGCAAATGATCAAGTCAGGAATCAGATCCAGAAATTATCTAGGAAGTGGTGCTTGTTTATCTTACCCTCCGCCTGTCACCTAATTATAATGATGCATTGTGTCACCTCGGTGCAGTCGCACGTGTTCCCTTGAGAATACACACAAAAATTTAAACCCGAAAATGGATAAATAGGGGCTAGAAATAGGGCTCAGTTGGCACAGTACTTGCCTAAAATACCTGAAGTCTAGGTTTCAAGCCATAGCACTGCATAAACCAAGCATATACTTATAATCCCAGCACTTGGGAGGTGGAGATAAGGAGGGTCAGAAGTTCAAGGTCATTCTCAGTGAAGTAGTGAGTTCAAGACCAGCCTGGACTACTTGACGTCCTGTATAAAAAACTGAAGAAAGAAAAAGAAGACAAGTCAATACTTTGCACTAATTTAAAAAACAGTTAAGCCCTATTCCGCCGTACACATTGTCCTCATGACTTTTGAAGAATAGTAACAGGCCATACTAGTGTAGGAACATGACTAAGCATCCACACCTTGCCATGTCCCCTCCAGTGTCTGTGGGTGCTACAGCAGACCCTGATCTGGTCCAATCAGCTTAGCTGAAGCAGTCCTGTCCCTGCTCCTTGGTGGGACTGTGCTTCTTATGGTGCTAGCAGCTTGCCCAAAGGAAAACCACTAGTTAGAACTCACCCTGACATCCCATTGATTTCTGCCATCCCATTGGCCCAAGCAAAATAGCTGAGACCAGTGTGGACACAGCAGCCAACCCATAGTGGGAGAGCATCCCCACAGCCTGTAGGGCAACCATTATATCCTCTTTGGAGAATCCACCCAAAGAAATATTTCAACAAGATATATATGATGAGTACCATATGAAAAACTTAGAACCTAGGGAAATTCATAAACTTTGGAGACAGGGTTTCATGTATCTCAGGTTAGCCTTAAGTTTACTATAGCTCGGGATGGCCTTGAATTTCTATTCTTTCTGTCTCTGTGTTTCAAGTGCTGGAATTGCAAGCTTTTATTGATGTGTCTGGTCTATGTCATGCTGAGGACTAAACCCAAGGCCTGCTAGGCAAATACTCTACCTGATCTACATCTCCAACATCCCAATCCATCTTTCCTTTTTCTTTTTCCTCCCACAGGATCTCACTGTGTAGCTTGGGCTAAACTGAAGCTCACTATGTATTTTTGAGTTTCAAATATGTGTCCCTTGTCATTATCTGATCTTTTTAAATGTGCATTTAAAAAAGGATCAGTAAACACCTCCTCTCTCCTGACTTGTTGTCAAGATCTGAGATTAAGTAAAGATATTTAATAAAGCAAAGAAACACTGTGGTGTTTTGAATGAGTATGGCCCACATAGGCTCATCTGCTTGAATATGTGTTGCCCAGTTTGTGGAACTGTTTAGGAAGGATTGGGAGGTGTGGCCTTGTTGGAAGAGGTTTACCACTGCAGATAAACTTTGAGGTTTGAAAAGTCCAAGCCAAGCCAAAGCCCCATATTCATTCATTCTCTTTCTCTCTCTCTCTCTCTCTCTCTCTCTCTCTCTCTCTCTCTCTCTTCCCCTCCCCCGTGTGTGTGTGTGCGTGTGTGTGTGTGTGTGTGTGTGTGTGTGTGTGTGTGTGTGTGCAACTGCCTGCAAATGAGGATTACAAAGCTCTCAACTACTCTAGTGTCATTGCCTGTCTCTTCCCCACCATGCTGATCATGGACAAACCTTTTAAAAATATTTTTAAATAATAATAATAATAACTTTAAAAGGGAGGGGAAAAAAGATCCTGAGACTGAGCTGGGTCTAGTGGTACAATACTGTAATCCCAGCTACATGAGAAGTTGAGACAGGTGACTGCACCTTCAAGACCTGCTGGGGGAAATTTTGTATTAAGACCATGCCTCCACAGTACAAGGTAAAAGCAAAAGAAGGGCTTGGGCCAGCTCAGTGACAGGGGCAGCTGCCTAGCATGTTTGAAGTCTCAAGTTCAATCCCCAGTAAAAACATCAAGAAAGAATACTAGAAGTGTATTTTTATATATAAAAGACAAAGTTAAAATTAATCCTAAACTTAATTTTTACTGAACTATATAAAACATAAAAGTTTTATGTTATATTCTGAACTTTTTTGTGTATCTTTTTTAAGATTTATTTTGTTTCTGCTTCTGTGAATGTGTGTGTCTATGTGCAGGTATGTGCATGTGTGATCGTATTTATCCCTACCCATTCCATTCATTTTTTTCTTCCCTTCTGTTCCATTCAATTCCCCAGAGATATTTGTTTCTACTTTCATTCTTTCTCTCTCTCTCTTTCTTTCTCTCTCTCTCTTTCTCTCTCTCTCTTTCTTTCTCTCTCTCTCTTTCTCTCTCTCTCTTTCTCTCTCTCTCTCTCTCTTTCTCTTTCTCTCTCTTTCTCTCTCTGATTCACAAAGAAAAACATCTGGTTTTCTGACTCATTTCACTTCATATGAGGATCTAGGAATGACATGATCACATTCTTCTTTATGGCTGAACAAAACTTCTTATTTTCGTAGTTAAATTTTTTCATTATTTTACATACCAACCACTGTTTCCCCTCCTTCCTCTCTTCCAGTTTCCTCTCCCCACCTCCCATCTACTGCACCCCTCCCTATCCATCCCTCTTCATTTAGAAAGGGGCAGGCCTCCCATGGGAGTCAACGAAGCATGGCATATCAAGCTGAAGCAGCACCAAGCTCCTCCCCTGCACCAAAGCTGGGCAAGGCATCCCAGCATGGAAAACAAGTTCCCAAAAGCCAGCCCATGTGCCAGGGACAGGTCCAGATCCCACTGCTAGGAGCCCTACAAACAGTCCAAGCTACACAACTGTCACCCACATACAGAGAGCCTACACCGATCCCATGCAGTCTCCCTAGTTGTTGGTCCAGAGTCCATGAGCTCCTAATAGCTCTGTGGGTTCCCCCATCATGATCTTGACCTCCCCACACCCACCGCTCATACAATCCTCCTCCCTCTCTTCAACTGGACTCCCAGAGTTCTTGGCTGTGGATTTCTGCATTTGCTTTCATCAGTTAGTGGATGCTGGCTCTCTGATGACAATTAGGATAGTCGGCAACCTGACTATAGGAGAAGGCCAGTTCAGGCACCCTCTCCGCTATGCTAGGAGTCTTAACTAGGGTCATACTTGTGGATTCCTAGGAGTTTCCTCAGTACCAGGTTTCTCCCTAACCCCCAAATGGTCTCCTCTACCAAGGTATCTCTTTCATTGCTCTCCCCAATGTGCTGACCCCAACTTTTTATCCATTCATTTGCTTATGGACACTCAGGCTGCTCCCACAGTGTGGCCATTATGAATATACAGAATAAACATGGGTGTCTGGGCACCACTATAGCGTGCTGAGTTAGCAACCTTCAGAAATAAACCAGCGGGACAGAGCTGAATTACCGGAAAGTTGTTTTTCAGTTTTTTGAGGGCTCTCATCTGCATGACTGGACTAATTTGCCTTCCCACCAGGAGTGTTTGCTTCCTGCCCCATCCTCACCGCTGTTTCTTATTTGCTTTCTTGATGATTGCCTTTCTGACTGCAACGAAACGGAATCTCGGTGTTTAAATTTGCATTTCTCTGATGACTAAGGATGCTGAACATGTTTTGATATGCTTATTATCCAGCTGTAGCTCATTAAAAAAAACTTACTACATTTATTTATGAGGAGAGGAGTACAGACTTGTGTTGTGGCACACGAGAAGGTCAGAGGACATCTTGTGGAAATTGATGCTCTCCTTCTAATAAGTGGATCCTGGGGTCAAACAGAGGTCATCTGCTTTAGCCACAAGCACCCTTCCTATGCCACTGAGCCATCTCATCCACACCCATATACTTTCTAAATTCAATGACTAGTCCTTTATCCCAAAGCAGCCTTACATTGGGGAAATTTACAAGCCAGCGTCATTCAGGAAAGAATGCATTATTCTCCCTTTGCCCTATTGAAGAGCTTTCCTGGAAGTCTACCCCCTGGTCAGGCCCAAATGACTAATTCACCTGTTCAGTGCTTACATGGTAATGAGGTGACAGCCAAGAACATTTCTGCCCTCTAAAAGAAACATGAAGCAAGGAATAAGCCTGGGGAACATTCCTTTATGCTGCATGAATATACGTCATTGTGATTGGTTTAATAATAAAGAAGCTGACTGGCTAATAGCTGAACAGGATAAGGTTAAGTGGGAGAATCAAACTGAGAATGCTGGGAGAAAGAAGAGCAGAGTCTGGACTTCCCAGCACAGACAGAGGGAAGCAAGATGGGCTTGCTGTAGAGAAAAGGTACCAAGTCATGTGATAAAGCATAGCTAAGAAATACAGGTTAATCCCGTACAATAAAGGAACTTCTGGAGGCATCACAATCCCTGACTTCAAATTCTACTTCAGAGCTACAGTACTGAAAACAGCCTGATATTGGCATAAAAAAAGACAGGAGGACCAATGGAACCAATTGAAGACCCAGCTATTAATCCACACACCTATGGACACCTGATTTTTGACAAAGAATCAAAAAATATAAAATGAAAAAAAAGAAAACATGTTCAATAAATGGTGCTGGCATAACTGGATATCAACATGTAGAAGAATGAAAATAGATCCATATCTATCATCATGCACAAAACTCAAGTCCAAATGGATCAAAAACCTCAACATAAAGCCAGCCACACTGGACCTCAAAGAAGAGAAAGTGGGATGTATACTTGAACACATTGGCACAGGAGACCACTTTCTAAATATAACCCAGTAGTGTTGTAGGAAGCCACTTGTTCGTTTCCTTGCCACCCTGACCCAAAATAATTACACGAAAACAATATTATTTGCCAATAGCTTAAGCATATTGCTAGCTAGCTCTTACATTTAGAATCAATCTATTTCTACTATTTTATATTTTACCACAAGGCTCGTGGCCTACTGGCAAGGTTCCAGCTGGTGGCTTGCATCTTTCTCCTCTGGAGGCTCCATAGCATCTCCCTGACTCCTCCTCCTTTCTCCCAGCATTCAGTTTAGTCTTCCCCACCTTGTTCTGTTCTGCCCTGCTATAGGCTCAAAGCAGTTTCTTTTTTCATTAACCAATAAAAGTAACACATATACAGAAGGACTTCCCACATCACAGTAGCACAAACATTGAGAGAAACAATTAATAAATGTGGAACTCCCGAAGCTGAAAAGCTTCTGTAAAGCAAAGAACATGGTCAAAGAGAAAAATGACAGCCTACAAAATGGAAGGAGATCTTCACCAACCCCACATTGGATAGAGGGCAGATCTCCAAAATATACAAAAAACTCAAGAAATTGGTCATCAAAAGAAAAAATAATCTAATTTTAAAAAGTGGAGTACAGATCTAAACAGAGAACTCTCAACCGAGGAACCTAAAATGGATGAAAGACACTTAAGGAAATGTTCAACATCCTTAGCCATCAGAAAAATGCAAATCAAAACAATTCTGAGATTCCATCTTAAACCTGTAAGAAAGGCCAAAACACTGATGACAACTTATGCTTGAGAGGATGTGGGATAAAGGGAACACTCCTGCATTGCTGGTGGGAGTGCAATCTGGTACAGCCACTTTGGATAGCAGTATGGCAATTTCTCAGAAAATTAGGAAAAAATCTACCTCAAGATGCAGCAATACGACAAAAAATATACCCAACAGATGTTCAATCATACCACAAGGACATGTGCTCAGCTATGATCACAGCAGCATTGTTTGTCATAGCTAGAAACTGGAAACAACCTAGATGACCCTCAACCAAAGAATGGATAAGGAAAATGTGGCACATTTACACAATGGAGTACTACACAGCAGAAAAAAATAATGACATCTTAAAATTAGATGGAGCTAGAAAACATCATATTGAGTGAGGCAACCCAGACCCAGGAAGACAAATATCATATGTACTCACTCATAAGTGGCTTTTATACATAAAGCAAAGAAAACTAGCCTATAATTTATAATCCCAGAGAACCTAGATAACATTGAGGACCCTAAGAGAGACATACATAGATCTAATCTACATGAGAAGTACAAAAAGACAAGATCTCCTGAGTAAATTGGGAGTATGGGGACCATGAAAGAAGGTAGAAGGGGAGGGCAGAGGAATGGAGGGGAGCAGAGAAAAATGTATAGCTCAATAAAAATCAATAAAAAAAGAGATACAGGTTAATTGAAATATAAGTTAGCTAGTAACCAGCTGAGCATTTATAGTTAATATAAGCCTCAGTGTGTTTATTTGGGAGCTGCTGGTAGGACAAGAACTTCTGCCTACATCAGCCAACTGAGAGGGCTTTCCAAACAGATGGGTAAGTAGATAGGCACACACGGAAAGAGCGTGAGGTATCCTCTTGTACCCTATTTTATACAGAGATTACTGATGGACTTAAACCAGCATCATGATGGGGCGCCACACACCCCCCCAGAGGTGTGAAAACAGACCACTGGAATTTAGTTGTGATTAGAAAAATATTGATAGTAGAACATGAAACCTCAGGAATATTATAGTGGAATTGTGAAATTAAGGAAAGGGGCCCATCCCCCTGATACATAAAGTATGTTTTCCCCAAACCCACCAAGGTCTCACATTTAACTCTGCTGAACAAAATTTTGCAACGGGGATCACCACTCTTAGCTCTCTGTATTCCTATTTTATGTTATATGTCAGTGCTGACAAAAGAAAGCAGAGAAGGAAATTAGAGCCCTGATATCGGGCTTTTTACCTCTCTGTTAGATTTTGATCCCATTATAACATACTTCCAGAAATCCACGACAGTGCCAAATGTCTTTCTCTATCTCGAGGTGGTTTCCCCGTATATTAGCTGTCAGAGAGAAATTATCGTGCCTCCCACGTGAAGACTAAAATTCCAAACAATGGTTGCTGACAAATTTCTCTGTTGTTTCCTGACTCCACAAAGAAAATGGATTTTCCAGCCAGCTGAAATTAAATACAATTATTGCAGAAATCGAAATGCATCAGGCAGCTTTAACAGAAAGCACAGTGTGCGTTCTTGCCTTGTTACTGCACCAGTAATCATATTCTTCAAAATCAATTACGATAATATAACCTTCTAAAAACTGACAGCCCACTGAATATGCACGGTGTAGAAACATCAGGGGACGCGGACGGAACTGTGTGGGCTGAATGCTGAGAGGAGACATCCAGGGATAGAATATTCAGGCTCTGGGGAGGTGATGCAGGCCCAGGCAGACAAAGAGAGAAGTCCCAGGCATTTAATTAGTATTTCTGACAAGTCCCACCCTGCCACAGGGAGACTTCCAGGCTTGGAACAGGCAACATGTGTTGCGTCTCATGCCTCCACCGGACCCTAATCAGGGTATCTGTCTGAGCTCACTCCCAGTCACCTTGTAGGTTCCCTAAAGATTGACTGGCTGGCAGTGGGTTAGCAGGGACAACTCCAAGGTCTCAGCTCTGTCCCATATTGCTTTCTTACCTCTCCGAAAGCAGACATGGCTGTTCCTACTGCAATGTCAAAGAGGACAAATGCACACAAGGCCACTTCATGCTGAGGATTGGAAATGATGTCCGCCACAGGCATTGCGTGCCACTAACCAATGTCACGAGTCATCCTAGACTCGAGAGGCAGGAAAAGGGACTCGTTGCTTCATAAGAGATGTTTTATATTATATTTTGAAGTTCTTAAATACAGAGGCAGGAAACTAACGTATTATTACAGCAATAGATCTCACAACAAAGGAAAAGGCCTGGTTGCCGTTGGATGCCATTGGTCTACTTGGCACATACGTGGAGATCATGTTCTTTGTTCTTGTTGTTTAGCTTTTGTTTTAGACACAGGATCTCCCTGTGTAGCCCAGGTTGACTTCAACCCCCCCAGTACTCTTACTTCAGTCTCCTCAGAGCCAGAGATCCACAGAACTTTACGACTGTGTTCGGCTGGGGCCCGTGTTCTTGCTGAGGTTTCGCCTACTATAGCCCTATTCTTAATGGCAAATGAGGTAAAGGATGTGGCAAAAGAATATGAGGAAGATACTGTCTATGTTTGCAGGACTTTATTGTCCCCCGGCCTCCATCCATCATATGTTCAAAGTCTTCGGTATAGCCTTAAAGGGTGGCCTCAAGCAGTCAAACTTCCCTGCCCCTTGACTCTCAATGGATGTTGCTTTGGTCATGGGTAACCCACCAGGAAAGGACTAAACTTGCGTGTTGAGTCTACATTTTTGCGTTGAAGTCTGAGAAAGACAGACCTCTAAAAACTATGTCAATACTGTGTCCTCAGGCTGAAGCTGAAGCAGAAGCAGCCTGGTCAGCCAATGAACCTGTGAGTCAGAAACCGATGTCTCTGGTATGTAACCCAGGTTGTGTATTCATTGCCCAGAAATGTCAGCCTAAAGCGAAGGAGTAAACGAAAGGAACAAGAGCCCAGGAATCCAGCAGTTAGGAACCAATCACGTCTTTCACTGGAATTCGTTCCACACATGAATCTTCTAGAAGGAAGCAGTCTCTTGCCCCTCTGAGCAGGCCGAGTTTGGGTCCCAGAATTTCTCTCCTCAGTCGTGCTCTAGCTCTGGGTGTTTCTTGTTTGATGGTGGATGCTGGTATGGTCACTCACGGGAAGAGACCTTCACACTCCACTGCTGTCGGTGTAACAGGATGCGTTGGTGTTTGTTCAGAAAGAGGTTCATAGCCCCCATCAGTGAAATGAAGATTAATATGCCAGAAAAAAAATTAGTGTTTCATTTTGTTTGTGGACTGTGATATTTTTATTCAAAGAGTAATGGAAAAACTAATTGAGAGCATTTAAGAACTACAAAGCAGTATCTAAACACTAAATAGTTACCGAGAGGAGACTGTGCAGCATCCCTGTTTTGTCATGCAAGGAGCAGCTCATAATAACCCTCATTAAACATTCTAATTATCTTTCTTCTCCTTGGTTCCCTCAATCACACAGTAAAGATGATTCTAAATGGAAACAATTTAGAAGAAAAAAATCAGAAGGTATCATTTATCTGGATAAATCAGATAAAATGTCTTGACAATTTGGGCAAAAAAAAAAAGACTGATTCTATATGAATACTTTTTCAATGACCCCCAAAAGTTTTCTGTTCCCTAAAACAGACGCTGACTTCTATATTTGCCCTGGAGACAGTCAGCACCCGCTCACACTAACCCTGCATTATCTCTCTTAAGATTCTATCTAGTCAACAGAAAAATAATTAAGACAAGCAACATGGGGTGAGCCTTGTTAAACAGCTCTGGTCAAGGTGTGGTCATTGTCTGAGCTCTAATTCTGCAAGGTGGTCCAAAGAAGTCCTTAGTGATCACTCAGGGTGCTGCTTCTGCTTTGGGGTACAGCCTCACCCTCCTATGTCACTACCCCTCGTCTGGGGGTAATCTTCCTATGAGACTCCAAGCCCCTTGAAGTTCAAGGTTCAGGACCATGACTGACACTGTCCCTCCGTCCTTGAAGCAGGATAGGATAGGTAAGGTAGATGCTCCTTGAGCAGTTAACATGCCTGACAGAGGTGTCAGACTTCTTCCTGACTTTAGTCACCTAGTGAGTCCCGGTGAGTCACGGTTTTGTAGCAAAAGCTGTGCTTGCATGCCGCTTTGAAAGTCTCTTTGTCTTGGGGCGGCGGGGGGGGGGGGGTACTTCCTGGGCCTGTGCCCTCTGCATCATTGTGTATCCATCCCAAGAATGACAATCTAAGAACAGCACTTAATCATTAAACACTTGTATGCCTTCTCTGAATGCATTTTTAATCAAACTCCTCTCTCTTGCTTTCAACCAACGGACAATTTCTAAAGAAATCTCTGTAAGGAGAAAAAAAGATGCGGTGCAATACTGGCCTATGTAAACCATGAGCATTCAAGTCTGTTCATCTCAAGTGCGCCAGGCAAATGAAACAGGCACACACCTGGGTCGTGATTTCACCATCCTATGTGCAAAGGGTTCCCCATACTGGCAGCCTAAAGCAGTGTCTTTACATAGACATTTAAAAACAAAACATCAGCTAGAACGAACCCAGAGATCACCTCACCACTGCCCTGCTAGAAGTGGGGCTTTCTTGCCTTTTGTCCCTTCGGGAAGGATTCCCCAAGTTCCTGTGTTATTTTGTTCAATGCCTCATATTGATTATTTTGGGCCAATTTTTTTTTAAAGACTAGATAGGCACTTTTTACTTTAGCAAACCATTCTCCTTGTAGGGCTATAACCCGACCCACAATGAATCCCAAAGACAACAGGATAATAATTAATAATAATAACAAAAAAGTTATATACATATGCAAAAATAACATAAAAACATTTTATGGACTTAATAGCCAATTTCCCAGAGATAAAAATGTCTGTGAGGAGGATTATGTGTGTTGCACTAACAAGTACTTACCAGAGCCTCGAGACCATTGTTAGGTATTATTATCATTTACTATTATTTTATTTTAAGTGTTTTGAGAGGATCTCACTCTGTAGCCCAGGATAGCCTGGAACTCTGAATGTCGCTCATGGTAATTTCAAGTTCACACCATGCCTCCTCCCTCAGTCTCTGCATTACTGGAATTACAGGAAGGTGCCACTGTGTTCAGCTGGTTGGACAAGACCCATTAAACTCATTTCAGAGCTGAGAATAGTAACTTAGATCTGTCGGAGGAAGGCCTGCTTGTTGGTTCCCGGCTGCCTGGCTAGCTTAGACCTGAAATAATCACATAGAAACTGCATTAATTAAATCACTGCTTGGCCATTAGCTCTAGCTTCTTATTGGCTAACTCTTATATTAATTTAACCCATCTCTATTAATCTGTGTATCTCCATGTTGCAGAGGCTTACTGGCAAAGTTTTGGCATATCTGGCTCTGGCAGCACCTCTATGGCATCTCTCTGACTCCACCCTTCTTCCTCCCAGCATTCAGCTTAGCTTTCCCTGACTACCTAAGTTCTGCCTTGCTATAAGTCCAAAGCAGTTTCTTTATTCACTAACCAATAAAAGCAGCACATAGACAGAAGGACCCCCACATCATAGATCCAAATCTACCGAGTCCTAGCCTTCCGCTGTTCTCCGGATGCCACTCTGAACAGCAAGACTACTTGCGGTCAGGTAGTCTCCACGTCTATCTTTAACAGAGGATGGCTGCATAAAACCAAGCGTTGTAGAGTCAAAGGCAACACTCACTGCCTGGTCAGCCAATGCTAATCAGACAAAATGGCTTCAGCAATGTGCTGAGCTCAGTAACGAGAAATCTCCAACTCCTTCGCTATCTGGATCCATTTCTAGCCAAACTTTTCTCTCTTGCGGGGGACCTAAAAGACGTTTTAAAAAATCTTGAGAGAAAAGACTAGAATGGCCTGAACAAAGCGTGAGTAGTTCAGCCCCACCTGTGGACCCCACAGGTGGGGGCGGGGACAGTTAGAGCTGAGATGACTCCACCGCTGCGCCACTCCAACTCCTTTCTGTAAGGTTTATTTTTTGTATGTATTCAAATATGCATACATTTATGTATAAAAGCCTATATTTTTATCTGCAAATGGTAACTGATCTTTCCTGTAAGGTTTTAGGGTGATTTTTTTTAAGATTTATTTATTTATTTTGTATATAGTATTCTCAGTACTCTGCCTGCATGTATGCCTGCAGGCCAGAAGAGGGCACCAGATCTCATTACAGATGGTTGTGAGCCATCATGTGGTTGCTGGGAATTGGACTCAGGACCTTCGGAAGAGCAGGCAGTGCTCTTAACCACTAAGCCATTTCTACAGCCCTGATTTTTAACATTATAAATGAAGATATACATAAAGCCTGGAGAAATCAAATACCTCTATCTACAGATCCCTTTAATGGGGGCAGGGAGACTGAGATTTGGCTAAGACAGCTGACAAATTCTAGTTTCCTCCTTAGTATCTACAAAAACAAAATAGCCATATTGTGCTCTTACTAAGTGAACACAGGGACACTCAGTGAAGTTCTTCCGTTCCTTCATACAACTCAGAACAGGGTTCTGAAGAGCTCTGCTCTTCCCTCTAAGCCTAAGACCACTCTTGGTGAGGAGGCTCAGTCTTGCTCTTCAGGAGGGTGATGTGTTCCCGGGATCAAGAGTTTGCTCCTCGACCTCCATAAGGCCCCGTTGAGCTCCTGATCTGTCACTGATCTGTCACTGACCTTCCAGATTCCTAAACTGGTCTCTGAAGCGCACATCTGTAAGCCTGGCACTTGGAGGTTATGATCAGCCTGGACCATATAGCACGGACCCTGTCTCAAAATACAAAAATGTAAAGGGACTTCAGAATCTTTATCCATCCAATGGAGACCACATCGTCACATAAAGGACATAACTACTTTGTGGTCTAAATGAAGCCCGCCGGCATTTGGGAGAGCAGGCCCAAGAGGCACAGATCCCTGTCATCCTCAGCAGTAAGCATATCGTCCCACCTCAATCCAGTAACCAAGATATGCCCCAGAAACATCTTCACGGGCTGACCCAATTCAAGGATGGAAGAAAACAAAAATCAAAATCAAATAAACAAACAAAAAAAAAAAAACCCAGGAAATTTGGAGCAGAAAGTGAAAGCAATAAATTGTTGAATCCTAATTTTACATTTGGAATAGTTCTTGCAGGAAGTCAAGCTGAAAATGGATGGCAGCACTGCTGACGTCATGCTGGGTGGGCTGGCAAGGGACCAACAGGGAAGATACTCGACAGGCAAAGCTGCACTGGGGATTACTTCGTGTGTTCCTTACTTTTCCTTGTTCTAATAAAAACACCATGGCCAGCAGCAACTTAAGTAGGGTTTATTTTAGCTTATTGTTCCAAAGGGGGGGGGTCCATGGTGACAGGGGAGCCATGACAGCCAGTGGATGTTTGAGGTTTGAACCAGGAAGAGGCAATCAGGGAAGAGGTTCGAGCGAAAGAGATAAAATCCCCGCATAAGCAGCTGAACTGTCTATCCAGAGATAATATCCCAACCCTGCAGCTGGAATGCTTCCTCCTTGACCTTTGTTATCTCCCTGCACCAAAGGTCATCTAGGCTGAGGAGGTGAAGTAATGACCAAAGGAAGTTAAAAAAAAAATGTGGATCAGAAAAGGGGAGAGCCAGGGTGCTATAAAAGACCAGCCCAGAGTCCACTTGATGGTCTACAGCTGAGACTACCTTTCCCAGCATGGTGCTTTTCCGCTTCAGTAAACACCCACTTTCACCCTTTCTGAATCTTTAGGGATGTCAGTCCTGAGCGTTCAGTTCCTTGTTGGACTCTGAGAAGAACAGGGACCCCTGGGCAGCTGACCTGTAGCCCTGATCCCTTCCTTCCACTTCGTCAGCTGGTGCAGAAAGCTGAGAGGTCACCGCTTCACCATTCACAGAGAACAGAGAGCAAAGCGGAAGAGGGACAAGGCTACAGACTCTCAAAGCCCACCTCCAGTGACCTGCCTCCAGCAAGACCAAGACTATCCCTCCTAATGGCTCCCTAGCCCAAACACCATCACCAACGAGAGATCAGGTGTCCAAATGCATGGCCTACAGGCTACATTTCTATTTCAAACCACCACACTTTGGTAACAGGAATAGCCCCCAAACTAAAAATGTATAAAGAAGTCCTGGCTTTTAATTAAAGGTCTAGGAAGTATGGGCTGGAATGGGAGAGTATTTTGATTAGGGCCATGTGAGTGGACCTTTTAAGAGAGAGGGCTTCTGAGTCACTTTTACACTCGCCAAAAGCACCTGCACAGTAGAGGCAATGACTGCCAATTCGCATTAACCGGCCTTACTCACAAAATGCATCCGGCTAACAAAAGTGGTGGAAATGGACCCAACAATATCCAAGAGGCCTACTTGCATAGCTTGTGTTATGCCCTCATATCTGTGACACATACTCAAGACAGAGACCCTCATAACTGTCACACGGATCCCATACCTTTGACCAATAAACACTTAGAACTGAGTGAGCAGGGTCTGAACCACATTAGAATTACTGGCAGGCCACTCTCCTGGCATCTGTGTGGATGCTGGGAATCTAAATTCTGGTCTTCCCACTTGTGCATGAAAAAGATAGAGGACAAACACCAATGAGTCATGTTATTTAGGAATAACAATCTGGGTTACATAAGTGACTTTCATCCCTCCAGGATGCCAGCGACATGAGAGGAGCTGAAGAGACCCAGAGGCCATGGCGACATGTGATCTGAGATTGATTCTGGATCAATTTTCTCCCCTCTTCTTTAGCTATAAAGAGTGTTATCAGGAAAAACTGGTGAAATTTTAAAATGGCATCTAGCTCACATAACACTATTAGGTCAATATTAATTTCAAGAGTTAGAGGATATTATGGGGTGGTGAAAAAGAATGGTCATGATTTGAGGAAATACACACTCTCGTGCTTAGGGATAAGGGCTAATCTTGTCTGCATCCTTCTCAAAAGTGGTTCAGTAGGGGAAAAAGGAAACAGAGAAGGAAATGATAAGCAAATGGGCTGATGAATATTCAGGAATTCTTTGTACTTTTGGCATTTTTCTGTGAGGAGTACTTTGTGCTTTTCTGTAAGCCTGAATTTATTTCCAAGTAAAAAAGTTCCCATCTGCAGACTTGAAAAAAAAAAAAAAAAACAATCTGGGTTACAGCACCAAAGCGGCCACCGTGGCCCACCAAGATGATGGCTGGGGGTGGCTGATGTTACCATTGAGGGGTTTTAATTGGGTTTTCTCCACCAGTTAAGAATTAAAAGGGGCATTGGCACAGGAGACCACTTCCTAAATATAATCCCAGCAGTGCAGACACTGAGAGAAACAATTAATAAATGGGACCTCCTGAAACTGAAAAGCTTCTGCAAAGCAAAGAACACAACATGGCAGCCTACAGAATGGGAAAAGATCTTCACTAACCCCACGTCAGACAGAGGTCTGATCTCCAAAATGTGCAAAGAACTCAAGAAATTGGTCAACAAAAGAACACATAACCCAATAAAAAAAAAATGGAGTACAGACCTAAACAGAGAACTCTCAACAGAAGAATCTAAAATGACTGAAAGACACTTAAGGAAATGTTCAACATTCTTTAGTCATCAGAGAAATGCAAATCAAAACAACTCTGAGATTCCTTCTTACACCTGTAAGAATGACCAAGATCAAAAACCCTGATGACAACTTATGCTGGAGAGGTTGTGGGGGAAAGGGAACACTCCTGCATGTAAAACTCTAGGATAACTCTAAAGCATTTCTGAAAACTCTTCTGAGCAGTAGTGCTCCCTCCTCCCCTGGGAACCAAGGACCTAACAACTTATACATGCACGTACTGAAAGGTTGGGAACTTTCCATCTCCCTGAATTCTTGTGAGTATTCTCCAAATAGAGCTCTGTTCCTGAAATTGGGACAAGATAACCCACAGATGTCCACAGATGTTTTGACTCAGCCCCTGGGAGAGGGGCAAAGTGACCCTCAGATGTTTCCCCTTACCTCTGTCATCTGATCTGACAACCGCTCTCCAGCCAGTTATTGGTAATAGCCCTTTGAATAAGCCAATCATAATAGTTAGAGAACAACTCCCAGACTCCCCCCTTGTTTCTGTGGCTTTTTTTTAAAAGTAACCTGTACCAGCCATTCGGGGTCTTGCTGGCTTCTCGAATGCAGAAAGACCCTGTCATGATAGAATTAATAAAATCTGCATGCTTTTACATCCACTGTGGTGTGAGAGATGGTCTCTTGGGGCAACTCCTCCTGGTAGTTGGACTTCAGGGTCCAACATGCATTGCTGGTGGGAGTGCAAGCTGGTACAGTCCCTTTGGATGTCAGTGTGGCAATTTCTCAAAAAATTAGGAAACAACCTTCCTTATACCCAGTAATACCACTTTTAGGTATATATCCAAAGGATGCTCAAGGCCGGGCGGTGGTGGCGCACGCCTTTAATCCCAGCAATCGGGAGGCAGAGGCAGGCGGATCTCTGTGAGTTCAAGGCCAGCCTGGTCTACAAGAGCTAGTTCCAGGACAGGCTCCAAAGCCACAGAGAAACCCTGTCTCGAAAAACCAAAAAAAAAAAAAAAAAAAGTCAAAGGATGCTCAAATTGTGCCACAAGGCCATGTACTCAACTATGTTCATAGAAGCTTTGTTTGCCATAGCCAGAACCTGGAAACAACCTAGATGTCCCTTGACTGAAGAACGGATAAGGAAAATGTGGTACATTTACACAATAGAGTACTACACAGCAGAAAAAAATAACGACATCTTGAATTTTGCAGGAAAATGGATGGAGCTGGAAAACATTATTTTGAGTGAGGTAACCCAGACACAAAAAGACAGTTATCACATGTACTCACTCATAGGTGGTTTTTAAACATAAAGCAAAGAAAACCAGCCTACAAACCACAATCCCAGGGAACTTGGACAACAATGACGACACTAAGAGAGACTGACATAGATCTAATCTACATGGGAAGTAGAAAAAGACAAGCTATCCTGAGTAAATTGGGAGCATGGGGACCTTGGGGGAGGGTTGAAGGGGAGAGGGGAGAGGCAGGGAGGGGAGCAGAGAAAAATGTAGAGCTCAACAAAAATCAATTAAAAAATAGAGACCTCAGATGCTCTGACAAAAAAAAAAAACTGGATGAGGGGGCAGGCACCTACAACCCCAGGAATGGGAAGGCAGAAACAAGTAGAAAAAGAGGAAAAGAAAAGAATTAAAAGGGCAATTTTTGAGCATGACATACAGCAGAAGGGAAAATTCTTAAACGCAGCAGACAAAATCAGCTGAAGAAGGGCTTTCGTTAGGGGTGAGGAAATGCTTGCAGACAACAGCAAGCACACAGAAAGGGCCCTTTGCAAAGCAAGGGGTGGATCTGGGAATCTGAAAGTGTAGCCTCTCAAGAGCTAGAGATTTTATGGGACTGGAGATGACTTCCTTTTCTAACTTAGCATAGGTCCGCTTGAACAAAGAAGGTACTTTTCTGTCTGGGAGAGTGGGCATGGCATAACAGAAGAACCCTGGAATGCCTTCCTGTAACAGGTCACAAAGCAGTTCTAGATGTGATGTAAATGCCAGTTTTGACTGAAGCACTATTTATAGATATGCAAGTGCATTTATCAAAACTCCTCTCACCACAATGAGAACAGATTTGCCCACGCCTTAGAGCTGGTTTCACCAAGCACAGTTGATGTACTTTGGAACGCAAATGAGTCACGGTATCCTGTTTACCTTCCCAACACCCTTCTGGCTCGATTCCCTTCAAGGACTCAAGCTTTCTTGGGGCAGGCACCTCTCTCAACTGCCAGTGAGATTTCTGAAATCAGCCGTGGTAACGGCACTCCTATCGCATCGTTTCCTCTTATATTGGTCAAGGTACAGTCTGAGAAGCAAAGCCACTGAGGTGGGGGCTTCCTCTACGGATCTGGCGCTTCCCAACTGTGATAACAGCTTCAGCGTCTTCTGAAATACTGCTTGTGACCAGCTGCCTGCTGGTGCAGGAGTTTGCAACACAGGTGCAGGGAACGGAAGACAACTGGAAAGTTCCAGAAGCTAACCAGAACCCACAGACACAAGGAGGAACTGAAACCATGACAAGTTCTTGTTTTTCCATTTTCATGGGAAGGGCCCCGAGCTAGCTAGGGTCATCCGGTGTCATGGAGCCAAAGATATACCTTTGCAGATTCAGGATTCACAGGAAGGAAAAGCAGTTGCAGGCTTACCCACTGACAAACATTAATATCCAATACATTGGGGCTGGAGAGATGGCTCAGAAGTTAAGAGCACTGACTGCTCTTCCAGAGGTCCTGAGTTCAATTCCCGGCAACCACATGTTGGCTCACTTCTGGTGCCCTCTTCTGGCCAGCAAGCATACAGACAGAACACTGTATATATATTAAATAAATATTTTTTTTTAAAAAAAGATCCAATACATCTTTCATATCATTCATAAGAAATCTCTTACAACTAACCCTAAGCAAAAAGTTCAGCCCAGCCAAATGGACACAGCCAGTCTACCATTTCAAATGGCTTATTACCCTCACTTCCTTGAAACTTGCTGGGTTCTCTGTAACCCAACATCTACCAGATCTTCTGACATTATCTCCCAATCTTCCACCTCTGAGGCTATTAGATTTGTTTAGTACAAATGTGCTAACTTCTACATACTGGAACAGCCTTTCTTTCTCATCTTCCCACTTATCCTGAGATTTGCTGACACTTATGTATTCAGCCTGCTTCGGGTCCTCTCTAATGCATACTGTCTTATGGCTGACAGAGCACCCAGTAAGTTGTCAGCTAAGCAAATAGATGCCAATGGACATGAATACCAATTACAGTGTTTGAGCACTAGAGATGGAGAACCACAGTCGGAGTCAATGTCGTTTTAGCCTGATAAAACTAACCCAGGTGTGGTGCCACTTGGGAACCCACAGCCTGCTTGTTCTTCACAAGTTTGGAGCCAGCCTGAGCTACAGAAAATTTGGAGCCAGCTTGTGCTACAAACTGAGACCCTCAAGGTGGCTCAGCAGGTAAAGGTGCTTGCAGGTAAGTCTGAAGACCTGAGTTTGAGCCCTGGAACTCCTATGAAAGAGGGAGGAGAAAACCAACTCCACAAAGTTGACCTCTGACCACTGCTGTGGCACACGCACCCAAAGACATGACCCACTACCTCCACACAGATTTTGGTAACCAAGGACAAGGGGCTGGGGAGATGGTTCAGCAGGGAAGAGACAACTGCTCTGGTAGAGGATTTGGCTCTAGGCACCCCTGTGGTGACTCACAACCATCCTCAACAGAGGTGCCGGGGGATCTGATGCCTTGTTTTGGACTCCCGGTGCACCAGGCTCACACATGGTGGCATACATATATGCAGGGGAAACATTAATACACGTTGTTTTAAAACTCTAAAAAGCATTAAAACAAGGACAAAGTTTTAAGTAGCATGTGGGAAAGCCGCTCATTTCTGCAGATAGGCAGATCCTCTTGACTCCATCTCAGTGTGTGAGCCACTGGGAAAGCAGAGCCCAAGAAAAGGCAGTTTTTTGGGGATGACTTACGGGATAGGAATAAAAACCATAAAAGCTGCCTGGGGTCAGAGTAGTGGTTAAAGGTGTCTGAGCTGGGGCATTAAGCTCCATGTCACTGCGAACCTGAGGGTCTGCATGGAAGCGAAGCCCTCACTCTCCAGTAGAAGATGCCTGCCAAATGCTTCTACTTCCCCGGTTGGGTGTCACCGCTGGGGAACTTGTTCCTCTGGCTTGAGAGAACTTCCCAAGGCAGGAAGTAGAGGGCCCACTGGCTCTTAGAGCGGGAAGCTAGTAGAACATGGCCACAGCACAAAGATAGACTGAAGGGAAAGGGGACCTCATTTACAGAGAGTTTCTTTTTAAAAGATCTTTGTCTATTCTTCACAGTACAAATACACCCAGAATAAGAAATGTCAAACCAGTTTCACTTCCTCCTTCTGAGAAACGAACACTTGAGAGTTTGGAGAATTCCATTATCAACACCTAGATCGGTGAACAGGTCATCACTGGTCGACAGCTGTCCTCGGAGGATGCTGACTGATGACACACCATCCTACACCTATCATATACTTCCTATATCCTGTAGAAAAATGGTGTCCCTGGAGTTACAACATGCAGCCACACAGCCTTGCTTGGAGGAGTTGCTCTAAAGAAATCCCCGAAAAGGACAGGAGTGGAGGAAATAGCACCAAAAGTTATTTGATTCAGAGCATTAGGAAAATATAAATCAACAGTTCATGTATACAGGCTATTTTGTCCCCCAGAAAACATAAGACAATGCCTAGAGACAAATATGGCTGTCACTAGTTGCCACAGAAATCTCACAGGAGATGTCAAGTTGCTACAAGTACCCACAAGGCACTAGGCAGCTCCTTTCCTAGCAAAAACTACCCTACTACAAACACCAATTGTGTTAAAGACATCTGATCATTGATATTAAATATGTGTGTATTATTTACACATTTAAATACATTTAATTTGATACAATTAAAAGCCAATGTTTACATGCTAGCGATACAAAGTGTTGCGTTAGTACCACCAAACCCAAAGGAATTGGTGAGTCCAATTCGCCGACCCTCGGGTTTCCATTCCTGCGCCTCCAGAGGAACGTAATTGAGATCAAATTCTGGCTCCGTACAATCCAGGTTTAAAGTCGGTGGGAGTTTTTGATGGTAACAAGCCAGTGCGGTAAAAGCTGCCTCAGCAGCCCCTGCAGCCCCCAGCAGATGCCCGGTGGCTCCCTTTGTGGAGGATATAGCAAGGGCCCCGGCGTGATCTCTAAAGAGCCTCTTGATGGCTCTGTTTTCAGCAGCATCACCCAGTGGTGTGGAGGTGGCATGTGCATTGACATAGGATATCTGTTCAGGCAACACACCTGCATCTTTTACAGCAGCAGCCATGCATCTAGGAAGAAAAGAAAATTATCAAATGAAGTTTAATTTTAACAGGAGATTGTTCACCTGAGGAGCTTGTGTAAAGAAATAAAGGTTTCCAAGTACACCAGGTAAGCTCCATCCTGAGTGTCATAGCAGAGACTCCATGATCCACAAAGCCAAAAATAGCTAGTATTTGCCTTTACAGGAAATCCCGTGAACTCCTGGCAGGTTTAACTTGATAAAACATACCATGGTCTAAGCTAAGAAAGTAACATATTATCTTGGACTGTTTTCAAAATATGGTCTTTAGTCTGGAGCTAGCTAAAGATGTAGACTTCTGAGTGTCAACCCAGATGCACAGCCAGAATTCACAAGCAGCACTCTAGCAAGACCTCAGGGTGATGCAGCTGAGAAATGCCGCTCTGTAAGGAACAGAACCCACCAGACACACCTAGCAGGCTTCGTCTGTATTCTCCAGGTCTGCTAAGGGTTCCAGGGGAGACTGAGGAAGGGAGCAAAATGATTGCCAAACAGGGAGTCAGCAAAGACACAGCTCTACTGGATTTGACTAAAGTCCATTCAATTTTTGTTTAAAGATGTTTGAATGTTTTCAAACATTTCAAGCAAAGAATTTTTAAAAAATACATTCAGTCTAAGATAGAAATATATACATACTATACACCACAACCAGATAACTTTTTTTAAAATTTGAATTCTAGTAGTGTCTTACAGGGAAAAAAAAAAAACAAAACTCTAAACAGAACCAGTTTTTACCTGAAGGCACCTTCTCCTTCAGAATCAGGAGCTGTTATGTGACCAGCATCCCCTGAGAGTCCATAGCCCAGAACTTCTGCATAGATCCGGGCACCTCTCTGAAGAGCATGCGCACGTTCTTCTAGCACCAGCACAGCAGCACCCTCGCCCATGACAAAACCATCTCTCTCTGGATGAAACGGTCGGCAGGCCAGCTTGGGATCTGGGTTTGTGCTCAGAGCCCGGGCTCTAGAAAACCCAGCAAGAGATAATGGACTAATGCAAGCATCTGTGCCCCCAGCCACCATCACATCTGCATCGCCGTGGGCTATAAATCTGAAGGAGTCTCCCACCGCATGTGCTCCTGTTGTGCAGGCTGTGGACACCGCATGATTGGGGCCTTTGAGTTTATAGCGAATGCTGACCTGTCCCGCAGCCATATTGATCAGAATCTTAGGGACAAAGAAAGGGCTGACTTTATTATAACCTTTGGTCTGAAACATCAAAGCCGTTTCGGAAACAACTTCAAGAGGAACCATGCCCATGCCAATGGCAACACCAGTCGCCACCTGATCTGCTTCTAACTTCGGATGCCAGCCGGAGTCTTTCAGGGCCAACTCTGCTGCCCCAATGGCCATGATGGTGGGAGATGACATGGACTTGGTGTCTGATTTGGACACAAAGTTTTGTTCATTGAACTGACCTTCCTCAGTACCTCTTGGCACATAAGCAGCCACACTGCAAGGAATACTCCTGTATTCGTCACCAACGACAGAAACAATCCCACTCTCTCCTCGGAGAAGCCGCTCCCAAACTAGCTGAGTGCCAACACCAAGTGGGGTCACCAGCCCGATGCCTGTGATGACAACTCGCCTACGGGACGTGGCTGCTGGCAGAGCTCCAGAAGACTGGCGTTTGCTTATTAACCAACAGCATGACGCTGGATGTGGAGGAGAGCCTGCGGCTTTTAGAAATTTTTGTAAGCCGTTGGACAACATGGTTGAAATTCACAAGACCAGAAACACGTTTATTCCTGGAACAGACCACAAGAGACAGAAAGGGTCGTTTAAACAATGGAAGGGTCTAACGATTACCCTAGATGTGCTTGCCGTCATGTGCGAACTGCCTCAGAGAAATGCCACCCTCGTTTGGACGCAACTTTCATGTTTAAGCTACGAGGGACCTCAGGCAGCCAACTGATAGCCAGCTCACTAGTTTTCAGGAAAACTGGACAAGGAAAGCCTCGAGGCCAGCCCACTCTGATCAGATTACAGCGGGCATCCTTCTTTGGGCTCATCGAGGACTACTGTACGGTGTGGGCTGGGTCTACGTGGCACTCCCACGGCCGTCGCGGGCCTATTCTGGGAGGCGCCCTCTACCTACTTCCGGAGGCCCCGCCACAGCCCTCGCAGCCGTGGCAGGCAGGCGCCCGCACTTCCCGGGGTCAGCATTAGGAGCTCTCAGGGCTCCACGATCACGCCACGCCCTTCACCCCCACCCTGAAACCCGGGTGCACTCCGCCACCAGGTCCGACCGCGGCCGCTACCTGAAACAAGAACGCCGGCGCCCACTTTAGGCGCATGCGCACACTGGCCCACAGATGGATTTCCGCCCGGAGACTGGCGCCTGGTGTCAGAGGTCGGACAAGCGGGGCAGGACTTCCGCCGGGCTCCGGGGCTGAGTTCGCCTCTCAGCCTCCTCTAGTTGAGACACAGCAGTGACGCATTGATGTGTCGGTGTTGCCAGAGATGGGATGGAGTCATTTCCTCGGGACATTCCGGGGAGGACAAAAAGCGGTAGCCTCAGTCAGGCTCCCTGGTATCTGGGAGGAAAGTTCTATTATAGAACTCTCGAGAATGCCACACATGAAACCGAGGTCGTTTGAACAGATCATCCAAATGCCACGCAGCCACTGAAAACAATGCTGCGGGTGACAGTTTCGTAATGTGCAAAGACGCTGAGCATTTGTTAGCAGGCGTCAGTTGTAAAACAGAATATAGCGCTTTCAGATTTAAAGGTCTGCAAAGAAACTGGGCATGATGGTACACGCCTGCGATTTCACCGCTTGGGAGGTAGAGGATCAGGAACTCAATCGTCATCTGTATCCAGTTCAAAGCCAGCCTGGGCTACCTCCCTGACGACCCTGTCTTTAAATCAAAACCTGAAGTCTGTTTGTGATGGGCAGTGGTTGTGGTGTTCGGGCTCCATTTTTTCCTTGCTATTATGTACATAGTAAACATGATGCTTCGGTAAAAATAAAACTTTTTATTGCTGACTTATGGAGGGAAGTGACTGGAATATGCCCAATATCTGACGTGGAAACAAGAAAAACACGTTTATTTCTGAACTTACGAAATTTTAACTTACTCGTTCAGAGCGGACTGTGAATCTGTAATGGGAAAGTATGACACGCAGCAACACAGCAAGGTGGTGCTTTTTAACCAGCTGCTGAAATCTGTCCCAGGTGTGAGCTTTGGTTTTTCTTCTTCGGATGACGGATTGACCGTGCCATCTGCACTTGAATCTTTTACTCATGCTGTGGTGTCCTTGTGGGTGATACCTCTTGAGGCCATTGTGGCCAAGTATACTCAAACCGTAGAAACGGATTTGGGTCAAGTTTTATCTTTTTCCTCATTACTCCTGGGTATGATTTGTTTGAAAATCTACTTTGTCTATAATAATGTTTAAGGAATCCAAGTTTGTCCTTGATCTCAGGAATCTCCACTTGCTTAGTAAGATCTCCCTGCAGTGAAAATAATGTTACTCCCTCCTGTCCCTTTTGGTAATCTGGATGTAATACTGGCAATTGCAGGCAGCCTCGGGTCTCAGAAGGTGCTGGGGTATGTAGACTGTGGAACTCTGGCTATGCAGCCCTGGAGAAGTTATGCCTTCATCCCTGCTGCGGTGAAACTTGCTGGTGGTGCAGACGCTTTGGAGCCTCCCACACTCCTGTAAGCAGCTCCTCAACCACACTCTGTAAGTAGCCAAATAAACTTATAGGTATTCCAAGGTGGACTTTGGGATTCCTGCTTTGATTTATTGCTCCTGCCCTGTATTTGTTTATATCTTCAACAATTCTCCAAGCAATGCATACAGACATAAGTGATATAACAAGACTATGATCTCAACTTGTGTTTCTCTCTCTGATCATTTTATTTCATCTGGAAAGAGGTAAAAAGTTTATAAAATCTCAATAGTTGTATGTGAGTTAGTACTGTATTTCTTGCTAAAATATCAAGGTGCAGCGAACACCAATCTTCAAATTGGTATTCAAATTGCTTATCGTAGGGGCTGGAGAGATGGCTCAGTGGTTAAGAGCATTGCCTGCTCTTCCAAAGGTCCTGAGTTCAATTCCCAGCAACCACATGGTGGCTCACAACCATCTGTAATGGGGTCTGGTGCCCTCTTCTGGCCTGCAGGGATACACCCAGACAGAATATTGTATACATAATAAATAAATAAATATTTAAAAAAAAAAAAACAAATTGCTTATCGTAGCCTCCTTTAAAAGTTCTCTTGTTCAAAGCTTCATTTCCAAATATAGTTCCCAAGTAAATAAACTTTCTGTCCAACAAGTCGGACTTCCCACTGCTTGTAATATTATTGGAACACAAAGGAGACAAGGTGGTCAGTGCTACCTCATAAACTCAGGAAATGCTTCCAACAAGTGGGCCTTGATTTCAAGCTACGAACTAAACAAATGCATGGCTAGTACCTGGGTGGAAATATGTATTCAGTAGGCACAAGACACCAGGTCCATACGGCCAGTGTCAAATTTGAAAAGTTAGGCTCACTAGAGCTATAGGACCTGAATTCCATTTCCAGAACTCACTCTCTCTCTCTCTCTCTCTCTCTATATATATATATATATATATATATATATATATATATATATATATGTGTGTGTGTGTGTGTGTGTGTGTGTGTGTGTGTGTGTGTGTGTGTGTTTTGTATGTTTTGGTTTTTAGAGACAGGGTTTCACTGTGTAACCCTGGCTGTCCTGGAACCCATCCTGTAGACCAAGCTAGTCTTGAACTCACAGAGGTCCACCTGCCTCCCAAGTATTGGGATTAAGGGGTATGTCACCAGGGCTCATAAAGGTTGGTGTTATGGTTTAGATAAAATGCTGTGGTTCCCTGAGGGGCAGCGGCAGGCCACGAGGGGCAGCCAGGTCCTACCACCCGAGGCCTCTGTGGGTCCCAAGCAGGAGGGAGGCAAGGCAACAAGTGAGAGAGACCTCAGCAGATCAGGAAGCAGCTGGTCCTAAGAGAAACCATGGCAGGTGACCTGAGACAGATAGGCATGCCATGCAGAGAGAGAGTATAGTTTATTCAGTGGGTTATGGAAGGAAAGGAAAAGGGGCAGGAGGAGAGGAAGCCACAGCCACCTCTTCTGAAGACAGACCTCTTCCAAAGAGAGGTTAGGGTTAGGGTTAACCTCTCTTAAAGGGACAATGTATCTTAAAGGGACAGGATAGACTATTACATTCCCATCTCTTTTTTATAATAAAAAGGCAGAAGATTAGGCACAACAAGTTAAAGGAATTGGGATGGTGGATTCTCAAGACTGCTTCCTTGAGGGTGTTGTCTTGGGGGGCAGAACCTGAGAAAACTGGATGCTGGTCACATCCTAGAGTATCTGGTCTCTTTGCTCCTGTCCAGTGTTTGTGGTATGGGAATATAATGGTCTGTCCTGTCCCTTTAAGAGACAAGCCCTGACCACTCCCCCATTCTTCTACCAAGGCAAGAGGATCATCCTTCCCCTTCCAACCTACAGGCTCTCTCTCTGTCCAGTCTCTCTTTGAAAGAGGTAGCTGCACCCTCCATTCCTACCCCCAACTCACCACTCTCTGTTCTCCTTCTCTCTCTCTCTCTCTCTCTCTCTCTCTCTCTCTCTCTCTCTCTCTTTCTCTCCTCCTTCCCTTTCCTTCCATAACCCACTGAATAAACTATACCCAAACCCTCTCTCTGCATGGCGTGCCTATCTGTCTCGGGTCATCCACCATGGCTCCTCGTGGGACCAGCTGACTTGCTGACTGGCCAACGTCTCTCACTCACTGCCTCCCACCCACCTGGGACCCACAGAGGCATTGGTGGTGGGACCTGGCTGCCCCTCATAGCCCGCTGCCACCCCTTGAGGAACTGTGCTGTTTTATCTAAACCATTTCAGTTAGTCTCACAACCATTTCCATACTCTTATAGTGGAAAGAAAGAGCCAATTCCCAGAACTTTTCCTCTGATCTCCAAATGCCATGGGTAGGACATGTATATGTTGTACTTCACACACACACACACACACACACACGCACGAAAATAATTTTAAAGCATTTTAAAATAAAAACTTGAGCTGGAGAAATGATGCCGAGGCAAAGGGCTTATAGTTCAAGAGGGCTAATGGTTATAATTGTGGGGGCAGCACGGCAGCAGGCAGCAAGCATCGTGGCTGGAACGAGAAGCTGAGAGCTCACATCCTTCACCGTGAGCACGAAGCCAAGAAAGCACACAGAAAGTAGGACACGGATATATATAACAACAAAGCCCAACCCTGGTGAGTTCTTCCCGGAAGACTGTCCCTCCTCATGTCCGCACACTGCTACTGATGCTTCAAATACTGGAGCCTATGGGGAGCATTTCTCATTCAGTCCACTATGTCTCACTCCCTGGTCTTCAAAGGCTCGTGGCCATGTGATGCAAAGTGCATTTGGTGCAACTTCAGTAGTCCCTGGAGTCTCTCGGTCTCAATACTGTTTGAAAGCCTACAGTCTCTTCTACAATGCAAAGCATCCCAGAATGTAACTCTCTGGAAAATCAAAAGGTAAATCACTTATTTCCAACATATGACACAGAATTTCCATTACCGTCCCAAAAGGGTGGGAGTGGAACATAGTAAGAAAGTCCTTGACCAAAGCATGAACAGAATAGCAGGACAAAGATGCTCTGCATCTTCTATCAAGTGCTTAGATAGCTCCACCCCTCCAGCGTTCCTGTCCATAGCAAACATCTCTCTCCTGGGCTGGTCCTGCCCCTTAGATGCAGCTCTCCTTGGCAGATTTCTCACGTGTTGACATCTCCAAAATCTTGTGTCCACTGCAAGTAAGCTTCCCTGTCACATCTCCACACACGGGACCTTCATGCAGGGACTCTCTGGCACGTGCTGCCTGGTCTCAGAGGCTCTCTGAAGCCACAGAGGGAGGATATATGATTCCCTCACTCTTGTCTCCTTCATATCTAAAGCCAGCTCCATAGGACAACACAGCCAAGTAAGGCTACAAGCTTAGGGTGGGGCCTTGAATCACATGAACATCAGTGCTTTTTGATTTAGCTGCTTTCTAGGATCAGAAGATTGTTATGGTAAAAATAAAACACTGAAGAGTGGTGGCAGTGGGCAGTGGCACAACCACCCCCTTCCCCCGCTCTTCCCCTTCTCTCCTTACCTTTTTTCCCTTCCATAATTCACTAAATAAATGCCCACTTTCTCTGCATGGCATGCCTATCGCTGTCTCTCACCCACCATGTGGCTCCCTGCCTGGGATCCGCTGACCCTCACAACCCTGTGGGCTATTCGGGGAACTGGGAACTACAGCATTTTACTACTGCAGCTTCTCGTGGCCTCCGTGGGTTCTGCTGCAGCCACTTGGGGAAAGGCGCTGTTTTATTTTTACCATAACAAAGATGCCTTAGGTAGTCTTTTACACGTGGGAGGCTTGGCTAGGTGGGGGTCTTACACAGGTCACCTTTTTCCTCTGTTTCGGGGCAGGACAAGCTTCTCCTCAACCACGCTAATCTTCCACTCTCCAGCAAATGCCTTGGCTGCAGCATTACGCTTCCTAGCGCTCCTTTCTCCACAAACTGTATGGTTCGTCTTGTTTTCTGGCCCAAATCTCCAAACTCTTTCCACAACACCCCACCCAACCATTGCACACCAACGTGGCCAAGTTTATCACAGCAATAGCCTACTCTCAGTACCAATTTCTATTGTGTTTCCTCACAGTCTATATTAAGTTAGCAACTTTCATAAGACTAGAACTTTACATTCTATAATTGTTTGGAAATGAAGCTAATAAAGAAACTGAATTGGTCATTCTGAGGGTAAAAACAGAACAAGTTTGTATCCAGGTGTTAATGCTGTCTCCTGGGAAGGCAAAGAATGGTCACAAGGTGAAATGGGAACCAGAGGGAGCCTAGGAGCAGTCATTGCCCTTGATGAGTTCTAAGGCACTGCAGCCACAAGTTCCTTTTTGCCAGAGATAAGGAGGGCAACACCCTTTTTAGGCAGTAAGAACTTTCTCTGAGCAACCTGAGGGAATGGGAGCTTTGTCTGAATGCCTGGCCTGGGGAAAAGGACTTTGTAGTTTTATCTCTGTTAAGAATGAGCCTTAGAAAACAATTTTTCAATTGAAGTTTCCCTTAGTATCAATAAAAAAAAATTATGACTCAGTATATTCAAATAGCTTAAACCCAACAAAGTTTGGGAAGACAAGGAGGTTAAACATGCAGTTTTTGAGCCTGAATAGACCTTGAACAAGGAAGTACGTTTTTAAAAAAACATTAGTTAATATTTTTAATGCTTTGACCTTTCAATATAGTTTTTTACATTGTTATCCTCCCATTACAAAATTTTTCCCATTGTTATTTTACAGTTGCAGTTTTGCCTATGTTGTGAATCTCAATTCAAACATCTGACATACAAGTGGTCCCAGACTACCCCTGTACAACCCACAAAAGATTGAGATTCATAGGCTTGGATGCTGTTCCAAACCCTCTGTCAAACTGTCTAGGTCATGTCTTCCACATCACAAGAAATGAACATTTCCATTTCTGGTTAGTTTTTGGTGCTTACGGCTGTGACCCTAATTTTTAGCCTTTTAAGTTCAAATATTAACAATAAAACATTTTATAAGTACAGACGTCCCACAGTCTTATAAATTTAAGTATTTTTAAAACTTTTTTAAAAAATTAAAATCTCGGGGCTGGAGAGATGGCTTAGCTGTTAAGAGCACTGATTGTTCTTTCAGAGGTCCTGAGTTCAATTCCCAGCAACCACCTGGTGGCTCACACCCACCTATAATAAGACCTGGTGCCAACTTCTGGCCTGCAGGGACACATGCAGGCAGAACATTGTATAAATAATAAATAAATCTAAAAAAAAATAAAATCTCTTAAATGTCTTCCTGCAATATCAAAAATAAAGTACCTCTTTGGCCCCACCCTCGACAGTACATACATAGCCTGTCTTTTAGATCTCTGCCTGCTCCATTTCACTGTAGCTGGTGCTTTGGGTGACTATAACTGAGCACTGGCATTTTGAAAACTATTAAGGTTTATTCTTGTAACTGCACATTCTTTGGGACTCTAGTCCTGCCATACATTTGTAAACCTCAGCTGTTTCCCATGATCCCTTTATGTCTGTATGACCATTATCACCTGGGTGACACTTAACAAAGTCTAGCTGGCAGAACAAGGTAATTTTTGAGTATAAAAACATTGAGGTGCAGCTTTAAGACTTTAAATCATATATATATATATATATATATATATATACATATATATATGTATATATATATATATAAATTTTAAATCTTGTTTTCAGAGCGGGACATGAGTCATCATGCAAAAATCTACCCCAGTCCAAACTGTCTTAGAGATAGATCTGTTGCTGCCTCCTAGTTAGGCCCCCTCCACGTGGTCACCTTTACTCAAGATGGCGCAGAAATCATCTGGCATCCATTTGTTTTCTAGCAAAATGGCGATCTAAAATCCAAAATGCAATTATGCCTTATGATTTCTTTAAAATTACCCATGCATAGATTTTAAGTTATCAGTTCCTAGTGTTATTAACTTTTAACTAGTTTTATTTAATTTTAACAGATTTTTTTTATCATATCTAACAAAATAAACCTATAAGTCTGAAGCTACAGAAGGTTCTCATGAACCAAGTTCAAATTTTTTGACTGTTCTGTTTTGTTTTCTTCTCCTAGTCATTGTGTCGGGGGCTCAGACGGACAGGGTGACAGAGGAAACTTTTAAATAAGCATGGGTCTAGAGAAGGAAGGGTCATAATCCAGCTCTAGAGCCAGCTTTTCAATAAAGAACAGACCAAAAAGTCATCTGAATTTTTGTTAACCCAAATCTTAAATCTAACCAGAGCTTAGAGATAAATTCTGAAGTTAGGCCTGTAATGTGGCCACAGCAATAACGGGTGGCAGAGACAGCAAAAACACCCAAGCCATTTCTGTCTCAGCTCCATGCTTGCAAGAAAACTTACACAAACTTTTCAACAAAACAAGCATATTCAGTATTTTCGGGTATGAGAAACCACAGCTCACATCCCCTTCTGACCATCTATAACTTTTTTTGTTTGTTTGTTTTTTGTTTTTTCAAGATAGGGTTTTGTTGTAGCTTTGGAGCCTATCCTAGAACTCGCTCTGTAGACCAGGCTGGCCTCAAACTCACAGAGATCTGCCTGCCTCTGCCTCCCAAATGCGGGGATTAAAGGCATGTGCCACCACCACCCAGCCCTTTAATCCATGTTTTCTCTCTTCATTCTTTCAGTCTCCTGTTTTCTCCCTCACTTTCCAAACAACATACCAAAGTCTTTCTTGCTTCTCAGACAATATAAAAAAACTCTTACCAAAGTCTTTTTTATGTTTTCCTTCAGTAGTATATAATATATTGTATGGTTACAATATTTTAAATAACAGAAACATGCATATACTATAACAAAAATAACTTTAAATTTACATCAAAATCCTGTACCAGCGTGAAACATCTGAGACTAGGAGTAGATTTTTTTTCATACTCTAACCAATAGTAATTTGTTACCAGCCCCTCTAAATGGTGACATATATTTATAACCCATCAGATCTGAATGACCAAAGCAGCTCTGGTGGAGGGAAGTCTGACTATAGTGTCACAACAGGTCACTGCAGCTTAATACCTATAGCCAGTGACTGTGACTCATTACTTTTTGCCCGCAGAGCCAAACCTTGGCCAGGTTTGGCCAGAAATCGAGACCCACAGCCCCAAGGGCAGGCTGAGGAAACCCATCCACCACTGAGGAAACCCATCCACCGGCATGGGATGGGGCAGGGTGGCATGCAGCATGGGGGGTTTAAGGAGAAAACCTGCAAAGGCGAAGTGGGTGCAGTCAGATTAGGCATAAGGAAAGGCTTAACCCATGGGAGAGGGGGGTCATCGACTCGGTCAATGAGACCCTGGAAAGTCACAATGTAATGAATCTGGTCCAGGTTTCCTGTGCGAGGTGGGAAAACAATGTTCTCAACCTTAGGAAAAGTCAAATTCAGGTGTAAAGATCCCAGGGGCCAGCCCACGTTGAAAGAGGACCATTTGGAAGAACAGAAAATGACCCATGGTCTGTCCATTCAAGTCAGTTATCAACAGAGATACAAAGATAGAATACACAAGACCGACAAACAGAACAGTTAGACAGAGGGTCCAAAACAGACTCCCATAGGTACCAGATGGTATGGTTTGTGGAGAGCCCAGAGATTCAGCCTCAACAAGATCAAACACCATACCAATGGGACAGGAACCATTCAGTAAGGCGACCTGATCCCCAGAGACTTCAGGTTTAGAGTTACAGACGGGCCCCACTGGGTCCCTGATGGGATGGTCTCAGATGAGACACCCCCATCCAGACGAGAAAAGGGGACATCCCTCAGGTTTGCCCTAGGGATGTCCATCAGGGCAAATTGACCTATTCAGATTCAGATTCAGAGATTAACGCTGACAAAAACAGAAGATAGACAGACAAGACTTTAAACACAGATAGACTTATTGCGGTTGATCAGAATAAACCTTCGGGTTTGGGGGTCCTGATGGGGGTCTCAGGGGATCCCGGACGAGCCCCCAGATGTTATGTCCAGTCTGTGGAGACCCCAAAAGACCACCAGAGAGACCAACTCACTGAAATGCAAAAGCAAGGTCTACGTGTATAAATGTTCAAGCCAGCAAGGACCTTGTCAGCACAGCGGTGAGAAAAGTACCCCGCCCTATTAGAGGGCGTTATTTAAAGGCAAAACCCAGAAAAGTTACATTAGCAGAGTGTGGGGTGATGGGTTCAATCCTGATTGGCTCGTGTCTAGGGACTTTTCACAAATTTCATTTTCAAACCTTGCTTGTTGTTTGTTAATTTTTCTTATCAACTGAACTTTGGGTGAGGATATTCTAAGGTTGTGTGAGCTTTCCAGATGGCTACCCTGTTACTTTTGCCCCTAGCCATTTCTGAGGACTGGAATGTTTTACAGGAAATAACTTACACAAGACACAAGATGGAGGCAGAGGACAAAATAGAGGAACTTTGGTTCTTCCCTACCTTCTTCTTCTTTTTTTTTTAAAAATAAAGCCAGAATAGTCACTATCAGACCTTCAGTTGACCTTAGGACCTAAGCAATGGGCAATCCAGAAGTCCCTAAATTCCATATCCTTCTGCCTGTACCTATTTCATAGTGGGGTAGTGGTAGAGACAGGGTTTCTCTGTGCATCCCTGACTGTCCTGGAAATCGCTCTGCAGACCAAGCTGGTCTGGAACTCAGTGCTCCACTTGCCTCTCTGCCTCCTGAGTGCAGAGATTAATGGCATTTGCCACCACCGCCTGGCCTGACTGTACCTTTAACACACTGGGATTCCAAGTATCAGTCAGGAACATAGGACTCTTGCAGTTGGGCCACAAGCCTGATTATTACTTTGTTATGAGCCAGAAAAAAAAATCACTTGTGGTTCCCCACTGAAATTTTTTTTAATATTTATTTATTATGTATACAATATTCTGTCTGTGTGTATGCCTGCAGGCCAGAAGAGGGCACCAGACCCCATACAGATGGTTGTGAGCCACCATGTGGTTGCTGGGAATTGAACTCAGGACCTTTGGAAGAACAGGCAATGCTCTTAACCTCTGAGCCATCTCTCCAGCCCCTCCCCACTGAAAATTTTAAACAGCGAATAACATATTCTTTGTTGAACATAATAGATATATAATGTTCTTTGACTATACTCGGTCCATTATCTTCTCTCATATCCCCTTTAGCTCTCTTTTTCTGCCTTCTACTGCCCCCTACTTTCATGTCTTTTGTTACTGTTGGTGGTGGTGGTGGTAGTGGTGGTGGTGTGTACGTGTTATGTATGTTGGCAAGATCTGGTGTAGCCCAGGCTGGTGCCAAGTTTACTATGAAACCAAGGTTAACGTTCAGCTTTTGATTCTTCTGCCTCTACTTTCAGGTTCTGGGATTTGCCAACATGCCCAGTTGAACCCACATTCTTGAAGTTGGCCCACAAACCTAATTGCTAAAACTTGAGGTTTATTTGACAAATGAATATTCAGAAGTTCTAGAAGAATTCTTAGAAGAAATTGCCCAGAAATACTTTTTTTAAAAAAACATTAAAAAGCAACAGATAATAAGTGTCAAGAAGTTAGGTGAGTAAATATCTTTAAAACACAAGTCCAAGAAATACTTGCTAGCCAAGCCTTGTGCTTCATGAATGTAACTCCAGCTATTCAGGGAGAGTAGAGTACAGAAAGTTCCAGGTCTTATTTGACTATGAATTGACGTCAAGTCCACCCTTAGTGACATCTCAATCTTAAAAAGTAATAGTCAGATAGTAGTGGTCCAAACCTTAAATCCTAGCACCTGGGAGGCAGAGGCAGGTAGATGTCCGAGTTTGACAAAAGCCAGCAGAGTGAGTTCCAGAAAAAAACATTATACTGATTATATTAAAGGCTGAGTGTGTAACTCAGTGCTGAAGCCCCTGCCTAGTGTAACTGAGTGTGTAACTCGGTGCTGAAGCCCCTGCCTAGTGTAACTGAGTGTGTAACTCGGTGCTGAAGCCCCTGCCTAGTGTAACTGAGTGTGTAACTCGGTGCTGAAGCCCCTGCCTAGTGTAACTGAGTGTGTAACTCGGTGCTGAAGCCCCTGCCTAGTGTAACTGAGTGTGTAACTCGGTGCTGAAGCCCCTGCCTAGTGTAACTGAGTGTGTAACTCGGTACTGAAGCCCCTGCCTAGTGTAACTGAGTGTGTAACTCAGTGCTGAAGCCCCTGCCTAGTGTAACTGAGTGTGTAACTCAGTGCTGAAGCCCCTGCCTAGTGTAACTGAGTGTGTAACTCAGTGCTGAAGCCCCTGCGTAGCATGTGGGAAGCCCCCATGGTTCAATCACAGTGACAAGGGCCAAACACTTTTGTTAGTTTGGAAGGTTCTTTTCTCTTCAAATGTGCATTGATATTTTGCCACTCCTTGAACTAGAGTTTAGACCGTTTGTGAGCTGCCATGTGAGAGCTGGAAATTGAACCCCGGTCCTCTGGAAGAGCAGTCAGTGCATAAATCACTGAGCCATCTCTGCAGCCCCGGAATTCATTTTCTGAGATAAAGAATATTGATAGATGATATGCCTGTATGCGTCAAAAGATGCAGCATGTTTATTAATTTTATTCTCTTCATTTCTCATTTTATTCTATTACTCTGTATGCGTTTTTATGTGGGTCACATGATAAACTGAATCCCCAACTGTTTAAAAATGCTCCTTGAAGCAGAATCATACCTTGTGAGTGAGGGCTTGAGGTGACGTTCATCAATCTAATTCGGAAAAAAATACACAAATCGGAAACCCGGCAGAGTTCAGACTCTGCTTTTGTCCTTGAAGCCACCTGCCTAACGACAGGTTGAGGAGGAACTGCCGCCAATTCAAAGGTTTGAGGCCACCCTAGGCCACAAACCAAACCCACGCCCCCCACCCAGAAAGCAAAAACTTGTTCTTGCTTCTGGAGTCTTTTCTTCCATAAACAATATTCATCTGACGTGAAGAGAAGGCTGTAAAAATATCTATGGGCCCATGCCCCGCAGGCCCACAAGCCACAGCCTTCTCCTTCAGTGGCTCCCTCCCCTGTGCCAACGATCAGAACCGCCTCTCGGTACCTAGCCCCTCCCCTGGGCCCGCCTAGAACGCCTCTAGCCCCGCCCAGAACGTCCCTGTCCAAGGATACGCCCCGCCCCTCCCCGCCCCCTGGCCTAAGGCCTCCGCGGCGGCCTAGGCTCTCAGCGCTTGCTCAGTGCGGGCCGCGGCGCGAGAGGTGGCGGAGGCTGCGGCTCAGCCATGGCGTCGGCCGCACTGGGCAGCTCGTCGAGCCCGGCGTCCCCGGCCGTGGCCGAGCTCTGCCAGAACACCCCGGAGACCTTTCTGGAGGCCTCCAAGCTGCTGCTCACCTACGCCGACAACATCCTGAGGTGCAGCCGGGGCCCTCGAGCCCGGAGGGCCGCAGGCGGGCGGGGCCGCCGGCACTCGGGCCTGAGGCGGGGCGGGCAGGGCGATGTGAGCTCGCCGAGGTTGTCACTGCAGGATCTCCGGCTCTGTGACCCAGCCCGAGTGCGGGCTAAACGTTCACGCCGCGTTTGGTGGTTGAAACCTTTGTAGTTTAAAGTTACGAACTTCAGATGGATTTCTGGGCTTTACTTCCACCCAATTCCGTAAGAGTTTTGAAGGCCACCACACCGGAGAAGTCGCGTCCCGTTCAGAGGGCAGCACTCTCCGCGGCTGCTCCGCACGGGGTCGGCGCTGGAAGTTGGAGTCAGCCCCCTGCTGCAGCTCTTTTGGGAAAGGCCTACGGGAGGGGGCGGACGGTGGTGGTTAAGGAGGTTAAGGTGTTGACTGACGTCACGCCCCCGGGCGCCGGCTCTCCCAAGTTCATGGTCGCGAAGTCCCTAGGAATTCTCAGCTTCACGGCTGGACGTGTCCTGTGGCCCAGTTTCAGAGGATGACTTGGAAAGGGTGGTCTGAGACAGGGTGCTGCCCTATATAGCCCAGGCTGGCATGAGACTTGCTCTGTGGCCCGGAACTCATGCCAGTCCCCTTCTTGACTTTCCGAGTGCACAGATGACAGGTGTGAGCCGCCCTAGGTAACATTAGTGATTTGAAAGTCAATCGGAGAGAGAACGTAGGTGATTATGTGCCGTATGTCATGCAGCATTAAGCCTGCTCACAGCTACGTAACTGTGACCTGCATGACCATCACCACCCTCTTCTGTGACACCTCAGCTTAAACTCTTCCGCTGTGACACCTCAGCTTAAACTCGTCTACCCTGCCATCTCCCAACACCTCAGAGTACAAGATGCCCATAGACTCTGAAGGAACGCATAGGGTGACATGATTCTCTGGGACCTATGGCTGAGATCGCCTCCTGAATTCTTAAGTCCCCGACCCCACCCCCTGTACGGAAAAGAGGGGTGGATTAGCGAAGAAGGTTCTGCTTTCAGTACCCTCAAACCAAAGGTGCTGCCGTCAGAGAGTGCTTGAAGGCTTGCTGTGTGGAGACAATGATTGCGATCTGAGCCCTCATCATGAATGTTTACTAAACTTCTAAAAGAAACTGGGCTTCATCTTACAGCCTTCAGCCTTGGCTGTGGCTTGTAGTTCTGATCCTGAGCTTTTATCTAAAAAGGAAATTAGGAGTTGCTAACTCAAATGCTTCAGACTGATATGAGAAATTGCTCTCTTAGTTTGTTGTCAACAATAGTGACCTTGTGTTCTCAGAATTCAAAGTCTGGCTCGGCTGGGCACGGTGTCCCATTCTCCACATCCAGTGACTTCCTAACTCTTCCTGGGCCCTGGCCATACTTCTTTCATTTGACCAGAGAAAAATCAGGTTTCCGTTTCCATGGCTTTTTTTTTTAATCCACTAGCAGCAAGGTGAAAGCACTTTTGAAAACATATTGTCCCACCATCTCCCCTGACCTCAGAGTCTCAGGATGGTTTATAGAATGGAATTGCAAATAAAAATTTCATTAGCACATTTTTAAACTGATACTTGTTGCTGTAATCTCCAGTGACACAATCCTTTAAAATTTCTGCTAGAGTGATATGTACTATCTCCCCAGCAGTATTACATCTAATTAAACTACAGGAAGAAACGTGAGCTAATTTGTATGCAAAAGATGCCCCCCCCCCCAGTTTCAGATAAGGTGAGCTTGCTATCTACTTTCTCAAAAGCAAAACAGAACAGCTCTGTATCAGTTTCACTGATGTCACAGGTGGGCTGTTTGCTAATTTGATTCATGTGCCCAACTTTGGCCTGGAATTTGACATGTTATCTGAGAATGATCTTAAGCTACTTACCCTCCCACCTATACCTCTAGATTACAGGCATGAGCTGTCACACTTGGTGTGATGAGCTGCTAGAGACCGAAACCACAGCCTCCTGAGTGCTAGGCGAGCACTCTACCACCGGAGTGTATTCCCAACCCTTCATTCATTCATTCATTCATTCATTCATTCGTTCATTCTTTAATATACATATTTGATAGTCCACTAACTTTGTTTACAAAGCAGAGACAGTTATTATTGACTATGCTGGAAGAACCAAGACTCAAAAGTAGTTTCTTTGTTCAAAGAATACTAATATATTTGGGAGAAAGACCAGTTCCAAGATAGCGTTTATGTTTCTGTAGTTATACTTGGATATTAGGAGATACTGGGGAGAGGTTTGGTCAGGTAGGACCAATTGATGGAGTAGCAGAGAACATTTATGTGAGGTGATGGGCAAAGGGAACTTAGGGTTCCTAGAGTACAGTTTCTTGAGGAATAGCATTAGAAGAAATGGGCATTAATTGTGGTTGTGAAGTCATTTTGTAATCATCGCCCTAAATGCCGATGGAATGGAGACAGACATTGTCAGCAGTTCCCAATTTTCAGTGACAACGTAAGAAGCAATAGAAGACAGATAATAAAGCTGACTTCTAATTTTTAATGTATTTGCCATTGACACATAGAGAAATTGAATGTGAGTCTTGAGGGCTGGTGAGTTTGTTGGCAGCTTGTGTGGTGGAGTTTGTTTAGACTTTATACCACAACAGTAAGTTTTAATTCTCGTCCACTTTTTTAAAGTGTAACCATAGGCAATTTAAATATAATTTCCAAGTTTGAGTTTCCTTACTTATAAAAGGGAAGAAAAATATTCTATTCTAGGATTGTATCATAAAATAGAAATAAAGGACATGGCACACACATAGCTACTACTGAGGTTATTATAATTATTATTATTTCTGTTAATTGGTTTACCACTTTGGTGGGCTTTTTGATTGGATTTGATCTTTGGAATTTCATGGAATTTCATGCATGTTTGTAGTGCACCGTTTACTCTTCCTTCCCTTCCCTGTCATCACCCCCTCTGTTGTACAAGTCCTTTCCCCACATTCATGGATTTTTGTTTGTTTTTTCTTGTGTCTCACTGGTGGGTTTTCAGTTGGTTGGTCGGTTGGTTTTTGAGAGTTGTTTTTGTTGTATTTTTGAGAGAGTTTCATTGTGTGGCCAGAGGTAGCATGTTGAGGTTACAGGCATACACCACTGTACTTTGATAAGTGTGCAGTGTTTGGTTGTAAGAACAGTGGATGGTAGAGGTGGGACAGTGATAGTTCCTGTATCCTTTAAGGCCCAGACCCTGCTTCCAAAAAACCAGGGGGAGGGGGATTATGACTTTTCTTACCTGATTCAAATACAAAAGCAAATGTTATTTTTTTGAAAATTAAATAACTTGGTAGACAACCACGAGAGTAAAACAACTAGGAAGACAAAATGTTTTCCAAGTGACAGTTGAGCAAGTACAAGAAATTCTGCTGCCTTCTCAAGATTCCATTCTTTTAAAGTCATCAGAAACCAGCCATTCAGAAAATGGTCCAAGAAAAGATACAAGATAATTGCTAACAAGTGAAGTAAATGTTACAGCTTGCAAAAATATTTAATAGATAACAGAGGTGTTGAGGGGTGGGAACCATCAAAGTGTGACAACAAACACAGAAAAATCTGCAGAGAAAATTAAGTTGTTGAAGAATCAAGCAAAAATTAAGGTCAGTGCCCACAGTGCAATTGACGTGGAAGGACCAACTCTTGGGCTTGGTCTATGCTTAAACTCATGAGGGTTTGCTTAGCATTTTTAATTTTTTAAAAGAAGCATGTGGGTTGGGCAAGCAGCTAGAAGGCTGAGACAAGGAGAATTTTGAGTTTGAGGACCGCCTGGGTGAAGCAAAGCAAAAAGAAAATAGTCTGGGAACTAGATATGACCATCATTGCTAGACTCTTTTTATACTGCAATAAAAACCATTAAAATACATGATGATCATATAGATCTCTAGATAATATTGGGAAGGTTAAAATTGCTGTGTTTTAAAAGTAGGATATACAATTGTGGTAGCACTGATAATGTCTGTCACCTTGTGGCATATATCATGAAAAGTCTCAGTTATCTGCAGTGAGCATTGATAAATGTTGGGGTCATTTTATAATTTAGTTTTTGTTTGTTTAAATGGTATGACATAGATCGCAGGGTTGCTGAGCATTCTGTGGTATATAAGGAATCTCCCCTCAGCTGTGGTCTGAATGTTGTGGTGTCAAGATTGAGAAACCCTGGCCTAATACATAGAATAAATGTAGAGAAGATAAACTGCCCTTAGCTTTGATCAGTCTATGCATGCTTCTGAAATCATATGTGGATTTTTTAAAACTTTCAGTCCTTTGTGAACCTACAACTTTTGTAGAATATAGTGGAAATCTCATGGTATTGTCAAACTCTTATAAATAAGTCCTTGACCATTCGGTCTTGCATGGACGAGAGTTTGTAGACCACACTAATGCACAATAGTTAAGCAGTACTGCTTCAGCTTTGTCCTTAAATATTCGTGTTTTCCTTTTATTACCTTACTTCCTACACTAAAAATACATTTTGAACTGAGGTAGAAACTAATAGTAAAAACAGTCTTGCTTTAGGGAGAAAAGGAAGCTAAGTGACCATTAAGGTTCCTGCTGTAAGCAAAGCTTCTTTAGCCCAGTTTCAGTTCACAAAGATTTCTTAATCACTGTTTTTGTGCCAGGAACCATTGTAGTGATGGGATCCCTCCGAAGAAGCAAAGGTCTCTACTTTCTGCCTGGAGCTACTGTCAATTATTTTCTTTTAGAAACTTAAAAGACTCAAAAGGTATTTAATTGTAACAGCACAGAATTAAAATGTCACTCAATTTCCTATGGCAGCATTAATACTGTCATCCATTAAGTTGGCCAATAGAAGTGGTACAGAGGTAAAAATCATAGAATTGAACTGCTTGTCTGGACTGCTCGCTCTTTAAAGTTGGAACCTTTACTGCCATGTATGAGCGCAGCTGATCCGAAATGTGGAAAGAAACATATATAAACTCTTAAAAAGATAAGTTGCCTCATATTATCTATTATATTTTCTTTATTTTTTATCAGAAACCCCAATGATGAAAAATACAGATCCATCCGTATTGGAAACACAGCCTTTTCTACTAGACTCTTACCGGTCAGAGGAGCTGTTGAGTGTTTGTTTGAAATGGGCTTTGAAGAGGTAAGTGTGTAAGGCTTTCTTCCCCTTCTGCATGTGCAAAGCAGTCAGCAGTGCCGATGAATAGTTGTTTGAATGAAGTATTATTTTTAATTAATTGATCATTTTGAAAACGTGTAGAACTTCTTTTTACCTGTTAGACATTTTAAAAATATAATGAAGTCAGGATATAAATGTAACAAGTTTCCTGAGTTAGGAATTCTTACAAGTCTCAATGATTTAGAATAAAGAGGGTCGAATAATGTGCCCCTTCTGTCTTGTCGCAAGCACTGGCTCTGTGAGTGCACAGTGGATCCTAGGGATCATCGTAGTCTACAGTAGGAGGTAGAAAATGTGAAACAAATCCAGAAAAGACGAGTTTACTTGCCCCACAGAATGATTTTCTTCTCTGACAGGAATCTCAAAGTCTTTTACCATTTTATTTCACAAGAAGAGTTTGGTGTTTCCATCCCCTCAAACCTTGTGGCAGAGATAACACAATACACATAGTTATCAGAATTGTGAATGTTAGCCAGGCATGCTGGCATATCCAGTAGTCTTACCTACTTGGGGGGAAACAGACTGGAAGATTGTGAGCTCAGGGCAGCCTGGATTACATACTCAGACTCTGTCTCCAAAAGACAGAGGATTCAGAATCTTCTATGTTCCCCTATGTGATATGTAGGATTTTGGAAGTTGAGCAGGACTGCAGGGCCGGTGGCATTCTGAGGCAGCATCATAGACATTGTCTGCCCTTCCTAACCGAGTTCTATTGCACACCACGAGGATGCAGCAGTGAAGCAAGTTAATATAGCCCCACCTCACCGAGAGCGTGTGTTCTAATAGTTAGAGAGCATGAAAGCGGCTACAAGTGCGAAGGAGAAAAGACGGTGCTGTGCTCACTGCAGTTAGAGTTGCAGTCACTGCAAGTGCGAAGGAGAAAAGACGGTGCTGTGCTCACTGCAGTTAGAGTTGCAGTCACTGGAGCAGTCAATGACCAGGGAAGGCCTCAGAGGAGGCGAAGGTGAGCGACAAGAAACCACTCAGTGCCTGAAACTCAGTTCACACAGAGGACTGGCTTGTGCTAAGGGCTTCTAGCTGTGGTAGCTGTGAGACAGAAAATAGCTTTAGGGATCAACAGACCAGGGAAAGACTTGAGTGAGAGAGGAAGCCTCGAGGTTAATCTTGATTATCAATTTGATTAGATTGATAAACACCTGGGGAGTTTAGTAAAACACATCTATCTCTTATCAATGGGAGTATTTCCAGGGACAATTCAGGACTTTTTTCCTAAATGAATGGTTGAATCCCTCCCTGGAGGGATTAATTAAAAAGGGTGGAACTACAGAGGTGGGGCCTCAGTGAAGGAAGTAGACCTCTTGGAACACTGCTGTGGATGCTATCTCTTACCCCGGCCTCTTCCCTATCGCTGCTTTGGTATACTCTGTCTTTCTAGAGAGGCCTCTCCCACCACGTGGTCCTACTACCTTGATATTCTGTCTAGCCGTAGGCCCGGAAACATGTTGCCAAGTGACAGGGACTGAACCCGCTGAACCTAAGCCAAAATAAGTCCGTACTCCTTTAAATTGTTTGTCAGATATTCTGTCACAGAGATGAGAAATGGAACTAATATTGAGGCCATATTTTAAGTAGGGAAGAATATTTTCAAATATGTTAGTTATTGCAAAGAGAATATTCTGGATAATCTGGAATGCAGGCAAGGGATGGTACAGGAAAAGCAGTTGAGCTTGCTAAACCAGTTTAAGAATGCCTGGCAGTGGTTATGTGAATAGTGGAAGAACCTTTATCTGCTCTGTCTCTGGTGTTCCTAGCTCCAGAGGATTGCTATTGCAGTGCAGATAGTAGGCTAGAAACATTTGTTGAATGTTGCTGGTGGTAGAGAGGTGAGAGCTAGATGCATTCAGGAATTACGTGTGTATACCTGTGTAGAGGAACCAATAGGTCTTAATGAATTAGAAGTCTGTACAAGGGAAAAGGAAGAAATTGGGGCTATCATGGTTTAGATTTCAGATACTAAGTCGATAATAGTACCACTAAATGAGATGGGAAAAACTTGGAAAGTGGCAGCTTTTAAGGGAGAAAGCACTGCTCGACTTTTGGTTTGACTACTTTGCTATTAAATACTGTCTAAGTAGAAATATTAGTAAGTTGAATAAGGTAAGTCCACAACTCAAAAGAGATCAGGCCAGGATTCTAAAGCATGGTATCATCTGATTACAGATTTAAAAAAAAAAATCTGAATGTAGAGAATTTCCAGCAATAAAGGGAGAAAAAGGAGATCACTGCTGATTTTGTACAAGGAAATGAAGACTCAAAATTAGGCAGGCAATTAAAAAAACTTAGTAATTGACATGTAGAAGCTGTATTAGTTTCTCATTGTTGAAGTGTCACAGGTTCAAGGGAATCATATTTGTCTTTCACTTAGCAAATATTTGTGTGCTAGGTAGGGTAACCCTCTGACCAAGGACTGTATTAGTTTTGTCCCTAAATGTCCCACACCCAAAGAAATGCATCAGTTGTCAGGCATTCATTGTGGTTGGGTCTCCTCCATGCCAGATAACAAACTACTCTGAAACTTGGAATAGTATTTGATGTAAATGGAGTCACACTGTCCTATTAAAGTGAAATTATAGTTGCTTTCTGCCAGTCTTTAGACTTCACACTTCAGGACAGATCTGAAGTAACTGTTTCATCATTGTGACTGAGTTGTAAGATGGGCCAATATAGCTGAACACATTAGGAGTTTTGATAGGCTTTTAAGTTGAAAGGTACATCTGATGTTTACCCTGAAATTTGCAAATGTATATTAAAATCCTGAAAATTATGAGTGAGGTTGAGGAAGACTGGGATCCAAACATCTTTTTGACCCTGTAGTTTAGTGTAGTAGGGCCATTCTTAGCTGGAAGTCAGATCTGTCCTCTATCTGCATTCTCTTTCCCATCTTGGTAGGGATGAAGCATAGTAAATCTGGCAGATTTGTTCAGTTTTCTAAAACACAGTTCTGGTCTTTAATTGTCCTAGGCTAGATTTGCTAAACAATCCTGCAGTGAGAATTGTCTTGGGAAAAATATTTCAATAAGCAGGTTTGTTCAATCTTAGAATTCTTCATTTCTTAAAATATTCTTGGATCTTTACATATAGCCTGTCATTTTGACCTTTTGTGAAAATGTGCTATAGATTAAAGATTTTTTTTTTTTTTGTTTTTTCGAGACAGGGTTTCTCTGTGGCTTTGGAGCCTGTCCTGGAACTAGCTCTGTAGACCAGGCTGGGACATATTGGCCATAGGTATCATTTTTAGGATTGGGTAGAACCACACTTCTGTCCTCTTGGGACTCTGAGGTGTGGACTGAGATGTAGATCAGTTACCTGGGTACTCCATGCATAGCCAAATATCCATCAGTTCCCTGTTGGCCACAGAGTTCAGTTTCAGTTCCATTCCTCCACAGACTACCATCTGCATTTCCAGTACTGCCTCACGAATACCAAGTCACCAGAAGGTTTCATTTGTGGGAACCAGATGGTATTTATAGATGTGAAGCATTTCCCCCTTTTTAAAAACTTTTGTTATTTGAATTTTTTGTTTGTTTTCTTTAACAGCCTGTCCTGAAACTCAGTGTGGCATCCAGGCTGGCCTCAAACTTGTGATTTTGCTGCTTTGGCTTCCCCAATACTGGGGTTACAGATGGATTTTTGTTTTTTATTGACATGTACTATTTTGTACATGTCTGAGAGATCCTATGTGATATCTTGATATATGTATATACATGAGGTAAGGATCAAATCAAAGTAATTGGGATGTCCATCATGGTGAGTACATTTAAAATCCTGCTTGGAGATAAAACTGCATAGTTGTCACTACATGCACTCTGCTATACCCAAAACATACCAGAACGTTCTCCAGCTGTAGTACTGTGCCCAACTTCTCATACCTGTCCCTCTCCCCGTCTCTAGTATTTACTGTTCTTCACTGCCTTTCTAAAGTTGAAAAGGGTGAGCCATCTCTGTTGTAGATGTTCTGTTTGCTTGTCCTTTTCCAACTATTGGCAGAAGCTTGTAGGTTTTGGTTTCTGTCCGACTGGGATGGGGTCAGTCCTAACAAAACAATTGAGGTCATTGCAGTTTGAATCCATGATTGAGCAATTATTGGGTAGCACAAGTTAGGTTATTCAACTTTTTTGAGCCTTTGTATTTTCATATAAAATGTATGTTAATGGTAAAATTAGAGCCTTTCAGATGGTTCTATTGGAGAGAATGTACATGAAATTCTTGCATAGTACCTAGATGGGATCAACACCATGAGTGGTAGAAATTAATTTTCACAGGTAATATGTTTAGTACCTGAAGCATCATGGACATTTTGAAAATGGATTCTGTGCAATGAAGTTTTCTGTTCTTATTAATTCCAGCAGCTTCCCATTACCAGGGAAGTAGTTGTTTTCAGTTATTTTAATGTGTGATCTGCAGGTGTCTTAAGGTTACTGTCGTTGTGGTGACCAAACACTGTTACCAAAAGCAATTTGAAGAAAGGGTTTATTTTGCTAACACTTCCATATCACAATTCATGATTGTTGGGGCTAGAACTTAAACAGGACAGGAACCTAAAGGCAGGAGCTGGTGCTAAGGCATGGAGGAGTAGCTGCTAAACCAGCTTAGAATTCAAGACCATAAGCCCTGGGGCATCCCCACCAACAATGAACTGGGCCCTCCCCCATCAGTCACTAATTGATAGAGTGCTTTTCAGGCTTGCCTAAGGCGAGCTTATGGAGGTGTTTTCTATATCGGGGTTCCCACACTCAGATGACTCTAGCTTTTGTCAAGTTGACATAAAACTATCTAGCCTAAGCTTTGGCTACTGTGTGTGGTGACAACCTTTAATCACATTACAGTTGGTAGAATTACTGTTTGCCACTGTTACTTCTCAGCACCTTGAAACTTAGTTAGATATATTTTCATTTCACCTTTTTTCTTGGTTTACAATTTACTATTTTGAATTAGGAGTCTTGTGTAAGTATATATTAAAGCAATCTGTGCTATGAATAAGCACTTAATTAATGTCAACAAATACTACTTATTTTCTTCTGTTTTTGTTCAGAGAACTTTTCTATTCCTGTTAATAATCTGTAGGTTTGTTTGTTTATTTATTTGTTTATTTGTGGTAGTTGGGGGATGCTGGAAAGATGGCTTACCTGTTAAGAGCGCTTGCTGCTCTTACAGAGGACCTGAGTTTGATTCTCATTGCCTACATACAGAAGCTCACAAAGGCCTCTAGCTCTAGTCCTATGAGATTCAATGACATCTTTGGGTCTTTGTGTGTACATGCACATACCCACACACAGATACATATATACTTAAAAATTAAGTACATCTTTAAAGAAAAAAAAAACCTCTAATGCCAGGCGTGATGGTACGTTCATTCAGTCAAGAGTCAGAGGCAGGGCCGGGCGGTGGTGGCGCACACCTTTAATCCCAGCACTAGGGAGGCAGAGGCAGGCAGATCTCTGGGAGTTCGAGGCCAGCCTGGTCTACAAGAGCTAGTTCTGGGACAGGCACCAAAGCTACAGAGAAACCCTGTCTCAAAAAACCAAAAAAAAAAAAGTCAGAGGCAGACAAATCTTCATGAATTCGAGGCCCACCCAAGCTACATAATGAGTTCTAGAGTAGCCACGGCTACACAGTGAGACCCTAAATTTAAAAAAAAAAAGAAAGGAATGAATGAATGAATAAATCTATAGTTTGAGGCCAAAAATGTCACTTGTGGGTAGAGAACTTGCCTAGTGTGTGTAAGACCCCTAGCATTACAAAAAAATTACATCCACATTTTCAAATTAACTGTCAGTGTATACTTTCAACTGTTCTTGGAAAATAGTGGACCAAAACACACTTCTTATGTAACTATTTTCTAAAACCTGGGTTTAGAAATTGTCATGTAATTTTTATTAAAAAAGTTTTAGTAATAATTGTATAGTTATTGTTATTATTATTGTATACAGTTTACTAAATGAGGTCAAGGTAAATGACATATCTATCCCCTCAGATGGTATTTCTTTGGGAACATTGAAAATGCTATTCACTGTTTTGAGATAGCCCATTTATTGTTGTCAACCATATTTATCTTACTATATGTTATATAGCTTCTCAGTCATTTTGTGTGATACCTTCCTGATCTTTCTGTTGTGTATAACACATGTATACTGGGAACTAAACCTTGTTCCTCATAAATGCTAGAAACCAATGTATTTCACTGACCTGTATCTCCAAATTTTTTTTAAACTATATTATGAGACCATCTCACTAGCTTGCCCAGGTCTTCATTGATCTTGGGATTCTGCTTCTCAGTGTCCTGAGTAGCTGGGATTACAGGCCTTAGCCTCCTGATTCCTTTGTATGGTAGTTTTTCTACTGTCATTACTTTGTATAGAATTTAATAGAAACTTACAGTATTTCATTTTATTGCAGAGAATTTAGGGCTATGCATTTGCACTCTTACCATATTCTAAAGTGTTGTTTTTCAAAAGCTCTCCTAAGGCTAGGGCTGTAGTTCGTTCATTTGGTAGAGTACTGCTTGCTACGCAGGCATGAAGCCATAGGTTCAAGCCCCAGCATGGCATTGGCTGGGCTTGGAGGTACATATCTGTAATCCCAGCACTTAGGAAGTGGTAGGAGGAAGATTGGGAAGTTCAAGGTCACCCTTGGCTAGAAAGTAAATTCAAGGCTGACTTGGAATATAGGAGACCTGTCACAAAAAAATAAAGTAAAATAAAGGTCCCTTGAACTACATTCAATAATGCTAAGCTTTATATACTACCAAGTAAATACATTTTCTTAATCTTATTTAAAAACTATTGTCTTTGTTGAGATTTGATGATACATTCAAGACTGCAGAGATGGTGCCATGGTTAAGAGCACTGTATACTCTTCAAGAGGAACCGACACCCCATGGCAGCTCAAAAACATCTGTCACTCCAATTCCCGTGGAGCCAATACTCTCTTTTGGGTTCCTTGGGGACTAGGCACATACAGAATGCACAAGACACATATGTGCAGTCAAAATACTCATACATATAAAAATTTAAAGAATACTTTAAATATATATATAATACATTCAATAGTATTGGCTTTACTGTGTATAAGAATGACTGTCAGTTTAAAGCAGAAGTTAAGATTTTTCTCAATTCTGTAAATTCCAGGGAGAAACACATCTTATCTTTCCTAAGAAAGCCTCAGTGGAGCAGCTGCAGAAAATCCGTGACCTGATTGCCTTAGAGAGAAGCAGCAGATTGGATGGGCCAAACAAGAAGGTGGAATTGTCTCAGCAGCCTTCAGAACAGTCAGAGAATCCCACTGGATCAACACAGCACTCAGGAAATCAACCAGGGCAGCTGCCAAGCCTACCTCCTGCTCCAACGGTAGTATTGTGACCCAGCATTCCTTTACTTCCTGTCAGTGTTGATAACAAAAAAGAATTATTTCTGAAGTTATTTCTCAAATATTCTTGGCTTTAGAGCTCTAATTTCCTCAAATTTGTTAAGCCTTTTGAAAATCGTCAAAGTTATAGCAGATGTGGGGAAAATGACTACCACATATTTTCCTCTTCCTTCAGTTCCTTGCTGTTGTAGCCCAGGCTGAGCTTCAACCAATGATTCTCCCACTTCAGCCTCTTGAGTGCTAGGATTGTAGTTGTGTATAACCCTGCCCAGCTGCATACTTCTGAAACAAGTTTTGTTTATTATTTACAAGTATACCTGCTTTCTTGGTACTTATATCAGCTACACAAATGAGCATGTCTTTAACCTCAAACAAATAAACTTGCTGACCCGGTGTATATTATGACCATTAGATTAGTTGATTGTCTCTATTGTGTTTACACTGGTAATATAAATTTTACCTGCTGCAGTCTCGATGGGGATTATTTATTCTCTTGGTCCAACCATTATCAACATCTTAAATGAAAAATTGGCTTCTTTAAATTTAAATGATAATTTATAACAAATCTTTTTCTGTCCCGCCAGCCAGCTTCTGAATAGTGGCATGGAGACTTATTATTAATTATGAAAGCCTAGCCTTTAGCTTAGGTTTGTCTCAACTAACTCTGACAAATTAAGCCATTTATATTAATCTATGTTCTATCTCGTGGTGTTATCTCTCTTTCATCTTGCACCTTCTGTTTCGTCTCCATCTGGCTGGTGACTCCATCCTTCTTCTTCCCAGAGTCCTCTCTGTCCCCTGAAGTTCTGCCTAACCTCTTCCTAGCTATTGGCCATTGAGCTTTTATTACACTAATCACAGCAATACATTTCACAGGGTATACAAATATCCCACAACAATAATCTATTCATAAACTGGTTGTATATACTTAAAATCAGTGAAATTTGGTTATTAACATGAAGAATTGAAGTCAGTATTTTTTTATGTCTTAGCAGGCACTATTGGCAAATTTAAATGACCCCATTTAATAGCTGTTGTGTGTCTTTTCCTGAGGAGACATAAAGAAATGGATATGCACTTTAGAGAGGGCCCTAGCAGCAGACCAAGGGAATGAATCCATCCCAGTCCAGCTTGGTGAACTAGTTAATCTCTTGAACTTATTTATAGGCTCATAAATGATGCCTAAACAGCTGCATCATTAAAAAGTTGCACCCTAACATGGGTCATCATGGGTGAGCTCCTCCCAGAAGCTGCATGGGTGGAATCTCTTCAGTTGTTTTCACTACTTAATGTACTCTGGTCATTCCTGGTGGCACATGCAGCTGGGTTGGGACATAAGAACAAGGGAGAAGCTAGAATCTCAAGTTTGTTTTCACTACTTAATGTGCTCTGGTCATTCCTGGTGGCACATGCAGCTGGGTTGGGACATAAGAACAAGGGAGAAGCTAGAATCTCAAGTAAGGGTTTGTGTTAGTGACTTCCCTATTGCTTTGATAAAACACCATGTCCAAGGCAACTTTATAGAAAAGGGGTTTATTCAGAGTTTATGGTTAAAGAGTGTTAGGGTCCATAGTGACAAGGGACAGCATTGCAGCAGGTGGAGACATGGAGGCTAGAGCAGCAGCTGATGGCACATCTTGAGCTATAAACAGGAAATAGAGAGAGCGCTATCTGGAAATAGTATGTAGCTTTTGACACCCCAGAGCTTGCCTCCAATGACACACTTCCTCCAGCAAGGCCATACCTCCTAAGCCCTCAAGCAGTGCCAACAACTGGGGACCAAATATTCAAATGCTTAAGACTTATAGGTGATGACATCTCATTGAGACCACCACAGGTTCCCTTCCCACACTTTCCTTCTATGAAGGACTAGCTCAGTCTCATAAAGGTCTCCAGAGTGCTGGTCATCCTAGCTGCTTTGACTTTGAGATGACAGTGGACGTCATACCTGGAGGACAATATTAACAATAGGGAATACTTGGTTTGCAAAAATTCCTTTTGATAAAGGTTATTAGATATTCAAATTTTCACTGTCAGAATTCTTTGTGATATTCTACAGTTATTTTATGAGTAACTAGTTTAAACTCATATCCACATATTATAATGTTAGTGGACTACCTTGTCATTTTTCTCCATACAGTAGAAATTTACGTAATCAATTCTTAAATCCACCCATCATCTTCTCATATTGGCTAATTCTGGACACTTTAAGCTCCTTTTTCCTTGGTAGTCAGACAATTGAGAGTCTTTTCTGACTCACCTGGAAGGCCCCACACTGCTCCTTTGAAAATAAAGAGTGCAATTGGTAGGTTCTGGCCAGCTAAGACACAGATGTAATCTGTCCTTTCTTGTAACCTGTATTGAGTAGTTCCCTAACTTTTTTCAGGAAAGCTTTAACTCCTCTATCCATACTCATTTATGTCTCCTTTGATTTACAAATCTGGAAGGCAAAGTAGTTGTTTCCCTTTTCATAGCTTCACACATTTAATTGGTTTATAGTAGTAATCCCAGCCAGAGCTTATGATGGTTCTCAGAAATGTAACTGTCAGACCATCAGTTGGGATTGTTTTGATATCAAGACCATTATTATATAGAGAAGAAAGGTAAACTGAGACTGGTAAAACTAAACATTATAAATTATATGTGTATAATATTTAAATTTTTCATGTTGAAAATTATGAACTCAATTTTTCATATTAAAAATATGTAATTTTAAAGTCTGGAAAACTGTACATACCTAATTTTCTGTAAGTGGTAAGATTGTGGGTGATAAATTTTTTTACACCTATTAGTAGTTCGTGATCTTTTGGGGGACAGTGTGTAGTTTATACTTATTTTTTGTTAGAAATGTTTATTGAATTCCAAAATGAATTTAAAACATCACTTAAAATTTATTGTTAAATAGAATGTTCATTCTTAAAAATAGGCTCCACATCTAGAGGTCACAAATATAAAGGATGGTATAAAAAGTGGAAAAGAGCTGCTGGGCTTGGGGATCATTGATTCTTTGCTAGAGGAGTGAGCTTGCTTATCCAGCATCGTGGATTTGACAGGATCGGGAGCTTTGTACTTTCCTATAAAGAGTCTTAAATAGCTCATATCAGAACCTAAAATAATTGGAAGTATGAATAGTGGGGAAAAGCCTTTTTGGTCTCAAACAGATTTCATATTTTAAATTTCCATTTGCACTCCAAATAACTTTTTCTCTGTCAGGCAATTAACTGCTGCCTTGTGTAGCATTAGTACGTGGTTACCCAGCTGCCATAATTGCCCTGCAATCAACAGCCTTCTATTTTTATGGCTTAAGCCCCCCCTCCTTGGACCAATGAATATGTAACGAAATAAGGCAAAAAAAATAAACTTTATTGTTCAAGATTATTTGAATGCCGTTAAAACTACAATGAATGAGGTAATTTCCATATAGAAAAGGAATAAATTGAAAATAAAAATACTCTAAATGAGTTCTTAACTCTCTCACTAAATGAAAACTGCATTCAAGAGAAATACACCACTTTAAGTGCATCATTTTAATAAGAATTCTTTCTAATAAAAATGGATAGTTTTGTTTTTCCATCAGTTTTTCTTTGTAACAATTTCTGTTTATGTCAGTAGCATACTACATGTTGATGTTCTAACACCTCATGTCTTAGAGCTCACCTGTGTCTGCTTCCTTCTTGATCTCTTTTCTCAGGAAGGCTTCCTGATGTCCTCTATACCTTTCTCTAGGCCACTCTCTCCTATGTTACACTGGCCTCACAAACACATCCCTGAACAGAATCCCATCTTTAACATACCATTATCAGAACTTTCTTCTAAACTGTTTTAAAACGAGTCAGCACACAATCTCCCTTGAGTCGTGCATGGACTGGATTTCTCGCTACTGCTTTCCCATCCTCACCACTGTCTCCATTTCTCATGCACTTGTCTTACATCTCCATCTTTGGTTATGTACCATCAGTAAGATACTGCAAGCACACAGTCTTCGAGGACAGTGGTCTTGTTTGCTTTAATCTTAATCATTTTCCAGTGTCTAATTCATTCACAGGCAGATATTTGTTGATTCACTGGTTGATCTGTTAATACATGATTTTTTTTCTTTTCTTCAGTTTTTTTTCCTTTCTTCCATTTATCTTCTTCTTTCTCATCCCCCCCCCCCCCGTTTTGTGATACTGAGGCCTCATGCATGCTAGGCAAGTGCCATACCACTGCTCTACGTCCCCAACTCTCTCTTACCTGTTAGAGTCTCAATTAGTCATCCAGGCTGGCCTTGAACCTAACGGTTCTCTGACCTGAGCCTCCACAGTGGCTGGGATTCAGGCCTCTGCCATTGAGCTTGATTACAGTTTCTTGTGCTTATATCCTAGTGCTTAATACAGTGCCTGGCGTACTGTATTTGGTATGGTTTGCTAATCTAGTCACGTTTACTATGATTGCTCTCGGAACTTTTGTCTTTTTCCCCTTTTATGTTGGAGGTAGGATCTTGTTATGAAACACTTACCTCCTAATTAATGGTTTCTGTGTTGTGACATTTTATAAAGTATATTAATTTGACCCTTCTACATGATTTGGTTTGGTTGGGTATGAATTCCATGTACCTACTCATTTTTCCATGAGAATTTTCAAACATGTACTTCATGTGCTTTCAATAAAATGTCTGCTACCAGACTCTCCCACCTTCACTCCATACACATTTAGTTTTCCTTACTGCTTAAAGGGCCATTAGGATTTTGGGTTTTTTTTTTTAACCTACTGATAAGCAGTGTTGTAGTCTTGTTTAGTTTGTTTTTATTCATTCTCGATCTTCAGATGTGTAAAATTTGCTTCTTTTATTTCTTTGAGATGTTTTTTTTTTTCCATTGCTTGTATTCTTTTCTAAAATTTCTTTGAGGTTTGGAAACTTCTTGGTTTGTATCTGATTCTTTTATGCCTTACTCTTAGAAAATGCCTTAGTCAGTCGTCATTGTCGTCTTCTTCTTCTTCTTCTTTTTTTTTTTTTGGTTTTTCAAGACAGGGTTTCTCTGTGGTGGGAGCCTGTCCTGAAACTAGCTCTTGTAGACCAGGCTGGTCTTGAACTCACAGAGATCCGCCTCTGCCTCCCAAGTGCTAGGATTAAAGGTGTGCGCCATCACCTCCAGGCTCTTAGTCAGTCTTCTAATTGATACATTTATGTATTGTTTGATTATACCAGTACCACCTTTTCTCAGTGTTTAAATTTTTATTCCGAAAATCTGTACTAGAGCCTTTTGAATACAGATGGCTCCCACCTTACAGTGTTCAGATTGAGTTTTCTTCTTTCTAGTGGTACGAGAGATGTGCAGTACAAGTCTAGTGGAAACCACCCTGGAGTGTAAGTGAGCTCAGTGTTTTCCTGTGCTGGAGATACATAGCAGACACTCCCTAGTAACAATGGACAAGGGCAGTGAGCTGCAACTTGACCAGCCTCGGCATCCTGAGGCCCACAGAGTACTGTGTTACCAAGCTGTGGTCCCAGAGGGGGTCTAAATGCTTTTTCACTCAAGATATTGCTAGCCTGTGATAGATTTTCCAGGCTCTCACTCCATTGGAGGAATGTCTATATGATATGTGCTCTAGTCTTGGGAGACATACTTCTTTTCAGACTCTGATGTGTTTTCTATTGTTACTGTAGGATTTGCTTTCTGATACTAATTCTTTTTGTTTTCGTTTTACTTTTTTGAGACAGGGTCTCTCCGCAGTTTTGGGGCCTGTCCTAGAACTCACTCTGTAGACCAGGCGGGCCTTGAACTCACAGAGATCCTACTGTCTCTGCCTCCTGAGTGCTGAGATTAAGGGTGTGCGCCACCACTGCCTGGCCTGATACTAATTCTAACACACTTCTCCCCCTTGTGGTTCATGCCAGTTTTATAGACCCCGCCACACCTGGCAGAGCCTAGGAGCCTGCCAGCTGCCTTTGTTTCCAGCATCTGTAATGAGGGCAAGACATGCTACTTTTGGGATATATGTAGGCACCTGGTGTGGACTTGATGACTAACCTTTCTGTTGGGACTCTAAGCATGCAGTGTCACTGCCAAGAGGCAGGCTTCCTTGGTGATGAGATGACAAGGAAGGAGAAATACTGTTCTTCCTGCAGACCCTGCCCACCCACATCCTTTCCTGCTGTGTAGTGCTTTGGCTCCTCACACAGTACAGTTGTTTTGGAAACTTTTTCACATTTCTGATGGAGGAAGGTCATTGGTTAAATAAAAAGAAACTGCTTGGTCCTCATTGGTTAGAAGATAAGTGGGAGGAGTAAACAGAACAGAACGCTGGGAGGAAGAGGAAGTGAGCTCAGACTCCACAGCTCTCCTCTCCGGAGCAGACGCCTCAGAGAGACGCCATGCCCCAGCTCCGACCCAGGATGGACTTAGGCTAGAATCTTCCCGGTAAGACCGGTGCTCACAGATTATTAGAGATGTGTTGATCGGGATATCAGAATTAGCCAATAAGGGCTAGAGCTAAAGGGCCAAGCAGTGATTAAAAGAATACAGTGTCCGTGTAATTATTTCGGGTAAAGCTAGCTGTGGGGGCGGCCGGGTGCTGGGGACGCAGCCCGCCGCTCCATATTACTACAAATCGCGCCCAGCGTGATGGACTAAACCCACTTAAAAAACCTGAGAAGGCTTAAAAATAAGGGAAAGAGAGTTTAACACAGACACCTCAGAGAGACACCATGCTCCCTGCTCCAGGGAAGATGCACGCATGAAGCTCCGACCCAGGATGGACTTAGGCTAGAATCTTCCCGGTAAGCGCACCTAGCTGTGCTACATAGAATATTAGAAATGGGCTAGTCCAGGTGTGAGAGTTAGCCGAGACGAGGCTAGATAGAAATGGGCCAAGCAGTGATTAAAAGAATACAGTGTCCATGTAATTATTTCGGGGCATAAGCTAGCCGAGCAGGCGGCCGGGGTGCTGGGAACGCAGCCCCGCCGCTCCTATTACTACACATTTCTGTCAACACTTAGGCAGGTGGACATACTGTTCGGTGTTTTTCTTGTAGCCCATACATATGCCTTTCCTCTTTGGATATGTGTTGACATTCTTGATCTCACAAAATCAAGAATGTAATGGTGTATGTTACACGGGTTTCTAGCTGAAAGGATTCTCAGATGTGTTGCTCAGAGCCCTGTCTTGAATCATATGTTCATCAAAACGTCTGGTTTACAAATTCAACAGCGAATTCGTAGGACTCTGTGTAGACAGTGGAAAACAGACAGATACAAATGTAGCTGTCTCTTAATATTAATATTATAAAGGCATCCATCTAATTGGCTTTTTTTTTCGTTGACTCCATATGGTATCATTGAACCACAGTGGCTTTTTTCTATTACTTTTATAGCATTGTAGAAAAGCTAATTTTAGTGTTTTTTCTTCTTAGGTTGTTGGTGATTCAACCATCTTAAAAGTTCTGCAGTCCAACATTCAGCATGTGCAGATCTATGAAAATCCTGTCCTTCAGGAGAAAGCATTGACGTGTATCCCAGTCAATGAACTAAAGAGAAAATCTCAAGAAAAGTTATTCAAAGCTCGAAAGCTAGATAAAGGTAGTGGCTTCCATAATGATTTATTGCTAATTATGCATTATTATTGAATAATAGTACCTTTAGCTATATGTGCACACTAGGAATAGACAATGATACATATATAGATTTTTAAGAAGTATAACAATAATGGACATATCTTTGCTTTTTTTAAAAAAAAATATATTGTCGTTACAGTAATGTAGAAAATATCCCATCCTACCTTTTTAAGCATGCGGCTCTTGCTCTTTAGTATGTTAACCTTTACCACTACCCTTCTTTTTGTCATATAAAATGGAAAGTCTACCCATTAAATGGTTATACTCTACCCTTCCCTACCCCCAGCTGTCAGCAATCACTATTCTGCTCTATGGTTCTGACTGCTCTGTTGCGTGTAAGTTATGGATGGCTTACTTGGTTTAGTGTGATTTCCCTAGGACTCGTTCATTTGAACATACTGCATAATCGTCTTCTGTTGTGAGATAGATGATGAGCCATGTGTGAGCATCTGTGTCTTGCCTGTGTAGTCATCTGTTAGTAGACACTTGCGTTGTTTCATGTTTAACTCTTGTGCCGCTGTGAACATGTGTGAACAGATATCTCTTTGAGACCTGGTTTTAATTATTTGATGTTTTAACCCAAAAGTGCTAATATTCTAATTCTAATTGTTTTGAGGATTTGCCAAACTTTTCCTTAGTGGCTGTACCATTTTTCCTTCCCATCAGTAGTGTACGGGATTTCAGTTTGTCTTCGCTAGCAACTACTCAACTAAATATTTATATTTATATGTAATTATATAGAGGTAAATAGAGGTAAAGTGGGAGCTCATTTTAGTTTTAGTGTGCCTTTCCAATTTTTTAATGGGTATTTGTACATCTACCTCAAACAAATGTTATTTAACATTTCTCTAAAAAATATTTTTTAACTTAAATATGCATTTTCATTTTAATATTGGTATATAAATGTTTGTGGGTAAGGTAGAACTTTATGAATTATATAGCAAGTATTAAATAATACTTTTATGTTTTGTATTGTTTTTTTTTACTATGCTACAGATTGAACCCAGTGTCTTGCATATGTTAGACAAGTGGTCCACCCTGGAACTACCCCACTGATTTAATTTTTAAAATATTGTCTCAGTGTATAGCTCAGACTGACATTGACTTTATGCTCTTACTGCCTCTGCTTCCCAAGTGCTGGGATTACTGGCGTGCTCCACTATGTCTGGCTTTAGTGAGTCTAGCAGAATTGATCCCTAAAGGTAGACACAGGTTCATTTTTGTTATTATATAATATTTATTGATACAGAATAATTTTATAACAGTTGTCTTTGTATAAGCTCAGGTTGCTGCTTACACTGAGCAACCTCTCTACCTCAATTTCTTCATTTGGAAATAAGAATACTTGAAAGTGCCGGGTGGTGATGGTTGCACGCCTTTAATCCCAGCACTCGGGAGGCAGAGGCAGGCGGATCTCTGTGAGTTCGGGGCCAGCCTGGTCTACAAGAGCTAGTGCCAGGACAGGAACCAAAAGCTATGGAGAAACCCTGTCTAGAAAAAAAAAAAGAATACTTGAAAGAATAAAGAACTGAGTACATTTAAACAGCCCAGAAAATGGTTTTGACCTTTATAATCATTTGTTAGCATTAATGGTGTCAGGATTTTAGTTGTTAATTTTTTTGCAACTATAGGGTTTTTGATTTTTTTATGTAATTGCTTTTTATCCAATTATCTTATTGCGCAATACTATGTTTTTTAGGGCACTTTATAGTTTGGGGGAAAGTGGTTACCCTGCTTTCTAATAAACAGTTTTAGTGCTCTAGCTTAAATGCCACCCGTCTGCATACACTGCAGGCACCTTCTGAAGTGGTCTCATTCCTTCTGTCCAGAGTGAGCGTGTCATCATTCATTCCACTCCTCTATGGAATGTGATTACTCAACATGTTGCTGCTAATTTGTTTTTTAGAAAAAGAATAGGAAAAATAATTTCTTCAATCTGAGTCTGCCCTTTCCTTGATGCTCTTCATTTCTTGATGTAAAACTAAGTTTCTGACCTGCATCACTTTCTTTTTTCCTATTCTGAAAGATGAGACACCTATTGAAGAGTTTTGAGTAACGTGATGTACACGCCCATCTCCATAGTATCCCCCAGGACTAAGGGTAGAACCCAGGGCCTCCAGCAAGCTAGACAGATTGACTACACTGCATCTTAGCTCGGGCTTTTTCCCAGGGAGAACACTATTACAGGTAGAGACGAGGCTCAGGAAGATGCTGACAGTTCTTGTACGTCTCAGTTTATTTTGACTGGGACTGTGTCATGAATGTTCTACTGGAGAACTTCCACATTGTTCAGGAAAAGTTAGGATTTTTACCCAGTCAGTCCTTGCCCCTCCATATGGTATGGCTCTTCAAAATTTGTTCTTCCAAATAGTTCTGTGGAAAAATAGTTTAAATTTGTGTGTGGCTTATAAATTTATCTCACATATATTTAGTTTTCACTTATATATCACTGGCATCTTGTTAGGTCTCTGCAAAATGCTGTAATACACATTTATTTCATCTCCACAGTTCCCTGTGGGTGGGCACTGGGATTGCTGTCTGCTTTTCTTTGTGCTGAATACAGCTCACTGAAGTACTCATAAAACATGCCTCCTGGTCCTTGGACAAACTCACCCTTGCCGGTGTCCACTCTGACCTTCACACAAGTGCACTGTGGCACACTGCTCACACACTTCAGTAAATATAATTAATATAATTTGTTTTTTTTTTTGAGGCAGGGTTTGCCTGTATAGTCCAGCTTTTCTGGAGCTCACTGTGTTGACCAAGCTGGCCTTGAACTCAGATATCTGTCTGCCTCTGCCTCCCAAGTCCTAAGTTTAAAAGTGTGTGCCACCACTGCCCAGCTGAATAAATGTAATTTTTAAAAATAAGTATGATAGGAGGTAGTACTTTATTGATAAATTGGGCAGGATATTTAGTGTCGTGCTCACTTGCTGGGGCTCTTTTGTATGTTGTAGATATTGTTGTGTTTATGTCTTCTGGGATGTGTGTCCATGGGTAAATTCTGTTTCACAGTGAAACACTGATTAAAAACAATAAAAGTAGTTACTGGAGAGACTCTCTGCTTTTTCAGAGAACCTGAACTTGATTACTGGTACCCACAGGGAAGCTCACAACCTTCTGTAAGTCCAGACCTCTGGGATCTGATGCCTTTCCCAAGGGCACCAGGCATGCCTGGATATGCAGACATATATGTAGGTAAAACACCCATACACATAAATAATTTATTAAAAAGTTGGTACCATGATGTTTAAAGTATCTGATATTTTGAATTCTACCTGTGGCTTTGTTTTTACTGTTAAATGTTTACCTATGTATATTCCTAACTAATTTAATACAGCCAGTATTAATATTTTGTTTGGTGCTAGTGATAAAAACCTGGACCTCCTCATATCAGTCAGATGCTCCATCACAGAGCTTATCTCCAGCCTAATGTAGCCATTTTTTAAATGTTTTTCATTCTATTCCCTTGTGTTGTATGGGTCTATTCTAAATTGACCCTAGTTCCTTGAGACACCATAATGTTCTGCTCACCTGCATAGGTAGCACAGAGACAGCAGTGGTCACATCCTCTGCTGTTCCTGTCAAATCACACAGGTTACTGTGTGTTAAACCTGTTCACAGCAGCTGACATTGTTCCTTGTGAAAGCTTTTATCATCTTACTCTATCATTTATTTCTGATCCCAATTCAAGCATAAATCTATAGTAGTTTTAACGTTCTGTCAGCGTTAGACATTAACTGATTCTCTCCTAACTTCCAAGGTACTAATGTAAGTGATGAGGACTTCCTTCTACTGGAGCTCCTACACTGGTTTAAAGAGGAGTTTTTCCGCTGGGTGAATAACATTGTGTGCAGCAAATGCGGTGGAGAGACTAGATCTAGAGATGAAGCATTGCTGCCCAATGATGATGAGCTGAAGTGGGGTGCAAACAACGTAGAGGATCATTACTGTGATGCATGCCAGTTGAGCAACCGGTTCCCAAGGTGGGTACCTGTGAAGTGATGTTAGAGGGTCTCTCAGTGGGATGGTTGGCAGGAATTTATTATTAAATTAGCTTTTGATCTCCATTTTAACTGGACTTGATATTTCTTTTGGACAGAGGTCTACAGACTAGACTTGAAAGGAAAAGTATGGGCTCAGGGCACCCAAGGCCAAGTTTTCAGCACAAAGGAGATGTATTTGCCCCAGAGGGACAGGGGGCAGGGAATAAGAGTCAAACTCAGGAGATTAAGGACAAGGGGGAAAGGGAAGGGAAAAAAGGGGAAGGGACAGAGAGGGTGGGGAACAACAAAGGACTGCCTCTGGATGGAGAGGAGACAGATGTGGCACATAGGAAAACAGCAGTTTATAAAGGTACAAGGGGAAACCCCGTGTTAGGATAAGGTGTTTAATTTTAATTGGCATGTCAATTAGGTGAGCCAAAGCGGGCTTTTTTGATTGCTGGACTGTGGTAGTCTGCCTTAGGAGGAGCAGTGACTAGAAAAGGGAATCTTGGTGACTAATGTAATCTCATGGTTTTTAGCAAGGCAAAGGGAATTGGAAGTAGGGCAAAGCCTGCCAGAGCCACATGTTTGAGTGGGCTAGTGTCCCTTGAAGTCAGGCAGACTAGACTCAACCATATCTACATTGTCTAGTAAGACCCACCAGAATATTCCGTCTCCTTTCCTCTGTCTTCTCTGTCTGTCATGTATGTGTGACTGTTTCTTGTGTAGTCCAAGCTGAACTGAAACTTCTGGTTTTCCTGCCTCTACCTGTTGAGTCGTGGGATTGCAGACATGTATCACTATACCTGGTTTATCCATGCTTTGTGTATGCTAGTCAGATACTTTGCCAGCTGAGCTGATCTCCAGCCCTTACTATCTCCTTTTAAATTTCTAAATGTATTTATAGCTTTTTAAATTCTGAAAGTGTTATTGATAGTGATATACAGTGACAATAATAATAACAGTGATACCATTGATCATTATGATAATACAGAATTGTCTTTATTTAATCATCAGAAAAGGGGGGGGGGGTAAAAAGTAACTTATAAAGGCAGAAATTTGTTTTGATTAGGACTTTCCCTGTCCCAGTCTTTCATATTTGGCTCAATCTCTGCATTTTTGTTTTGTTTTGTTTTTCTTGTTTGGTTAATTGGTTTGATTTTCTAAGACTGAGTCTTGCTGTGTAGCTCAAACATGATCCTCTTACATGCCAAGAATACATGTGTGCACCACTAAGCCTGACCAATCATGTCTGTTTTAAAATTGGGAAATTAAAATTTTCAATTCACTTTTTGACTTATAAGCCTTTTATTAGATTTTCTTTCTTGGGGGCAGGGTGGGCATTTGAGACAGGGTCTTTCTATATAGCTCTGGCTGTCCTGGAACTAGCTTTGTTGACAAGACTGGCCTTGAACTTGTGGAGATCTGCCTCCCAAGTGCTGGGATTAAAGGCATGTGCCACCACCACCCTGCTTGTTAGATGTTCTTAATAGGCAAAACTTAGGAAATTTAGTTCTGTTGCCCACTAGAAAGCCTGTTCTTTTGGGAATGTAGGACTCAGTTTTGTCCAATTTGGAACCCACCCCTACATTAAACCAGTTTGTTTGTTTGTTTGTTTAAATCAATCTCTCTCTCTCTCTCTCTCTCTCTCTCTCTCTCTCTCTCTCTCTCCCTCTCCCTCTCCCTCTCCCTCTCCCTCTCTCTCCACAGCCCCTTTACAGGACCATACATAGTTAAATCCCTCTCAGGTTTTTTTTGTTGTTTTGTTTTTTTAGTATGGAGTGGTACTGGCTAGCATATTTATGCGAAGTTTATTTTCTAACCATTTTACTGTTTTGCTTGTAGATGTTATTTATGCAAGGTTGAAATATTAAACATGTTTTGGGGGTGTTGTGTTTTGTTTTGTTTATATTGTACCAGAACTAGAACTCAGGGCCTTGGTGTTGCTGGTGCAATGCTTTCCCATTCATCTAACTCTTGACCTAATCCATTTGACTTGCCCCAAGACCAGAATCCTTGAATTCTTCATTATACTTTAATGTAAACTTACATCTCTTTTCAGTTACAGAATCCTAAATCCATTTAACTTAGCTTAAGCAAAGCATATGCTCAACTAATGTGTCATTGCAGAGCCAGTTATTTCATTCACGGCACTACTTCCTCTTCCTCCCAGGCCTGGGACTGGCCTTTCTCAGTGCAGAGTGAGAAATCTCCGTGCCGTCCATTCTTAGGATAATTTTATAATTAGAATAACTTTTGGGGGAATGTTGCAGACATCTTTCTTGTAAATTAGCATGCATCTTTAAGTGTATCCAAAGAATCAATCAAAATCTTTAGTAAAAAGAAGGCTGGAATTTATATTAAGCTAAAATCTTTGTGTGTGGGTGAGGAGTCCAGGTGTGTATATGCACAGCTGTGTTCACAGGTGCACAGTGAAAGCCAGAGGAGAATGTCAGAAGTCCTGTTCATTCATTATCCGCCTTATTCCCTTAAGACAGGGTCTCTCACTGAAGCTGGAACTAGGCTAGTGTCCAGCAAGCCTCAGAAGTCCTCCTGTCTCCATCACCCATAGCGTTGGGTCACAAGTATGCATGGTCACACCTAGTTTTATACATGAGTGCTGGATCCAGACTCTAGTCCTTATGCTCATGCAAGAAGTGTTCTTAGCCACTGAGCCATCTCTCCAAACCCTAATCCTCACAGCCCTACTTTTGGGTTTGGTTTTTAGAAACAGGGTCTCGTGAAGCACAGGCTGGCCTTGAACTCTGTATGCAGCCAAGAATGACTTTGAATTTCTAATCCTCCTCCTCCTTCCTCCCAAAAGCTGGGATTGCAATTTTACAATACCATGCCATCTACCAATTGAGCTAACTCCCTGGCCCTGCCCCAAGCTAAAATCTGTTGAGTAGCATTTAAATTTAATTACAATAAGCTAACTTTCTTGCAAGAGAACTATGGAATGTCTTCATTACATTTCTTAGAAAACCTGTTCATCTAAATCTTATTTTTCAAAATCATTGAGGTGAAAACTGCCCTCTCCACCCTTCCACCTATGTCTTAGCTGTTACATGGCTTTGGCTTGTATTACTTACTGATCCTGAACATGGTGGTGTGGATATTGCTAATCAGTGTTCTTACCTTTTTTGAAAAAGTAGCACCCATTTTTAATTAAGACTTAAACTGACTGCATATAGTGAAATTATTTGTGTTTATCCCTTGCTCAGAACTCTGCTCACTGAAGACAGTTCCATTGTTTAGCGTGGTTCACAAAGACTAGCACAGTGCCTCATACAGGCTAGGTGCTTTCATCAATATTTTAAAACAAGAAACTAAGAGTCATAATTGATATTTAGTATACAGTGATATAAATTCTTTTAAAACTGGATTTTAATCATGAATCACAACTATTGTCTTTGTTGTTGTTTTTTAAACCAGATATAACAACCCTGAGAAACTTTTGGAAACAAGATGTGGACGCTGTGGCGAGTGGGCCAATTGTTTTACGCTGTGTTGCCGTGCATTAGGGTTTGAAGCTCGCTATGTGTGGGATTACACAGGTACAGCATGTGGTAGGAGAGAGGAAGAGACAAGATAGGAGAAGGGTCTATAGACTTGGAATTCAGATTAATGGCCTATGCTCCTTATTTTCTCTTTCTTACATCAGCCTGTCCTATTTAGGGTGTCTATTGCTGTGAAGAGACACCATGACCACAACAACTGTAATAAAGAAAGCATTTAGCTGGGGCTGGTTTACAGTTTCAGAGGTTTGGTCCATTATCCTCATGGGGAGAAGCGTGGTGGCATGCAGGCACACATGGTGCTGAAGAAGGAGCGGAGAGTTCTACATCTTGACCCATAGGCAGCCAAAGGAGACTGTGAGCCACACTGGGTGTAGCTTGAGCATGTAAGACCTCAACCCCTCCTCCATCAAGGCCTCACCTACTCGTAGTAGCACTCCCTGGGGGCTAAGCATTCAAATACACGAGTCTATGGGAGCCATTCCTATTCAAACCACCACATCTTCCGTAAAGTAAGAGCAATACCAACCTTAAAAGCATTCTCAAGGCTCCATAAGATGTTTGTAACACAGATACCTCTTTCCTGGGAGCTAGACTCTATCCCTCTAATCTCTTAGCATGACATTCATGTTAGCCCTGTTCTGCGTGGATGGAATGTGTGTTATAATGTGCTGTAGAGTTCATCTTTAAAGGGGTTGCTGCAGGTTACATGGCCTATATTGCAGTCTACACAAACACTCCGAGGAAAGACTTAGTATTTGACTTGGTCTTCATTAGAAGTGACTATTATGTCTGGTTGCTTTCTCTGTTTCAGGGTTTTTCTTGTTTCCACTGTTGTTTTAGAATCCATGAAACTTTCAGCTAATAGTCTTCTCTCAGAATCAAATGTAGAGCTTCAAGCAGGGTATGGTTGCACATTCCTGTAGTCCTGGCATTTGACAGAGGCTGTGGTAGGAGGATTGAAGCCAACCTGGGTATCCACTTGCCTATTGATGAGATGCCATTTCGCCATTTCTTTTTTTTTTTTTTTTTTTTTTTTTTGGCTTTTCGAGACAGGGTTTCACTATGGCTTTGGAGCCTGTCCTGAAACTAGCTCTGTAGACCAGGCTGGTCTCAAACTCACAGAGATCCGCCTGCCTCTGCCTCCCGAGTGCTGGGATTAAAGGCGTGCGCCACCATCGCCTGGCGAGATGCCATTTCAATACCAAATATAAAGCATAAATAATCAGCTCTCCTGTTAGGTCTCCTTCTGGGTCCAGAGAGAGCCTGTAGTATCAGAAGTCATATTCATCCCTCACAGTCTGGTAGTTTTGATGCTTTGCTCAGAGCGTTGCCTGCTTTAGAGCTACAGCACCCATTATTTCTAGTTAAGACTTAAACTGAGAACATTTTAAAGAATTTCAGATAAAAATATCCTACAAATGTATGTATCACAAAATGTTCTCGCTAATTAAAGTTTAAATAGTATAAATTAGCTTGTTATGTGATTCCTAGAGAATTACATACAGTTATCAGAAGTCATTCTTGTTTTATCAACTTAACTTCTATTTCCCTTTTCTTCCTCTTGCCCCACATGAATAGACCATGTTTGGACAGAAGTCTATTCTCCTGCTCAGCAGCGGTGGCTGCACTGTGACGCGTGTGAAGACGTCTGTGACAAACCTCTCCTTTATGAAATAGGATGGGGCAAAAAGCTTTCCTATATCATAGCATTCTCTAAAGATGAGGTAGGATATAAGAGAAAGAATTCCAAAATATAAAATTATTTTAAAGTGTGTTCGACAGGTCACATACATTTGCTGTGTGCTGTTGAATATGTGTCATTTGTATACACCATAAACTTATGGTAATCAGTGTCTTCTGCTGTGGGTGGTACTAAGGAATGTTTGTATCCTTGTACCTACAGATGGACATTGCATGGATTTTAATTTAAGCTGCTATAAACAGTCAGGTATATACTTTTTTTTTTTTGCTTACTGCCTAGGAATGCAATGGCTGGATCATTGTCAAATTATTTTGCAAAGGAGTGGCACTATTTTATTTTCTTATCAGCAGTACATGAGACTTCCCAGTTTCTCCACACCTTTGCCAAAGTCTAGTGTGGCTTTACTTTTAAATTTAGCCCTGTCAGTGAGAGCTAATGGCACAGTGTGTTGGAGCATGTGCGAGGGTTCATTTTTCAAACCTATGTATCCTTTGCTGATTTTTCCATTGCGTATTTGTTCTCCTATGAGTTTTAAAATTTATTTTTATGTTCTTATGTAAATTGGGGTTTTTTTAGAAGTATGCGTTGCAAAGATTTGCTGGTGTGTTCTAAATGATTTGAAGAGAAAAGATCATAAGTCAAGTTTAGCATGTTTTCTTACAGAGTTTGCTTTTCATGTTGTATCTAAGAAAGTTTTGCCTACCTCATGACAATAATTTTCTCCTGTTTGCTTTTTAGAGCTTTTGTATTTTTAGTTTTACATCTTAATGTAAAACTCTGATCCAGTTGGAGTTAATTCTGTTGAGATTTATTTTGAGCATCTAGATAATGAATTGTTCTTGCTCAGAGTGCTAGAAGATTGGACATTTTCCTTCAGTTGTCCTTACCATGTAATAATAGAATCTGGAGGGTGAAGCTTGCTTTGTTTAATTCTGAAATGGCATCAGCTTTAAATGGAACCCTAGCATTCTGAAAGCTTTATCCCATTGTGTTTGGCTGAAAACATTACAGCGTATTCTCTGCAATGCCTTTCATTTTCATTGTTTCACTATGACAGCTGAGGTTGACCTTGAACTTGTGTTTCTGCCTCAACCTCCTAAGTGCTGGATTGTAATTGTGACCCTCCATACTCAGCTTTATTTTTTTATTTTTAATTGAGCAGTTCAGCTCTGGTTCTAAAATTCTAACAAAGGGGAGGTTTTTTTGAGTTGCATGGAAGAATTCTTTGCATTGCAGCTATTTTTTTAAAAAAATAAAGGATTGGTGTGATTTTGTTAAATACTGTGTTCTGTGATTGGTTCCAGGTAGTTGACGTCACCTGGCGATACTCTTGTAAACATGATGAGGTAATATCCAGGAGGACCAAGGTTAAAGAAGAGTTACTTCGAGAAACCATTAATAGGCTTAATAAGCAGGTACGTGGTGGCTATCATTTTACAGATGACATTTGAATAATCAGAAATAGCCAGTTTTAACTCTTTATTTATTTATTGAGACAAGGTCTCATGTAACTTTGACCTCAAGTGCTAGGCTAATCTGAGCAACACCAATGCCTAGTTTTTAGAATTTTCTTTATTCTTTGATAATTTCATGCAGTTTATTTTGATCATGTTCACCATTCCACCACTGTTCCCAGATCCATGCTACCTCCATACCTACCCACACAACTTCATATCCTCTTTTTTATTTTTTGTGTAGTTTGTGCTGCCCAAATACTCTTGCATGACCTGCCTGGAGCTTGATCTGCCTACCAGGAGTCACACCCTTAAGAAAACCGACTTTCCTTTCCCAGGAGCCCCTTAACAAGTAGTGGGCACACCCACTTCCCTGCCTCCATCCTGGGGTTTTATCAGATATGAGCTTTCACGGCGGGTCTTGGGCATCCGGCCACAACTACTGTGAGTTCTAAATATGCCCTGCTGTGTCTCTACCTACAGTCACTCATCCACAGCTGATCCCCAAGGCTTGAGGGGAGGGGTGTGCTATAGATATCCCTCCCACTGAGTGCTGAGAATTCTGTAGTCTCTGCATGTTGACTAGGTTTCTATATGCAGAGGATGGAACCCAAGGCAAACAGTTTACCACCTGAGCTGTCTCCAGCCCCCACTGAAATTCCTAGAGACTAACATCTTCAGTAAGACTACCTTAGTAGACCAGTATGTCTATTCATGGAAATTTGGAAAGTTCATTTAAGTATTATGGGTGTTTTATGTTAAATGTCACATTCCTTCTCAGAATTCAATAACACAGAATTTCAGCATTTGTGTATTTGCATGAAAAGGATGTGGCTGTGGGCTATGAGATAGCTCAGTGCGTAAAGTGCTCTAAGTTGAGATCCCCAGAACCCATGTAAACTACAACATGGTAGCTTGTACCTGTTACCCCGGCATTTAGCAGTTACCCACAGGTAGGTCCCAGGGACTTTCTGGCTAGCTAGTCTAGTTATGATGGTGAGATTCAGGTTCATTAGGAGTCCTGTCTCAAAAGTAAGATGGAAAAAGATAGAGGACGATAGCTGATGTTAACCTCTGGCTTCTACACATGCACACACAATAGGCACACATATATATACGCATACACCACACACAGACACACACACTACACGTATTTCCACACCACATGTGTACACACATGTGAGCACACATGCATATGCATGTGCATTACACACAGTATGTCATTGCTGGGTCTGTTGGTAAATGCTTGTAATCTAGCAACCCTAGCTATTGGGAGGCTGAGGCAGGAGGATAGTAAATTCCAGGCTAACCTGAACTACATAGTGTTACCCTATTTGAAGAAACAAAAAAAATGTCTTGTTTAGTTATCAAACTGTATCTTGAATATAATGATGCTCCTGTATTTGTGTAGAAATTTATATATAAATGTACCACATGTTCGTGTATGAAAATTTCTGAAGTAAGGTATGGAATGGTTATAGTGATTACTGAGGAAGGGAAGAACTAGGGGTCTGAGATTGCAGAGTCATTTATAACCCTTTGGTAGGTGTGTGTATGCAGCTTTGTCATACCTTAAAAACAACTGATTTTGCTTTGCCTGACAAGGAAATGAAGCCATACACTTTCATCTGACTCTTGATTGGCATGTGTGGCAAGGCCTCAGTCTGATTCAGACTCACCTTTCTGTCTTATGAGGAGTTTTTAGAGACCCTGACCTGGAAATCTAAGAACCTGACTTTTTGCATTAGGTTTGATTTCCCCACCTTCGACTCTGCTAGGAATTCTGTCTTGCATCTCAGAGCCTCAGCCCACATTTTATGCCTGATTTCTCAGCCTCTTTTCATTCTGCTTAATAACGGGCAAGTTCCTGGGTGGGGAGAGGGGTACAGTATGGTCCGTCTAATTGTCCCCCTGAATCTTCTCTCATCCTGTCTCCTTGGTAGCTTTCTATTTTATACAGCGAATCCCTCTCCCCTCACGTCTCTGTGTGCACATGTGGGTGGCCAGGAGCTCATGTCTCCATAACTTTCTTGGCAAGGCCATTGCAATAGCACACACTAGTCCATCACAACCAGAACACAAAATGCTACCTCCCATTTTAAAGCCACAGTAATCCAGGTCATGAACTGTTGAAAATAGGTGCTAAATCATTTCACAAAATAAAATACATAAAATGAGGTTTTCCTTATTTCTGAATTTTCTAAGTAGTTTGGAAGCACAATTGATTACATCTTTCAAGACCTCTGAAAATATCAGTGATTTTATTTTGTTTAGAGGTGGACTTCTGTATTCCCCTAAACTCTGATTTTAAACACTAATTACAGAGGCAGCTATCATTGTCAGAAAACAGAAGAAAAGAACTTCTTCAGAGGATAATTGTGGAGCTTGTTGAATTTATATCTCCCAAAACCCCCCAACCTGGAGAACTTGGTGGAAGGGTGTCTGGGTCATTGGCTTGGAGAGTGGCCCGAGGTGAAGCGGGTCTAGAGGTACGTGCTCCAGTCAGATAAGCTGACACACCTTTTTGCTGTACTGCACTCGTGGCTTTCAGAAAACCAACTTGTCAAGAGAGCAGAATAATTTTCTTTCTGGGAGGTTTTATGAGTGGGAAATAGGGGTAGGTTTACAATATGAAACAAGATTTAAATCTCATTTTCTTGCCAGGTGGTGGTGGCGCACGCCTTTAATCCCAGCACTAGGGAGGCAAACGCAGGCGGATCTTTGTAAGTTCGAGGCCAGCCTGCTCTACAAGAGCTAGCTCCAGGATAGGCTCTAAAACTACAGAGAAACCCTGTCTCGGGAAAAAAACAACAACAAAAAAAAAAAAGAAAGAAAGAAAAAACACAAACAAATCTCATTTTCTCTTCCATTTAAAAGTAAAACCAGACATTTCTTATAGTCCATTGCTTTAGTGGCTAAGGCTTTCAGCATCTTCCTTCTATAGCCTGTAAGAATTTGTAGGTAGCTGTTCCTATTAGCCCTGACCTGTGACCCTGGACACTAGGCAGGCTGAAGCAGGAGAGCTGCAGTTCAGCGTGGCCATGCAGTGAGACTCAACAACATGACAGGGGGAAAGAAGGGCTAGAGTGCAGCTCAGCAGTCAGCATTTGCCAAGCATGTGTGAGGCACTAGTTTAGCCCTCAGTGCCGCAGCGAGGGTTATCACGTGCTTCCTCTCTGGAAATGAAAGGAATAACACAGGGACTGATTTATATACCTTAACTCTCAAGTTAGGACCCAGGTGAAAGTCTGTGCACCGTGGTCTGTAGCAACCACAGAAACAGTGTGTGGATCACCCCTTCCCTAGGGAGCTGCAAGTAGCACTGCTGGATCCTCCAGCACATACGTGATCCAGGAAGCTGCAGAGTGAAACGCGCTGGAGAGGAAAATGATCCCTCTCATATTGTTACCAGACAACTCAGCAATCCCAAACAAATTAAAGCTTTATGTTTTCTTTATGTAAATATGCCATTGTTGTAACCCATTTTTCCTATGTCCTAAAAGAGTGAATTATCCCCAATAAATTTTGTGTTTGAATTAGTTTATCTCATCATCTGCTATAGGCTATTAGTAATGTTGGTTTAGCTGTAGAATTACAACAGCTAAGCTCAACAAATAGTTCCGATCACTGCTGACACAGTACAAGTTAGGAGCCTGATCTAGATGAAGCCATTAAAGAGCACATTTAACTCACAGCTGTGTTCAGCTGAAAGCGTGGACATTATTTAGGTCTTCATTTCCTTTTCATCTTTGTGGTGAGTGTGCTTCCTTACGTGGGTGTATGCTGATTAAACTTTAAAAATATGAACTGGGTCAGAACAGGATCATTTTCCCCTTTTGAAAACTTTGATGAGAATTTCTCGGTTGCTGGAGACCATCTTACTGTTGTAGATTTAAAAAGAAACCACTGGCTCCAATTTTCAAATGAGTGTTCTAAAAGTGAGCAGAAAGGGGTATTAATCCTCAAAATATTTGGAGTTTAATCTCACAGTCATTTGGAGCAAGAGGAAAATATTACTGTATTGTTTTCCAAAAGGAAAGTTTTATCTTAGCGGAGTTTTATGCAGGCTAGGAGTGATGGCACATGCCTGTAGTTCCAGCCCTAGGGAGGCCAAGACAGGAGGATCACAAATTTGAGACCAGCCTGATCTCAATTTTTTATGAAATATTAATCTTACTACATGTTGCTTTGCTTCTTTGCATACATGATACATTCAGTAATGTATATGTATATATTTTCTTTTCACTTTGACATTACTTATCCTTTATAAGAGAAAGCTTTAGATTGTGTTAGCATTCTAAAATACCTTTGAGAAAGCAGAGAAGAGAATGTGGCTTTGTAAAATTGCATGTCTCATAGTCTCAAAGTGCTGAGTCCCCAATACCAAAAAGGCGGGAAGGAAGAAGGAAGAGGGGGGGGGGAGAAATTAGGAAGAGAATTGAGAATGTTGAAATAGAACTTATTAAAATCAAATTTTAAAAAATAATTTTATTTACCTTTTGAAACACAATATGCAGGCTCTGCTAGAGAATTACATTCTCTTTCATATATTAATTGATAATAATTTCTGCTATTTTATTTGAGATAAAGGTCTTACAGTGTAGATCAGGTTGGCTCAAATTTGCTCTTCTCCTGCCTCAGTTTTTCCAAGTAATGTGATTATGTTTGCACCACTACACCCCCACTTAGTGCTACTATTTTACATTAACAGTGATAATACACATACTTGTAATAGATATTTTTACAGTGTTTATTGTTTCTTGTACCTATTTTTACTTTTTAATATCAAGAACCTAAAGTTTAACACAAAGTTACACTCAGTATCTGTAGGAGTAATGAATAATATATCAAGATACTAACACAGATTGCTGGTTCTCTACAGTAGGTACTTTTGCCTTCTGGTAGCCCTTGGCAATATCTGGAGGCAGTTACGATGTAGCACTTTGGAGAAGGCATGCTCCCCAGGACAGTGCCCATTACAAAAATCACTGTACCAAGAGTACAGGACAAGCCACACATCAAGATAAATACAGACACAGAAGAAACATATCTGCTCTTTCAGATGTTTGAAGTATCTACTGATTAGGAGTAGAAAGGACTATTTTATTTTTAAATCAAACCTTGGTTTCTTTTGGATGAGAACATCAAATTTGTCTGGAATTTTAAGCTAAAACAGACTTTTATGGTAATTTTTACATGAGAAAAATACCTCTTAGACAAATTCCTAACTTATTGTATCAATAAAGTACATTTTAGTGAAATGGCTTAAGCTTGAGGCCTAAAGGATGAGAAAGAGTCATAAATGTGGAGATTCTAGACAGGGTGGCATGGGTCAGGGTCCTAAGGCAAGAATCCACCATCCTTCTAAGGAACTGAGAAGGAGAGCAATGTGGTGAGATACAGGCAAGGATAGAGCAACCCTGAGACCTCATTGGCACCTACAGTCTGCAAGCCTTGGAGAAGAGTTTGAAGTACTGTGTGAAAAGTTCCTGTGTCCCATAAACCTCTCTGCAGACATAGTAATCCGAACCAGATCAAATCATACCGCATTAGAAAAGCCCAGGTTTAACGGATACCAACACTTAAACTTATGAATGACTTTCCGGGTCCCCAGAGAGGAGGGGTCTTGGGGTAGAACCTCCACCTGAACATTCCAGACTCTTTGGATATATGGATGCCAGGGGCTGGGGTGTGACTTCCATCCAAACATTCCAGACTCTTTGAATATATGAATGCCAGGGACTGAGGTAAAGCTTCCATCCGAACAATCCATGTTCTTTGGATATATAGACACCCAGGGCTGAGGTGAAGCCTTCACCCAAACATTCCAGACTCTTTGGGTACATGGATGCCAGGGACTGGAGTGATGCTTCCACCCAAACACTGTGGAGTCAGTGAAGTGAAGTATCCCAGTTGGGCATAGGGCACAATCCTGTCTTAGTATTTGGGATGAGTAGGCAAGAGTATGGTGAGTTCAAGACCAGCCTTGGGCACATAGTATAAGACCTGGTCTCAAAATACAATTTTAAAAAGGAAGAGAAAGAGTATTGGTTTAAGAGAGAGAGAGAGAGAGAGAGAGAGAGATATGCATCCTACTTCATGCTTTTAGGTCATCTGTGTAGAGCACAGATAGAAAAGGTGAAAGTGTAAAGATGGTGGTAAGATTTGGTATCAGAGTCACAGACGGAGGTGAAGGAGTGGAGATGAGAAAAATAAATGAGCTTAGGTAGATGTATTAGTTTTCATTGCTAGGGAGAACCATCATGACCAAGGTAGCATACACATGGCAGCAGGCAGGCAGGTGTGCATGGCACTCAAGCAGCAGCTGAGAGGTCACTAGGATGGCAGGAGGCTTTTGAAGACTCAAGCCACCCCCTTGACACACCTCCTCTAATAAGGCTAATCCCTCCCAAATAGTTTCACCACAGGAGACCAAGTTTTCAAACACGTGAGTCTATGGGAGCCATTCTCATTCAAGCCCACCACCATAGATAATGAAAATTCAATCCCAACTCACACTTTTTTCTGCAATGCCTTGTGCTGCATCAGTATTGTACTCATTATATGTAAGCTGTAAAATCTTTCCTGAGATTTCTCTGGTGTAATACACTTGTCCTTTTCAACTTGAGTGTGCCTTTTATATAGCATCTCTTCTTTTTGTTTTCATGTCTCCATAGTGTTGAATATTGCATTTCTATTTTTTCAAGAGAAAGGAAACCCTGTTCATCCCTTCTGAAAACGAGAAGATCTCTAAGCAATTTCACCTCCGCTATGATGTTGTCAAGGACCGGTACATCCGAGTCTCCAACAACAATGAATACATCTCCGGATGGGAGAATGGTGTGTGGAAAATGGAATCCATATTCAGAAAAGTTGAAACAGACTGGAACATGGTAATTTAATGCATGAAACTGTTTAAAATATGTGTTATTATTTAAACAGATATAGATTGCCTTAATTTTCCAGTTATATATAATATGAAAGCTGGTATAATTGCTTTTGGTAATTCTTTAAGTGGGAAAATAAAATCCTGTTCCCAACATTTCATTAAAAATGCATTAGAGATTCTTGCACTTCTATCAGGGATCCTTCTTACTGAACCAAGAATGGGCTTGGGATTGTTAAACTTGTAATTTCACAAATATTTTTACTTAGCTAAAGAAATAGCATAAAACCAAACAATAAAGCTTAGAATTTCAAGGTGTGCATGACCATAATGATTATGTAGTTGGTAGAAGATGGACATCTTCTGGAAAATTGTCTTTATCCTAAATCTCCTAAGCAGAAAGCAGAATGGAATTGAAGTTTTCATTACTCAGGAACTAGTTTGTACTTGCTGAACTGAAGAAGGCTCATGTTTCTCCCTAGCCAGCAGTGTTGCTAGGGAAAATAATAGTAGAGAAAACGATAGTACGTGGCAGAAGGTGTGGTGTGCTGAGAAGCAGGGCAGCTCTGACACACTTCTCTTTTGTCTTCCACACTTGTGTGTTCATCTGCGGACATTTGCCGAGTGCCTGTTATATAGACCAGGCCTGCTCTCAGCTAGATGAATGAGCATGAGTCCCTTCTTTGACCATCTAACAGGGAAACCATAAACATCCATCTTAACTACCATGCAGCGTGCTATAATAAGGATGTCAGTGCATCGCTATGGAAACGCTGAGGTAATTAGCTATGGCTGTGGGAGTTGGGCAGATCTCCACAGAACAGGCAGTATTTGAGCTGGACACTGAAAGCTGAGTAGGTGTCCATCCAAACAGCAGGCACATATAGCCTGTTTTGATACGTGGATCAAAAGATAACACTATAGTCAGAAAGGGTACATTGTATGTGGAGTTAAGAGATGTGAATGGGATGCAAAGGTCATTAAACAAAAAGCAGACATGTCTATTTGAGACACGCTTTGATTAGTGTAGAGTAGAAAACACTTTATGTTGAGTGAATGCGTTTCTGGCTACAGAATTTAAATCCTATAAAAATGTGTTAAATCAATAAGTACTAGAATTGTGGAGAGAAGGAAGGAAGCGAGAGAGAGAGAGAGAGAGAGAGAGACTCAGAATAGCAATTGTCATTAAACCCTGTCCCTCCCATTTCGAGCCATCAGCCATCTTTAGTTGTTTCCCAGCTCTGTTGAATGGTAAGCAGCTCCCAGCTCTCCTTTATTCAGTGACCTCCCACACAGCGAGTAACAGCAACCTGTTTCTTACCTCCCAAGGCCACGTGCTTGTGCGAGATTTTCTAGCCTCCAAATACGTTGTTCAATAATATCTAAATTGAAAGGAACATAATCAATACAAGATGAGTGTACTCTTTGAGAGGCATGTGAGTCAGTCCTTCATCTTTAAAAGCAAGGTTATGGCTGCCTAGTTCATCTCTATATCTGCCATGGTCCTTTCAAGTATGTGCTGTTTTCTCTGCTGGAGAAATGTTTTCCAAAATTCAGTAGTTCCTGAATTGAGTATTCTTGCAGAAGTCACCCTGGCTGTTTCTCCAGCCTCCTCTTGCTCGGTGCTCTGCTGTGCAACTACTCTATTTTTCTGACTTCTCCTCAGAACCTCAGCCACCCTGCCCTTCCTCCTCCTCCTCAGAACTTCAATTACCTGCCTTTCCTCCCCCTCAGAACCTCAACTACCCTATCCTTCCACCTTCTCCTCAGAACTTCAATTACCCTGCCTTTCCTCCCCCTCAGAACCTCAACTATCCTGCCCTTTGCTGTCTCCTCAGAGCTTCCTTACCTTTGTGACTGACTGCTTGTCCTCAGAGCTAACTGGGACCTTCACCATTTGTAGTCATTTCACTACGTGCTGTCATCTTGTCTTCACACTATTCAGCAGCTGTGTGTAAGAATAGACTTTTCTCTCTTAGAGCAGTAGCATCTTCAAGATCTTCATTTCCCATTTCTTGCCATACTCAAGTATCTGGTGCCTAATACATAGTCAGTGTTTACTGCAGCCTGGTGAGTGTCAGAAAGAGTGATTGAATATGTGGGCTGAATCTGCAGCCTTGAGTGCACCTGCTATCCTTTCTCTTTATCCCTGTAGTGCTCGGTGTGCACATGCTCACAATCTTTCCATCGCTTTATACCTCAAGCTCGACTTGTAAACATTTTTCCTGTCACTATACTCACTTGTGTCAAGAATTTTTCATTTAGTCACTTAGCACACATGCAGGTTGAAAAAAGTGGTTAGCATTCAGGGCAAAATGAACAAAGAAACAGGCCTCAAGGGGCCTGTGACTGTGCTGGCTAGTTTATTTCAACTTGACATAAGCTAATGTCCTCCAGGAGGAAGAAACCTCAATTAAGACAATGCCTCCATAAGATCAAACTGTACACAAGCCATGGGGCATTTCTTAATTCATGATTGATGAGGGAGGGCACAGCCCATTGTGGTGTGGCTATCCCTTGGCCGGTGGTCTTGGGTTCTATAAGAAAGCAGACTGAGAAAAGCCATGGGGACCAAACCAGCAAGCAGCTCCACTCCGTGTCCTCTGCATAAGCTCCTGCCTCCAGGTTCCTGACCCCGGTGAGTTCCTGCCCTCGCTGCTTTTGATGATGAACTGTTATATAGGCCTATGAACAAAATAAAGCCTTTCCTCCCCGAGGTCTTTTGGTTGTGGTGTTTCATCACAGCAATAGTAACTTCTAACACCATGACCTAGTAGTATAAGAAGGATATGTGGACTAGCAATTTGATTGATAGCATAATTTCTAGAAGGATACGAATCTCAGCTGTTGAAAAAGAGATTTTTTTTAAGAAGTCACTAACTTCCTGATTCATAAATAAGATGTGGGTAGGCTTTTGTAAGAAAACAAATGGCGAGTTTCTCAGCTTCAGGCACGATATGAAGCAGAGTTTAGGATCATGGAAATAGTGACTAGGGACGTACAGAGGTGGAAACACGGTGTGCTCAGGGAACAGAGTATGGAGAGGAATATGCAGAGCAGTGGGGAATGAAATTGGAGGAGCAGAGCTCTAATTACCTTGCAGTTATTAAATCAGGAAGTATGGGGTGCTCAGGCAGGTGATACAATGATTGTACTAGTACCCCAAAGAAGTAACTCCAGAAGCTAGGGGTAGAATGAAATAGCACAGAAGGATTTAAATACAGAGCAACTGAAAGTGGATTCATTTTCATTTCATTGGTAAAATAGAATAACCAAAATTAGGATTCATGAGCAATACCAGTGTGTCAGTAGTGAATTAAAGTCCCTTGAAGTCTAACCGCTCTGCAGGGCATCTGTGGGAAGGGTGCCCACAGGGTGCCTGTGGAATGAGTGGAGCGCTTAGAGTGAACCTCAACAGTCCAAGCTGAAGTTCTTCAACCTTCACTAAAAGTCAGAAAGTCTCAGCAAACGTTCTCAGTTCTGAAATTTCACCCATTGGTGTAGTTGGTGTCATGCACTTCACCCACAGGCTGTACGTGCCTTGGTGTACTTTCAGATGCCGGAAAGGCTGGGATGGGTGCCTAGAGGAAAAGCTCCTTGGTTTCCAGTTTTATTGGAGTTCCTGGTAAGGTCAGAGAGTAGCATGTACCTCTTCAGTACAGAGAGTACATATAAACATGCCCACTGGAAATGAAGCCTGCAAATATAGGCAGAAACTGCTCTGTGAGGCAGGACGTTGACGACAACCTACAGGGCCATTGCTCCTGTAGAGGATGCAGGTTCAATTCCTGTCACGTCAAGTGGCTCACAACCGTCTATAATCCAGCCCCAGGGGATTGGAATCCCTCTTCTGACCTCCACTATCACATGCACTTACCACACACAGACACACACACACACACACACACACACACACACACACTATTTGGGAGTTTAGAGATTTTTTTTTCTCCTAGATAAGTTAGTTACTTGTCTTGCTGGTGTTCATTATTCATAGACATGACCATAATCAAAGGCCTTTCTATAAATCCTATTATAGTGTACTTCAGGTTACCAAACTAAATATTCCTACCACATCCAAAAGTATCATTTCATCATTTAATTGGGTAAAAATACCATGGACAGAATATAGTGTATGAAAAAGAAATAAGAATTGATATAAATAGGGTTTAGTTTGTTTCCATAATATATCACTTTAGCATAAATACCATTTTATTTGCTCACAGTGTGTTTGGATTTTTTTAAAGCATTGATGAATTAAAAATATAAACCCTAATGATTTTTAAGTTTTTGTGTTCTTAGAAGCTACTACCTTTAAGACTAAAATTAAATTTATAACCAAGCAGTTCTTTCAGGCATGTTCACAGCTTTTATAATCCCTAAGTTACAGCCAGAGCTATAGTTGTGACCCAGACCCACACAATTCAATCAAGGTGGTTCTTAGAGTGAGCTAGTGGCTTGAGATTAACTTGACTGTCGATGACTGTATTTGAGGCTCGTCCACTAGGGGAAACATGGACTTAGAAATGTTTATTGAGCTAGAAATGTCCATTTTTGTCTTTACTGCTTTCTCCTAGACTTAGTTCTTTCCAGTCATCTTTCTTCTGGTAGCCCCTTTGTTTGGCTTCTCTTTCCTAAATAGCAATCTTTAGTAGCCACTCCCTTACAGGGGCATTCAGACTGTGACTGATCCTTAGATGGAGACCCAGTAGTTTAAAATGGTTGAGACCAGTGACTCCCAGGGAACATAGTACCGTCCCAGGGTCCCAGGGTCCCAGGTTCTTTTTACAAATAGCTACATGAAAAACAGACTGGGAAATTGTGAACACCAGAGGGTGCTAAAGTGAGGTAGTCCTGAACTTACATGAATTTGACAGTTCCACACTTCTGAGCTTATGAACAGCAAACAATGGTTGACTATACATATCCTGGGGCGGGGTTGCAGCAGGATCGTGCTGTCTGGCTGTGGCTGGCCTGAAATGCAGAGATCTGCCTGCCTGTGCTGCGCAGGTGCGTGAGCCCAGAAGGGGAAATCAGATCTTTAGATAGAGATACAAGAAGTTGTGAGCCACCTAATGTCAGTGCTAGGAATGGAATTCAGGTCCTCTCTAAGAACAAGACATTCTCTTAACAGCTGAGTCGTCTCTCCAGTCCCCAAGACCATCTTCTTAGAGCAAGATTGTTCAATAGATATATCTCTAATTTACTAATTCTGATAACATTTCACATTAATGAGTATTGTCCTCGCTAGAGTTTCTATTGGTATGATAAAACATTACCAAAAGCAGCTTGAGGAGGAAAGGGGGTTCTATCTTACACCTTTGTAGTCCTGAGGGAAGTCAGGCAAAGGTCATGGGGGCAGTTGCGGGGGGGGGGGGCTGCTTGCTAGCTTCTTTCTCATGACTAGTTCAGTTTGCTCTCTTATATAGTAAAGACCACCAGGCAAGGGCCCTCCCACATCATCTAATCAACACTATACTCCTTAGACTTGCCTTCATGCATATATATGTAACCAGTTTATTTTGTAATGTTAACTAAATGTGCCCCTCTTTAAGCAAATGAATTTATTTAGTATTCATATTTTTTCATTAGAATAAACTTAAATTACTAAAAATAAAAAGTGAACTGCTTTTCTTATTTTCAGGTGAGATGTGTTTCTCAATACTTGATTTTTCTAGTATTTATTTTTAAAAAAACTGACTGGTGCTGTATTTATATATGCTGTTTTCTATTCTGCCATGTTCTAATCACTAGTAGCCTGGAGTATCTGGCACTAAGACTGATTCTGAGTTTTGTATTCACCTTACCCAGGTCATTCCTCATCTATAATGTACCCCAAGTACAGCTTCACTTTCCAGATACTTTGTTGCAGAATAAAGTTTTCATCACTAGCCACAACTTCTGTAGTATGTTTTCAGATTTGTGTTCTTGAATTTTTTCCTACAAACACACAGTTTAGAAACACTATCTCAATTTATACTAGGCAGCATTAGCTTCTGGTAAGTTATTGTTTTTGGCCCTTTGCACATTAATGTGAACCATACTTATATTGTTGAATATGAACTAAGAGCTATAGATCCACATGTTTTTCTTTATATTCTACTTTCTTCTGCCTTTTGGAATAATCAGGAAGGGTAATTTTCTCAATTAAGATTCCCTCTTCCCAAATATATCTACCCACAAGTAGATATCAACCCACACAAGTGTATTTAACCTGGAGAAAAATAGAGTAAGTAGAATAATAGTGGTTGATTTCACCCAATTATAGAGACTAGAATACAAAATAGTACATATATATAGTAAGACGCTGCCACAGTAGGTGTGATTCATATGGTCCTATCAGCATTTGCCTTATATTTACAAAGTATCAGTTATGTGTTTCTAAATGAACCAGTCAAATTTGAATATATGCCCATCTGTGTGTATTATATAATTACATATTAATGCTTGATAACTACTTCATGTTTATTAGAAGCCTCTCCCCATGAGTCCAGCGCCTGTACCCCCGAGCACTTTTGATGTGGTTACATCAGACAGAAGCCCAGGAAACTACTACACTGGAGTGAGGAAAGGCTGGCAAGTCCAGGCGTGATGAGATTGTGAAGGGTTTGAATGCTAAAAGTTTAGATTTAAGGCAAGAGCCTGGGACCTGAGATACATGCTAGACTAGGCAGATGTCATGGAGGAAGGGAGACTTGATGAGAGAGGCTAGGACGGAGCAGTGGAGGCAGGCCTGGATACAAGTGTTGTTCTGTCTGGCTAGTAATAGAGGGAAGGAGTGCGGGTCAGCCTACAGAGGCCGGGGTATAGATGTGAGTCTCGTGACACACATAGAGGGCTCCTATGGCAGGACAGACTAGAAACAGCCAGTAGACCTGGCCTCCTTAAACTGTGACTCTTTAAGGTGGGAAGGAGCGCTGCTTGTGAACGAACAGGGAGTGCACTAGAAAGGCAGACCTGTGTGTCACCTTGGCAGCTCTTAGTGGTGGCTGAGCAGATGTCATGTCTACGGAGAGGCTGTGGCCTCACTGTAGGAAAGTAGGCCTGAAAATCCTGACTGAGGAGTTGAGCCCGAGCTCATCAGTCATTTGTAAGGAGAATTCATGCTCTTGGCTCCTCTTGATGCTTCCTTTAGATAATGAACTTCTAGAGAGACCGAGGTTGAGGGACACATGTACTGTGATAACTGTCTGCATACCAAAAGATGCCACAGGAAATATTGCTGACAGTGACAGAAAAGGTGATGACAGTCTTTTTAGTCAGGAAAATTTCATTTTTAATGATTATGTGTTCATGAAGTGATGAGACTTTAGTTTTCTACACTGTTTGATTTCTTCCAAAAATCCCTCCCACTTGCCCTGACTTTTAGGTGTATTTGGCCCGAAAAGAAGGATCATCTTTTGCATATATTTCCTGGAAGTTTGAGTGTGGGTCAGTTGGCCTGAAAATAGATAACGTTTCCGTCAGAACGAGTAGCCAGAGCTTTGAGAGTGGATCCGTGAGGTGGAAACTGCGGTCTGACGCAGCTCAAGTCAACCTGCTGGGAGGTGGGTGCCAGGGTGCTCAACACCTGTGGGCTGCGTGCATTTGGCTGAGGTGTGCCAAGAGTTGCTCCCATTGCTATGGTAAAATATTTCATCTCATTTTGTGTTAGACAGGTTGATGGGTGATTGTGTGTGTGTGTGTGTGTGTGTGTGTGTGTGTTTGAGTGCATTGTGTGTATGTTTGTGTGGTGAAACAAATGCAGGAAGAAAAAAAGTAATTTCTTTGTTCCAAAGGATAAATTTCTTCTGTAAAAAAAAAAAAAATGTCTGCCTTTAAAGGGTTTAACTGTGTCAGTCCTATAAGAACTGTGTTTCAAACCTCTCAATGCTTTTCAGATTACCGAAACTCAAATGCAAATTCTTTTTTCCCTCCAACAGATAAAAATATTCGTTCCTATAATGATTTTTCTGGTGCCACAGAAGTCACATTGGAAGCAGAATTAAGCAGAGGAGATGGAGGCGTTGCTTGGCAACATACCCAGCTGTTTAGGCAAAGCTTAAGTGACCCTGCAGAAAATGGCCTGGAGATAATTATAGAATTAAGTGACCTCTGAAAACCTGAACTTCAGGGAAAAACTGGCCACAGTCAGGGACCGGCCATGGCCTCCAGTTGCGTGTTAGCTCAATGCGCATCTAGTTGGCAGTTCACTGCCCTGTCCAACAGGTTTCTTTTGCTGGGTATATATCATGTAATCCTCATTAAAATGTATCTTCATAGTGTGGACCATAAGAAATCTTCAATTAAAAACTCACTTCTAGCTGTGACTAAACTTTGGTGTAAGATATTTGCCATAGAGTAACTGTATGAAATTGTAATCTAAACATTGTTGGTAGACTTGTAAGAGAAAATAATGGGATTCGTGATTAAATCTGCTCATGACTTATAAAATCTGGGGCTGCTAGCCACTTAATGTTTTCTGATTAGATTTTCCCAACACTCTTGATTTTGAATAAATATGAAAGTCAAGTATCTCTTAAGTTATATGCATGAAGGTTTTTATGATTGTAAATGTATGGACAGTTAAAAAATAAAGCAAATTATTTTGTCTTATACCTTTCAGTGCTTATGTTTACTAAAAACAGGCTTTTCTGGGCATGATGAACATTAAAAACTACCTCATTGAATAAAATATTCTTGTCTTTGAAACTGCATTGTATGAGAAAGGTAGGTCATGTGAATGAGATCTGGCCACTAGACAGAAAGCGGACCACATGTGAGACATGTCTTGGTATACTATGCAGTAGCTCATCATAGTTTAAGTTCTATGAATCTGTTTCTAGTTATAGGTTTTAATGCCAATTCAATAAAAATATTAGAATCATGGAAAGAGTAGCAATTGTCATTAAACTTCATCTCTCCTATTTAAATCAGCATATTTAGCTATTTACCAACTTTTAAATTATAGGCCAACTTTTGAGAATTACTCCCTTGCTAAAAAGTTACATTTCTCTTTTTCTCATAAACATGTTCTAGCATGACCCTGTGTAAAGCAATCAGATAAACTGAATAAAGGAGGATGAAGAAAGAATACAAGGCTATACTTGGCTACATGAGGCCCTGTCTTTAAAATCATCTCCCTTGTTTAGTTTTTTAAATAGCTTATGTATCTGAACTTGTTGATATATCTTGAATATTAATCTTATGGAACTCTCAGACTTGGAATTATTCATAGCAGCCAAAATGGCCAGGCACCTGCAGCTGGAGAGACTGGACAGCAGCTGTGTCTTGGTGAGGGCATGAGCTCCGCTGAGCTTCAGCGGTCCACCCTGAGATCCGGAAACCTCCAGGTCTGCAGCTGTCTGTCAGTGCGACGGTGCTAGACTTGTGGAAAGAACTGCTCCACTTCGCCTCCCCAATGAATACATCCCAGCTTTTACTGAGTCCTTATGTGGCAGAGTGAGGAGCAAGGGCAGTTGGACGTTTGGAGATTGATCTCAGGGCCTTGCATATGCTAGGGAAGTGCTTTAGCTCTGAGCTGCCCCGAGTTTCCACACTGAAATGTCTCCCGTGAGAGTTTCAGTGCAGAGAGACCAATAGACGCTAATACAGTTTTTAATTGTTGAGGGATGGTATGGCAATCTGAGAAAATTCTCATTAGTTTGTGAAGAAGTACAGCAGTAAGGGAGCTGGTGAGCTAGGCAAGCGGGCTGACAATCCAGCCTCGCTCATAATCCAGGCGCTCACAGAGGGCACACTTCACAGAGTCACACAGTCCAGCCTCGCTCATAGTCCAGGCGCTCACAGAGGGCACACTTCACAGAGTCACACAGTCCAGCCTCGCTCATAGTCCAGCGCTCACAGAGGGCACACTTCACAGAGTCACACAGTCCAGCCTCGCTCATAGTCCAGCGCTCACAGAGGGCACACTTCACAGAGTCACACAGTCCAGCCTATGCTAATAGTTCAGGCGCTCACAGAGGGCACACTTCACAGAGTCACACAGTCCAGCCTCGCTCATAGTCCAGGCGCTCACAGAGGGCACACTTCACAGAGTCACACAGTCCAGCCTCGCTCATAGTCCAGCGCTCACAGAGGGCACACTTCACAGAGTCACACAGTCCAGCCTCGCTCATAGTCCAGCGCTCACAGAGGGCACACTTCACAGAGTCACACAGTCCAGCCTCGCTCATAATCCAGGCGCTCACAGAGGGCACACTTCACAGAGTCACACAGTCCAGCCTCGCTCATAGTCCAGGCGCTCACAGAGGGCACACTTCACAGTAGTTATGCTCTTGCATAGTAACCCTCTCCTGTATAGCTAGCTGCAAAATGCATGAGAGGGGACCAGGAATGACACCAGGCCAGGCCAAGATCCTGCCTCTGATAGTTTGGCCATTTGCTCTGGTGGCCATTGCTCATAAGACTGTAAATCCCACATCTCCCCACAACCAGTTGCACTGACTGTTTTCTCTGCAGTGTTGTTTACTATTGGTGTTTTGTTAAATATTGTGTCCTCAAAGCAAGTAGATCAGTTTACAAGGACAGAAGTGCCTCTGCCTAGAGAAACGTTCACCTTGCCATGGAATTTTGAGATTCACAAGATTAGAGATGGTTTAGCTTGGACTTGTCATTTTCTCACAACAAAAAAAAAAACACAAGACAAAAACAAAAAAAACTCAAGACCAAAGAAGTTAAATGACTTGTCCAAAGAATTCAGTAAATGGCAATACAGACAAGATTCTGTCCCAATCCCTTCTTCCCTGAATGTAAAGCTACAGACTCAGGAGTTTATGGGTACCATTTTCTGGATGTTTCCGGGATGCTTTAACAGCAATGGTGACTGGGAAAGGCACACTTATTCTTAGAACCCCTGACTTCTCTATAAGTTATTCTAAATTCTAAGGTCTGTAATGATAGAAGTGTTTTGGTTTTCCTTAGATTCTGAGGAAATCTCATAAGCTAATAGATTCAGGCATGCCTTCCTTAAATACTTTGGAGGGAAATGGGGACTAAGCCAATGCAAGTTTCAGCTGATTTATTGCACATAGTTGTTTCCTCTAGATTTGCCAAAACGGCCTCATCAACACTAGATAGCAGGTGTGTCGTATCCCCAGTGTAGAGACCTCAAACTGAAAGGCTAAGTGGGCGCTAACTGCAACAAGTGAGAGCTCACTGTCTTTCTTAATTTGTTCTCCCCTCCCGAGCCTTCTTGGTTTTGAGACGGGGTCTCTGTAGCCCATGCCAGTCTCAAACTCAGTGCAATCCTCCTGCTTCAGACTCTCGAGTGCTAGGATTACAGAGATAAACCACCAAACCCGGCCTTTTGGTTGTCTAAAGACTTGTTTAGCAATCTGCAGTTTCTAACTAACAGGCAATTCATAAGTAAGCCAGAAGGAGTTGCAGAAAGCTACATCGCTACTGTAAGGCCTGGCAGGGCATGGCACAGAAACACACGGGATTGCTCTCACGCTAGCTTACCAGTTTCCAAATGCTTAAATTATTAAAGTTATTTTAACTTAATTCAAACAAGGTAGTCCTAGATCTCAAAAATGATGCGTCCACCCCCAACTCTACCCCATTACTTGAAGTGACTGAGAAGATTCCTGATGTGTTATCCCAGGATTTCCTGCGGGCCTTCACCTGTGTGCACACAGATCAGTCTTCATGTGTGAGGTTTTCTCTATCTAAAATGGATGCGCACCCTCTTAGTGCTGTTTTAGAAATATGTCCATTTCCAGTCTCATTTGACAGCGCAGTATTTTGAAATTTATGCATGGCCCTTTATTTGCAGAGTTCCATTTTCCTATTTTTATTATTGCTAGCATTACTATGTAGAACATTCTACATGTTTCACATAGAACGTATGCAAAGATATGTGCATTCAAAATGTTGGTGACTACACACTTAGCAGTGGAGTTAGAGGGCAGCTCTGGCCTCCCTTTTTTGCGAAGCTAAATTACAGCGGTGGCAGCCAGCCAGTATAGCCCGCCTCCTCAATCCCGTGCTCTTGTTCCCCCTTCCGCACAAAATTAGAGCTGGCTCTGCTGTCCCATCAGCTGCTGAAAGCAATCACGTGGTCTTCTGAGGCCTCTCACGAAAGGCCTTGACTCTTGGATTGCTGACTCTGGAGAAGCCAGTCTCTGTGACACTGGAATAATCTAGCCAGCTCAGAAAAAGGTGAAGCCTCACTCCGACAGCCAGGACGAACTAGCCATTTCAGAGTGGCTCGGAGACTGCAGCCTCCTGAGAGCATGCTGCCCAAATCAGAGCCGGCTCACTCAGGACCAGGACTGCTACATTCCTGGTGTGTGCCTCAAGCATCAGTGACCTTAAGGCACATGGAGTGATTTTGTTTTGCAGAAATATATAGCGAAAATAGCAGTGCTATTTTTACGTTTTTGAAGGATGGAAAAATATCTAGTTTTAATTTCCATTTCTACGTTTACTATGAAGTTTGTTTTTCAGATACCACTTTGCTTAGCTATTTTTGCTTACTGCTTAACTTTCTGTTTACTTATGTTTCTTAATAAAATTTCATGCCAATATTAAGAATACAGTGAAGTCAGGCAGTGGTGGTGCACACCTTTAATCCCAGCACTTGAGAGGCAGAAGTAGGCAGATCTCTGTGCATTTGAGCCAACCTGATCTACAGAGAGACTTCCCAGGATGGGCTCCAAAGCTGCACAGAGAAACCTTGCTCAAAAAAACAAAACAAGCCGGGTGATGGTGGCGCACGCCTTTAATCCCAGCACTCGGGAGGCAGAGGTAGGCGGATCTCTGTGAGTTCGAGACCAGCCTGGTCTACAGAGCTAGTTCCAGGACAGGCTCCAAAGCCACAGAGAAACCCTGTCTCGAAAAACCAAAAAAAAAAAAAAAAAAAACAAAAACAAAACAAAACAACAACAATAAAAAGAGTACGCTGGTGTTTTTAATAACATGTGGACTCAGGTGCACACACTAACATCGTCACCTGTTCTGGTGCATGAGTTCATTATTCAGATATTTTGTGTTTAACATCGGGGCTCCTCACAGTTCCCTTCCTGCTTGTCCTCTTGTGGACAACCTGGTGATGGCAATGCCCGCTTTGCCCTTGAAAATACTGGAGCTTTCTTGTGCTCTCTCTGCAGAGAGAGCAACCTCTTGTTTCTGCATCCTGGTGCCTTATTCGTCTCAATTCTCTCCCATGTTCGTGACTTTTCTTTAAATGTTTGCTGTATTTACGGTTAGGGAGCAAGCTGATCCTGTCAGCAGCCAGCCTGGGCTTCAGAACACCTTTGCAGCTTTCCTTAGCACCGCTTCCCTGGGGATGGTGGGCTGCAGGACAGTGTAAGCAGGGGAGGGCATGGCATTCAGCTTGAGCTTTGCCCACAGGCTGCAGCTGCTTTCCGTGGGCAGAGACCACTTGGAAGACTTTACCTCACTCACCTGCGTGAACGTTCCTTTGTCACAAGGATTTTCTTTCTTCCCCTGGAGTCCTTTCTTACATAAAATATTTACATAATTCCAAAAATGTCCAGAGGAATGTCCAGAATTTGCCTTCTCACCATGGGTAACCATATGTATTCCTTTGAATGTCTTTTTTCTTTTTCTTCTCTCCTTTGAAAATGTAAGCAAAACCCACCTCTCCTTGATTCACTACAGCTATTATAAAATACTGTAAGGGTCTTACCTTGCCTTTCTGTTTTGCTTTGTTGGGGTTTAAGACTGGGTCTCAGTGGTAGCCCTAGCTAGCCTTGAACTCTGACCCCTTCTGCCTAATCTCCCAAAGTTGCAGGAGTTTACTTTCTGTACATCTGTTCGACATCTCCTCCATTCATATTTCCCCCCAACTTACTCTTGAAGAGCTTCTTCCTGTTTTCTACAGTGGTGGACAGTGGTTCACAGCGGGGCTTTGTCTCCAGTCTTTTTCAACAGAGACTTTAACAGGAAATCTGGATTTGGGGTGTATATTGAGAAATGAGGTGGGGTGCCCACTGTGTCTGTACAGACTCATACTTCCTGTGCAGGTGCAGCCAGCAAAGCCTCTCTAGAGCGGGGTGTCTGGAGGCCCCAGTTCCCATACATCCCCCATTGCAGTGAAGTCTCCTGCCAATCACTCCTCACTAACATGTTTTAAGAACCCATGTTTTTAAATATTCTGATTCTGTGTAGATCAAGTGAAAAAATCAAAGCTAAATCAAAAATACATTTCACATTTTTTGATCATTAATTCATTGATTTGTGTGTGTGTGTGTGTGTGTGTGTGTGTGTAAAGTCCTATATAAAAGTTACTTGCCTAGGAGTGACGTACAGGAATGTTCCCTGTATATGGATGTGTTTATATTTTAGACATTTAATATAACTGCCCTATATTATGAGTTGCTTAAAGCAAGATGATTTGACATGCTGAGTAACCTATGAAGAGGCAGCAAGCTCATTACATGTGGTTAGGATCCGTGAATAGGTTGCTTTAGCTTCTGGTAATCATTATTCTTACCAAGCCCGGAGTGTAGGCTGTGTGGGAATAACTGTCTCCATAGCACACACCTTTCCTCAACTCCTCGCAATCGCCCATGAAACAAATGGACTCCGTTCTTTTTGCCGTCTCCAAATTCATACTGGGAGTGGCTCTCAGCATGTTTTGTAAGTAATATCCCCAGTGCATTTTGGGAAAGGCTCTCTGCAGAGTTGGCCATCCAAATCATCATTAGAAGCTGGCCATGGTGACACATACTTGTAATTCCAGTACCCAGGAACGCGGGAGACTGTAACAGGACCGAGGCATCAGGCTAGTCTAGCTCCATAGAAAGACCCTATTTTTAAAAGGAACTCGTTATTATCCTTAGATGTTAATCTTAGATACCCCTGCTATTATTTAGTAGCCTACTATTAAGAACCAACACAAGAAAGTACAAGTAATAAAACTAAGGACAGCAAAGTGTGAAACAATGTACTCTCTTCTCAAGAGTGGATGGACCTTGGAGCTGGAGAGACAACTCTATGGTTAAGAGCTCATCCTGTTCTTTTACAGAACCTGGCTTTAGCTCCTGGCAACCATATTAACATGCTGAGCTCGCAAATACTCGTCACTCCAGCTCCAAGGCACCTGACACCCTCTTCTGTCTTCCATGAGTCCGTGCAGGCAAAGCAATATCCACCCCCCACATAAATAAATAATAAATCATTAAGTAACATAAACCCTGTCATTCATCTCCTTATCATCTAATTAAAAACAACAGTACCAAAGCCTCTTTGGACCCTCTTGTTCCCATCTTCCCTTCTCCAGAGGTGCTTCTCAGTGTCTCTTTGGTACCCAGGTAGCTCGGTTCTCCCTTCTCCAAAAGCACCTGCCTTCAGAAATTTAGTTTGTTTACTCTGCAGTCTCTTGCTGTGCACCGCAACTGCTAACACACTACAGATGTGAACATCTGCAAGTCTGTGTAAATGGCAGGAAGCATCACACATGGTGCTCTGCAAAGCCGCTGTCCCAGTCATTGGTGAGTTCTGGACACAGTTTGTCCCTCATCATCACGCATCATCCTATCATGTAAGGGTACCCGCCTTGTTTCTTCCTTGGCACCCTGATGTGTTCATCAGAAAACACCACACACTGGAAGCCATCCTCTCTGTAAGGTGTGTTCAGGAAGATGACCATCTTATACTACTTTCTAATTGCTAAAGTCATGCCTACCGGAGAGGGCCTTAGCAGGAAGAAAGCAAAGTCGCTGGGGAGACATGAAGAACAGTGTGCTGAAGGCTGATCTTGAAGATGACCAAGAGAGGGCAATGCGTGTGACTGCAGAGATCTTACAGTTTGGGAAATGTTTAGGCTTCGGGGAAGTAAATGTTTGGAAAGGAAGGCATTTTTCTCATACTGAATGCTTGAGTGGAGAGACACTGTCGTCTGAAATGTTATAGTGTCGCTTGCAGATGTAAAAGACTCAAAAAGCAAAAGGGGCTTTGATCCTCCTTTAGTAAACACAGCCAGCAAAGAGCTTACAAGTCTTGTAAACTCAGATTTGAAATATTAAATGCTGAAGCAGAATGATGGCAGGGCTTTGGAACATGAATGGCGAGGTAGCTGAACTCCAGAGCTTTACGGCTGAGGAAATGAAGCCACACTTTCCCTTGGATCCAGACCATCTCACGGCACCAGAGGCGTTCGTACTGACTGGAGCTGTGGTCCGTGGCTCCAGCATTTCCTTAATAAAATATTGTTTTCTGGATATACCAAGTCGCAGACGAGCTGCCCTAAGACACGTTGAGAGCCTAAAGTCTGCCCTCCTTTAGGGGCAGGTTGTGGGCATCTTGCTCTGTAGCCTTGTCCACCTGACACTCACAATTCTCCTGCATCAGACTTCCAACCAGGCTTCTGCTCTCCAGATAGGTTGGAGCAACTGAGCCCCCAGTTAGGTGAGCCGCACCCTTTACCCTCTCTCCCTCCATGTTCCAGAGAATCCTGCGGTGCTGTGCTCACAGGGTCATACAAAGGAAGCATGATTCTTATAACTGGAAACATCTGATTTCTCAAACTCTTCATATGATAAATCATGAGGTTTAAAAAGTTTATTATTTATGGAAACTTCATTTTTGCTTTATGAGTGTAAGTTAATTTTTTCTCAGATTGAATGCAGAGTTGGGTTTAAGCCTTGTTTTCTGATAAAAGCATAATTTTTGTTCCACCCATTGCAGAATGAGTTGCATAAAGATTAAATTATACTTCTATTTATGAAATAATTCCTTCCGTGAACTGTTGGTGAATGTTTTACAATAAGAGTTCCTAAATAGAATCAGGAAGGAAAGAAATTACAAAATGTGCGTTTGATATCTCTGCTACTTAGCATTTCTTTTTCCTGAAGCTTAGAGCCTGGGAGCTTTCAGCATATCAGATTTAGGATGAGGACTGCATCCCACCATAGGGCCAGGACTGCTCTCGCCATAGAATGAGGATTGCATCTCACCAGAAGAAGGAGGCACTCCATGGTAGACCTCTGGGCCACACAGGTGATTTTACGTCAAAATTCGTAGACTTCTTCCACCTTTCCTGAAATAGGATCTCCTCTGTGAGGCACTGCATACACCAGGCTACGTGACCTGCAAGCTTCCAGAAGCTCTGTCTCCTCCTCCCATCTTGCCACAGAAATACTGGTTTTGCACATGTGGTTTTGCACACAGTTTTAAGTGTGCTCTGGATATTCACACTCAGGTTCTCACACTTAGCATCTTCTAGCCTCTTGTTACTTTTTTTCCTGGCAGGCTCTCATTCTGTAGCCCAGGCTACCCTGGAGCTCTGCATGTGCCCATTCTCCTGCGTTGGCCTTCAAGTGCTGGGGTTCCAGATGTGAGCTACGATGCTCTGACTCTAGTGCTCTCCTTTTTTTTAAGGAAGAAGCCAGGCCATAAACAAGCTAGCCATTTCTAGACTCAGAGCTAATATTTGGGATATTACAATGGTTACGGTGATTACATTTCTTATTTTACCAATGTGTTTTGCCCTTAGAATTCCCCATGATATTATGGAGGCCTTTGCTTGTATGTTGGTTCTAATGAAAAAGGAGTGATTTCAGCTTTCTCTAGTTTCTTCTCTAGGACCAAGCTTACAGAGAATATGGGGAAAATAAGGGCTGTTCTTGAATCACGGCCCACTTCTCTTTTGTTTGTCCGATTTGTGCATTCACTCTGAAGCTATTGTGCAGAAGCTTGAAGCTATCGTACCTGGCCAAGACACAGTCCCATGTCGGCTAGCCACCTCGATAATGTGATTATGTGGCCAGTTTGCTGCTTTGTTTGTGCCAGATTTTCTGCGACAGAACAAATGGCAAGAGAAGAAAATACTTTCTGAGAAATTGAGACTACCCAAAACAATCCCCAGACGATGTTGCTTACAGCCCAGTTTCCTGCACTAGTGACACCTGGAGATGTCACCACCATGTTTTACTGTCAGCAGGGTGCTGAAAGCCTTCCTCTCTCCTGTCAGGCCTGGACACCTCCTACATGTCCTGTGTAGGACCCTACACTGTAAGGGCCGCTCCCTCTCAGGGCAGCGCTAAGATAGACGGGGTGGGAACTGTGTAAACAGAAGGTCTGGGCTGCTTAACTGAGTTTTACAGTTTGAAGTGAAAGCCGCTGGGGCTTGTGATCCATGCGCAGGGGATGCAGGGATGCCCTTTGCATTAGAATTTCAAGTCTAGTGCAGAGGATGCAGGGATGCAGGGATGCCCTTTACATCTCATCTAAACATCCAATGAATGACATCTGGCTCTCCTCCTAGCATTGTTTGCTTATTCCATGGATGAATGAAATACCTTGATTGGAAAGGCCTTCCATTGTCCATGACAGACATGTTCGGCATTGCAGGGTGGCTGTGAGTTTTCAGGGACGTGGGACTGTACGTCTCATGGCTAAGTGCAGCGGTGCCCCAGCGCTGCCGGCTGATGCACAAAAATGTAGCTATAGAGACTTCAGTCCCCAGAGCTCAGAGAGCCACCAGAGACTGTGGCAGATGATGATTAACTCAGCCCCGTGCAAGGCATGGGTGGGCCCCTATCTCCTGTCACTTGGCAATGGAGGCAGCATTTACCTGTATCAACTGTACAGATATAGATGGCATTGCCTAGGTATTAAAGACATGGCTAAACCCCAGCTTTCTGTCATAGACAATATACCTTGCTATTCATAATTAGCAGAAGGTAACTGTGTCGATTAAGAGATTGCCTGTTTCCAGCAAGCCTTATCTAATGATTAGTAGACACTGTGAGGGGGAAAATCACACAGCAGATGAGTGACCGTCAGGAAGGCATCCCACGCCAATGCCAAGGCTAAGCTGCAGTGAGTCCCTTTCCACCTTCCTTGCCTTCATTCACGTTGGCCCTGAAACCTTCTCCATTCCCTCCTGTTCATTCTCAAAACATCAGTGTCTTCACCCTTTCCTTTCCAATCCCACAGCAAAGACATTGGCTTCTGTAGCTTCCAGAACATTCTCCAGAGCACTGCAAAGTGCTTCATCTTTTCAAGAGTCTGCTGAATCATATCTAAGTCCTCCGCTCAAGTACATCCACTGCTCTTCACAGCTCAAGTCCTAATTCCATTCTTGGCACATAGTTGTTACCAACCAGTGAATGTTGGATGGACCAGCTCAGACAACTTTCCAGTTCATTTCAGGTTGTACCGGTGATTCCTAATGGTAAACTCTTAGTCATGGAAACTGACGATCATTTAAAGGACCAGGGCCTATATGGTGTTGACAATGAAATAGCTAAAGAAATTAACACTGAAGCTACATTTCTCTCTAGTGAAGAATTTGGAATCACCACTTGGACCTCATTGAAGCCTTGATCACTGCACCAGTATGGTTCAAGTGGAGGTGCGAATTTCAACAATCCTCACTTGAAAGCCATATTTTCTACTTCTCTGTGCAAACTCAACCTGCCTTACTGATTTATTGTTTAGGTTCATCCAATGTGCCTGTCTTCTGTCACACATAAAGGATTATAATATTGGGCTTGGGATTACTGGATGGATGTTTGCAAATCAGCTGAGTATGTGAGCATGTGGATTTCAGCCATTGTAATAGTTACTGCTGATGTGCCAAAAATACCTGACAACAATAATTGAAGAAGGGAAAGGGTTCCTTTGGGCTGACTATCTGGGGACTCAGTTTTTCATGACAGGGAAGATCTGGGGACAGGAGCATGAGGTGGCTGGTGACATTGTGTACACAATTTGAATGATGGGTATGAATGCCCATGCTCAGGTGGCCTTTGGATATTTTCCTTTTTACTCAATGTGGATCATAACCTATAAAGTAGCACCTCCCACATTCAGGTTCTCTTACAGACATGCGCAGAGGATAAATGGCAATGAAAATTAGCTGTCGTATGGTGGCCTTACTGAGAATAGCTTCCATAGGCTCAAATGTTTGAATATTTGGTCCTCAGTGGGTGAGACCATTTGGAAAGGATTTGGGGCTGTGACTTTGTGGAAGGAGGTATGTCATCGGAGGCGGACTTTGGAGCTTCAAAAGCCCATACAGTTAGCAAACACTCTCTGCCTGATTTTGTGGGTAGGTAAATGAGCTCTCAGCTACTGCTCCAGGGCCATGGCTGCCTTCCAGACATCATGCTCCCGTCATAATGCTCACGGACTCTGATCCTCTGAAATCATAAGCGCCAAATAAACCTTTCTTCTGTAAGTGGCCTTAGTCATGGTGTCTTATCATAACAGTATAAAAGTAACTCAAGACACATCATAACCACTTTTGCCTAAAAAGAAATCTAGATCCAGCATTGAAGTTTGCACTGGGGTTGGGGGCTGCCTTCCACGGGCCCTTTAGTGGTTTTCAAAGCTGAGACAATTTAACCTTAAGCAAAGCATCAAAGAATCTTAGAATAATCATTTGATCCAGATAAAAATGGTACACATCACGAAAGCTTGCAAGTTGTGTAAAATCTGTGAATTGATTGAAACGGCCCCTGCGGATCCCATGTATAGAGTCCGCTCACAACCCTGGCTGATATCCGGATCACTCTGCTAAGATGTCGACAGGGTAGGGATCAGAACCCTAACTGTCAGCTGACAACACAGCTCTGTTTTTATGTCCTCCCGGATGACACTGACCAGTCACTGAAAACACGGGAAATGAAGTTGATTCAGTGATTCTGGCTAGTATTAGATGGCTCTAGGTAACTGGCTCTATATGCATATTCCTTTGACCCCTAGCTCAGAAATCTCTCCGCTTTTCTGATTTCATACGCTGTCTTTCCTAATTGTAGGGTGAGTGTCAAACTGCCCATATGCCAAGTACTGAGGGAGATGTGGGAAGTCAGCTTCTGCTTCAAAGTTATTTAAAACACTCTTAATTCTTTTGAGCAATGGCCGGCGATTTGGGCCTACAAGCTAAGTGTAATATTTCTCTCACCGTTCTAGAGTGGCGCTGCTACTGGATAAACTCCCCTTCTGCTGTTGGAACACTGGAGACTAATTATATGTGTAGATGGTTGCCAGCCAAAGCCGACTGGTTTCTCAAGAGTTTTGCCTCCAGCCAGCGTGATGATACTAAACAGTTCTCACTCTCAGGTACAAGACAATACCTGTGGTGGAGCCTGCCAGGGCCCACAGTAGCCACAGAACAAGTTTTTCATGCCCCAGTGCAATCAGCAGATCGGGTGAGGCAAGAGAGCTGATGCAGGGACTTTTGATGCCCGACAGTGGGAATTATCTTTAAAAGACATCTTAAATGCAGCCCAGTTTGGTTTCACACTCCCTGGGTAGCCCAGACTGGCCTCAGCCTTGCAAGTGCAGGGGTTAGAGGTATATGTATGTTATCATGCTTGGCTAATATTTAAAATATTTTAAGAATTATCTTTACATGACAAGCACTGTCATGCAATATTCTTTTCTGCTTTATTTCAGTCTTATTAGCGGCTGCTATTTGGCTTAGAGAATGTCAGAAACTTGTGTGTCTATGTTCATCTGATTCAGTTTGTCCCAAATAGTGAAGAACATTAAATGGGGTCATCTGAGGTAGAGGCAGCAGTGGCTTTTGGAGGATTGACAATCATTTTGGGGGTTCTTATTCTAAGCTAATTAGAACCTTGCATGGTGATTACATGCCTATAATTCCAGCACTCAGAAGAGGCCAGAAGATTGCTACAAGTCTGGCCAAGGTTTTAGATATTATATGCTGAGCCATCTCTCTTGCCCCACAGGCAGGCAGGCAATTGCATATACATAAAAATTTTTAAAATTTTAAAAAAGGAAAACAATGAGTATTCTGACGTTCACAAATACACACCCTAGTTTGTTGATGATTCTTGCTTCATAAGTCTGTTTACCTGCCTGTCTGCATACACACACACACACACACACACACACACACACACACACACACGCTAAGACAGTGTCTCAAAAGGTTTGGGGGAAAATGGTTCAGTCATTGACTATTCCTGTAGAGGCTCTGTTGTGTTCCCAGTGTCCACAGTGGGGCTCACAGGCGTCCATAACTCCAGTTCTAAGAGCTCCAATACTTGCTCTGGCCTCCAAGGGCACTGCATGCGTACATGTGGATCACTGGCATTCAGGTAGGAAAAATGCACGTGTATATATAAATTTTAAAAACTTTTTAAAAAGAAAAATGAGTAGCTCTGACATTCATACACTCGAGTTTGTTGATGATTCTTGCTTCATAATTCTGCTGCGGGGCAAGAGAGATGTCTCAGTGGTTAAGAGCACTTGCTGTTCTTTCAGAAGACCCAAGTTCCCAAAATGTTGGGGACTGCAGACCCTCAGACCCTGACTTTCTATGACCCCTTGCCTGCCAGAGTAAGCAACTTGTTTTCCTATGTTTGCAGCTGCACTGAGCACGAGACCCTCATGAGTTCCTGATGGCAGGGGAGGTTTCTGGTGAGCTTGCAGCTGAAAAATCCTGAGAGCTAGGGTGTGGCCATTAGTCAGGGAGAGCTCTATATAAACTGCCCTGGAACACAATAAAATGGGCATTCTTGTTTCAATGATGATCTCTCTCTCTCTCTCTCTCTCTCTCTCTCTCTCTCTCTCTCTCTCCCCTCTCTTCCCCTTCCTCCCCTCTTTCTCCCTCCCCCTCCCTTTCTCTCCCTCCCTCCCCCCTTCCCCCCTCTCTCCAGCCCCTTGCCCAACTTGCGAACTGGTCCATGGTGCAGGCGCCACACCAAGACCTTTGGTGATCCCAACCACTTGTAAGCCCAGCTCCAGGAGATTCCAAGCCCTCTTCTGACTTCCTCAGGCATCCATACACACATGGGTAAAAAAAAATTAATCTAAAAAAGTTTTCTTTTAAAATTATTTTTATTATTTTATTTGATCGAGAGGGACACACTGGCCATCGTGAATGCACTGAGGTTAGAGAATAACTGTGTGGAACTGGTTCTCTTTGTCCATCTTTCTCTGGTTCCAGGGATCAAAGTTAAGTAATCAGGCTTGTGTGGCGAATGCCTTTGCCCATTCGGCTGGTCTCTTAAGTCTATTTTATAGTCAGATCATTGACAGAATTAAAAGGGGAGGGTTGGGAAGTGCAGATTTGGTCAAAGATTGGTTCTGTCACGTCCTCGTTGGGTTAATGTCTGTTTGTAAAGACATAGAAAAGGAATAATGTAGTACCTATTGAGTTGTTAGGAAGATTAAATAGAAATATAAGATAAAATCACAGGGCTTTAGTGTGCAAAAGCTTTCAGGCAGTCATGGGTAAAGCTGTAGTTGCTAGCAGAATCTAAATTTAAAACCAGAGAAAGGGTTACTGTGTTAGCAACTGAAATGAATTGCTGTGGAGTAGCATAGGAAAGCCGTCTTATTTAAAACAGAGAACAAACATTTTTAATGTTCAGTTCTTGGAAATCAGCCCAATCGAGTTCCAAAATGTCAAATATCACAATGAAAGTAGCTTTGACTTAGGAAGAAAAGGTTTTCGCAAGCTGGAGAAACGGTTGGCTTGGAGTTTTTCTGAGTCTGTGGCAGTTAATGTTAATTGTGTGCTTGATAAAATCTGTAGCCACCTGGGAGACACGCCTGTGCGGGACTCTCTTGATTACTTTAATGTGGGAAACCCTGCACCATGAGTGTCTTGAGTGCCACCGTTCCCTGGCTGAAGCTCCAATGTTGCCGATCCTTCACTGGTTAAGCAGAGGAGGGGTTGTGCAGTAGCTTTGCTTGCTCTCAGCTTCCAGACTGCGGACACCACATGACTGACTGTAGTCTGGACCTCCCGGTCACCAGGAGCTATAGCCTTGAACTGTGAGCTAAGGTAAATGTTTCCTTTCTCCCTTGAGTTGCTTTTATCCTGGTAGTCTATCATGGCATCAGGAAGAGAAATTAAGACAGGGTCTCGCTCTGTAGCTCAGGCTGGCGTTGGCATTGAATTCCCGGCAGTCCTCCTGCCTCAGCCTCTGGGAGTGCTAGGATTGTAGGTGTGAGCCATGGTGTCAAGCTAGAGAAGCCTCTGGTCAGAAGAAAGACGGTGAAGAGAATGGTGCAATTGTCACAATGACGGTTTGACATCTGCCCATAATTTAGATCAAACAACGCAGAGGCAACTCTAAATTCTTCAGAACCTTTTTTATGGGCTTTCTCTTGGGGCCCCTACCTACCAAACAGAAGGAAAAGCCGAACCACGGGCCTAGTGTTACATAAGCTCTCAGCAGGATGGGAACTGAAATTAGTTCATTTAGTTTATGGAAGCATCTGCTGAGTCCATACCAATCCTGGGGTTTGAAGCTAAGCACCAGGCCACCACCCCCACCTGCCAACGCCACACATAGAAAACGCCTCTGTGCAAGGATTTAAGATATCCTCTCTGCTGTGCCAATGGGGACCGGGCTCCTTGGCAACCCAGAGCTGAGTGTTGCCCTGCTGTATCTGCCTGTGAACACATGTTCAGTTACTCTCCGCCATTCAGCAAGAGGCTGCTTGTGTAGGGCTATGGGTTCTCTTCCTGCCCACCAGGACCTCCTAGAAGTTTCTAGATCCAGGAGGATTCTCTTTGATACCAAAGAAGGGCCTCTGAGATTCCCCCAGAAAGTTGGATTTCCTCACACAGCCATCTTAGAATCTCAGTTGAATGCTGACACAGATACTGTCACCCTGGTAGCCTCGGTATGACAGAAGCTAAAGTATCTTGCCAGGGTTCAGTGACAGTCGTGGTGACTGCTCTCCTGCATGATTATGGTCTTGAAGGTCCAGCAAACAAGCTTGGCAGCCTAGGTCTGAAAGGCTCAAGCTAGCACAACTGAAGCAACGTGCAAGCAAGGCATTGAGAGCATGGTGATATCACATGGAGGGCTGGATCATTGCAGGTCCAGGGGGAATCTAAACTAGCAGTTCACCATTCTTCCCTTCTGGTCTGATCTACCCTTGTGACTGTCCTATGGTGTTAGCTTAGGCCACTGATTTTCACCCATCCAAAGCTTAGGGTGTCATCAGAGAACATCCGAAACAACCCTCTGTGCTGTGGCAGCCCTGACCTGATATTCCCATACATCTTCTTGGAAAGAGCCTGTAACAGTAAAAGCTTACGTAACTGTTTCTCCATTGGAACATGTTTGGGGTGAGCTGCAATCTGTGTTCCTGGGCCATGGTTACTCCTATCAGGCTCCAGATTGAACCCTCTCTCACCTGCCCCCCTCCAAGAACTGTGCCTTTCATTGACAGCATGAACCGGTGCTTAGGGTTTAGGATCAGGAAGCACAGCTTCATCTGCGCTCATTTTTCTTTCTTTTTATTTTACAGCATTCACCGTGTTGTGAAGAACGGAGCCTTGAGCTGGACATGGTGATGCAACACATGAAATCCCCACACTCTGGAGGCTGAGGCAGGAGGATTGGTACAAGTTCAAGACTGACCTGGGCCCCAATATGAGATTTTATTCAATGGAGGAGGGGGAAAATGAGGGAGGTGAAGGAAGGGGGGAAGAGGGAAGAGAGAGAAGGGAGAGAGGAAGAGGAGGAACCAAAGAACAGAGGCCCCGAATGCATAAAAATGAAGTTGAGGTTTTAAGAGCTCAGCTCATAAATGAATCTTATTACTTTTCCTCAAAAGTTAATAAATTACTGGGTTTCTCTCCCAATATTCAAACAGCTAATAGCTGTGTTGAACAGTGTTCTCTTCCCTCCAAAGAGAAATTCTAATTAACTGGAGCGTTTCATTCACCCTCAGCGATTTCCAGACGGGGCCGTGTTCCAGTGGGTCTTGGTTGTTCTGACGTCCTTTGTGAGCCTCATAAAAACTCGCTTGGATAGGAATCTTCCCGGAGCTCAGTTCCGCTCTGTTTTGCATTCCTGCTGGTCCCTAGGGAGTGCTCCAGCTTGGCTCTGGCCGTTCTGGCGCGCAGCTGGAAAAGGAATGTGGCTTGTGGGAGGAGGGGCTTTGCCTGCTAGCTGAGGGTGTCCGAAGCCTGTGCCCCACACTAGGTAGGGGTCTGTATAGGCTTAGGTGCAATGTGTCGCTAGGTGGTTCTCAAGAGAGTCCATCGAAGCTGGACTTGTGGAGGGACCTTATTTTGTTTAGAGGGAGTTACAAAGACAACCCCTTTCTTGGAATACCTTTCATTTCTTTCCTCGCCGTTGGTTCCCAGAGGCCTAGCCCCCAGCTCCCACCCCGCTTGAGTTTCAGCTTAGGTGTAGGATGTATTTTTCCATCGTTGTTAACACACCTACCCGGCAGTTTCCGTTGTCGTCTCAAAAGGCAGAAGCGGGAGACCCAGGCAGGGTTTCCCTAGGATGTACCCTTTGAATGGGATTTCAGATAACATGGAGGGGACACTACTGGGACCTGCAACTGTACCGCATCTTCTTCCTTCTCTGCAGGTCTCTCGGTTCAGTCACAGCCCGACTTCTCGGCCTGGACTCGCAAATCTCCCAGGGTCCCTCTCTCCTGGAGGTCTGCTTTCCTGTGTGTTAGCTAGAAGCCCCAGCCGGCGTTGCAAGCAGCCCTCTCCCCACCTCCACAACAGTCCTTGCCGCCCTGAATTCCATATCCATCTCCTGCCATTAAAAGTAGTCCCGCAATCATATGCCCCAGGGTGGAATTTGTCTAGGTCTTTCTCAAGTCCCTGTTTCCTCACACAGTCAAGAACCCAGGATCCTTGTGGCAGGAACTCAAAAACGGAGACCAGACAGGTTTGTTTTTTTTGTTTGTTTTTTGCTTGTTTGTTTGCTTGTTTTTGTCTCTTCCTAGCATCCGGGTTTGCCAGAGCCAGAGCCACAAGGGTTCCAGGCCGTGTCCCTGTGCCTTGTGCTTTGGCGGCCAGGAACTTCTTGCACTTCCCAGCTGGATGTACAAAGAAAGGTTTCAGGATGGAACACGTTCTTTGGTTATTAGGCAACATTAACATTCCAGCCCTGGGCCGCGGATAAACAGTTCTTTAGATAGATAATGCCTGGGTGTGCTCTTTCCTTTATATGCACTGGGGTATTTGTGAAGTCTGAGGAATAACCAGTTTTCCTGGAGGATTGGCAGGCCTAAACTTCCCAAACTTTCCACCTCACCCCCCCCCCCACAGCAGGTGAACAGTTCTAGCTATTAGTTAAGGCATTAATTATCAGGATGTATACCTTTGGAAAGGAATCTCTAAGAAATTGATTTCTTTTCCAATTGATACAAAAGAAATGTGTTCAAACAGGAACACGTTGTGTTGAAGTTGTGTTTGTGTAGGAACACAACTGTGCACTTCTCAGGGTTATGTGGTGAGGCAGGCAGCAGAAGGGCCTTCGAGCTGGGGAACTAGCTCTGTCCTCTCTGGGACTTGCCCTTATACACGTCACAGGGCTTTGGAGCACACAGGGCCCAGTCCTGGTCAACTTGCAAGTCTTGCCACTCCCTCTATAAAGTGACAGTGGTGGTGTGGTTTTTGTCCTCGGGGACATCTTCAGAAACCATAGGCACACCTGCCGCAGCCTTGGAACTAGAAGACTCCTGGCCCACAGCTATTGCCAATTTTACCTTAAGACCTTAGTGACTTGGATTCTAATCAAATTTTAAATATTGCATTATTTTCTGTATTTGGAAATTTTATTTTACAATTATAGCACTATAGATAGTCAGTGATTGCTAACTAGGACTTTAAGAATAATGGTATTGGGCCAGCACGGTGATGCTGAAGAGTCTAGGAATACAATATAGAAATAAAGTGTTCAGCCGGGTGGTGGTGGTGCATACCTTTAATCCCAGCACTCAGGAGGCAGAGGCAGGCAGATCTCTGTGAGTTCAAGGCCAGCGTGGTATACAAGAGCTAGTTCTAGGACAGGTTCCATAAAGCTACAGAGAAATCCTGTCTTGAAAAACCAAAATAAATAAATAAATGGTCCAGCCCAGAAATATAGAAATAAAAAGCTGTAAACTCAAACACATTTTGGGAGAAAAAATAAAGCTGGAAACCACTGTTAACCTTTTGCGAACACTTTCTGCCTTAAGAGCAGACATTCTGGAGGCCGCTGTGTACAGAGGTAAACTTTTAACCATTGTCTCCCACCTCCCAGCTTCCCAGCTAGGCAGGTACTGCAGACAAAGACTAGCTTCTAACTCTTGCCTCTGTGGGACCCTCTGTTTGTATTCCCTTCATTTTTAACTGTCCCCCTATGTGATTCTCCTCTCTCTGCCTTGCATTCTTCCAGGGACAGTGACAGCCCTAGGCTTTCGCGAACACCCTAGGCTTTCGTAAACACCCTAGACTAACAATCTAACGTCCTATGACCAAAAGCTGTAAACCTTAAGATGTAATGTGACTTTAAGCCTGACCTCAAGGATGTAAAAGCTCTTTGACTCACACCTGGTGCTTGATTTTACCATAAGAGGAGGCCCAGCCCCAGTTCCCACTACCATAGAAGCCTGATCTCTGGCTGTGGCTACAGCTATAGCTGATAAGCTTTGTGTGCCCCATGGGGATTTTTTTTCCTTTTTCTGGAATAAAGCTTGCTTCTGTTTTTTTTTTTTTTTTTTGGTTTTTCGAGACAGGGTTTCTCTGTGGTTTTGGAGCCTGTCCTGGAACTAGCTCTTGTAGACCAGTCTGGTCTCGAACTCACAGAGATCTGCCTGTCTCTGCCTCCCGAGTGCTGGGATTAAAGGCGTGTGCCACCACCGCCTGGCTTGGTTTAATAGACTTTGGTGGTCTGTCCCCCATCATTGTACAACTCTGGACCCAACAGTGCAGGGTAAAGTAGGACTCAAGTTCAAGGCCAGCCTGGGCCACAAAGTGAGAGCTTCTCTCAAAACAAAACAACAAGCACAAAATATAAAAATCCCAATAGAAAATCAATTTTGTCATTAAGCTATATTTAGATACTATTTTAAAAAAAAAAGATAACAAGAGTTTCCAGGGTCACAGATTTTCCAATCTTTGGCCTTTGGGTTATGTCGGAGCTTACCCAGGAGCACCAGGTCAGAGCTTGCCCCTTGCTCAAAACTCAGGCACCAGGAGCTGTAGAACCAGTTCCTCAGAGAATACTGGAGCCTTTGCACCTGGCATCTCCTGCCTCCTAGGCCTTGCCCTCCATCATCTCTGGCTGCTCCTCACATTTCTGGGGCCATCCCTGCAGCCCCCTGCGTTGGCCTTGCTTGATCTTTCCTCAACCTGGAACCCCTGCCTCCCCACCCCCACACTGTGCCTCCTTCTCCTCCAGGTCTCTACCCAAGTGGCAGCTTTCAAAATGGGGGCTTCTCTCCCCCCCCCCCATAAAAGAGTACACCTCCTCGCTTTCTAGATTCCACTACTTTCTTACAACCACCAGATACAATTTGTTAGTTATTGTGTCCTCCCCGCCCCCCCCCCCCCGGAAGTCAATTACTCCTGCATCTCCAGCACCTAGAACAAGCACCCATCAGGTGCTTGCTGGTAAACGAAGAAATCCAGACGTCAGTCTGGGACACCTGGTAGTGAGAGGAGCCGCATGCAAGCTCCTTGGTCATGTGGGTGCATCCAAGAAGCTAGGCAGGATCTGGGAATCCTCTTGATCTGCAGCAGAACAGAGGAGGTCAGGGAGTGAGGGGTGAACCAGGAGGCAAGGTAGCCTCGAGACACTCAGAAAGAAGAAATGGTCTTGTGATGGAGACATGGAAGGAACAGCAAGAGACTAGGAAAGCATCCTGAGGAACAGCAAGAGACTAGGAAAGCATCCTGAGGAACAGCAAGAGACTAGGAAAGCATCTTGAGGAACAGCAAGAGACTAGGAAAGCATCTTGAGGTGAATGACAGAGAAGACTGACGGAGAGAGTGGCAGCCAGTGTTGGTCAAATGTGACAGAGGCCCTGGAATAGAGAACGAAAAACCTAGGAGGCTGACTAAAGATGAGAGAGAGAGAGAAAGAGAGAGAGAGAGAGAGAGAGAGAGAGAGAGAGAGAGAGAGAGGCTGTCTAGGGGGCAGAATTAGCTGAGGCCATAGCAGAGGTATATTCAAATGAAAAGGAAAATATGCATTTCCTGATAGAACTAAAGCTGAGGGGGACCAAGATGGATGGACCATGAGCATCAGAGCAATCATCTTTGCTGTTGCTGAGAATCCGGGGCAAAGTGGGCATGGGTAGAAGAAACTGTCGTGACACCCCTTGCTGGAAGTCTTTAATGATTTTACATTAATTTGTTTTCTAGTACAGAGAGGCAGGGGAGAGGGGATGCACAAGGAGCAGTAGGTGACCAGGGCATTCTAAGAAGCAAGTCATATGAAGTTATGTAATGCCTAGGGGTCTGCCTCCAGTGAGTGCTAACAGGTGCCTCTTGGCTGCACCTGGAGACCCTGTTCCTGTGTGTTTGCTGCTAGTGTCAACTGGTTTCAACCTGCAGGGGAATCACCTGCAAAACTGGTTAAGGGCAGCTTCTGACTCCAGGCCTGAGCTGACAGTTCCTCTGCCTGTCAGTTGTTTCCTCTCTGGGGCACACTGCGAAGCTGAAGCTGGGGAGTCTTTGCCGTTTTTTTTTTTTCCCCAAAGGCCTGGGATGGAGTCAGATCTGGAATTTGGACAGATGTTCAACTTAAATTTGAAAAAAAGAGAGAATGCTTAGAGGAACAGCGGAGGCAAGGCTCTCAGTCTTAGCAGGATGGAGTCTAGGGCCTAGCTAGGTCGGGGTGGTCAGAGCTCCTTGATGAGAAACACGGGAAAGAGGAGCATCCAAACTCCTCCCTCTCCTTTCTTCTTGACTTTAACCAGATAGTTTGTATTGGGATTTGGACAGCCCCGACTGCATGGCTGAGCGACATAACCACGGGCGTTATCCAGAAAGGCTGCCGCTGTAGCCCTCTGCGCAGCAAAGGAAGCCCATAGGAAGCCCATCCATCATCTCTCGGATGTTTTCCTTTGGAACTGGGCATCCCCCACTTTAGAAGTGGCCCAGTGTAGGAGGAACTCAGAGTATGCAGCATCTAATAACACCTCACCCTGCTTCTCGGTGGGTCGCTATTTACAACTTCCTAAAAGTAGCTCCGGGTGACTGGGTGCAGAGCAGATGTGACTGGGACTCTGTTTAGAGAACAATGAGAGCAAAAACTCACCTTCTGTTTTCAATACCGGGGCCCCATGCATACGGGTTAAGAACTTTGCCCACGGCTCAGTCCTGTGGCATGCTAAGTCTTTTAGACCACTCAGCAGCAGTGTGCTCACTGACTACTTCCTGCATGAGCTAGGGTTCAAACTCCAGGCGCTTTGAAAGAGCGGTACAAAAGTAACCAAATGCCTTTTCACTCCACCCCCCCCTCCAAACCTTTGTTTTCAGAGTTTTAAAATTTAGGATCAATTGGAAATTTAATTTTCACTTAATGTTAATTCTAGTTCTGCCTTGAGAACATATATATGTAAGTATGTATGTATACATATTTATTTACTTATTAAAACCTGGTGTAGATGAGATGATTCAGCGGGTAAGGGCACTTGAAGCCCGAGAACCTGAATTCAAGCCCCAGAAACCACATGATGGAAAGGGAGAATCAACTCCACAAAGTTGGCCTCTGATGACCACACACGCTTGGCACAAGTGCACACACAATAGATAAATGTTTAAAAAAAAATCAGGAAGTAGAAAAAGACAAGATCTCCTGAGTAAATTGGGAGCATGGGGACCCTTGGGAGAGGGTTGAAGGGGAGGGGAGAGGCAGGGAGGGGAGCAGAGAAAAATGTAGAGCTCAATAAAAATCAATTTAAAAACCCAAATCTATGTAGAAAACTGCTAAAATCAATAGTATTAACATTTACTACCAACCAACACTGAAACTGAACAGTTTAGTTACTGCTTAAAATAATTTTTTTGAAAGTATTTTGAACATGAAAGGCATGCAGGATAGATAATACAATCAATCTAGAACAATTCCTTCATATTCACCAGACTTCAGCCTAGCGGGTGCTCAGTCAATGTTTGTTGAATGAATAAATGATTCTCATTTATTTTTAAATACATTTTAAAAATGTCCTTGGAGTCAAGGACAAAGCATTAAGTCTGACTTCTTTCCCAGGGTGCCACTACGAATATGGTTACGTGACTTGTGTCAGTGAATACTAGTAGACTGGTCGATCTTTTTTGTCTCTCTCGGCCAAGTCTCTCCATCCTTCTCTTTAAGCTTGACCCCTGGCCCTTGGCTCCACTTACTCTGGTTTTATATTTAGCCTAGTGGGGGTTACCTTCTAGCATGATCTTGATACCCTTCTGAGAAGCTAAAGTAATTTTGGATGTGGCCTTTCATCAGACCTCAACAAATTTTATTATATAGTTCCCATGTTCAGTGTTTGAATTAAAGATGGGAAGAAGATTGCTTAAAGTTCAGATTTTCCAGTTAGAATGAGTCATATTTTTATTGTAAAATAGCCAATCCTAGTTTCTCTTTCTTTTATTTAGATTTATTTTATTTTAAATACCGTGTATAGTGTCTCATGTGTGGGTATGTGCACATGGATGCAGGTGCCCTTGGAGGCCAGAAGATGGCAACAGATTGCCTGGAACCAGAGTTGTAAGCCACTTAGTGTTGGTGCTGAGAACTCAGACTCTCTGCTGTAACAGGGGGACGTGTTATCACGTCTCCAACCCTAGTAATATTCCTGGCCTCAATTTTAAGAGTCTCCTTCCTGTGGGTTCCAGAGTCATTTTCCCCCAAGCATTACATGCAGAAACCACGCACATCTTGCTTTATATTTCTTGCTCCAGTTTTCTACTTCACCTTGGGGGCTCCAGGGCTGCTTTGTTTGTTTGTTTGCTTTGTTTTGGTTTGGTTTCCAAGATAGGGTTTCTTTGTGTAACAGCCCTAGCTGTCCTGGAACTTGCCCTGTAGACCAGGCTGGCCTCGAACTCACAGAACTCCGTCTGCCCCTGCCTCCTGAGTGCTGGCGTTCGAGGTGTGTGCCACCTCTGCCTTGTGAGCCTGCATTTCTACCAATATATTTCTTGAGAGTCTATGTAGAGAAGAATGTTCTGTGGTTAAAGAATTTTAGAAAACGCTATGTAATATATTTATTATACCCATGAACAGACAGAAGAGCTTAGAAGGCAGGCAGGACTTTGGAGGTTGAAATCCAGGTAAAATCCAGGCCTCCAAGTGTTTCAGAATGCTTAGTCCTGAATGCAGATGAGCATAAGATCCTTCTTAAGATATGACGAGATACACAGTTTATGAGGCCGAGGTCTCATCACGTTCTTCCTGGAGTAGATGTTTATGGCTGGTCATAATATCTGTCATTAAATATGCACTAAATACCAGTAAAATTTTATTTTATAACATTCAAGTTGAACCAGTAAAACACTACTTTTTATAGAAGTTTTTCAATAAAAAGTCAAGTGTCTTAAATGGGATTTTCCTAACTAAATATTTTAACAATATTCTATAATAGTAGAAGTCAAATATTTAGAAGTAAAGGAAATGGGTTTGGGGGGATCCATTAGAAGACAAAGTGCACAGTAAACTTAAGGTTAAAGAAAGGAACATCACCAATGAAAGTAGTCACACCTCTATTAAAAATGGCTCTTACCTGAGTAAGAGGAGATGCATCCGATGATCTTTACAGCGTCCGATGGTCTTCACAGTATCTGGTTGTCCTCATAGCATCCGGTGGTCCTCATAGCATCCGGTAGTCCTCATAGCATCCAGTGGTCCTCATAGCATCCAATGGTCCTCATAGCATCCGGTAGTCCTCATAGCATCCAGTGGTCCTCATAGCATCCGGTAGTCCTCATAGCATCCGGTGGTCCTCATAGCATCCAATGGCCTTCATAGCATCCAGTGGTCCTCATAGCATCCAGTGGTCCTCATAGCATCCAGTGGTCCTCATAGCATCCGGTAGTCCTCATAGCATCCGGTGGTCCTCATAGCATCCGGTAGTCCTCATAGCATCCAGTGGTCCTCATAGCATCCAATGGTCCTCATAGCATCCGGTAGTCTTCATAGCATCCAGTGGTCCTCATAGCATCCAGTGGTCCTCATAGAATCCGGTAGTCCTCATAGCATCCGATGGTCCTCATAGCATCCAATGGTCCTCATAGCATCCAGTGGTCCTCATAGCATCCAGTGGTCCTCATAGCATTCGGTAGTCCTCATAGCATCCAGTGGTCCTCATAGCATCCAATGGTCCTCATAGCATCCAGTGGTCCTCATAGCATCCAGTGGTCCTCATAGCATCCAATGGTCCTCATAGCATCCAGTGGTCCTCATAGCATCCAGTGGTCCTCATAGCATCCAGTGGTCCTCATAGCATCCAGTGGTCCTCATAGCATCCGGTAGTCCTCATAGCATCCAGTGGTCCTCATAGCATCCAGTGGTCCTCATAGCATCCGGTGGTCCTCATAGCATCCAGTGGTCCTCATAGCATCCAGTGGTCCTCATAGCATCCGGTGGTCCTCATAGCATCCGGTAGTCCTCATAGCATCCAGTGGTCCTCATAGCATCCGGTGGTCCTCATAGCATCCAGTGGTCCTCATAGCATCCGATGGTCCTCATAGCATCCGGTAGTCCTCATAGCATCCGGTAGTCCTCATAGCATCCGGTGGTCCTCATAGCATCCGATGGTCCTCATAACATCCGGTAGTCCTCATAGCATCCAGTGGTCCTCATAACATCCAGTGGTCCTCATAACATCCGGTAGTCCTCATAACATCCGGTAGTCTTCATAGCATCCTGTAGTCTTCATAGAATCCGGTGGTCCTCATAGCATCCCGTAGTCCTCATAGCATCCAATGGTCCTCATAGCATCCTGTAGTCCTCATAGCATCCGATGGTCCTCATAACATCCGGTAGTCTTCATAGCATCCAGTGGTCCTCATAGAATCCGGTAGTCCTCATAGCATTCGGTAGTCCTCATAGCATCCAGTGGTCCTCATAGCATCCAGTGGTCCTCATAGCATCCAGTGGTCCTCATAGCATCCGGTAGTCTTCATAGCATCCAGTGGTCCTCATAGCATCCAGTGGTCCTCATAGCATCCAGTGGTCCTCATAGCATCCGGTGGTCCTCATAGCATCCGGTGGTCCTCATAGCATCCGGTGGTCCTCATAGCATCCGGTGGTCCTCATAGCATCCGGTGGTCCTCATAGCATCCGGTGGTCCTCATAGCATCCGGTGGTCCTCATAGCATCCGGTGGTCCTCATAGCATCCGATGGTCCTCATAGCATCCGGTAGTCCTCATAGCATCCGGTGGTCCTCATAGCATCCGGTAGTCCTCATAGCATCCGATGGTCCTCATAGCATCCGGTGGTCCTCATAGCATCCGATGGTCCTCATAGCATCCGGTAGTCCTCATAGCATCCGGTGGTCCTCATAGCATCCGGTGGTCCTCATAGCATCCGGTGGTCCTCATAGCATCCGGTGGTCCTCATAGCATCCGGTGGTCCTCATAGCATCCGGTGGTCCTCATAGCATCCGGTGGTCCTCATAGCATCCGATGGTCCTCATAGCATCCGGTGGTCCTCATAGCATCCGGTGGTCCTCATAGCATCCGATGGTCCTCATAGCATCCGGTAGTCCTCATAGCATCCGATGGTCCTCATAACATCCGGTAGTCTTCATAGCATCCGATGGTCCTCATAGCATCCAGTGGTCCTCATAACATCCAATGGTCCTCATAGCATCCGGTAGTCTTCATAGCATCCGATGGTCCTTATAGCATCCGGTAGTCTTCATAGCATCCAGTGGTCCTCATAACATCCAATGGTCCTTATAGCATCGTCACTTTATAAACTATACAGTGTAGTATGTGCATAGCTCAGGTGTAAGTACAGGAACACAGCACCTACATCTCCTTGTTTCATAGTCTCCCTGTGTCCCTGAGAGCTGTGTTTGGACTCTGAAGTCAGCTCACAGTATGGAGTGGGCTGGAGAACATGGTCATGCCAGTCGGAGCTATCCCTCAAACCAGCTCCAACAACCAAAGGAATTTCTTTCCGCTGGTGCTCCGTATCATCTCTGCTCCACAGGGCTCACCCTGGCTCCCGTCTCAAACACGGAACAGCTGGCAAAGCCACCTTTCTGGAAGTAGTATATTACACGAGAAAAAGCAAGCAAGGAAGGACTTGACTGCCGCTAGGAGTCAAGGCTGGAGAAGATTGTCACAGTCAAAGCTGTCCAGTTCTATAGGGTCACAGGAACTGGGGGGAGGGAAGCCTAGCGCCTGGACTGGAAAAGTTTAGAGTAGGGGGCAGGGTAGGCCCGTCATACTCTGTAACAAGTAGGGACTGAAGGCTGCAGAAAGAACCTGGCAGCCAGGTCCACTTTGATATGTTCATGGACGTATCAGCTAGCCACTTGTCCCGGGTTTGAGACCTAGCATTGGTCCAACAGTACCTGTAAGGATATTTTCAGGTTTTCTGTGCTTCTAAGATATGCAGCCAAGATAGGGTTTCTTTGTGTAACAGCCCTAGCTGTCCTGGAACTTGCCCTGTAGACCAGGCTGGCCTCGAACTCACAGAACTCCGTCTGCCCCTGCCTCCTGATTGCTGGCGTTCAAGGTGTGTGCCACCTCTGGCTTGTGAGCCTGCATTTCTACCAATATATTTCTTGAGAGTCTATGTAGAGAAGAATGTTCTGTGGTTAAAGAATTTTAGAAAACGCTGTGTAATGTATTTATTATACCCATGAACAGACAGAAGAGCTTGTAGCTACAGAAAGTTTGGGACTTTGTGGCGACCCAGGGAGAAGGTGTGGAATTCAGTTGCCACTCGGTGACTTTCCGGGTGACTTTCCCCTGAACTCTATTTCACTCCCTGCACAGGATCCTAAAGTGCCACTTTTGAGCAGGCACAGCACCAGTCTTGTTATTTTTTCTACTTGTCTATTTTGGTGTTTCCTTTGCTGGGGTGGTAGGAAGTTGGGGGAGGGGGTAAGAAAAGAAAGTTTTTACAGGGACACCTGGAGAACAACAGTACATTCTGGTCGGGCAGCAGGGCTGTTTGTCTTCATCATTTGAATTCCAGAAATCTTTCTTTCTGATTGGAGTAACTTTCCAGTAACTGTTTATGTGAAAATATTATATTAGGGGTTGTGGCATTGCTATTTTTATTCTTGACTATCTCATGATTTGAGAGTATTAGCTAATGATTTGATGACCTGCTTTAAACTCATGAAAATTATATATATTCATTCCAGCCAATGGGTAGAACCAGGGAGCGGCAGAAAAGAAACCAAATCAACTTGATACAAATCCACCACAGTCTCAGCCTCTCTCTCTCTCTCTCTCTCTCTCTCTCTCTCTCTCTCTCTCTCTCTCTCTCTCTCTCTCTCCTCCCCCTCTTTTCTCTCCCCCCTTCTCTCTCTCTGTGGGGGGTGTGGGGGTGCTCCAGCTGACTCCTCCTGCACAGGGGTTGCTAAGCTCTGGCTCCCTCCAAGGGAGGGACACACTGGAAAGTGATTCCCTAAGTTTGACTTTTGTTCTATGACCTCTCATACCAAAATGACTTTTTAAGCAGCCAAAGGCAATTTTGAAATGTCTAAAGGCAAACAAGGGGGGGATCTAGTCATTCTCTTCCTCTCTCCCCCACCCTCCCTTCTCTTTTTCTTCCCTTCCTCTCTCCCCCACCCCCTCCTCTTTTTTCCCTTCCTCTCCCCCACCCTCCGTTTTTCTCTTCCCTCCCTTTCTGGTAAACAATAGCTGGGCTGCTCTCTTTCCCTCTGTTGAAAGAGCATGGTGGTGGCTCTGCCTTTAGAAGCTGGCAATGTGGGTAAAATATGAAATGTTTGTTGTAAAATCATAGAAGAGATTCCCAGAATAGGTTATGAAAAGGCAAGTCACTCATTCCAGTCGTATTTCTCAAATTGTCAATCTTACCTTCGAATAATGGTGGAAGTCAAGACATCATTAAGCTACTTGGCTGGAACAAAACATCAATTGTACCCAGAGGAAGGAACTAGAGACCTGGAGAAATTATACCTGTTGCAAGGATTAATTCTCAAACTTGTTGGGGCTGAGAAATTAAAAATATCTGTGAAAATTAGCATTTAATGCCAGTACTTGGGAAACAGACAGGCAGAATTCTGTGAATCTGAGGCTAGCCTGGTCTACATAGTGAGTTCCACGCCAGCTGTGGCTATGTAGTAAGTCCTTGTTTTTTTGTTTTGTTTTTTTTTTTTTAAAAAAAAAAAGAGAAATAGAGAGAGAGAGAGAAAATACAACATGAGTAAATAAAATGGGAGGTGGCTGCATTGAGAATTGAGAGCCCCGTGCTAAGAATTCCCTAGTGAAAGCCACGTCTAGGGAACCCAGCATCTGAGTTCTTGCCACTCCCTCGAGGCCTGCGGAAGGCGTGCCTCAGTTACTGCAGAGTCTGACTTCTTCCGCTTACTGCTGGTCTCCTTGTTCCTCCCAGATCGTTTGACTCTCACTGGGTATAGGAGTATGTACATATACATAAAATTTAAACTTTACATATGGAGGGGAAACAGGCACTATCTGTCTCTTCTCCTCACCACAACCCTCTCTTGTTCTCTTGTTCCCCTCCCTTTTAGTCTTTCTCTTTCCCCATAATTCCTTCTAATTTCATGTCACATATGTAGAATTTCACAGCGCAGATTTCGTGTGTGAGGACAAGCTGCAATGTTTGCCTTTCTGGGTCTAGTTTATTTCACTCAACACAAATCTCCAGTCTCATCCATTTTCCTGCAAATGACATAACTTTTCTTCTCCACATAGCCATCCTCTACATAGTCCTCCTCCTCCACGTGTTCCTCCTCCACACGTAGTCCTCCTTCATGTATTCCTACTCATTCTCCCCCCCCCCTTTTTGAGACAGGGTCTGCTTTTGAATGTTGAAATTACAAGAAGCTTGGACTTCCGAGAAATGACAAAACCACACTGTAATGCCCTTTCACTCCACTCAGAACAAACGCTATTTAGAAAAAACAAGCTATAGATGATCTGGACAACGGAGAAACCCTGATCTAAATGAACTCTAACTCACTTTCTCCAGTTCTTTTTTTTTATGTTTAATTTTTGTTTTCTTTTGTGTTTTTTTAATAAATTCTAGACATTACTTTTTAATCAGATGATAAGGAGCAACTACTTTTAAGTACAGTTTTGTGAAAGACTTATTTACTGCTAATAAGAAGGAGCTAGTAATTGACCAGATGTCTCATTTTTCCAATGATAAAAGACACATGGTAGCCAGCCTGGCTTACTTTCTAAGAACTGGTACCTGATCTTATTGGCAGGAGATGGTATATGTTATGTGTTAGTTTATATTTATATATATATATATATACATATATATGATATCTATTAGATAATATAGCATATATTAATAAGAAATACCATGGGGAACTCCAGATGCAACTGAGACATGGCAGTACTTACAAATTCTTCAGTTGTTTCCCCCATTTTTCTTTTGTTCTTGTTTGGTTTTGATAGACAAAGAAAAGAATCCTTAAGGTCGTCCAACCCTGCTTGATCTGGCAGAGATTCTTTTGCCGTGGCAGTCCTGTCCCTCAGTTCTGTGTTCCCTCCGGCTCGGCCTCGTGTGTGCTGTCTCATAGTTTTGGTGTGTTGATGCATTCCATCCTCAGAACTAATGCCTCTCCCAATGCCACCTCCTCCGCTTTCCCCAGATGCAATTATACATTTCAGCAGCTGGCTATTTCCTTTCTTCCCTTCCATGTGCTTCTGAAGAGGTGTGCTCTCTCTGTAGTTAATTCTCTGTAGCACCTGCTAACCCATCTGACACAGAAGGTGTTTAATAAATATTGGTCGAATGAGTTACATGTGACAGCAGATGCCAAAGGATTTATGTATGTTAAATACCTGACATGCAGAACATAATAGAAGCAGTTCTATAATTGTGCTTCGCTCCCTCTGGTGTTTATCTGTGTATCTGGCCGAATGTCTACCCTGCATTAGGCATTAAATACAGAGCATGAGGGGCCAGCAGTGAGCCCCTTCATTCAGTAGAGCTGTGTATTCATTGATGAGGCTAACGTTATCTGTGGGTTGTTTCAAAATTCCTTAGCATTTTCTGTTTGGCCCAAGCGGTTATCATAAAGGCCTTTTTCTGATGTGGCCCCTTTGAAAACCTGAACTAACTCTTTGTCTTCACTCTGTTAGAAGCAACTGAAGGACGTTAGAATGGTTGTAGTGTTTGTTTACTTTTATTCTTAGCAAAACTATTGGCATTCACTGTCCCATATGATCTCCTTAAGGTGGTCGCTAATGCCTCTTTGTATTAACTTGGGAAACAAATGAAAAGGAAATTAAAAAGAGACATGTCTGCTGAAACTACAGTGCACCTGGCTGGAACACTGGGCAGGTCACCCTTCCAGCCTCAGTTTTCTTGTCTCTGAAGTCCATTATTAGAGTGACAAGGCCTTCATCGAATCCTTTTACAGGGTTGAAAACAGCGGTGACTCTCTCTGGTGACGGGAGGGAAGACGCTTTGTCTTGTAAGGGGCAGCATGCCTGAAGTCACTGTTTGCACAGGAGGAGCGTGCCCGTGGAAGCCGTTGCTATGATACTGACTCCTGGCAGGTAGAGAGCAAGCATGCCAATAGCTTCTCGAAATGCACACACGTGTGTAATGAAGCATCCATCTCCAAGCCTAGCTGTCTTCCTGCCTGGGAGTCTGCTTGCTCCTGGACTGAGAAGCTGGCTCAGAGCCAAGTGGTTATCGTGCCCCTATGGTCACTGCCAATAAGCCAAGGGCAGATGTGTTGACTGGGCAAGACCTCAGAGGTTGTGGCTAAAACAAGTAAAGGAACTGTCTGAGCAGAAGTTAAGATTCTATTGATGACTGGCTCCTGCTGTGTGTGTGTGTGTGTGTGTGTGTGTCTGTGTGCACATGTGTGTGTGCGTGCATGCTTCCATACTTGTAATACCCTGGAAAGACTTAAGCCCTATGGCAGGAGAGCAGCGGGGAAATGCATGTGAAGGACCATTTGTAGGTCTTACCTGACACAATCCTCTTTTGAAGGTTTTTATAACCAGAAGTCATGATGCAATTTTGAGAACTTTGAGAAACAAATTCCTAATCCAAGCTGGCCTTAGCGGCACATGTCTAACATGCTGAGACAAGAGGGGCTTTTGTCAGGTCCCTCTCAGTCTGCACTCTGTAGTGAGTCCCAGATCAGCTTGGGCCTCGTAGAGAGATGATGTCACAATAACTACCGCTGCCGCTGAACAACCCTCTAACAGATCACCTCAAACCCAGCCAGCGTCCTGTTCAAATCGCTCTCTGTAGGGATTAAAGTCCATCAGCAGGAAAGGTGCTGACACCATGCCAAGAAATCATAACAGTTTTGACCATTGAAACTCCATATATTTCACTATTTTTCCTTTTGATATTTGATATTTAGGAAGGAAAGGTATGTTGCTAAACATAGCAGATAACTCTATCATGGCTCTCCCACGGAGGGATGTGGGAGCTCTCAGGGGTCCTACAGTTGTAGGCTGTGCTTACTCAAGGTCTCTGCTCGCATCATTCTGAACTCATCAAAAGGAAAACAACTGAAAGAGAGCTTTCTGCCACCTGATTCTGCTTGACTCTTCTAATTGGAGCTTGGGAAGCTCCATTTTCCTCACTCTCTTGGCAAGTGGTTGTGAACCAGTGATTTGTGTTTGTTTCTTTTAAGATAGGGTCTCCTGTTTCCCAAACGTAAACTTGCTAGGTAGCCACCAAGGATGACCTTGAAGTTCTGATCCCCCTGCCTTTATCTCCAGAGTGCTGAGATTGTAGGTGCAGGTCATCATGACTGATTTCTGAGACAACATTTTTAAAATAAACATTTTCTTTTCTTTTTAAAGAATATTATTTGTCTTAGGTGAATGGATATTTTGTCTGCATGTATGTCTGTGCACCACATGTGTGTCTGGTGCCCGGGGAGGCCAGAAGAAGGCATTGGATCCCCTGAAACTAGATTTACAGTTGTGAGCTGCCATGTGGGTTCTGAGAATCAAACCCAGGTCCTCTGGAGAAATAGCTAAGCCAGTTATCCAGTCCCTAAAACATTTCTCTATTGCTAACTGAGGGGGAGGAGGGGAGGCGGGAGGCTCGAGTCAGCGCCAGCATATTAAAAAAAAGTAGCAGTTACATACAGAAATATAGAATGTAGGAGTGTTCATCGGGATGATTTAGGGTATGCACACTCATGTCACCTCCCAGTCTGGCAAATAAAAATGACTACATGTAGCACGATTAATAAAACCCAGAGACAGACATTGGAATTCAACCTGAAGACCAGAAAAGCAAAGCAGCCAGCCACTGGCTCTTACCTCTACCTCAGTCCGAAAATGGCAATCCTGCCTCCAGGAATCCTCAGAATGAGACTATCTTAAAGCTGTCTCCTCCCGTTTTAGATTCCCCCCCTAGTGCTGTGATTAAAGGCATTCACTGCCTGTTTTCTACGGCAAGCTAGTGTAGCTACTGGCATTAAAGGTGTGTGCTACCACTGCCTTATTGGTAAGGTTGACCAGTCCAGCTGTTTTACTCTCTGATCTTCAGGCAAGCTTTACTTATTAAAATACAAATGAAGTATCAGTACAGCCACGGTCAAGCCTACATCCACAGGTGCCCGTAGCTGACTTCTATTAGTGTACATTAATTTTGCATTCTTTAAAGTTTGTGTAGGTGGCATCTTACAGTGTGTGCCCCTTTCTGTTTCTCTTCCTTAGGATGCTGTTTGAGATTCACAGTGTGTTTAGCCACCAGCCATTGCTAGCATGGGGCAAGACTCTACTGCATGCACAGACAATGAGTCTATTTTGTTAGCAGTGTCCACTGGGGTTGGTTTCTAGGTTGGGGCCCCTGAGAATTCTGCAGCTTGTGTGATCTAGAGTGTGTCTTCTGGTACGTGTAAGGAGGTATTTTTCTTTGTATACATATAAGAGTGGAGCTTCTGGTTTACAGGATGTGTGCATGTTCTAAACGTATAAACCAAGCATGGTCTGATAGCAGATAAAATACACAATAGCACTGGTTCCGCAAGTCTTTTCTCTAAGAGATATTTCAGGATGTTAGTAGATACTTCTGGAGCGAGCGTCACTGCGAAGTTTGTGCAGTTAGTACTGAACACTGTGTTCAAGAAGAACTTGTACCCTGCAGGATTCCTAAGAAACTTAAAACACAACCAGGCTTTCTGGATCCTTACCCATGAGAACTATGGAGCAGTGTGCAGGTTTCTGCAGCAAAAATTTTAAAATGCACAGGGATACATCTTGGATAGCTAGTGAACTGAAACATCATTTGCAAAATGCTGGAAAGGAAGAAGCAAAAATGGATGGGATAAAGTAGTTTATAAGCCAGTCATCTCTGGGTGACTAAACACGTTGGAAATATTTTATGCTGCTTTAAATAGCTTCTGTTCATTGGGAGCCATCTGAAATGTGCGTATATGTGCTGTCCCATCATTCGACTGCCTTTCCCTGCAGTGTTTGAAAGCAACTTCTGAAGAAACCTGTATCTTTAGAATAAGTATATAGGGTTTGCATGATAATCACCTGTTACAGAACATTGAACCTTGATCCTCAGGTTCTCTTTCACGTTTTGGACTTCAGAAGGCAATTATTATATTTTATTATAAGGCAAAACAAAGTAGATACATGTTGGTTTCAAAGATGATCCGTCAGTGAAACAAACTGTACCTCCTTGTCACCAGAGTTTATCAATAGGCAACATAGGGGCTTTGCAGAGGGCCAATGGTAAAGATTGAGGATGATTTCCTAGGATTCCAAGTTCCCAGCATGCTGGCAAATTTTCTCTATTGCTAAGTATGCTGGCCAACCAGGCTTTGTGGCAGAAGGGTATGACTTGGCGTGGGAGAGACTCAGGTTTGAATTTTCATACCCATTACTTAAACAGTTCTGGGACTTCCTACCTCTCATTTCTTGACTACGGTAACACTGATTATACCATCTGTATCTTTGGCTGATCCGTATGAAAGAAGCTGGCCCATACTGCACCATCTGGGGGCTGAGGAGCACCTCACAAAAGTGAAGGGTGAGCACTATGTTGTTGCCATGGCAGGGTCTCCCCTTTCTATGCTCTAGTCTCTTTCCTGGTACTGGGATCTTTCTTCTTCTTTCATTGCTCACAAAATCCTATTTCTCATTCCCCAAAAGAAACCAATGCTGCCCCCTAACCCCACCATGGCTGGGCTGTCTGGAACCTGCTATGTTGACCAGGCTGTCCTCAAACTTGCAGTGATCTTCTTCTCTGCCTACTGAGAGCTGGGATTGCAGGTGTGTGCCACCATGCCTGGCCCATTTAATGGATTCTTGGTAGTGTGTTAATCAACAGTTTAAGGAATTGTTACCCTCTCTAGTATTCAACAAAGAATGCTCCCCAAATACCAAAGACTTCAGATGCTGAAGAGCAAATGTCAAATGGTTGACTGTGAATACAGGCATAGGCATGAAGGAAACCAATGCTTCATTGTGCAGCTTGACCACACACTTACTGAACACTGACAATGTACCAGACGCTTGGTTGGTGATGCAGCAACATCGAGAGGGGGATTTACTAGGCAGGCTGGCTTTGTTTTTCTGTTTGTCCCAAACACTTAAAACAGGAATGTGTTCCTTAGAGAACCACTCTTCTTTAGACTTCTGCATCATCTTGCTTTCTGACAAGCTTCTCAAAGCAAAGAGGAAAGCTGCTAGACAGCATAATACTCATATCTGAAATATCAGGGCTAATCTACCAGTTTTGAAAAGAAGGAGAGCTTGCTTTTGTTGTTGCTAATTGATGCCCCGGAAGATGGTGTGCGTCAGCGCTTTGATAATCAATTAACACCACCAATGACTTTCAAGTTCTCCTCCCTGGTTTATTTAAGAAGTCCTCTGACTTCGAGGCTTTCCACCTGGACATTTTCTAGTATAGGTGTTTCTAACCCATCCTGGGCTTCACCATCGTAACATATTGCAGAATAAAAGCAACATTGCAGCTCCAGCTATGGAATTTCTTACTCCAGAAATGGGAACAGACAAGCGGGGAGGTTGTGGCTACCTTGTTTGATTCAGATATAACTTTTAGAGTACCTGGGAGGGGCCGATGTTGTAGAACTTCAAATGTAGCCGAGCTGCAGGCATGCCAGTGGTGGGCATCAGTCTGTGAAATGCAGGCTGATGATGGTACCTCGGTGTTCTCAACGGGTCTTTTCAGGACAAAGTGGTTGTTCTGAGAAAGTCCAGTCTATTAGACTCCATTGCAAAGAACAGAACAGCTTTAAGTCAGGCATGAGCTAATTGCATTTTCTACATTATTTAATTCAGGAGAGCAGTTAAGAGCCCTTAATTATTATTGATTTATATCAAGGAAAATTAAATGAAGATGTTCCTTCTGTCTATACAAGTAATTAGAACCTTACCAGGGGATCAGAACAGTTTACTGGACTCAAACCAATAAAGCCAAATTCCTTCAAAACAAAAATAAACATCTGGTATTCATTACAGGTAGAAACCTAAAGACATTTAGATTTTTTTGTTTGTTTTTCTTTTTTTTACTTTATAGTGGTGATGATACTCAGAAATGTGTCTTCAGTTGTCCACAACACACACACACACACACACACACACACACACACACACACGGAGAAGTTAAATAGTCTGACAATCAGAGTTAATCTACAATAGTTCCTTATGGACAGACTACAAAAATAAAAGGCTACATTTAGAGAACCTTTCTTCCCTCTCTGCATCCCACTTTTGAAGAAAACGGAAGTCCACCAAACTAGTTACATTTAAAGGTTGCATTGTAACCGAATACAGCATGCCAGACATTGTAACTTTTCTTCTTGCATCAACTCCAGCAACTTTGTACATACTCAGTATCCAACAATTCCAACAATTAACACAATGGGGACAGCATGGGGTTTGGGGAAGCTGTAGCAGCTCTAAACACTTGCTGCCTGAAACATTAGGACTTGCATGGAATCTCAACACTGGAGCAATACATGGTTTCAGTAGAACTCTGTCCTATAGGCCCTTATAGTTTTCAAAAACTATTTTCTATATTTTATGGATTGATTAAATTAACCACTGTGTATAAGGTTTAGTGATAGGTGTGGCTTTATGGGGATAGATCAGCAAATAAGCAAGTATAAAATTGCCTTTGGATCTAAAATTATTGGGTCAAAATTATAAAACCCAGTCAAAAATATATATAATAAAATTATATAAACCCAATGGGGGAACTATCTTTATTGCTTAACTTTCAATGTCCCAAGTACTTAACAGAGCAGGCACTCAATAGGCTGGGCATAGCAGAGCATGCCTAGAAGTCTAGCGGAGGCAGGAGGATCCTAAGTGTAAGATCAGCTTACAGAGCGAGACACTGTACCAAAACAAAAGCCACATAAACCCAAATAACATTTAAAGTTGCAAATCCATGGTTGCTGAGAAAGGTCATTCGATAAAGCTCTTTATTTTTACAGTTATGAACACAACTTTGACTTCTAAAGTTTATCACTATGACACATGGGTCACTACTGAATTTAAGTTGTCTCTAAACATAGTGTGTGTACATATGCAAGAACGACATAGTAGTGAAACAAAAGGACAAATCAATCCGGTGTGGTAGCACAGGCCTGTAACCCCACTTAATGTGGGGCTCTGACGTAGGAGAATGGAAAGTTCAAGATCAACTTGGGACACTTAGGAAGACTGTCTCAGAGTAAAAAGTAAAAACAATGAAACAAAAGGAAAAAGGCGAGGACTATAGCTCTGGGGCAGGTCCATTTAACTCAGCATGAACGAAGCACCATCATCATCACCATCCTTAAACAGGCTGTTGCTGGATTGGAAGCCTCCACACTCCTATCCCTATCCATACATTACTTGACATTACTTGGTATTAATTCTTCAAGGAAACTCTGTGGTCGAGTTGTGAGCAACCAATTTTATTATAAATGCAAGTCTGTTAGACACACAGTCTTTTAGCTTTGGGGTTCAGCCATTTGTTCCAAATCTCTGCTTTAAAATGCTCATGTCCTCATTTAACACTGTGTATTAACTAACATAGTTCTTTTTGGTCAGCGTTTTCATTTTTAAAAATTTTTATGTATATGACCGTTTATGTGCATGTATATCTGTGTACCACTTGGATGCCTGGTGCCCAAGAAGGCCAGAAGAGGGCATTGGCTCTTACTGATTGTCTTGAACTATCATGTGGATACTGGGAACTGACTCAGGATCCTCTGCAGGAGGAGCATATGCTCTTAACCTTTGAGCCATCTCTCCAGCCTCTACGTTAGTGTTTTTAAAGAATAAACTAACATTAAAGAAGTTTATTTACTCTTAGAAGGCTAATGGGTTTAGTAGTGCCTCAGGTCAGGGAAACTGGAAGATGGACATAAATTTTTACTAATTAACTATTTGGATTTTGAGTTCAAAATCTGATGTATTTTGAAAAAGAGACAGCTACTGGGTATGGTGATAATACATGTAACATGTAATCCCAGCTTTTGAGAGGCTCGGACAAAAGGATCAAGCGTTCAAGGTCAACCTAAGCTACATAGAGACTTTCTTTCAAAAATCAGAGAAAGAGACTATATATTATGTATGCTTTATATATCTTGGCTTCTATATAAAGCATACATAATTTAATTTAATATTTAATTTAAATTATTCCCGTGTTGCAGAGTTCACCCCATTTGGTTTGAGAATGTGTCTGAGAGGTGCGACCCCAGACATTTTTGTTCTCCCAGAGAGACTCACAGAAACACCAGCACGCAAAGCTGTAAATCCTCCGCGTCTCTCGTAGTCATTCTTGGAAGACTGACCTCTGAGGCTGTCGTCACTTTAAACCCATTGTCACGCCTGGCACAGCGGAGCACCCAAGGACAACTTGTTGAATGCGATTCCATCTACAGGCTGGGTGAAGTCAAGCGCTCCTCCATCTGCCAAAGGCTTTGGTGCAGCTCATTTTGTTCTTAGAAAGCTTCCACACCAATCAATGTATTCCCCAGGGTGTATCTGAAAATGTCTCTGAAGTTCTAAAGGATATGCGTACCCTCTTAGGGGTGGTGATGGTGCAGTTCTTGACAGATGAAAGTGACAGGGACCTGTTTGCATTGTTCACAGGAAGGTCAGTAGTAGCCCGGAAAGGGAACCCTGACCTGCTCGCGTTCCTTCCCTGGACCGGGCACCCTTATCTCTCAAGTTCTCTAAATGCCGGCTCTGAGGACAGACTGTCGTGTTTGTGGACGGGCAGATGAAGGACAGAGGGGGCTGTCTGGTGGGTGATGCTTTGCACAACAGCAATCTGGGACCTGGGGGCCTGGTCCGGCTGCAAGGAGCGTTGCCAGTCCCATCTGCAGTTTGTAAGCTTACGGGGGGGGGGGGGGGGTGCAGTCCCTAGGGACGCCTAAGGCTTCCTGCCTCCCTGCCCCCACCCTCGGTGGCTTCCCGGCAGGTCTGCAGGACACAGCCCGGAGGGTTCCCCAGCCCTCGGCGCAGGACTGCCGGCTCCGGTGGCCGCCCGGAATGACCCTTGACAGCCGCCCGCTCTCCCTTCAGACGGAAACCCCATTCGCTCTTTCTCTTTTTCACACACACACTCTCTCACACGCAAACAAAAAAACCCAAGTCTGCCTCGCAGTTGCTACCCGCAATGACGTTTCCCCCTCGGGTCCCGCCCCTCTGGGGGCCTGGGATTTTTGGATTGGCTGACGGGCTGCCGTTCCAAGGCCGTGATTGGACGGCCTCCGGCTGACTGACAGCCGGGTGGCCGCCGCGCCCTCCCCCTCCCGGAGCGCGCCTGTGTGTGCGGTGTTATGCCGGACTAGAGGGAGGCGACTCCGGCGGCTCTGTTTATTGTCCCTCTCGGCCTGCGCTCCAGAGGACCGGGGTCGGGCGCCGCTTGGACGGCCTTCGAGGCGGTGGCGGCCTCCGAGGCGGTGGCGGCGGCGAGCGCAGCGAGGACTCCGCGGCCTCGGTTGGCGTGAGGAGAAGCTGCGCCTCCGTCGCGTCCGGGGGCTCCTCCGGCTCGCGCCTCCCGGGCGGCCCGCGCCGGCCGCTGCAGACCCTCGCCACCTCCTCCTCGGTCGCCATCCCCTCCGCCTGGACACCGGGAGGCCGCCCCGCCCCGCCAGCCCCTCTTCTCCCTCCGTCGGCTGCGCTCTAGGCCCGGGCGCCGCGCTCGAGTTTGAGGGCGGCGGACGGCGCGGCCTCCTTAGCGGCTCCGGCCCGCCATGGGGCGCGGCTAGGAGCGCGGAGCGCGGCGCGCAGCGGTCGGTGCGAGCGGCGGGCCCGGGTGGCCCCGGAGCGCGAGCAGCAGCCCCTGGCCTGCGCGGGAGGTGCTGCCATGGCCAAGACCAGCCTCGCGGGTGCTGATGGGGCGCTGACCTGGGTGGTGAGTGCAGCGGGCGCAGGCGGGCGCATTGTTCGTGGGCCGCGGGAGCTGCGGGGCGGGGGTTGAGAGCGCGGCGGGCGCCCTGGCGGGCCCTGCCTGCCTTTTTCTCTCTGCTTCTGGTCTCCACCGGGGGCCCCAGGCTGTTGGAGAAGGCTCGCCTGAAACTTCAGGGTGCACACCGAGACGTGGGGGACCCCCCGATCGCGCGGGCCTCCATATAAGCACAGCACCAGAAAATAGTGCAGAACCTGGGCCCTGTGCGAGTGCCAAATGCTGCCGCTTCCGGAGGCCTGTCCCGGAGGGACGTGAACTTCAATGGTCACCGCGGCGCGCGCCTCCCCGAGGACAGCCTCATTCCACAGCCGAGAGGGTATTTGGGATGACTTTGACAGCAGGTTAGAGACCGCAGCTGGTCCATCTGCCGGTGGGGATTACTAAAAGAAGAGCTTTACTTACGTCAGCTTTGCGAGTACAACGTGTGGGGGCCGAGGGATGTCCCCAAGAGGCGAAGGGGTGCTGGAGCCTGAACTTGGAGGATTGCGGGAGGAGCTCGGTTCCCGGTGGGAAGGGGGAGCAGCAAGTGCAGCAGGAACAGTTAGAGCAGGGTTCCCACGACAGATCGATAACTCCAGCCTTTCACTTACTCAGCACTGAGTTCAGACTAGGGTCATGTCCCAAACAAGACGCCGCGCTTAGCCCAGTTGGGGGGGGGGGGTAGCCGGGACAGAAAATTGACAGATTTTAGAGACTTTAACACACTCCTTCCCGAAGATCCCAGTTGCCCGCCTTTTGAATACACCAAGGAACTTTAGTATTGGTTGGCATTTTTGTTCCTTGTTTTCTTTGTTTGGCTGAGGTTTAGATGAGCCTTGAGTAGCCGTCTTGCCTGCTGTTGAGTATTGCTTGTAAAAAGGGTGTTCTAATGGGCAGCAGGACCACTTAACTATTTGCATTACTGTGGCCAAGGTTTTTTTGCAGATTAATTTATCTGCAAAACTCTGGAAATATGTGCATTACTACTAGATAAGGAGGCATGAGAGTATGACTGGAGAAGGAAAGTTAATAACTTAGTGGGAATGTGTTCATAGGAAGAAAGATTGAAGTGACTCCCCCTTGCCTCTGTTACTAAAACCAAACAGATGAACACGAAGCGTGATCATGTGCTAATGTCCCCCGTAATAGTGGAAGCACTGAGATCTGAGTGGGCTGGTCTGTGATTTGGTTCCACAGTGACAAGTGTTTTTACTTTGTTTTGTGTGTATGGGTGTTTTTTTGCCTGCTTGTATGTCTGTGCACCACTTGCATGCCTGGTGCCTAGAGAAGCCAGAAGAGGGCATCAATATTCAGGGACTGCAGCTACAGATGGTTGTAAGCCACCCTGGACCTCTGGAACCCAGGTCCTCTGGGAGAGCAGCCAATGTTAAATTCTGTCACTATGGCAAACATTTTGCGCCACAGTTAGATTGTTTGTTTTTATTGCTTATGGTAGCAATATTTTAATTTGGCTATTATTAGCTTTATAATAATGGTACACTTTTTCCTTAATGCTCAATGGAAAAACTTTAATTTTCATAAGAAGTAGAACAAACCTTGTGTAGTTTCATTCAAAATTAGAAAAAATTATTTGAAATTAAAATAGACTTATTGGTTAAATTTACTATAAAATAGATTATGGGATTGCAGTAAAATACAAATTTGGTCTTATAAAGTATATTTTTGTTGAATTAGTTGAAAAGACAATCACATTAGAAGTCCTCTTTCAGGTTTGGTGCTTGCTTTATGTTTGTAATGTGAGCATCTTTTATGTCTGTAATAAACCTTGTAGGCTGCTTTAATTTCTTGTGTGTGTATAAGAGAGAGGAGAGTATATATTCCCACTCACCTACCTAGAAGGGCTTTGAACTTGTGATCCTCTTTCCTGAGCTTCCTGCCTGCTGAAATCACACAGTCAGTGTCCCTCCGGGCCTGGCTGGTTTTCTTCACTGGGGGAGGATGCAGTGAGTTGATAAGGGCTTTGATAGAGGTTCAGAGCCTGTCTACAATACATATTGTAGGTGAGACTTTCAGGGAACTTAATCTTTCTATCTCCATTTCCTTAGCAGTGCATTGAGAATTCACAGTGATGAATTAATGTTTGTTACTGGCACAGTTTAAGAAAGTCACATTCAGGAATAATAGTTTACTGTTGACTTTACATGAGATATTTTAGCTAGGTGAAAAATTAAATTTCCATTATAGGAGTTTGGAGGCTTATTGCAGTGGCATGTGCTCACCTTAGTGAAGCTAGTCTTATGTTGCCACCTGTTTGTGAATAATACAAAAATGGAGTTAATCCACTATATTCTGCTGAGCAAGGAGTTGCTGTGTAGCCTTAGGACAGTGTGTCATGATGTGAACTGTCTTGTGATGAAAGATTGCCTTTCAGAGTCAGAAACAACACAACAGAGTGGCGTTTAACACTCATTAATTTCTACTTATAATAGTTCATTTGATTTGATTTTGGTTTACAGTTAGCTGAAATTTTAATAATTTAAAAAATGTTATAACTATTTGAAGTTAAAATAGACAGATCGTGAAAGTTTTTTTTTAATTTTATTTTTTAATCTAAAGCAATCAGTCAAGTTTCTTGAACTTTTAGCTGCAAAACTTGATTAATAGAGCATGCTAGTCTTTCATTCTGATAATCTTTATATCAGGTTATAGCAAATGCTTGTGAAAATACCAGAATATAAATTTATGACTACTATATCTTTTCAATGAATATTCTAGCTTGATAGATTGAACAATATAATGAGGGAACATGGAAGGGCTTGGGGGGAGGGAAGAAAAAAGGAAAGAATGTAATTTTATTTTAATTAAAAATAAAATAAAAATGTTATAATAGATAAAGTGACAAAATATATAAAAATGTGGTAAGCAGAATAGAATAATATTCTGTATATAATAGTATACTATGCATGTATCATCAGGCTTCAGTAAAATTCAACTCAGAGTCACCCACCTTTCTCCTCATTACTTTGAAATAACAAATCCTAGAACTACAATAATTTATCTATAAACTTTATGTTTATCTGTGAAAGTTGTTTGTTTTTTTTTAAATATAGCTACAACATAGTTTCTTTAAAAATATATAAAATATATCTGTTTGATTGGAACCTCCAGCTCTCCCTTGCATGATCAAAAAACCCCATTCTTATAAGACATTTTATTATAATGCCTTTGTTAATATATGATTTTGATAAATAGGTAAATAAGAAATTAAAACTTAGGACCACCGCTAAACACCAGAGACTGAGGTATTCCTATCTTATGATGCAGTAAAAGATGATGACATATATCACATACATTTTTACTGTAGCTATTTTTAAAAATACACTTTTTTTTGTTTGTTTTTGTTTTTTCGAGACAGGGTTTCTCTGTGGCTTTGGAGCCTGTCCTGGAACTAGCTCTGTAGACCTGGCTGGTCTCGAACTCACAGAGATCTGCCTGCCTCTGCCTCTCGAGTGCTGGGATTAAAGGCGTGCGCCACCACCGCCCGTCTTAAAAGTACACTTTTTAAGATTATAATTACATCATTTCTTTTTTTCCTTTCCTCCTGCCAAGCTTTTACATGTACCTCCCCTTGCTCGGTTTCAAATTCCTAGCCTTTTTTTCTTTAATTGTTACATATATATGTGTGTATGTATGGATATGTGTATATTCCTGAATATATAAATACAGTCTGCTCAATCCATATAATGTTTCTTGTATGTATGTTTTCAGGTCTGTTTGGTGTTGGATAACCAGCTAGTTGATGTGTTCTTTTGGGAAGATTGTTTCTACCATCTCAGCATACTTTCATTGTCTGTAGTTTTGTTGTCTGGGGTTGAGGCCTCCAGAGTTTATCCCCTTTCATGTTAGTTAACATGCCTGTACATGTCAGCTTTGTTCTGGTCATGTTTAGGCAGCCTTGTTGGTGAGACTTCATTGAGATAGCTTCTGAGAGTCCCAGGAGACATATCACAGTAAGCTTCCTGTTTCTTTGGCTCTTAACAATCTTTCTGCTGTCTGTCCTTCAGTATCCCTGAGCCTTAGATGCAGGAGTTGTGTTGCAGATGAATCAGTTGGGATTGAGCTCCACAACTCTGCATTTTGATCAGTTGTGGTTTTCTGTCTGTGGCTATTTCTTTAAAAGATTGTATTTATCAATTGATTGTGTATATATGTGCATGGGTACACATACCACAGCGCCTGTGTGGAAGTCAGAGGACAGCCTTTGGGAGTTGGTTTTTTTCCTTCTACCATGTGAATCCTGGGATCAAACTTTTTAACCACTGACTATCTTGCTGGTCCATATTATGGATTGCTAATTAAAGAAACATCACTAGATTTAAACAGTTTAAAATTTTGCTTTAAGAACTTTACTGGGGGAGCTGGAGAGATGGCTCAGCGGTTAAGAGCATTGCCTGTTCTTCCAAAGGTCCTGAGTTCAATTCCCAGCAACCACATGGTGGCTCACAACCATCTGTAAAGAGGTCTGGTGCCCTCTTCTGGCCTTCAGGCATACACACAGACAGAATATTGTATAATAATAAATAAAAAAAAAAAAGAACTTTACTGGGTCATTAATGCAAGTCTATGTTCATATTCTGTGTGTCCTATCCATTGAGGTTAGTTTTCTACCGTTCCCTTTACACATTGACGTTTCATCTCGTCGGGAATGCCTGTTTTCCTTTTCACTAGCAGTCTCAATCTTTTACTTTTTATTTTTTTATTTTATTTTTTCAAGACAGGGTTGCTTTGGTAGCCTTGGCTTTCTTAGAACTAGCTCTATAGATCTGACTGGCCTCGAACTCACAGAGATCCGCTTGCCTCTGCAAGATCTAGTGCTGGGATGAAAGGTGTGCACCACTGCCATCCTCTGGCTGGTAGTCTAAATCTTAATTGCTCTTTAAGGCTAGTTTAGAGTCTCATCAAACTTATTTTTCAGTTCATGCTTTTTAAAATAGTTTTAATTTATACTTAAAAAGTTGAACTTTTGTTACTTTATCATAAAACATAAGTTTTTAGGGGATGTTCATGTATGATAATTTTATCTTAACAATAACATACACTTCTAAATTCAGAGACCTTGTTTATATCCTTTGTCATGTGTAGCAAAGGTCTGCATACATATCTACCTTCAGTTATTGTTGATGAAATGGCTATTCATAGGATACCTTCCTGAATCTATCATTCATACATAACTTGTAGGTAGCAATGTTCCTCATCCAATTCCCGAGTAGTGGTAACTTCACAGTATTTAGAAGTCCTTCTTGTAATGTAAGGAGAAGTAAGATTGGTCTCCTGTAGTTTCAGGTCTGTTAAATGTTGATGCTGAGAGTTATATTCTACTAAGTGTAATTTTTAAAAGCAAGCCTTTTGTGTATCTTTTTAAAACCTGACTACAAACAGACCCCCATTTTAAAGAAAAGCTGTTATTCTTGTTTGTCAAGAAGGAAACAAGAATAGAGAATGGGTCAGAAGCTGATAGGCACGTGACAGAGGCAGTTGTGGGCTGGGAATCATAACGGCAGCATCTACTTGGTGGAGCTTTTATGAAAGTATTGGAATGTCCCAGATACCTCCCATCATGCTGGTGCACAACACATGAGTGAACATACATCTCTAACCCTGTGATAAGTGTCTTCCTGCCTTTTATCATGGTGAAAGCTTAGTTTGCCCTTTGGTTTGGGAGGGTGTTTCTGAAGGAAATGTGTAGATAGGAGTTTGCAAATGTGTGTTTGTTGAAGCTAATTTCTTGTTCTTCATGTCTTCAGCAACAGTGTTAAAACTGGTTAAGCTGCTGGGCACATCTCCTTCTAGAGATAGAGGTAGTGTTGATAACCAGGGGAGAAAGCCTTATCTCTCCTGTAGCTACTCTCTGCTCAGCCAAGGGGATTTGTACTTACATCTTCTTGTGGGCATAGGATCATCCCATTAATTAACTGAGGGGCTATTTCTTTCTCCAAGCCTCTAGATTTTGATTTTTAGTGGCCTGACCAGTAATCTCAAGAGTTAAGTTTCTGCTAGTCTCCAGGAACTAAATGAGGCTTTTCTTGGAGATTCCTATTAGAAAAGCTTGTAGATGTTTGGTGGGAACCTCCAGTGTTGAGGCTTGTGAATCAATGGGTACTGCTCATACATTGCTGAAAACGGGAACATAAAAGGCAAGTTGACTGAAATGTTACTTTCTGCTTTCTCCTTTGCCAAGACTGCCAGTGTTATTTGTATTTTTATTTTTTACTTACTTTTATCCACATCATAACGAGAAAGTTTCGGCTGCAGACATGATAACTAGTATAAACAGTGCCTCTAGTTTAATTTTATTTTCACATGCATGAATTAATAAGCTTTTAACACTTCTGAATTAATTGGAGAGAATTAGAAAATATATCAAAAGTAAAAATAAAATGACCCACATTTATACTTTCTATAGATAAATTTTCTTGGCATTCTGTTGGGTATATGTCCATAGTCTCTGTTATGCATGTATGTATTTGTATGATTTTTCTGACAAAATAGACTCTTATTCTTTTGTAACTTTGCTCAACAAACATTATAGTTGTTTTTATGTGAATGTGTCGGTGCCTTTATGCATACGTGTGGTTGCAGTGCCTAGGAGACTGAGGTTCTCAGACCCCTGGCCCTAGAGTTACAGATGGTTATGATATGGGTGCTGAGAGCTGGACCTAGGTCCTTTGTAAGAACAGTAATTCTTCTTAACCAGTTCTGCCATCTAACCCTGGAACTTGCTTTGTATCCCAGGCTGGCCTTAAATTTGTGGCAATCCTCCTGCTTCTGGCTCCTAAGTGCTATGAATTCAGGTGTATACCATCATGCTCAACTTAATAGTGTAGTTAGATAATCCATTAAGCAACTTAAAAATGCTCAGTTATCTTAAATTTATGTGATGTCCATAGTGATAGAAGTTTCATTTTAAGATTTTGTTTTATTTACATGTATATGACTGTGCTGAGTAACACAGTATACGGCCGTCTGTAACGCAGTAAGTGGTTCTTAATCTTCCTAACATCATGACCCTGTAATACGCTTTTTCACTTTGTGGGAACCCCCAACCATAAAATCATTTTCATTGTTACTTCATAACTTTAATTCTCCTACTGTTATGAATTGTAAATATTTGATATGCAATACCATTGAAAGGGTTGCTCGATCCCCAAGGGGGTCCCGACCCATAGGTTGAGAACTGCTGCTGTAGAGGCTAGGCGATGGTGTCAGATCCCTTGAAGCCGGGCGGTGGTGGCGCACGCCTTTAATCCCAGCACTTAGGAGGCGAGGTAGGCGGATCTCTGTGAGTTCAAGGCCAGCCTGGTCTACAAGAGCTAGTTCCAGGACAGGCTCCAAAACCACAGAGAAACCCTGTCCTGAAAAACCAAAAAAAAAAAAAAAAAAAAGATCCCTTGAAGCTGGAGTTTCAGGTGGTTATGACGCACCTGATATGGAAGCTCAACTTGGGTCCCTTTAAAGAGTAGCGCATATTCTTTTTGTTTCTTTCTCATATTTATTTATTCATTTAAAATAGTTTCTTCTCTCATACAATATATCTTGACCACAGTTTTTCCTCCCTCTACTCCTCCCAGCTCTCTCCCACCTCTCTTCTTCACCCCCCCCCTTCCGTTTCCTCTCCAGAAAAGAGCAGGTCTCCAAGAAATGGCAACCAAACAGGACAAAACGTGATACAATAAAATAAGGCAAAAATCCTCATATCGAGGTTGGACAAGGCAACCCAATAGGAAAAAGTCTCAAAGTAAGCAAAAGAGTGAAAGATACCCCCACTCCCACTGTTAGGAGTCTCACAAAAATACCAATCTAACAGCTCTAACATATGCAGAGGGTTCTGGTGCGGACCCATGCAGGCCCTGTGCTTACTGCTTCAGTCTCTGAGCCTGTGTGAGCTCTGCTTAGTTGATTTGGTAGGCCATGTTCTCTGTAGCACATTTTCTTAACTGCTTAGGTATCTCTCCCCCTTGTTAGATTCTTTTTTTTTTTCTGTATGATCAAGCATGACTTAAGTTTTTCCCCCAAATTCAGCAGTTGATTCTAGGTTATCTAATGGTTGGCATATAATTTTAGCTGTCCCTTAGAAGACCTTCCTGTGGCATAAATTGTGATGTTCCTTGTTTTAGTTTCAGTCACACCCTTTTGGAAACAACTCAGTTTAGCTAAAGTATATTTGTTCCTTTGTGCTGCTGTGTTGGGATGCCTGATGAAAATCGAGAGGACAGATCTACTAGCTCATAGTTCCAGGATTTCAGTGTTACGGTGGAGAAGGTGCAGTGACAGAGCTTGTAGTGGTGACTGCTCACATGGTGGTGGTAGCGCAGGAAGCAGAGTGAGGTAGGAACTGGGCCCAGGGATCTTTCAAAGACACAACCTTAGTGATCAGATTTCTCCAGCTAGACTTCATCACATAAAGGTCCCATTGCTTTCCAAACTAATACTACCAAGCATTCAAACTTGAGCCTGTGGGGGGCATTTCACATTCAAACCATGGCAAAACCCCTGGTTTTCTTAGATTCATGGCCATCTTACAAAGCAAAGTGTACTCAATCCATCTTCTAACATTTATCAAAAGCCTAGTTGAGTCTCTACTTAGACACAAGTCAATCTTTTTGACCCCTTATAAGACAAAAATATTACCAACATCAATATACGTTAGCACACAGTTGATATTACTGTTCCAAAAATGAAGAACAAAGGAGTACTAAGAAAAGGCCAAACCTATCAGCACAGGTCCACAGGACAAATGCTGAGTCTTGGAGCCCCACATATAGCAGCACGGGCCTGTAGTTGCGTGATGTAAGCTCCGTGGACTTGAGTGGACCTACCCTTATGTCCTAGCCATTTGAAGCCCACATGGGTTACTTAGTACCTGTAGTTTTTCTTGGGGTCTCTATTTCAAGTGAAACAATAATGTCACAGTTTTGATAGTCCTCTATGGGTTATCTCCTGCAGGGAATCCAACCCTGTCAGACACTGCCTGGTCCCATAGGCTTTTCTCAAATTCTTTGTGGAATATTTTGTGATTTTTGTAATTCCTGAGTTCTGAATATCTGCAAAACCAGAATCATTCTGTTAATGCTAAGCTCTTGTGATAATTTTAGACATAAACTGTGCCTTTTGGACCATAACTTCAGTGGCCTTTGAGTCCCTGGACAGCTGTACCTGAGAAACAATTCTTAGATGGCCCGAGTGGCCAGAGCACCCTTTATTTTATTTTATTTTATTTTAAGGGAAGTCTTTTAAATGACTTTGTAGTTTTATATTCTGGAGTCTATGGTGGGTGAAGTTTTGCCAACAATTCTTTTTTTTTTTTAAAGATTTATTTATTGTGTATACAACATTCAGCCTCCATGTATGCCACCAGATCTCATTATAGATGGTTGTGAGTCACCATGTGGTTGCTGGGAATTGAACTCAGGACCCCTGGAAGAGCAGTCAGTGATCTTAACCTCTGAGCCACCTATCCAAGACCCTTGCCAACAATTCTTAAATGGTTTAAAGTCCTTTTGTTGTTGTCCTAGTGTGTAAATTGTTTAGCTTCATTGGAACAGTTCTGATCTCTTTTTGACTGTCATGGCCTCTCGTTCCGCTAATGCTCTTTTTCTGGCCCAAACAACCCCCACCCCCATGCTCTGCTAGCCTGGCCAATAACTATGCCACATCCCAAGTTTTTCTGCTTTCTTTAAATTTCCTCTGCTAAATTATTAGTATATTAAATTCATCCTCATTCCGATTTCCAGGGTACAGCAAAATATGCAGAAATTCATTGCCAAATGTACAGAAATGGTTTCTAGCCTATTCCCAATAGAGTCCTTGTTGGCACTTGAAACCTTGGTTTCAGGCTTCACTGTCTGTTGTTATTCTGATCGTTTCCAACTCCTACTAGAAGTGCCCATTAACTCTGCTTAGAGCATTTTGGGATTTTTCTGTTCACATATCAAGCCTCTTGCAATTTGCTCCCATAAACCAGTTCCAAAGAACTAAACCAACTTCAGATTTAGGCATAGCAATTACTGCTTCTTTGTTACCAGTTTTTTAAATTAGTTACTTTTACATTGCTATGACCTAAATACCTGGCAAACAACTTCAAGTAGGAGACTTATTTTGGTTCATGGTTTCAAGGAATTTCAGTCTCCTGTAGCAGGGAAGATTACAGAGTGTGTGACAGAGTCATTCACATAAGGGCTGAGGCTAGTACCAACAGTAAGTGTAACCTTCAATGGCCTACTTTACTGACCTGTTTATGCAGGCTAGTACCTACCTCCTCGAGGTTCTGACCCTCCCAAAATAATACTACTAGCTTAGGAACAGTCATTGAAACATGAGCCTGTGCGGGACATTGCACATTTAAATCATAAAAAGCATTTGTTAATTTTGTTGCTCTTAAAAAGCAAAACAACACAACTCTTGCTTTCATTGACTTTAAGAACTTAAAAAAAAACTTTCCTCTGAGACAGCAAATGACATGATTTCTTGTACATATGTTACACTCGGCGACAACTGAGAACAGAGCTAGTCTAGACTGTCCCAGGTACAGGGCAGAGAACCAACAGTGGGACTGTTTTGGCTGTAAACAAGGCAGGTCTCTCAGAAGTGGTCTTGGTCAAACATATACGCATCCTCCTGAATATTAACCTTCATCAGGTGATGAAAGGAGACAGAGACCCACATTGGAGCACCGGACTGAAATCTCAAGGTCCAAATCAGGAGCAGAAGGAGAGAGAGCACGAGCAAGGAACTCAGGACCGCGAGGGGTGCACCCACACACTGAGACAATGGGGATGTTCTATCGGGAACTCACCAAGGCCAGCTGGCCTGGGTCTGGAAAAGCCTGGGATAAAACCGGACTTGCTGAACATAGCGAACAATGAGGACTACTGAGAACTCAAGAACAATGGCAATGGGTTTCTGATCCTACTGCACGTACTGGCTTTGTGGGAGCCTAAGCAGTTTGGATGCTCACCTTACTAGACCTGGATGGAGGTGGGTGGTCCTTGGTCTTCCCACAGGGCAGGGAACCCTGATTGCTCTTCGAGCTGATGAGGGAGGGGGACTTGATGGGGGAGGGGGAGGGAAATGGGAGGCGGTGGCGGGGAGGAGGCAGAAATCTTTAATAAATAAATAAATTAATTAAAAAAAACCTGGGCAGGAACAGTCTGAATATAAACTGGAATGTATCTTTGTGGGGATGTTATTATAAATTTGGTCCTATAGAAAAATGTTTCAAGAATTAAACTCCAAACTCAGTATCCTGTTTATTGAAGGAAAAAAAAAAAAAAGAAGTGGTCTTGGTGACCAGATGGCAGTGAAGCCCCAGATACAGTGAGATACATTATCATTAACAGCTGCCTATGCCAGCACCTCTGCTGCTGGCATTCTTTATTTCTTCTCCTTTAGCCAGCGTGCTACACAGCTAGATTACCTGGGCCTTTGGCTGATCTTTCTTCTCTGGAGCTTTAGGTGGTGCGTTCACTGTATATATATAGTTGATATATATATATATATATATATATATATATTTTAGCAAGCATTCACTTTTTCCACTTTAGATGACATAAGGCAGAGGGACTCAAGTCTTATTATTTCCTCTCGAGTTTAGATTTAGTTCATTGCATAGTTCCTTAATGTACACTATTGATTCAACATCTTCGTTTTTAAAAATTTAAATGTGCTATTATTACTTTATCTTGAGCCTGTAAGTTTTGGTGCTTTTTTTTTTTTTTGCTTTTCTTTATTCCCATATATTTTCTAAATTATCTTGTGATTTCTTTTTTGACTTTTTAATAGTTTAATGAGTACATTGTTTAATTTCTACTGTTTGTGAACTTTCTGTTTCCCTTCTATTTATTTCTAGTCTCATTCTATTATAGACAGAGAGGATGTACATCTTCAATCTTTTTCAGTTTGTTGAGACTTATTTTATGAGTCAACAACTGGTTTGTGTCAAAGAATGCTTTCTGTGCACTTGAAAAAAAAATGTGTCTTCTGTATATGTCTGCTGGGTTTGTCTTATGCTTCAAGTCCTTGTTTTCACATTGACTTTTGGTCTGGTTGTCCTATCTATAGTTGAACATGGAGTGGAGGAGTTCCTTATCACGATATTGCTGTCTATCTCTCCCTTTAGCTCTCTTGATGTTTGCTTTATATATTTGTTTACTCCAGTGTTAGGAATATGTCCGTTTACAGCAATGATATCTTCCTGGTGAAGTATCTTTGTCTTTTGTCATGGTTTTGTTCACATTTAGTCTGTTTGGTGTAATGTATCTATGGTATCCTGCTTTATTTGGACATATCCTCACCGTCTCTCCTGGAGCCCATGTGTTCTAAAGTGTGTCTCTGCAGGAACTATGTAGTTGGATTTAAAAAAAACAAATTGGCTAATATATGCTTTAACAGTCATTAAGCTCATTAATACTTAAGGAAGTTATTGATATGAAAGGATTTACTGTTGGAATTTTAATTTTTATTTATATCTTGTAGTTCTTTTGTTTATTTTTTCTTCTTTGCGGTCATCTTTTGTGGAGTTATGCTTTCTCTTCTCATCTTCTGTTTTCTCAATATTTTCTTTATGGTTATTGCTGTAATTACATAAAATAGCTTAAAGGGATAACATTCAATTTTAAATTGATTTTAGCTTGACAAGTTGCATATAAAAGCTATATACATACTTCTGCTACCCAGTTTATTAAACCACAAGGTTTTATTAGGTTATCAGCAATTAATCAAAAGACATAGACTAGAGCAAAATTGGGATGATAAGTGCTTAGAGATAAAACTGGGCAAGAAACTATAGCACAAGTTATGTTTTTTAGTGCTGCATACTATTAACATAGATTTACAACTACTTTTATAGTTTTTAAACATTTATACCATATTTTAAAGTAATTATGTTCTTACATTAATGTTGAAAGTTCTATATTTGTCTCTGTATTTGCTGTTACTAGGAAGGGTTATATTTTCTTATGACCTTTGCTTCAGTTTGATGGGTTTTCATCAGTGACTTTGCTCAGCTTTTATTTATTTTCTTCTTTATAACCTAAATATTAAAAAACATTATTTAAAAAAATGTCTGTAGGGCAGTTTTGCCAGATATTTTGGTTAGGTTTTTATGTCTTACCCTACTTTTTTTGTTCTAGTATGTATCTGTTGATAACCCAATGAAACACTCTAGTATATGAATAATTTGTTTTGTTGTATTGCTGTCAAGATTATCTCCTTTGTGACTTTTTCTCCTATGATGTTGGGAATTGAACTTATGGCCTCCTGGATGGGCCTGTAGCCCTTTCCATGACTTTGAAAGTTTGGTTATAATCTTCGGAGAGCTTCCTTTAGGCTTGTACTTGCTTGAATTCTGTGAGCTTCCTAATTTTGTCCATTTCCTCTCCTCACGTTTGGAAAGTTCTTCCCGTTTTTATCTTCTTCTCTCCTTCCTCCTCCCCTTCCTTCTCCTCCCTTCTTTTCCTCCTCCTCCTCCTCCTTCTTTCTTTACATCTTCCTCCTTCCTTTTTGTTTTTTTTTTTTTGAGACCAGGTTCCTCTGTGTAGTGAGTGTAGTTCCTTGTCTGTTCTGGAATTCTTTCTGTAGACCAAACTGGCCTAGAACTCACAGAGATCCACCTGCCTCTGCTTCCCAACTACCGGAATTAAAGTCATTCACCATCACTGCCTGACTTATTTTTATCTTTTTATTTGAGACGTTTTGTAGTATATATTCTGTTTGATTATGGTAGTCCACAAGTTTTTTTTTAATTCTTTATTTTTTTCTTTATTTAGGTTTCTTTGCCTTTGAAATTTCTGTCTTTATATTTTCTATTTTTTGTTGAGGTTGACCAGGTTGCTGAGTATTTGTGTATTTTTAGTTGAGTATTTGTGTATTTTTAGTTACTGTATTCTTTAGTTTCAGAAATGTTTGAGTCTTTTCATTGACTATCTCATTTTGCTTATCATTTTGTTGACTTTTTTGTTTAGCTGTGCATCTGTACAGGTTCCTTGAGCATTATCTTATTTCCCTTTCCTTTATCCTTTCTTTACCATTCTTTTCTCCCCTCCTCCCCTCCCCTCCCTTCTCTTTTCCTTCTTGAGACAGGATCTCTAGCCTAGTCTGACCTTTATTTGTAGCAGTCCTCCTGCCTTAACTTATCAAGTGCTAGGATTACTGATGGAAGCACCACATTTTTTAAGGGGCAAGCTGTGGAGATTTAATTTGTCCCTTGAATGTCTTTTCTTTGTCTTTCCTTTTCTCAGGGGCTCTAGCATTTCGAAGCTCAGCTTCCTCTTCTTCAGGTTGTATTCTGGGTAGTTTCTCTAGCTAGTTAGTCCATCTAGAGAGTCAGGGGACTTTGCAAACCTTTCCCAGGGATATGACCTCTGGGCTTGTTCACTGATGAGGTATGTCTCTATCTATATTTAGGGCAGTCTGTGGTTGCCTCCTCTGCCCTCCTGGGTCATCCTGTACACATTGTAGTAAGCTATGGTACTAGAGCTCCACCTAATGTATATTCCTAGAACTACGGACTCTGGGTGCTGGACCAAATTATTTTGATTTCCTTTGTTCTCAGTAGCTCCTGATTTAGCAACTGTTCTTGCCTGTGCTTGCTTAGTTTCAAGCAAGACAGCAAATGGTCCCTCTGGTAGCACTTCTGCTTTCCCTTTGGAGGCCCACTTAGGAAAAGAACTTGTGTTTCCTCTCTGTTCTGCCTTGCTGAGGAAGGGTCGTGGCCTTGGATGAGGGAGTTTCTTAACAGTTTCTGGATTTCTTACAAGGATGAATGGTTCATATATTACAGTATAAACTCTGTTTCTGTGGGGAAAGGAGGTCTGGAGTTTCCTAATCTTCAGTCTTGTTGACTTTATGCTGTGTTCTGATTTTCAAAGTGTCATCTTTGCAAGAATGACAATGGGATATGGTAGATTCAGATCACTTCTTTTTCTCTTCTAGCCATTTTGGAGAAATGCCAACCATTTGTTAGAAAGGTGCAGGAATGTGGTTCAACTGTTGAAAATGGCATAAGGCAGGCCTTTATTCACATCTCCAGATTCAGTTCAGTTCAGTAAAAACTCCTAAGGTGAATTTTGAAATCTAAATTGGTAGACACTAACTTCTGATTGAGTTAATCCTGAAAATATTTTCTTTAGAATGATGTTTGTTTTAGAGAAGTAAACTTGATTGGAAAGATTTGTGTACTTGTTGTAAATCTGTAATCTTTATGTCAATAGCCATATACTTTGACTATTCCTTTTAAGTTATTGGTTAAAAAAAATCACCTTCCTTTCATTGGGTAGGTCTACCATTTTAAAGTACATAGACAAAGATTTTATTATGATTATTGTTCTAACTACTCCGAGAACCTTTGTTAGTTATTACTTCTCCCATTGCTGTGATAAAATATTTGATAAAGCAGCGTGAAGAAGAAAGGGTATATTTTGGTGTACAGTTGGAGGGTTTAGTGATTAGACCAATTTGTTTTATGCTGTAAAAAATGGATGAGAATGTTTGCAGGAGGACAGAATGGGGTTACTTTGGGCGTGAGACTGGCTCTAACTGTGGTACAAGGAACACAAGGGAGCTGGTCATATTGCGTCTGCATCCGGCAGGCACAGAGATGAGTGCTGGTGTTCTCCTTGCTTTCTCCTTTTATTCTTTGTGTTTTATGCATACTGCTGACTTTCAGGGTAGGCTTTTTCCATCTTTGTTAAACTGTTTTTAAAACAGTTTCATAAATACACCCACAAGTTTTGTCTTCTAGGTTATTCTACATTCTATCAAATTGACAAATTTAACCAACGCAGTTCTCATTTTAAAAATAGGTTACTTCTATAAACATCACAATAGCAGAGAACATTATTACAAAATTAGGAACTGGTATTTTAAAAATATAGTTTATATTTCTGGTCAGCTATTTCATCATAAAACTCTGGACAGAAATAGAATATGAAAAGCATATGGAATAATTACTTTCATTTATACAAAGCTATTTTTAACTGAGCACTATTAATGGATAAACATATAAATGAAAGATAATATGACTATAGTAAAAATCAGTAAAAGTAGTCGTACTTGAAACATTATTAAATGCCTTTAGTATTATATAAAATTTAAGGCCTTGAAGTTGCTGTTGATATTTGAATTTCCTTGTTATTTTCTGTTTTATATATATACAAGTCTTATTTTTGTTTAGGTTACCCAAAAGGCATGCATTTTGATTTTTAAACATATATGATGTCATTTTAAAGAAGTAATTTCAAACATGGTATTATATTTATGTTAAGAAACTGAAAATAACCATATTAATCCCTTTATTAGTGAGATGCTATATTAGTCAGCGTTATAGAATTTAGAAGGAAATGTTCTGTTACTGTGAGGAAGACAGGGGAGTCTTTCGATGTGGAAGTTTGATTTAGTTCTCCGCTGTTGTAGAAATGGTTACCATTACCATTACCTAGCTTTAGTTAGATCCTTGGACCTGGCAGAGGAATGAGTCAGTAGGCACCTCATTATTGGGTCACTCTGAGCTGAAACTGCCATGATCTACTAACATGAGCAACTTGAGAACGTTATAAAAACCATGCTAGTCTTGGCTGTATTGTACTTATTTATTTTGTTCTTTTGAGACAGAGTTTCTCTGTGCAACAGCCCTGGCTGTCTTGGAACTCACTTTGTAGATCAGGCTGGCCTTGAACTCCCAGAGATCCACCTGCCTCTTGTATTTATTAACTACATAGGCTGTTTTGGGCGATCCTCAGAGCCACTCAGATTTTATTAGGATTCTGTAGCCTGTCTGCAACCCGAATCCTTTGGGAAGTCTTGAGGAACACAAAACATTAACTTAATATCTTAGAGACATGGGGCCTGTCTTACTGATTATCGTAAGGCAGTCTGTATAGTAACAGTGATATTTAGGACATGAATTTCAGTGACTGAACGATGGGTGTCATGCTCCCATGCACGTTTTAGTTTGCCCTTGGTAGGGTATGTAGATTTGATATTTTGGTTAATTTTAGACTCTTTTTGATCAGAACAATGCTGCAAAAAAGGAAGAATTGGAAACAGCAAACAAAAATGATTCTTCAAAGAAGTTGTCTGTTGAGAGAGTGTACCAGAAGAAGACCCAACTTGAACATATTCTCCTCCGTCCTGATACATACATTGGATCCGTAGAACCATTGACCCAGGTAATTTCTTTCTAAAATTGATTGAGATTAGGGAATATGTATATCTTCTTTTTCAATGTTTCAATAAAATTGTGGTTATGTAGTTTTCAAGCCTGTGATTTTATGTCTCTTTGATCATGATTAAGAAGGGAGAGAGGAGCTAAGAATGTAACTCACAATGCACAGGGCCTTGGGCCTGAAACTCATACCAGAAAATAAACAAAACAAAATAAAATGAACTCTGAGAGATACCTAGGAGAAGTGGGAATCTATTCATTACATTATGGAGATAAGTACATCAGAATACAGAAGTGTAGAATAAAATGGTTCTATAAGAATATTTTTCGTTTTGTGTTTTGAGACAGGGTTTGTCTGTGTTACTGCCCTCACTGTCCTGGAACTACTCTTAGACCAGACTGGCCCATACTCACAGATCCACCTGCCTCTGCCTCCCCAGTAATGGGATTAAAGGCATGTAATAACATGCCCAGCTGCCATAAGAATTTTTTGAAAGTTCAATACAGTGTGTACCATGGTTTAATAGTGGTACCTTCTAGAATTGACTTATTTATGTTTACTGTAGGCTTGGTTTACCTATATTATTCTGTTTGATTCTAACAATTTTGAGAAGCCCGAAGTCAGACTTCATTGTTATACTCTGTTTAGTCTAAAGTATAAACATAAATCATGAAACAAAAATATAAAGTAAATAGATGTTTTTCATACTTTTGAACTTATGTAAGTACTGTCCCTAGTGGTTCTGAGTTCTGGACAGAAAAACAGAAAAATCTCTAGGCCTTAGGAATTGGATTTGGGGTCCCCATCTTCTGTAGAATGGTTAGAATTAGGACTGCTAACTTATGCTTTCTGAAACTATCAAAGAAACTGAAATCAGAGGTGTTTTGTTTGGCATTGGGGATTGGATCCAAAGCCTTACACATGGCTACACACAAACTATTACTTAGCTATTATAAAGTTAAAACTGACTTTATATGTGAATGAAATACAAGCAATACAAAATGAATAAGTTTTCAGTTTTAGTTAAGTTCACTGTCACTACTAAACTTGACTCTATCTGGAGTTATACATGCTCCACTTTGAATGCCTGTTTTAAATAGGGAACATGACAATATGGATTTTTGTTCTCTTCTTTTGTTGAGATGGTTTCGCTTTGCAGTTCCGGCTAGCATTTAACTCACATGTAGCCCAGATTGGCCTCAAATTGTGACAGTTCTCTTTACTCAGCTTCATATTAGTGTTGAGATTACAGACCTGAACTTCTATACCTTGTTGACAATATGGATTTACCTTATGTAAATTGGAGTTAGGGATTTATGGAGTAAAACATATTTTGAATCATTCTCTTAACACAGTTGATGTGGGTGTATGATGAAGATGTAGGAATGAACTGCAGAGAGGTTACCTTTGTTCCAGGCTTATACAAGATCTTTGATGAAATTTTGGGTGAGTACTTCCTTAGGATGTAATGCGTGTTTTCTATAATGACAGTGTATTGGCTCTATATATCTCAAGCAAATTTTGCAGCATAATTTAAAAAAGTATTTTGCTGTTTTTTGTATTTAATATATGTATGTTCTTTAGAAAATTGATGCCCCACTGTAATAGTTCTGTATTTCTTTGCTGGAAGCTTTTTGCTGCTGTTTGTTCTTGTATGAACTAGAGTGTTGCATTTGTAGTCCTACAGAGAACTGTACTCTCGTGTGCCCTTATCTGGGCGCTTATTAACATGACGGTTACTTGGGGAACATGTTACATATGAGGACCACAGGGCTTATCTTGGCAGATTGTGTGAACTCGGGGTTGGACTTGTAAATTTAGTTTTTCAGGTATTTCTGTTGGGCAGCTTAGTTTAGTAACTTCTGTTCCCTTCCAAATCCTTGGATTAATACAATTAAAAGGAAGTAGCTATGCCTTAGTGACTTGGGCCGTATTTATACTTTGCAAAAGTGTTTAGCTTTGGACTTTATAGAAATTCTCTGCTCAGCTCATTAATACAGCTTGAGGTTTCTTAGACTGTGGTTTTGTGGATCTCTGAACTTCCTATAAGTCCTTGGGGAAAGTAACAGGGTAGACCCGATCATGCTTTGCACTCACACACTGGCCTCTAGCTGGATGCTGCTATTTTAGGTTTATTGCATGATCTTTTAATGTGGAAACTGAATGTCTGTGCTCATTTCTTTTTTTTTTTAAGATTTATTTATTATGTATACAGTGTTCTGCCTGCATATATGCCTGCAGGCCAGAAGAGGGCACCAGATCTCATTACAGATAGTTGTGAGCCACCATGTGGTTGTCAGAAATTGAACTCAGGACCTTAGGGAGAGCAGGCAGTGCTTTTAACCACTGAGCTATCTCTCCAGCCCCATAATTTCTTAAGATACTAATTTTATGAAGGAAAAATATAATTAGTTTAAGATTTAGAATTTTGAATCATAAGGTCATTAAAAAGAACTAGTTAGCCAGTTTAATCTGCATATAAATTAAGTAGTTTATTGAAGGAGATTAAGATAAAGTAACTAACTATATTTTGTCACCAAGATATAAAGTAAATGATATGTTTTACTTTTAAATTTGGATTAGGTCTTATATTTAGATGTTTTTGTTCTTTTTTATATTTGCAATCAATAAACACCCCCCCTTGCCTTATATGTGTGTGGGGTGTTTTTGTGTGTGTGCACGCATGTGCTTGCTGTAACATAATAGTATTTAGAATTACTAAGTAAAACTTAGTTTTATTTAGAAAAATATTTTTGTAGTTGAAGTTAATAATTATCAACTGTCACTACTTGCAAATGCTATTATTAAATTGGGATGCACATATAGTTGTATTTATAAGTTTGTATAACCTGTGTGCCTTATTACTCATTGTGATGTTTAATCTTGTAGTCAATGCTGCTGACAATAAGCAGAGGGACAAGAACATGACCTGTATTAAGGTTTCTATTGATCCGTAAGTATATTCCAAGTTTGATTTCTTTTGTGCTAAGCAGTTTTATTCAGGTAATCCCCAACTTACCATCAACTGTGTATTATGCACAGCTCTAAGGCTTTGTTTCCCTGTTGTTTTGGACTTTATGATTTTGTTTCCTCTCTGTCCTTCATGCTCATTCCCGCAGAAAGTATTTCCTCGACCAGTTTTCTTTGACGCATTGGTTCCGGGTTACTTGTTAGAGTGGTGGCCATCTTTCCTTCGTACTCTCCTTCCTCAGGACGCCAGGCTGAGATTGTTAGTGATATTCTGGGGAAATCATGAGATAAATTTATTTTTCATGACTAGAATTCTGCTTTTTCCATTATATATGACTTAGTTAATAAATGAAATACTGCTGGGTATTAGAGAATGCCTACCGGTGTTTGGCTAGTTAGGTTTCACTGTGGTGACCGTATTTGTAAAGATGTGTATGGAAGGAGTGGGGAGAGAACATGAAATAGTTTTCATAGAAACTTTTGTTTTGTATTGTCTCTTATCAGCATGCTTTTGTGAAAGCTTTTTGCCTTTTTTTAAAGTCAGTAGTAATTTAGTCATTTAAGTTTTGTTTATAGTCTTATTGTCAGTAATTTAATTTCTGAGGGCATGGCTAAGATCAATGTAAAACTATGTAACATATAGATAGTATAACTATAAAACAAAAAATTAGTATTTCATTGCACCATGAAACTAATTGCAAAATATAAAAAATATTTCCTTATAATTATGCTATTAAAATTTGTGGGTTTTATTTTATCATATTTTTTCATTTGGATCATTTTTACTAATATATTCTTGAGATTGTGTATAGTTAGATATACAGGTACTTGTAAGTTAAGAATTACACCAATGTTCTTCAAGGGAATTCTAGCTAACATGATTCGTTTTCTTCTTTGTTTAGGAAATTATCAGTTAATTGTAATGAATAAGCACTATATTTTTTTCTGAAGAGAGCTAGTAGGGAGTGAGGCATAGTGAATGTTTAATTATCTGTAAACTTATGTAAAATTCAGAACTAAATGATTCAGGTGTAAAACTAAGGAAAAGGAGCTTTTTTAAAAAATATTTTGCTTATTGTTTTGGTCTTTTGAGTTAGGTTCTGTCTGTAGGATAGTTCAGACAGGCCTCAAATTTATCATCTTTTTGCTTTAGAATGTGCTACTGTCCTCAGTTCTTACATGGGTTTTTGATGGACATAGTTGCTATCATTTAGTTCTTATATATTAATTCTAGTTACTTAAAGTCAGCAGTGTTGTACTTAAAAAAATGCCTTTAGTAATCTCAACAAAGAGAAAAGAAGGGAGCTGTACAATAAATAACTCTGTAGACTAGTTAAGTGTGTGAGCAGTTTATTTACCAACTTACTATGTTTTCTGCAGAGAAATTGTCTTATAATAACAATTTTTACTAATTTTTATAAGATTATTTATTTTATATATATGAATACATCTTTATGCCAGAAGAGGGCACCAAATTCCACTACAGATGGCTGTGAGCCACCATGTGGTTGCTGGGTATTGAACTCAGGACCTCTGGCAGAGCAGCCAGTGCTCTTAACCACTGAGCCATCTTTCCAGTCTTGTTTTATTAATTTTTTAGTTAGGCACAAAATATTGGGTTTCACTGTGACATTTTTAATATATGTGTATCATAACTTGTTCATACTCACCTTCTGTCCTCTACTGTTCTGATTTTTTCTCTCCTCTTTTTCTTTCTTTGTGTGTAAGTATGTGTGGCATGTGTGTATGTGTGCTTAAATTTAGACTTTGCACATGACAGAAGACATACATTTGACATTTTATCTCCCCCCGATTATTTGATGCTTAAAATGTTTTTCTTTTTAACTCCCTTATAATCCACAAATATTCTTGTGTAGACATGAGTGAGACATATGCATAAATTTATTTGAATTTTTAGTGATAAATGTCAGATTTTATTTATCATCACCTTATTTTAATTACCTCTTGTAGAAAATTCTTAACTACTTCAAATAAAAAGGGTTAAGGGCATACTTTTCACTTCTTGATTTTTATTTTGTTTATAAATCATTGGTATGAGTTGCACAGCCGTTTCTCATTTAGCCTTTTTTCTAAATTCTGGATTTAGCATATATTTAAAGCTTGTAACAAGCATTTGTTACAAGTTGCAAAGTCTTATATATTTATTTTGTATTTTAACCATAACATTTTGACTTTTATGAATTTTCTATTATTAGGTTATTTTTTAAACTACACATAACCATATAAAACGAATGTTTTTGTTAAAGTGAATGTTTTTTCAGAGTTGCAATTTTGTTTAAGTTTCCAATTTAAGAAGTCATGAAGCAGAATTCGAGGGAGGGAAATATGCTGTTTATTAAGTGATTACATTTTTTAAGTGATTAACATTTTTATATGGCACTTTTATTTTTGAACTTTCTTTTGTGCATATGTGCCTGTGAATGTCCTGCAGGAAGGAGAAAGTAATACTTACACTGTCCCACGTAGCTTTTCTTCTGGTTCCCCAAAGTATTCTGTGGTGGAAAGAATAAAATGTTGATTGTAAATGACATAGAAATGAATGAGCAGTAAGACATGCCCATGCCAATAGTGTGGCAGCTATTCTAGAAGTTAGAGAATTCAGTACAACCTACGGGAGAATTTAAAGCTTATTATATATTAGATGGCTAGTATTAAAATAATTCATTTGCCAACATCTGTCTGATTAAAAATCAAACAAATAGGATTAGGACTGTAGCTCAGTATAAGCTTAAAATGTGTGGATTCCGTGGGTTTGTACTCTAGCACCAGAACAAACATGTGGGGAGCGCATTGGCCAGAGTTCTGACTCTTCTTTCAAGCTGGCAATTCTTCCTGTATTTGGAGCTGAAAGCCTAAAACACTTTCAAGTCGTACAGCATATGTGCTAAAATATACCTTTTTGTGAATTCAACTGTTTTCAGTAGAGGTACTATCAGTGTAAGTCCCATTTTGTAATCATATTAGGAAAGTACCAAACTTAAAGTTTTTGAAATTATGATGATTGATGACAAATAATCATATTGATTATAAATGATATATGCTAAACAAACAAAAACAATTGAAAGTTTTTTTTAAAAGATCTGTAATTTTCCATTTTTGCACTGTTTACACCACACTTTTTTACATTGCCTTCTTTTACTCTTTTCTTGGAGATGGAGAAAGGCTTCTTCTAGGAAAGTTTTTGGTGTTATCTTGCAGATCTCACTGATTCTAACATTGGTTGTGTCTCTAGTACTCAAGTATATGTCCTCATCAATATAATGCCAGTGTTTTCTAGTTGATAGTGACTTACATCTTGGTTGTAACCAACTTTATTTTGTAGTTCAATGCTTTTTGTGAAAATTAACATTTGATTTTAAGTTCTAAATTTTGCTTATGTATTTACAGTGAATCTAATATTATAAGCATTTGGAATAATGGGAAAGGCATTCCAGTAGTAGAACACAAAGTAGAGAAAGTTTATGTTCCTGCTTTGATCTTTGGACAGCTTTTAACATCGAGTAATTATGATGATGATGAGAAAAAAGTTACAGGTAAAGTCTAAATGAAACTTTGATGATAAGTATCTTTTTCTTAACATACAGTTTCCAAATTTCCATTTCTTAAAGCGTCTCATATAAGGAAACCTGTGAAAAAGACTCAGGAATAAGGTACTTTGGAAATACACTGTTGCCTCAGTAGGTTGATAGCTGCTTTTAAGCCCAAGGCTCCAAGAAGTGGATATAAATGAAGTGACTTTGTTAGAAGTCCAGATTTCATACTCACCTAGACTTACTTTATCAAAAGATTCTTATTTTCTTAAATTATGAGAGTAGAAAATCATGTCTTTAATGATACTATATTGTATGCTGTATAGTACCTATCGTATTACTAAATCCTAATATTTCTTTAGTATAAGAAATCATAAACATAGGACTTCCAGTCAGTAGTTAGAAAAAGTGACACAACAAATAGCGGTGTTTTCTGTTAGACTTGCGCTGTGATAGGTCAGTTAATAAATTTCCTTCAAAATAACGTGAACTAAAATTTTTATATCTAACTTGTTTTACAGGGGGCCGTAATGGTTATGGTGCAAAACTTTGTAATATTTTTAGTACAAAGTTTACAGTAGAAACGGCTTGCAAAGAATACAAACATAGTTTTAAGCAGGTATGATAGTAATATGTCCATTTTCTCATTTCTTTAAAAATGTTTTATTGTTTTGCTTAGATAATAGAAGTTTAAATATTTTTAAAAATTAAATTAAAAAATAAAAATTAGTTTGGATTTTAAAAGTATTAGTCAATCACCAAAGAGATATCAGAATTTCTTGATTTTATATAGCTTCTCTATCATTCTCTTAAGGCAGGGCGCTTTATTTAACAGATGTAACCACTTAAAGAATACTTGAGAAATTCCTTGCTGAGTTATGCTTCCTATTTAAGAAATGTTGGTAGGTTTTTGGAAAAGTATTTTGAATTTTACATAAACTAAAGTAATTTTATTAGATAAACATGTCTGTTTGCTTTTATAAAAGTCCATGGGGGCATATTGAATGTGGAAGATGCTTCAGTGCCTTTGTATAAAAGCTATGCAGTTTATTTTCATTACCAACCTGGTATAAATATAACATTTACAATTTTTGACCTTAGTACTAAGCAGTTTCAAGGTGTTTTGTTGTTGTGAGGGTGGAAAATATAAATGTTGTAGTAAATGAGTGTGTTGTGAGCCAAGTCTGTGTTATAAAAGTTGGACGCATTAAAGAAATATTTATATGTTCTCTTAAAGACATGGATGAATAATATGATGAAGACTTCTGAAGCCAAAATTAAACATTTTGATGGTGAAGATTATACATGTATAACATTCCAACCAGATCTATCCAAGTTTAAGATGGAAAAACTTGACAAAGACATTGTGGCCCTCATGACTAGGAGAGCATATGATTTGGCTGGTTCATGTAAAGGGGTCAAGGTCATGTTCAATGGAAAGAAGTTGCCTGTAAGTGTCTTCTGTAACGAAATTTAAGTGTTATTTTGTAGACTGCAAATAATTATATCTTGTTTTTCAAATCTTGTCTGATTGTTGATTTATGTAATCTATTAGCCGTCATCTTGCTAAGTAATTTCTATTTCTTGTATGTGTTCTTTCCTTCTGTCTGTCCTATGATCATTCAAAAAAAGGTCTATTTTAATAGATTTAATGATAATGTATAATTTAATACTTTTGAATTTTTTATTAATTTCCATAGGGTTTGAGGTAACATGTAATTTAATAATTCACATATAGCTAAAGACTTTATAAGTCTTTAACCTCAGGTCATCTCTTCCACTCCTTGTGTCCTTGAAACTAGACATTTCATGTGTGTGTGTGTGTGTGTCCGCACATGTGCGTGTGTGTGCGCATACACCATTCTGTGAATTTGGAGGTCAGCGAATAATCTCAGCTTTTGACCTCACCTTCCAACTTGCTTGAGACAAAGCCTCTTTGTTATTCGCACCACTGCCCTGTGCTGCAAATGCCAGGCTTGCTGGCTGTCAGTTTCTGGGGTTCTCATGTCTATGCCCCATTTCGCTGTAGGAGCATTGGGGTTGCAAATGTGCCTTGCTGTGCTTGGCTTGGTGTTGGTTCTGGGGATCTGACTCAGGTCCTCATGTTTCCACTGCAGGCGCTTTACTCACTGAGCTAAAGACATTTCACTTTACTTATACAGCCTGTAAGCACTGTAGGGAGAGGAAAAGGAGGCAGAAGAAATAGATTTGTATGGCTCTCAGTTCTGAGACATACACAGACGTGCTTGCGCATATGTTTTTGTTGTTGTTGGTTATTTTGGTGATCTAGTTATGCTGAGTTGCCCAGGCTGACCTGTGACTTCTGGGTTCAAGCAGTCTTCTTGCTTCAGCCTCCGAAGTACTTCCAATTGCACACATATGCCATTTGGCTCAGTTTAAACTTCTTGATTTAATCTTACACCTCTGCACAAGGATTTTCTTTAACCTTTCTTCTAGAACTGTTGACAATGAATTCCCTGCTATTATATGAGAAAATCCTTATTTTTCTTTCTCTTTCAAATGATATTTTTTCAAAAGAATTATGGGTTGATAGTGGATTTTGTTCAGCATACAAAGATGCCACTCAATTCTTGCTTGACATGTGTTATGATTACAAGACTGTTGTGATGTGTTTGTGTTCTTCTCTTGGTAAGGTTAACATATTTCTTTTTCTTCTGTCTGTTGTGAGGATTTTATAGATATAATATGTATGTATGTGTGTGAGAATCTGAGTGTGTGTGTGTGGTTTAGTATGTGATTTCATTTATCCTGTGAGACATTCTTTGAGCACCTTGACTTTGTTGTTTTTGTTGTTATTGGTGTTACAAATTTTGAAAACTTCTAGCCATGACTGCTTGAACTTTCTGAACCATTCTTTCTCTTTCCTCTGGTGTACGGGCTATGCTGGCTTTATCACACTTGAGGTTTGGGCTGATTTGTTCTTTGTTTCAGTTTGTTTAGTTTCTGTTGCCTTGCGTTCGACTTTATTAGCTTTTCCCCCTACCAATGATCTCTGTCAGTGACATTTCTTATGTCTGTGGTGCTTTTGATTTTTAGCACTTTCATTTTCTTTAGTATTTGGATTCCATTTCTCATCTGAAGTGGAATGCCTTTCCCACTAGAGACTGTGCCATTCTAATGATAGTGATTTTAAATGCCGTGTAACAACATCTAAGATGTGTCTGAGATGCTTTGTTTTTAGTTTGGGTTTATTATATGTGTCTGAGTGTTAGGCCTGTGCATATGTTTGTGTACTGTGTGTGTGTGTGTGCTTGGTGCATGTGGTGGCCAGACAATCCCTTGAAACTGGAATTACTGACAATTGTGAGCTTTTTATATGGTGCTGGGAACCTGGGTTCTTTGTCCTCTGCAAGAGTGGAAGTGCTCCTAACCAGTGAGCCATCTACCCAGCTCTGGAGCTGACTCTGATTATTTTCAATTTTAAATTCTTTTTAGAATTCCTGAAAGTATTTGTGGCAAACTATATTGTATTAGGTAGTAGTGCTGAGGTAAATAGGCTTTGTTACCGGACTAGGAGGTAGACTGTGTTTGAAGTTTGTTTCTTTCTATTCTTCATTGTTCAAGTCTTTGAACTACCTGGCAGAGATGGTCTGTCTTGTAGCTCTATTGGCTGAAATTCACTCTTGTTATTAGAGGCTTATTGGTCTGGGGTTAGCATGTAAGAGAAGAGTTCTCTAATGTCTGATGAAATCCAGTCCTGGAGTGCACATCGAGTCTGTTTCCTGCAGACTGACTTCAGAGTGCTTATGCACATCTTTCATGAGTAGAGATTTTTCGTCTGCCCTTAATTCTTTTTCTCCAGTTGTAGCAACTTTCCATAAATGTCCTCAGTCTGAATCATGAGGCCCACTGACTTACAGAATAAGCCCCCCTCCTTGTTTTCTTTTTGTAAGAGAATGGAGTCTGGCTGGATTTTCCACTGGCTGCTGTTTTCTTCTAGCCAGCACCATAACAAGTGTATGCATTTCCTGGAGGGAAAACTTGAAGGGATGGGAACCTGGAATCCCCACCCTCAACCATAGACCTTAGGAGCTTCCTATGCTTGCAGTCTTCCAGTAGTGATTATGATTAGTTAAGACATCTAGTGTAAGGTTTGTACTGTTCTATTAAACTTCTGCTCTAGTTAAGCAAATACTGAGATTCTATGGTTTTCTTCAGCAGGTGTCTCTCTTCAGTTATTTCACAGTCTCAGTTCTTTAAGGGGCTTGTAAAAATTGTTAATTCATTTGGTTAGCTGTTTTCCATAAGGACAGAGATGTCTTTTGCTTTAATTTTCCTCAAATCTTAACTTATACTGAAAGGTAATATTTGTCACATAAAATAATTAGTTTTATGAAAGACTTTATAATAACTTAATAACCATATTTTCTCAACTTCATCGGTATACACACAAATGAATGCTCTACAAACGGGTCGAGAAGAGAGTGCATGATGACTTGTATCTTGGGTAAAAGCTGCTATAAATGAGAATCAAAGTAAGAGAAGTAACTAGTGGCATGTATTTATACTGTTGACCTGTGAGTGACTATTCATTGTTTTATAAATTAATAGGTAAATGGATTTCGCAGCTACGTAGATCTTTATGTGAAAGACAAATTGGATGAAACTGGGGTAGCCCTCAAAGTTATCCATGAACTTGCAAATGAAAGATGGGATGTTTGCCTCACCTTGAGTGAGAAAGGGTTCCAGCAGATCAGCTTTGTGAATAGTATTGCAACTACAAAAGTAAGTGCCAGGTTCTTGGTTTCCAAGTCATCGGTGAAACAGTACATTAAATAATGAAATAAAAGAAAATGTTGGCTTTGTTATGTTAAATTTGACTCATAAAAATTAAAGTTATTTTTATCAAATTTATGCAAAGTATTTAAATATACATTGAGAAGTTAATATGCTTAGTGCTTATTATTGAACATATTTTCTGAAATTTAAATTGACAAAATTTGTTATTTTGTATTCTGAATTGAGAGTATGATAGAGAATAATAGGAAATGAGCTTCTTGGGAGCTCAGCTTGTAGAACATGTTATTTGCTAGTCTGAGGAGCTTGAGCCCTCATCTATAGGCTTTGGATTTCAAAATCAAATAAAATTCTTCTTACCTAAAAACATTTATTGTCTGTGGATGTAGCATAGTGGTAGAGTGCTTACCTAGCATGTTAGAGGCTCTGACTTTAATCCACAGCTCTGCAAAGAAAAAAAACTGAATGAATGACTAAGCTAAAGAGGTTACCACTGAGTAAAACACTCAGTCGTGCAAGCAAATACTGTAGGCTAGTTTAAAGCACTGATTTGTGACTCTTGTTTAAGTTTGACCTTTTAATGTTTTAATAGTTTCTTAAATAATTTAATATTACTTGTTTTGGTCAACACAGATTTAACCCAGTAATGATTTTATTCTGTTAGACAGTGATTTAAAACTTTATTTAAAAGTCCCCCCCCCCCCCCCCATCACACAGGCTGCAACTGTGTGGAGCACTAATGCCACTAGGGGCCTCTGTTTTTCCTAACTTTCTTTTCTACAAGTTATGGCATGTGACTTTGTTTCCTATCCTCAAATACTAGTATATCTCTATACTTCATTTCCAAGTTCTAAGGAGAGGGAATGGTGTTAAGCCAATTACCATCTTTCGGTCAGGATGTAATAGTTTTCCTAGAAGGACCACCCAGCTGGTAATTGCTAACATGTCATTGATTGGAACTGAGTCACATGGTTTCTGTATCTTTTTAAAAACTGGGGTGAAATAGGATACTCTTGTGTACAACAAAAAACAGCCAAAAAGAAAACCATAAGCAGTGTCTTCAGAGATGTTCCAGGTTGAATATACCATAGTGTTGGGGGACAGGATGGTATTCCTGAAGATTAGGAAGCTACATGGAGTTCTCTTTCCCTGTACCTTATCCTATATATGTTGTCCATTTGGTTTTTCATGAGTTCTGTCTCTGTTGTTGCTCAATATTTTTTTAAATCAAAAATATATTTTTTCTTTATATAATATATTCTGATTGCAGTTCCCCTCCCCACTTCCCAACTCCTCCCAGATCCTCCTATCTCCCCTCCCACCCTAATGTACATTTTTTCTTTCTTATTAGAAAACAGACATCTAAATAATAATAATTATAATAAAATAAAAATAAACAAACTGGAATAGGACAAAACAAACAGAAGAAAAGGAGCCAAAGAAAGAGCAAAAGAAACATAGATGCAGAGACACACTCATTTGCACACATAGAAATCCCATAAAAACACAAAATTGGAGATCATAATATATATGCAAAAGGCCTATAAGATAAAAATAAGAAAGAAGAACCTTCAAAATGTCATTGAGTTTGTTTTGTGTTGATCATGTATTGTTAGGTATAGAGCTAAGAGTGGTTTATATATATAGTGAGACTCTTTTGGGGGAAACTGCCTTTTTATTAATAGTAGACAATAAAATATGTTCCTGAGTTTTATGAACCATCTTATTCAATTCTCAAACTCTGAGTGGAATACGGGATTCCCTAGTTTTACAGGTGGATAGATAGTTCAGTTCAGGGGAATCTGAAAGTCTGAGGCAGCCCTTAAGGGACTGAGCCATTCTTTAATCAATATGTGGTCTCTGTGCCAACTCTGAGTGATGCTAATTACATTGTTGTACATTCACTTGCTGCTCAGATAATCAGAGAACTGATTTTGAGTATTAGGAAATGCTCTAGATCTGGTGTTAGAGGAAAAGATTACAGAAGATAATTTATTGACATTGTGACCTAAAATATCCTTTTAAATCCTCACTATCATTTTCAGACTCTTAGTCCTCAAGAAAACAGTTATACTGAGACTACTAAGTTGTTGGATCCTTTAGCTATAGAAAGTTTTGTATTCTGTGCTTTTCCCTCTGCAGGGTGGACGGCATGTGGATTACGTAGTAGATCAAGTTGTTGGTAAACTGATTGAAGTAGTTAAGAAAAAGAACAAAGCTGGTGTATCAGTGAAGCCATTTCAAGTAAGTGATGCTTTATGTGTTCCGTTGAGTTACCACTTCATGCCTGTTTTGATATTGAACATTTTTGTTGTGTTTTTCACAGGTTAAAAACCATATATGGGTTTTTATTAATTGTCTTATTGAAAATCCAACCTTTGATTCTCAAACTAAGGAAAACATGACTCTGCAGCCCAAAAGTTTTGGGTCCAAATGCCAACTGTCAGAAAAGTTTTTTAAAGCAGTAAGTATTATTTTTCCAGAATTATTGAGAACAGAGCAAATAGGGTTTATTTATTTATTTTATTTGTAACCAAATTCTCTTTTATCATAGTAACTGTAGGTTACGCTTGCTTAAACTATGTGTTAATATACTTCATTCTGCTAATTTTAAAAGTGTAGACAACATTATTTCATTAAACTATTAATTGTTTTGTTGAGCACAAAAGTATGGAATTACATTGCTAAGTGTGTTAGCTTTATGTTGGCCATTGCAAAGGTCTGGTTTCCTATTGACAACTATGCAGAGCCTCGTAGTCTCCCGTTTTCATTGTCTACTCTTTTGTTCAGATTCTTCTACTGATACACACACACACACGTATGTATGCATGCTCTATATATCTATATAACGTATATACATATATCATTTGTTATAGAGCTATACATATATCACATATGTAGATGATATCGTATATAAAATGTAGTATTTTCTACATTATTACAAATTGCATTTGAATTTGTACATATTATTTTAGCTTTTTAAAATTTTTCTAAAATGCATAAGTAAATAACAAATCTTGGATTTGTAACTGGATTTTGTAGCCACTTTTGGTTCCTTGTAATCTGTTGTACACTACTCAGGATCTCATTTGACTCCCTTTTTAGTAGTACCACCAGTTAAACATTTACTAAGTATCTGGGAAGTGCCTTTGGCAGTGGGACTATAATCGTGCAATCAACTAGCTGAAGTCATCCTTATTGTAACCCCTCCCCATGTGCACCTTGGGAACTGTACAGTGTGGTGGGGAATAGAAAGAACAGTTACCATGGGGAATTGTGTTTGTTAAATCCCAATATTAGGTTTTCAAAGGTAGGATCTAAGAAATAAAGCACATTTTCTCGTTAGAGTCCAGCTTTGAAGCCTGTAAAGCACTCATAATGAATTCCAAGCTCAGTTACACTGTAACTTTATGTTATCATAACAGTCACTTTTACGGAGAATTTGGTTGCAGATATTGTATTATTTGAGTAGTCTAGATTTGGCACAGCTTGCTACTTTCTTTTCATTAAAGTGGCTAGAAAACTATTTCATATGCCTGAAACTATATCACTAAGGGCAATTAATAGAAAAAAGGCTTTTAAGACTTGGAACTGAAGATGTTTAGCTCTTAAAAGAAACAGGTTATCATCATACACCAATTCATTGCAAATAATATACAGTGTGTTAGGTGAAGTCGTTAGAACGAGGCCTGTGCATGAGTTTCCGAGTTATCCTAATGTCATTTTTATATCAGTGTTTTTTTCTCATAGCATTTAGGATTTAATTGGCGGATATTGGAGATGTCAGTGTCTAAATTTGGCAATTAGTAAATTAATGGGTGGTTAAGCTTTTGTGATGTTAACTTGAAGTAAGAGCCTTACTACAAGAGCCTTCCATATTTTTCATGAAGTTTGCTATGGCAGGATTTTTCTCATGTTGGTCTTTCAGTACAGTAGGTCATTGTTGCGGCCTGCATTAGTTTTAGTAACTAGCTATAATACCATTCTACTGTCTTTGCATAAAATTTACTAGAATGTATTATTATTCTCATCATTATAATTTTGTCTTCAAACTGCCCGAATTCTAGCTGTCATAGGCAGTCCTATAAATTTTAGATGAACTTATGAATTTTCAGCTTATTTTTATACCACTGACCTTTGATTCATTTATTTTTAAGGCCTCTAATTGTGGCATTGTAGAAAGCATATTGAACTGGGTAAAATTTAAGGCTCAGACTCAGCTGAATAAGAAGTGTTCATCAGTAAAATACAGTAAAATCAAAGGTATTCCCAAGCTGGATGATGCCAATGATGCTGGTAAGAGTCAAACCAATTTTTAAAGATTTTAAGTTTAACCTTTAATTTATTCAGTTATTTTCTGTTTAGAGTGTAATTGAAATTGCTTCATATGGGGCTCGGGAGATGACTCAGTGGGTAAGAGTGCTAGCAGTGTAAGCATAAGAACCTAAGTTTGAATCCCCAACACCCATGTGCAAATCTGGGCATGGTTGTGTGTGTCTTTACCCCGGCACTGTGGGACATTGGTATGGATGCAATTGATCCTGAGAGCTTGCTAGCCAGTCAGCCTAGCTGAAGTAGTGAGCTTCCGGTTCAGTGAAAGACTCTGTCTCAAGGTTATTAACAAGGTGAAGAGCAATAGAGGACAACAGCTATCTTCCTGCTCTGGCCTCACATGAGTACACATGACCACACAGACAGAGAGAAGAAAGGAAGGAAGGGATTGCATGTACTGTATACTACAATTTTAGGAGGTTGGGAATTCATTACAATGCATTTACAGTTTAATCTTCATTAAGCGTAATATAAAGTGACTGTTAGTCTTCCATTATTGTGATAATTTTTTTCTGGCTACATTTTTCTCATCAGTGAAATAAGGAACTTAAAATATATATTATTTGAAAATATTTTCCAGGTGGCAAACATTCCCTGGAGTGTACATTGATATTAACAGAGGGGGACTCTGCCAAATCGCTGGCTGTATCTGGATTAGGTGTGATCGGGAGGGACAGATACGGAGTCTTCCCACTCAGGGGTAAAATTCTCAATGTGCGAGAAGCGTCTCATAAGCAGGTTTGTATGCATCTCACAGGTATTTATGACATTTACACATATTTCTAAAACTGAATTTTCAAATGCAGATTCAGACTCACTTTTTAAGTACTATAGCAATTTAAAAATGTTTTCCCTTTTTTTATAGATTATGGAAAATGCAGAAATAAACAATATTATTAAAATAGTTGGCTTACAATACAAGAAAAGTTATGATGATGCAGAATCTCTGAAAACCTTACGTTATGGAAAGATTATGATTATGACTGATCAGGTTGGTCTGTAAATTATTGCATGTTTACAGTTCATATCTCAAGATTGTTTTATATATGTATTTATGCATGTATACATGCATGCATGCTGGACCTGGGGCAAATGTTTTACTGCTGAGCTATATCCTTAACCCTTAGATTGTCTCTTGGTAATTGTCTCAGGAAATGGCATAGGTGAAAGTGATTGTGTGCTTCTAGAGGATATATTATTGTATCAAAACATGCACATGAAGCTCATTTTTTATTATTTAATTTGTGGGTAGGTATTAACATTATTGGTTATTTAAAAATGTTCTCAAAAGCAGCAGGTATGAAAAGAATAGGACTCAGTGTTACGTCACAGTGACTGAGCCCATGTGGAAATAGGAATGATGTGTTGGCATTTGTTTTTTTTTTTGTTTTGTTTTTCGAGACAGGGTTTCTCTGTGGTTTTGGAGCCTGTCCTGGAACTAGCTCTTGTAGACCAGGCTGGTCTCGAACTCACAGAGATCTGCCTGCCTCTGCCTCCCGAGTGCTGGGATTAAAGGCGTGCGCCACCACCGCCCGGCTCATGTGTTGGCATTTGTAAGTGAGGAACAGCGACTTAGGTGATGCTCACTATGGCAGAGTTGACCTAAGTGGGGATGCATAAAACCCGGAGGACTTTAAAGTAGCAGCCATCAAGAAAGGACTACAGTATTGAATAGGAAGTGCTTCCTATGTAGCCAACATTGTCTCTTAAAATGTAAAAGCATTTGTGGAGAATTCACAGAAAAGAACTGCTATATAATTTTAAGCAGATTTTTTCCAGCTCTCTTGTCATGAGAAGATAACTGTAATGTAAATACCCAATGGGTTTCCTTTTCTGTTGCCCGTTGAAGTGGGGTTATAACCATGTTTGAATCTTTTTACCTTTAAACAGTCTATAATCTGTTACACTATACAATATATACATATATATATGTGTGTGTGTGTGTGTGTGTGTGTGTGTATATATAATGTAAGGCCAGATATTTAGTATATTGTTAGCTATACTTGTATTTTAAGTGACAGTTCCTTTATAGTCATCTAATCTATACTATTTTATAAGATGCTTATCTATAATTTGAGTGTAATTTTGTCTTGGTTTCACTCATACATTTTAAATTTTATTAAAATTACTTAATATTTTATAAAATTATGGGGCTTTTTACTTTTCTTTAGGATCAAGATGGTTCTCACATCAAAGGCCTTCTAATCAATTTTATTCATCACAATTGGCCATCACTCTTGAAGCATGGTTTTCTTGAAGAATTCATTACTCCCATTGTAAAGGTATTGCTTGCATTGTTTTAATTTTGCACTTTTTTTTAAGTATTAGCAGAAGAACTAATTTCTTTTTCTTTTCTTTTTAAAAATTAATTTAAGGCAAGCAAAAATAAGCAGGAACTTTCCTTTTATAGTATTCCTGAATTTGATGAATGGAAAAAACATATAGAAAACCAGAAAGCATGGAAAATAAAATACTACAAAGGTTTGTATTTTAATTTTTAATTTTTATGAAATGACTGCTTATATAATCTATTTTTATGAGAGGATTAAAAATATCTCGAAAGTTTGTCTTTTAGATTTTAAAAAGAGCAGTCTGTTTACTAAATTTTTTTCATAGAAAAATTCTATAAGAAAAATTGAATTAATAATAATAATAATGTTATAGAATTTTCCCTTAGGACTTAAGTTTTATCACATGCGTGCATGCTCATACACACACACACACACACACACACACACACACACACACACACACACACACAAATTGTGTTAGAACTGCTTATGCATTTTAACAATCGCCATTTTCATGACCATTTAGCCTTTTTTAGTACCCCAGGTTAATTTGAAATTACTGCTAGACACTACAGCATTTCAACTGTCACTATTTAATATGCATCTAAACAAGTATCCATATTCTCCTTTAATATATTTAAAAATCCAAACAACATTAAAATTCCTCATGATTACATTAATATATGGTTTATTTAAAATTCTAAGTCAAGATCCAAAAAGTTAGCATATGGTTTATGGGTCTCTTAAATCTCTGAATGTAATCTTTTCATATTTCATTACTGTTTCCGTTTTCATATTTTCTCATTTTAATTCATTAGGGAATTTTGCTCATCGTGTTCCTTTAGTTTCATTTAATTTATAGCAAGTTCCTTTCTGCTTATTTTCTATTTTTTGATTTTTAATCAGAATGTGATCATATTTGAGTTAGAGTCGCTTGACAGAAAAAAATTATTAATTTTTAGCTTTATTTAAGTCAGGAGGCCTATATTTGGTTTGTCTGTCTTAAGTTTGATCAATTAGTACCAATTTAATGACTTTCTCTATAAGCCTTCATTTGATGGTTTTAAATAGTCATTTTTACTTGTGACCCTGTTTTATATGAAATCATACAGGATTGGGTACCAGTACAGCTAAAGAAGCAAAGGAATATTTTGCTGATATGGAAAGGCATCGTATTTTGTTTAGATATGCTGGCCCTGAAGATGATGCTGCCATTACCTTGGTAAGTATGCTGTTCATAAAGGAAAATTTTCTTTAGCCACTCCCTGCTTGCTGTACATTTCCTCCCAGAGCTAGTTTTGTGTGGTAAGTCTTTCTTGATAGTACCTAAAGTTGTAAAATTTATTTATTTATTTCTTCTTGGTTTTGTTATTTCTTTAATAAAAAGATGCAACTCAAATAAAATTTTGATTAAAAATTAGGAAAAGCACTTTAGTTCCCAGAATTATTTACCATTTATAAATTAAGATTTATAATAAAACTGATTTTAATATGTGACATTATTACTTGGACTTCTTTAGGCATTCAGTAAGAAGAAGATTGATGACAGGAAAGAATGGTTAACAAACTTTATGGAGGATCGGAGACAGCGTAGGTTACATGGCCTACCAGAGGTTAGTCATGAAGGTGATCTGGGGGAGGGGTGAGACTAAAATTCATGCAGTAAGAGTGACAATATTGCTGTGACTTTTCTCCTAGCAATTTTTGTATGGTACGGCAACAAAGCACTTGACGTACAATGACTTCATCAACAAGGAATTGATTCTCTTCTCAAACTCAGACAATGAGAGATCTATACCGTCTCTTGTGGATGGTAAGTAATCTGTAAAAGTCTTTCTTATCCTTGCATGCTCTGTATGGTTTAAATTCATGTACATTAGGCCACTGTTATGGTCCACTTTAAATTCTTATTTAAAATACCGAAGTCTATGGTTCATTTAAAATTCTTACTTGAAATCTTACAAAACATGAAGATTTGATTCAAAAGAGCTTAAAAATTTTGCAGTAGATAAGTTGTGGGAGGGCTGAAGTCTTTACTCTTCTTTTGAAATTTTCAGGGAAATTAAGGCCAGTCTTTAAAGCTCCTTATGCTTTTGTGGAGTAATTTCTAAAATTGAAATTTCAAAAATTAAGAAAAATAATTTTTTTTCTAAAAACTTATCGGAGAATAAGCTTTTTAAATATCTTTTTATATCTTTATATCTTATTAACAAAATCTAAATATTTAATTTCACTTAAAAAAAATCTAGAAACTTTCTGGCCAGGCGGTGGTGGCACACACCTTTAATCCCAGCACTCGGGAAGCAGAGACAGGCGAATCTCTGTGAGTTCAAGGTCAGCTTGATCTATAGAGCAAGTTCTAGGACAGGCTCCAAAGCTACAGAGAAACCCTGTCTCGGGGGGGTGGGGGGGAGATTGGAAACTTTCTAGTAACTGATTTTCCTACTTGAAAAGCCAGGCTCAATTATATGTCATAGCAAATTTGTTCATCTTTGTGTTGCTTGATTTTTCATTTAATAGTTTTGTCCATCAATCATGTCTAGCCTGAGACTGTCTCCTTTCTATGAATATTCATTCTGTCTAAATTGGTGTTAGATGCCTGAACTTCTTTGTCACTTCTTATGTTCCTCTTATTATCTGTGCTAATATTATTTCCTCAGTTAATCATGAAATTTTCAAAGAAATAGCCATACTTTTTCTTCTTATTTCTTCCATGCTCTGGCATCATAACGGTAGATGCAGTAGTCAGCATATATGGATAAGGTTATTGCTGTGTCTCTTGGTCTCCAGCAAGGAGGAGAAGGAGGCCTTTAATCTCACATAATCTTATGACTATGGTTATTATTTCAGTTACTTTCTGGACACTGAGACTAGTTTAGTAATTTGCTCATTCACATGGTATGAATATCCAGATTACCAAGATTCTAAAGACTATGTTCTTAATTACTTCAGTAAACATTTGTAAGAGTTTTTCTGATGGTGGATGTGCTAATAGACATCATCAATTTGTTTGCTTGCTAATACTTAGGTGACAGCTGGCACTGGGTCACATGAAATAGAGACCCATATGGAAGAAGTATGATATCTCTGAAAATTTCTTTAAGTCCAGAACTTGTTGTTTTCTGGAATTGCAAATGTCTTTCTTTTTTTTTTCCCCAAACCTATAGTGTTGACACTAAAATAGTTGTTATTATGAGGTATCTTATTTGTAACATATAAAAATGACAGAAGAGAGTGGTTAACAAACTTTATGAAAGATCAGAGACAATGTAGGTTTCATGTCCTACGAGAGGTTACTCATGAAGGTGATCTGGGAAAAGAAGTTGAGACTGAGATTCATGCAGTGACAATATTTTAAAAGTATTTTTAAAGGAGGGTTGCTCTTTTTAAAAATAGGCTTCAAACCAGGCCAGCGAAAAGTTTTGTTTACCTGTTTCAAGAGGAATGATAAACGTGAAGTCAAAGTTGCCCAGCTGGCTGGATCTGTTGCTGAAATGTCTGCTTATCATCATGGAGAAGTAAGCATTGAGAATGAAGTCAACTGAGAACAGTAATTATTGGGATACTAAATGATAGTTATTCATAATAGAGTATATTTTTTAAATGAGGTCTTTGAAAATATAATAGAATTGAGAGTTTAGATTTTAATACAAATTGAGGCATAGTTCCAAAAAAAATTAGGCTACTAATCATAAATTCTGTCTTTTTCCATTTTGTAGCAAGCATTGATGATGACTATTGTGAATTTGGCTCAGAATTTTGTGGGCAGTAACAACATTAACTTGCTTCAGCCCATTGGTCAGTTTGGAACTCGGCTTCATGGTGGCAAAGATGCTGCAAGCCCTCGTTATATTTTCACAATGTTAAGGTAAATAGTTTGCTAACTTACTGACATAATGTTTAATTTGAAATTTGTTGTAGCAAGCAAAACTTCAGTAGAATTAAAGCAGTGGAGAGAAGATTATTTACTTACCTTTCTCAGGGTGAGTACTTTAAATTATTTGGTACAAGTCTTTTGACCTTAATTTTTATGCATTCTTGGTAAAAATCAGTCCTAATAAATATATACTTTTTTTCCTGCACTTAGTTTTATTCTTTAGACCAAAAATTGGTTAGGTATTTTATTCAGAATAATTGGAACTTCTTACAAAGTTATTTACCAATATAAAGAATTTAAGAAAGTAATTGAAAAATGACTCTGTTATACTGGATTATGCTTGGGAAAATATGCCTTTTGTACTAATGTTAGGTGAATTTTATTATAACATGTAGTAAAAAACTATTAAAAATGTATTCTTTTCAGAGGGTTTTCTTAAAATGTCAAATTCTTATGAAGTTTCACTTCTCGGGGCAATATTGTCCTATTTCCTTTTGTTAGCTCTCTGGCAAGACTGCTTTTTCCGGCCGTGGATGATAACTTACTTAAGTTCCTTTATGATGATAATCAGCGTGTGGAGCCCGAGTGGTACATCCCCATAATCCCTATGGTTTTGATTAATGGTGCTGAGGGCATTGGGACTGGATGGGCTTGTAAACTGCCCAACTATGATGCTAGAGAAATTGTGAACAATGTCAGACGGATGCTAGAGGGTTTGGACCCTCATCCCATGGTAAGTTTTTATGGCCAGTGTTGTTTACTTAAATAATAATGGATAAAGGAAAACTTTTAGAAAAATAATGGAATTTTTTCATTTTAGAACCATTGTAGACAGGATCCTATTATGATATAAATTTATATTTTCTTACATGAAAGATGAATGAATGTGAAGATAAGTTTTATGGAGAGAAACTCTTTATTTGAAAATTTAAAATACCTTGTACTTCAGGCTTCAAAATCTCTAAACTTCAGAGAATGGTTTCTTATTACACTCGTATGTAGCTTTGTTTTTGTCCTTAAAGTATTAAGGCCATGAGAATTGTCCTTATAATGACATATACATTATATACACACAGGTATATTGCAGAAGAGGGCATTGAGTGCTTTCCCCTGTCACTCTTACTGCTTTGAGACCAGGTGTCTCACTGAACTGGAAGCTGGCCATTTTAGCTAGGCTGGCTAACCAGTGAGCTCCTGGTATCTACCTGCTTCTGCCTCCCTGTGCTGGGGTCACTGATATATGTAGCCATGCCTTGCTTTTTGTGTGGATACTGGGGATGTGAACTTAGGTTCTGTATGCACCTACACCGAACATTCTTTCTTACTCTGATCCCAAGCTCCAAATTACTTTCTATGATAGTATTTTATTTAAACTGTTGTAGATGGATTCAAGGATGATGAACTAGTGTATTCTATCAGTACATGCCTTCTCTGCCTATATCATGGCTCTGAGCTAAGAGGTGAGTTTAAGAGTTAGGGTCTTTGTTTTCTAAAGTTAATGACTTGTCAGGAGAAGATATTAGAGCTTGACATTTATAGTAATCATTCAATATGCACAAAGCATCTCCTGCTGTATGTTAGACTTTTTAGTGACAGCAGCAGGTATGGATGACCGATTCTAATGGTGATCTGGTTGAGGGTGAGTAAATTATATTGGTGAATTAAATGGGGAGCTGAGTGTGTGTCAGAGCTAATAGATAGTTCCTTTTTTGTTGTTCCCATAATGAAATACCTAAGACAGGCTACTTTGTTTTGAGGGAAAGGGGCTTATTTTACTTCATAATTCTGGAGTTTCAGGGCCTAGAGGCCTTATCTAGTGATGACTTTCATGTTTGGCAGAGCCCTCTAGCAATACAAGGCCTCATATGATGAGAAGTGTCTGTGTGTGTGTATGTGTGTAGTGTACATGTGTGTGTACACATACAACTGTCTTTCTGCCCTCTCTCCTTGAATAGTTATTCAGATTCAATAGTACTAGGATTCATTCATGGGATTCCACCCTAATGACCTTGCTTAATCCTCACCATTTCTTCAAAGCCTTACTTTTAAAAACCACAATTAGATTTCTTACAATGGTAATTATATTTTCACATGAAACCTTGGGAGAGTAGATAGAATAAATTTTCAAAATCTTCAAGCAGAGCATGGGAGAAAAGTAGTTCTGCAGAGAAAAATCATTAGATAAAAATTATAAAGTTCACTTGTATCCAAATTACAAGCCATTCAATGTGAAGCAAAGGGCGTTTGAATTGAAAGAATACTAAGCTAATTGTAGAAGGAATTCGGGCAATAGACAGAAAAAGTGCACTGCTCTAGGAAGACTGTGAATGCTGGGAAGATTAGGTGGTGTTCAGACTGTGTTAGCAGAACTTAGTGAGCACCGAGTGAGGGTGGGAAGCTTAGTTTCAGTCACGTGACCTGCCATGTAAGTAGACCATGTGCTAAGGCTGCTTACAGGTGGTGCTGGCACTCAAGAACAAAAGTCAAACTTTTAAATTATTTTTGTCTCCTTGCAGCTTCCAAACTATAAAAACTTTAAAGGCACCATCCAGGAACTTGGTCAGAACCAGTATGCTGTCAGTGGTGAGATATTTGTGGTGGATAGAAACACAGTAGAGATTACAGAACTTCCTGTTAGAACTTGGACCCAGGTCAGTATAACCATGTGAGAAGGGCATCACTTTATTCTTTGTGGCACAAATAACCCACCTAATTGTTTGTTCTGTGTCTGCTTAGGATTTGATTTGGTATTTATTTTTTACCTTTGTGTTTGAATTTTGTGTTTTGAATTTTCAAGTTTTTAAGTATATATAAAAAATAGTATGTTTTACATTAGGTCAGCAGTTCTCAACCTGTGGGTCTTGTGACCCCTTTGATGGTCAAACTACCCATTTACTGAGGTTGCTTAAGACCACTGGAAAACACAGATATTTATGTTATGATTCATAACTGTAGCAAGATTACAGTTATAAAGTAGCAACAAAATAATTTTATGGTTGGGGGGCTATCACAATGTGAGGAACTATATTGAAGGGTTGCAGCATTAGGGAGGTTGAGAACCACTGATTTAAGTGGTGCTTGCTTTCTTTTATTCATTTTTAAAAAAGAGATTGTATGTTTGTGTTTGTTTTAAAACAAAAAACATGGAATGAGAAATATTGTGGGCCTGTATAAATATGCTCAGTAAATTCAGGTCAGTATTAGCTGCTTTAAATCTAAGTGGGTTGCATGCCACTCTGCTAGTCTAGCAAATGTCACCCACTTATACTCATAGACTTTATGGGGCTTTGGGATTTACGTGGACCAGAACCAGAACCAAGGCATGTGCTACCACTCCTGGCTTTTTTAAATTCAATATCTTAATTTTAATAAATTATGTGTATGTATATTTGTGCATCATGCACGTGGGTACTCATGGAAACCAGAGGAGGCCATTGGATCCCTTGAAGCTAGATTATAGGTGGTTGTGAGCTGCTTAACATGGGTGCTAAGTACCAAAGTCAGATCCTTTCGAACAATATTATGTGATAAGCCATCTTAACATCCCTTCAGATAGATTTTGAGTTTATCTTCTCTCCTCAGCACCACGCAATCCTCACATGTCACCTTTGCAGTGATGAGCAGAAACAACAAAGACATCAGTATCCTCTTTGCCTCCATTGGAATTGAGGATTTTTAAAAGATTACATAATTAATGAGAACATGATAGTGTGTTGTAAAAATATTATTGTCTTTTTAAATGTTTTGTAGGTGTACAAGGAGCAGGTCCTGGAACCTATGCTTAATGGAACAGATAAAACACCAGCTCTAATTTCTGATTACAAAGAATATCATACTGATACAACTGTGAAATTTGTGGTAAAAATGACAGAAGAGAAACTTGCACAAGCAGAAGCTGCTGGACTGCATAAAGTTTTTAAACTTCAGACTACTCTGACTTGTAATTCCATGGTACTATATTAGTTAATCTTTTTTTTTTTTTGAGGTTGGATATTTATTTAGTAGTTATGGAAGGGAAGGGAGAAGGGAAGAAGAACAGAGAGAGAGAAAGAGAGAGAGAGAGAGACCGACCGACCGACCGACCGACCCAAGCTGCCTGTCTGAGAGGGAGCCGGAAAAGAGAGCTAGTTAATCTTTCTTAAATGGCCGTACTTTGGATTCTCATAATAAGAGTGATAGCTGTAAGCTTGAATGCTTAAGAATGCAGGGCTTGATTTTGTTCCTTTGGGTGCTGGGTACAAAGCTTAGGTCTTCCCCAAGTGCTTTTACCCACTGAACCATCACTCTAGCCCACTAAGAAACCTTTTAATAAATAGTTTATCTATCAAAATTATTATGATTTTAAACTCTGCCATAGTTTTGATAATTGTTTTTATTAAATTCTTGCCATTAAAGGAATATTTTATAGAAATGTTCTTAATCTTGGTTTGTTTTAATGGGATTCACAGGTGATTTATGTCATATTAGACTTATTTTAAGTACTATAGATATTATATAAATTAAAATACCAGTAAATTTTTTTGAATTTAAAGGAAAAAACTTTGTATTTTGCATAGGTACTCTTTGATCATATGGGATGTCTGAAGAAGTATGAAACTGTGCAAGACATTCTGAAGGAATTCTTTGATTTACGATTAAGTTATTATGGTTTACGGAAGGAATGGCTTGTAGGAATGTTGGGAGCAGAATCTACAAAGCTTAATAATCAAGCCCGTTTCATTTTAGAGAAGATACAAGGAAAAATTACTATTGGTAAGGCATAGCTTTTAAAGATTTAAACATTAGTTAAAATGGAAAAAAAGTCTTTATTAAGACATTTTTATCAGTAGAATATAAGCAAATACAAATTGATCTCTTTTCTTGATCCTAATTTTATTTTTCCCTCACATAGAGAATAGGTCAAAGAAAGATTTGATTCAAATGTTAGTCCAGAGAGGTTATGAATCTGACCCAGTGAGAGCGTGGAAAGAAGCACAAGAAAAGGTAATCACTTGCAGAAAAAGATGCTCAGAGAAGCTCTGAAAAGCAACTTCCAAAACAAACAAAATTCCCAACCCCAAAAGTTTGAATTTAGAAGTGATAAAGGTGCTGAGTTGGCTGTTTGGGGACAGAAAGCTTCTGCTTACCCGCAGAGCAGACAGTCTAGGGCTTTACAGTGATCCCCACTACAAAACAGTGTCTCTACCAGGGCTGTAGAGCTGACTCCATGGTTGAGAAAGTAGCACATTCTCCTTGATCTCTTTTTTAAGTCTGACATTAAGAGGTTAATTTGTCATGGTGGTTTCTATGAGGTACATGCGAACTATTTGAGAGCCAGACTGGTAGCCCTCAAAATTATTCTTTTGTCCACTCTGTGATGATATATGGCACCTGGTCACCACTCCTAGTCTAGTTGTGGTTGGGTCTGGGAAAATGAGAGACAAATGTTCTTTGACACCATTGACACCGAGCATGTCCTCTGCCTGTGTTTAGATTTTTGGTCTGAAATTTAAACACTGTATTTAAGTTGTCCATTTCAGATAATAAAGTAGCATTAATTCAGTGAAATACTGAAACCTTAAGAGCCCCTCAAGAATTAGGGTCTTAATATTGTGATAATAAAAAGGCAATTTAAAAAGGCAGAACAACATTGTGATTAAAAACAGAAATGTAGAAAAGTTAAAAACAATGCGATGGTTAATATTTTTAGATACTAAAATAGATTTGAATATTTAAGATGGAGATGTTAGCATTGTTTAAAATAGTTAAAACTGTGTGATATATTGTGAACTGGTAATTTTCTTGCACTGTAGAGTTCAATCATATTTTTTTTTGTATTTTTCATCAAGCTATATTGAAATACTATTTTTGTGTCCATTAAGCTCTTCTCAATTTTGAAGTAAATATGTTAAAGAGAGTAAATTAGAACAAATGATGTGGTATCAAGATAACAGACTTAGATACCGTTTGAATAAAGGTAGGACAGGACAAGATGGGCAGTTAGAGACATGCTGAATGAAGCATGCTCTTCCATCTTGTTACGATTTATGGGACTGCTGTACTCCAGTTATGTTTTATATCCAGCTTGAACTTCTGTGTCTGTGTGGTTTAAACTCTATCTTTAAAAAGTCACCCAATAAGCTAGTGAATTCAGTGCTAACTCAGTTTTTAAGTATAAGGGTGGCTTGGTTTTGGGAAGCCCTTCTGGTGGAAGCAGAATTCATGGGTAACAGCCAGCTTGCATTATCACTTTTGCACCATTGTTGCTAAGTGTACACTTAACGGGAGTAAAGAGTTCAGGTACCAAAAGGAGAGGCTCTAAGTGTTGGGAAAGAAAGAGAATCATAAAACAGCTATAGATTATTTTTTAAACTGTGAATTTTATCATTAAACATGGAAAAGTTCACTTTTTATCTATTTCTAGAAGTGCTCTTCTTGTTAATAGTGAAATACACACATCATTAGTGAGTGTGCACATTAATAGTGCTTCTGGTTTTATGAAACCACACCAAATGGACTTCTGAAGTAGGAGGGTTTTTTTTTTTTTTTTTTTTTTTTTTTAATTTTCTTTGAGGCAGGGTTTCTCTGTAGCTTTGGAACCTGACCTGGAACTCACTCTGTAGATGTAGACCAGGCTGGCATCAAACTCACAGAGATCCGCGTGCCCCTGCTGAGATTAAAGGCATGCGCCACACTGCCTGGCTGAAGTAGGAGTTTTAAGTAGAGTTGTTTTGTGCTCTGATACTGCCTCAGTGAGCTGCTGCTAGCCCAAGCAGCTCCATAGCTCCAAAGAAGCAGTTTCTGGAGGATTTGTTTTTTCTTCCCCTGAGACAGGGTTTCTCTGTGTAGCTTTGGAACCTGTCCTGGAACTTGCCTTGGGGAACTTTTTAAATCTGTAGAGCAGGCTATGATTCATTATCTAGGACTTACTGATCATCTGTCAACTGTTCTTTAATTAAGTTTGTAGTTTTATTTGTGTTATGAAACATCTTGATTTGCACTTTTAATTTTTATCATTAATTTCCTAAGTGCGTTCAGACTTAACTTTGTAGGGATACATTATTTTATTTCAACTTTTTTTTTTTTTTTTTTTTTTTTTTGGTTTTTCGAGACAGGGTTTCTCTGTGGCTTTAGAGCCTGTCCTGGAACAAGCTCTGTAGACCAGGCTGGTCTCGAACTCACAGAGATTTGCCTGCCTCTGCCTCCCGAGTGCTGGGATTAAAGGTGTGCGCCACCACCGCCTGGCTAACATTTCTTAATTGTAGAGTTTTTAAACATTTAGCTTGTTAGGATAGTTTGTCATTTTTAATTACTTGAGTTTCTTAAATAACTTTAATTCAATTTTATTTAATGTCTTTGTTTTTAAGCCTTTGAAAGCTTAAAAACTGCTTTTTATTAAATTCATTGTAATTTGAAACAAAGTATTAGCATAAGAGGCTTCTTTAAATTTCAGTTAATATGAGTAAACTTTCAGAAAATTTCTCCACCATAAATCATCAACTTAGTCTTCAATTAACATATTTTCTGAGTTTTCATTTGAATAATCCCTATGGCAATAGAGCATTTTTATTAAAATTCATCCTTAGTGAGTAAATGGAGCCTATTATATTCACTTTTTACAACTATTAAAACATTTTTATGAGTGATTTATTAGCAATTTTATATTCATTTACTGACCAGTATAAAAGTCTGACAAAACAATTTTACTTAATAATTTTAAGATACACTGTCTTTTCATTTTAGGACTTAGGAAAGCAATTAACTTCTCATCAAATTTCTGAGTAAATAGGGATAAAATATACTATTCCTTTTGAAGATTTTATTGTATATTTTAAGAAAATCTTAAAATTTTTTTAAACATAGGAAATAGGGTTTATAGGCAACCTTGATGGTAATCTTAAATAACTCCTACCACCCTGAAGGTGTAACACTAACAGTATACCATTTAAGCCCAATATTCAATGAAATTAATTGCTGACTTGATATTATAATAGACTTTAATATAAAGTTTGTTATTTTTTACAGGCAGCTGAAGAGGAAGACACTCAAAACCAACATGATGACAGTTCCTCTGACTCAGGAACTCCTTCAGGCCCTGACTTTAATTATATTTTAAATATGTCTCTGTGGTCTCTTACTAAAGAGAAAGTTGAAGAACTCATTAAGCAGAGAGATACAAAAGTATGAACTTTTGTGGGTTAAATAATTTGGAACTATTTCAGTATTATCCATATCTTTGATTTTATTTTTCAAAAACTAAGTATTTTGATTTATCCTTTGCAAAATTAAAAACTATTAAATGTTAAACTGTACCACTTTCTTTTTTCCTTTCTTTCTTCCTTTATTTAATTGCAGGGGCGAGAAGTTAATGATCTCAAAAGGAAATCTCCTTCAGACCTTTGGAAAGAAGATTTAGCAGCATTTGTTGAAGAACTGGATGTATGTTGATCTCAATTAAGTATATATTCCAGGCTGGGAATGGTGTGCGTTGACCTAACTCAATGGGAGTGCATTGGCCTAGACTGTGCAAGGTTTAAGTCCAACCCCCAGTCCTGCTAAATGAATAAATAATTTTTTAAATGAATAAAATACATTTGGGAAAATAATGTTTATGAGGTAACAATGAAAATTCTTTTTAATTTAAATTATCTCAGAATTTTTCTTTATACTAGTGTATTTATACTTAAGATCAAGCTGGCTTTACTTCTGTGAAGTTATGAGGAAAAACTGTTTCTAGCATGAGTGAATATGAGTGCAAGGGAGTTCAGTTTAGAATAAATTAAATTCTATTGCTTTCTGTTGATTTAATTCTCTTACCTGATTTCTGATTGTGCTAATTGATTTGATTTGACATTTTCCTGAAAAGAGGTAAGACCAATATATAGATATGATTGAATACGGGTATTTCAACTTCCTTTAGTTTATAAGAAATTTCAGTGTTTTTATGTTAGTGGAGTTCTAATTTAAGAAGTGAAAGAGAAAAGTTTTAAAATGTAAACCTTTCTAAAATTGTCCCTTAAAGTGCTAGAATTAAATTAATAACAGCAGAGTGAACATCTGATTTTGGTTAGCAAAGGTAAAAATCCTGATGGACTTTTTTCTGTGATCTTTTAAGTACCATAGTATGCATTGACTTAATTCATTAATTTTTTTGTTTGTTTTTTGAAGACAAGATTTTTCAGTAGCTATGGAGCCTGTCCTGGAACTCACTTTGTAGAACAGGCTGGCCTCGAACTCACAAAAATCTGCTTGCCCCTGCCTCCCAAGTGCTGGGATTAACCATCTGGGTAGATTTTTCTTTTTAAATAGAGGCATATTTTCTTTCTGCTGATTTGTATGTTTTAAAAAAAGCAAAAACAAACAAACTAATGTTGTGTTGAGCTCTGCTCAGTGGCATAGCACTTGGGCTAGCGTGAGTGAGACCCTAGCCAGGTTCCATCATATCACCATCACTGCACATACAGAAAAGTGTCTTCCATAAAAATGAACAAACATACAGTGAAAAGAAAACTATTGTGTCTGATTACTATCATTGCAATTCTGATACTGCTTTCAGTTTGATTGCCGACTGAAAGATGTCCATTTGGTGCTTACTTTCATAGTGTAGATTCTCGAACTAAAATTTACCATTCAAAGCAGTTTCAGACCCCCCAAGTGCTGCTATTTCGTCTTTTATTATTTGATAATTAGCAATATTTATACAGATTAATTCTAGATATGGGAACTTGTAGAGATGGCTCAGCAACTAAGAAAGAGTACTTGCTGCACTTGCAGAGGATCTCACTTCAGTTCTTTTGACTCAGCTAGACAGTTCTCAGATGCCCTCCTGGCCACTGTAGGCTCTTATACACAGTGTGGTTCACACTCACAGATACATAAGTAAGAATAGATCTGAAATTTTAGAGAAAGTTTTATTTTTCTCTTTAGATTTATTTATTTTATTTTATGTGTCTTCGTGTTTTGTTTGCATGTGTTTATATGTACCATATACATGCCTGGTTCCCATGGAGTTCAGAAAAGGTTATCAGATCCCCTGGAAGTGGAGTTATGGATAGTTATGAGCCACCTTATGGATGATGGGAATTGAACGTGGGTTCTCTGCAAGAGCAACACATGTTCTCAACCATTGAGCATCTCTCCAGCCCCAAGATACAGGTTTTTTTTGAGAACTAAGAATATTTAGACTTAAATTTCATGGCTGCATTCTTTAAAGTCTGTGATACCATCAATTGAACGTACCCTTGTGTGCTGACAATGCATTACATGTAATTCTCAAATGGAAGAAGTCATCTTTATAAGGATTCAGAGCCTTAAGAAGTGGAAGGACTTGCTTAGAGAGGAGTCCTATTGGTGTGATCAAAAACAGTTATTCATCTCAGCCAAGACTTTTTCATCATCTCTAAAATAGATGTGGTGAGAGTTTATAAAGCCTGCCACATGGTAGTTGCCCTGCCAATTGTCTGTTGCATATTAAGAATATACAACTAGTAAGTAGAAGTCTCAACATTGGATTCCAATATGTTTGATTTCAAAACCTATCATATCTATAAACTTTTATTTAAAGAAATCTATATAAATGTCATTCAAGAGATGTCACTCTCCTTTGCATCTTTCCAAACCTGTTAATTATTAGAAAGAATGGCTTTATAGAATTTAGAGTCTGTCACAATAATTGTGGTTATATATACATTTATTTTGATAACAAACCTCATAAGTTCAATTTTATGTTTTTTTCTTTTCTATTTAATTAGATCATTATTATGATTAAAGCAATTGAAGAGAATAGCTTCAATTTGTTTTTAGATTAGTTTATTTTTACTTTACTATGGACCTCAGTATTTTTCCTGCATGTATGCCTGTATATCATGTGTATGCTTGGTGCCTGAAGAGGTCATGAAAGGGGATGGAATCCCCTCAAACTGGAGTTAAAGGTGGGTGTGAGCCACTATGTGGCTGCTGAGAACTGAACCCAGGTCCTCTACAAGAGCAATAAATGCTCTTAATAGCTGAGCCATCTCTCCAGCCCAGCTTCATACTCTTTAACAAAACTGCCTGTGTTTGCTATTTCTGATGGTGACAGGTCAGCAGCGCTCCTAGGTTATAAAGAATTATTTAGGTCACTAGTTACTGTTACCCTATTGTATTAAGTAAGGGTAAGAACCTATATAAATGAATTGGGATTAAAACTCAGGTCTTCTGACTTAAAAGTTTTTCTTTTCCCATTATTTCATTTCAGATTAGATTAGTTAAAAAGAAAGCTTTCTTAATGGTAAATAATTTATTTCAGGTTCTTATGCAATAGTGATTGTTTTTTTGTAAAGAGGTGTTTATGTACCCTCCCCTTCCTTCCCCATATTTCAGAAAGTGGAAGCACAAGAACGAGAGGATATTCTGGCAGGAATGTCTGGAAAAGCAATAAAAGGTAAAGTTGGCAAACCTAAGGTAAAGAAACTTCAGCTGGAGGAGACGATGCCCTCACCTTATGGGAGAAGAATTGTTCCTGAAATTACTGCTATGAAGGCAGATGCCAGCAGAAAATTGCTGAAGAAGAAGAAGGTATCATATATTCCTGTGTCAGCTCATTGGAGACTCTAAGCTTAATCATGCTTTATGATTTGTAATGTATTTTGATGTGATAGGAAATGTTCTTTCTATGAGGGAAGTTGAGTTGTGGAAGAAGAGTCTATTGGTCGAAGTTCATACATATATGTAGAGCCACTTATTTCATTCAGTTTTGTTCCCACCCACTCGTTCCCTCTATTTGACTTCAAACTTATGGGCTTAATACATCTTCTGCCTCAGTTTCCTGAGTAGATTGGGACTACAGGGGGCCTGGCCTAAATTCAGTTTTTAGAATGAGAAAGAAACACTCTACTGAATATCTTACTAAATTAAAGTCTTAACAAAAACTATCAACTTTCTAAGTTTCAGTTCTAGATCATGACTAATTAAGAGAATATTAAGCAGAAAATAAGGTTTGTTCTTCAAAGTAACTTATCACCTTCTATAATCTTGTTTATTTTTTGTTAAACACTTTTGAGCAAACCTTGCATTGTTGTCATTGACAGTTACTATCGAGAACTTAAAAAAATAAATAAATATAAAATTTACCTTCCCTTAAGCAGGATTGGCCAGGACTAGCCAGGTGTAAAGACTGGAATGAATGTTCAGAGCCAAGAAAGCAGGATGTATGATGGTTTTGTAGAGGCCAAAGGTCTAGACCAGATCGTTTTGTGGCCTAAGGAACACATATGCAGATACATCCAGTACATGACTGAGAATTCAGCATCTTTGTCATTAGGGAAATGAGCCTAAGTTGGAGTTTTAGGCCAGAGAATTAAAAAAAAATTTTTTTTTTTTTACTTTTATGTGCAGTGCTAAGATTTGAAGCAATTTAAAACGTATCTTTTTAGCTCTGGAGCAGGCTGAGGACTGAGGAGCCTTCCTCTAGCCTGTGTCTTCACCACACTTGACTCTCACCTTAACTCAGTAACCTCTGTCCTTTCCTGTTGGTGTCTGCTGGGTTCATTTCTTATCAATGTCACATCAGTAACCTCATCCCTGTCTACTCTAAGCTTTGTCCACTTAAAACAATAACTCTTACTCTCTCTGTCTTGGCTGTAATGTCCCAGGCTCCTGTGCTCATATAGTCACCAGAGTGCGCAACGCCTCTGAACTTAGCATGCTGAAACGAGCTCATTACCTCCATTTGAAGTCCTGCTTTGTTTCTCATCTTGTTGCTTTCACCACTCTTCTACTTACTTGGGAAACTTAGTGATTCTTCCAGAAGTCAGTCGGAAAGACTCCTCTGGGATGCTTCCTCTGGTCCCCGTTAAGCAGAGTTGTTCACATTCCCTTGAGCCACTGCTGTCGTTCACTCTATTTCGACTTGTGTTGCATTAGCCAGTGTACATGCCTTCCAATTCCCCTGTCCTTACCAATAATTTTGGATTGGAGTCAGCCCTATGGTGCCTTACAAAATACGTCTGGTGCTTATTTTCTTTCAGTAATTTGAAAATATTTTTCTAGTCTGTAGGAACCTCAGGTATAGGCACTGATTCTGTGGTAACTTTTGGAGTACTTAGCTATTGGTTTCATAGTTCCTTTCCTTTGACAACCAAGAGCCTACCTTTTTGCTTATGATTTTCCTAAGTGGCTATCATCTCACTGAGTATATTAGAATGTTAGGGTTATAAGCAGTGTCATTTGAAACAGATAAGTGAATAAAGGAAAACATCACAAGTGAAACATGTTAAAACTTACCTGGTATGAAGAAGTCGTTTAAGTGAAACTTTATCTCTAAAATATGCATTGCTAGTTTACTCATGATTGGCTCTCACTTGTTTGAACACATAGGGTGATCCTGATACCGCAGCAGTGAAAACAGAATTTGATGAAGAATTTAGTGGAACACCAGTAGAAGGTACAGGAGAAGAGACACTGACCCCATCAGCTCCTGTAAATAAAGGTCCCAAACCCAAAAGGGAGAAAAAGGAGCCTGGTAAGGCATTGGAATGCTTTTGTGCATGTTTTGTGTAAGAAATAAAAGGACTATGGGGTTTTCCTATAGTTTGTTGATTTTGATTAATTGATTGATTTTTAGTAGTTCAAGTAATACATTTAGTTTTCATATACATCTATTTTATAATGAGCCTTTTATAGAAAAGCTTTGCTAGAACTTTGAATAAGTGTTTATATGCATATTACCATTGTCTTGCTTTTAGGTACCAGGGTTAGAAAAACACCCACCTCATCTGGTAAACCAAATGCAAAAAAAGTGAAGAAGCGAAACCCTTGGTCAGATGATGAGTCCAAGTCGGAGAGTGACTTGGAAGAAACAGAACCTGTGGTTATTCCAAGAGATTCTTTGCTGAGGAGAGCAGCTGGTATTGTGATACACTTTGTATTTATTTTATTGTATATTATCATTGATCTGTAAATTGGGTTCAATAGTATTAATCAGGATCACTAAAGTATTAAATCACTCTGAAGAAAGACAAAGTGAATCATGGTTTTTTTTTTAAAGATCTATTTTACATGTATAAATGTTTTACTTACATGTATGTCTGCAGTGCATGTGTATCTGGTGCCTGCTAAGATCAGAAGAGTGCTAGATTCTCTGGAACTGGAGATATGGATGGTTGTGAGCTGCCGTGTGGGTGCTGGGAACCAAACCTGGGTTTTCTTCAAGAACATCCAGTGTTCTTAATCACTGAGAAATCTCTCCAGCTCCAAAGCATGTTCTTACTGAATTTATGATTAAAGCTTAGTTAATGTTCCTTCCCTCTATGACTTTAGGATATTTGCTTTAAAAAGCAAGCAAGCAAGCAAGCAAACAAGAACCCCCCACCCCCAACTCAAACCCAAAAATAGAAGTATTGGCAGCTGTGATGGCTCTGTTGGAAGTACTCTGTATTTATATTCTACTACTTATATCTAAGAGTTCTCTTCTCTGTAACTGATTCTTTGTACTCAGTTCTTTTAAATATAATGCTAAGGTTGGCTACAATAGCTTGTCTTGCTGATGTATTGCTGTTAAGCATATGATTTGATCTTCCCTGAATATTTATTCAGATTGGAAGTACTCAGATAATTAAAGCCTGATTAGTTTGTTATATTAATTTCCTTACATTTTCTTAAGTTTTAGTTCATTGAAATGAGTGTTACAACTTTATGATTGTTTAACTCTGGCATATATGACTTTGATGCATGCCAGACCTTAAATTCTTTGATTCTCTCGTCAAGTGGATAAGTTACTTTTCTTAATGGGTATAGGTATAAATAAATGATACGGGTGAATAACAAATATGACTGGATTAAGTTACATGAAAATTAATACTTCAAAATTGTGTTTAGGTTTTTCCATATATGAAAAGTGAAATATGAAACTGAGTGTACAAATAGTTTAAAAATTCTCCTCTATAATGCATTCTAGAAATTAAAATAAAACTTATTGGTATTATGCCAGTATGCCCTTCTCTGTAGTTGTTTCCTATCTTATCCATGTGAAAATTTACCTTTTTTTCCTTTATCTGTTTTTTCTTTTTTTATTGGGGGGGCGGATAACAGCATCTTGTCTAGCTAAGAGTAGCCTTAGAATTGCTATGTAGCTGAGGATGACCTTGATCTTCTCATCCTCCCAACTCTTCCTACCCAGTGCTAGAATTTAAACATGTACCTGCATGCCCAGTGTATGCATTACTGGGACTTGAATCCAGACCCTTTTATATACTAGGCAGCACTTGCCGAGTGAACTGGTCCTTATGGTTGCTATTTTACGGTGAAAGTAATCCTAGAGGAAAATAAACATTTTTACTTAGACAAACTAAAAGAAAACTTAGCATTTTTTTAAAAGAATGTAAATTTTGTCATTTGTAATGAAAGAAATGGGAAATTTTATATCAATAATCCTTTGTACAGGGGACATATGACACAATGCCAGTTTTTCTGGGTTTTTGAATAATATTTAAGTATAATGAGCAACATCTTAAACAAGTAGTCTCATCAGTTTATGTTGTTCTAACAAACACAGAGTATTATCCCAGCCTCCTGGAAAGTATAAGGTAGATACCATTCTTTGAGAACAAAGTATAGATTTTTGTTCTTTAAATGTTCATCTTTTTCTTACATACTTTAAAGATATTTTAAGTGGTAAATCTAGGATTTTGAGTTTCACATTCTCTTGTTGCTCTTGAGTGAGTCCCTCTCTATGCCACCCAGGTAGCATCAAAGCCCTGGACACAAGTGACTGGTCCACAGATCCTAATTATGTGGACTATGAATGTGTGTCACTGTGTCCTGTTAATATTCCTTTCTCCTTTCCTCCTAGCTGAAAGACCTAAGTATACCTTTGATTTCTCGGAAGAAGAAGATGACGATGCTGATGATGATGATGACAATAATGACATAGAAGAACTGAAAGTTAAATCATCTCCCGTAACTAATGATGGGGAAGATGAGTTCGTTCCTTCAGATGGCTTAGATAAAGATGAGTATGCTTTTTCTCCAGGCAAATCAAAAGCTACTCCAGAGTAAGTAATGCAGCAGTGGTTATCCAGTAAGCTCTTGCCATGGGCGCCAAGAAGTAGTCAATTCCAGCTAAAAGTTTCCTTATGAAATAGCAATTTAATACTGCAGCTCTTCCCTAGCTGTTGCTGTAAGTTAATGGAAAGATTGGCAAGCTTTTTTGTGAAGGGCTTTAGAATTAATGTTTTATATGTCCCTATCATATGGCTTTGTAATAGCTGTTCATTGTTGCCCTTGTAGTAAGAAAGTAGCCTCAGACAATGTAAATAAATGACTATAGTTTGTTACAGTAAAATGTTGTTTACAAAAACATCCTCATGGAGCTCCTGTTTTGCAAAATGTTTCTAGATCTTTGGAATTAGGAAACTTGTTTTTCCAGTAGATTTGTCCTTGGTCAGTTTTATTGTTTTGATGAGTGCCAGCATTAACATGGAGAAGTAAGATTTATGGACTAGGATTTTTTTTAAAAGACATTATAAATCAATATAACCAGTCTTGACTAGTTTCTAAGGTAACTGCCCACCTGTGGTCTGCTGCCAGGAATGGTATGACTACCTGCTATGATGGGGAGTCCACCTTTCTCTTTGAACCTTTGCTAATAATGCAGAACTAAATTAGTGTCACTTTGAATAACTTTAAACTGTTGCCTAGTTTCCATTCTTATTTTATGTTAAATCAATATTTTTTAATCTTATATCTGTATTCATATATTTACTTCCATAAATTTGTGAGGAAAGGGGCAGGGTGCAGGTGTTGACCCGTCTTTAATACAGAAAGAACTAGTTTTGTTGGTTATAATCATGCAGTATATATTATGTAGAATATTTTAATTACATATTCTTTGTGATATTTTCTTTCTAATAGAAAATCGTCACATGACAAAAAAAGTCAGGATTTTGGGAATCTCTTTTCATTTCCTTCATATTCTCAGAAGTCAGAAGATGGTATGTTCTTTTAGTCTTTCCATTAGTTAATTATTATATGATTGTTGTACTTGGTAGAGAAAAAAACTAGAAAAATCATTAGGCCAGGATTTAATTGCAGAGTTTTTCATGAGTGAAAGACTTTACTTTTTGCCCAATACAATAAAACTTACTCACTGACTGGTTAGAACCAGCGTTATGGAAGCATATAGGTAGAAATACTAGGCAGGTTTTAGCCTGCTGGACATCGTGTCTATATATAAGATTAATAATGAAAAAAATATAAAAAAAAGTTTAGAAGATTGAAATTTGATGTATATGGTGATGTGAATCTATTTGCAGCTATAAAGGTACTGGATAGGTACAGATTTGTCTTACCAAATTCTTATAGCAGAGAGAATAAAGTTTTCATAGGAGAAAATATAACCAGGATATATCTCTTTAGTATATATGTGTGTTTGTGTGTGTGTGTGTGTATACACATATTGTGTGCAGTATTGTTAAGGTCACTTAATCGATTCACTGTCTTTATTATGTGTGTATGGTGTGTGTGAGGGTGTGCACATGTATGCATGTGGAGGCCCAACATTGGTGGCAGGTGTCATCTTCAGTGTTTTCCACTTTATATACTGAGGCAAGTCTCTTCTTGACTTTGAAATTTGCCATTTCAGCTAGCATTGCTGGTCAGTTTTTGCTGAAGGAGGAATTTCCTTTCTCTGCCTGTTGTGGCCTGGGGTCTCAGGCAGGACACTATGCCCCCTTTGCTTTCCTGTGGATTTTGCTTGCAGAGCAAAGGCATTAATGGTTAAGCCACTTCCCAAGCACCTGTTTTGGATTTTTAAATATATTCCTACAGACACACCTAGACTTGGTACATTTTCTTTAAGTATAGGTAAGCATTCATTGTTGACAGAGCTTATCAAAGCAGTCGTGTAAAAGTATTACGTCCAAGGGACCATTGAAAGATTTCTTGATATGGTTTAAGGAACGGAATAGTTAATTGCTAAATTAAACTAATTTGTAGACAAAAGTAAGCTGAAGCTGGGCATGGTGGCACATGCCTAAATCTTAGCATTTGGGAAGCTGAGGCAGGATTTTGAGTTTGAAGCCAATATGGGCTCCACTGCAAGATCCTATCTCCTCCCTCAAAAATGTAAACCGAAGGTAAGCTTGCCTTTAAAATTAGTCTTCAGCAATTTGTTGATAAAAATATGAGTGCTTATTGCACTTTTAGATGTAGGTATTAGTATTAATTGCTAGAAGGATTAACAGTATTTATATAGACACTGAAATTATCATAGTGAAACCTTTTCTTCTGAAAACAAATCACTAGTATATACTTGTTTAAATATTTAACTGTTGATATTATTAGTCTTCACTGCCATGTGAATTTGTATATTGTATTTTCAAATACATATATATATATACTGTATATTTGTATATTGTTTTACAACAGACTTAACATTTTTGAGCTATAACATTGGTATATTTTTCCATTGTCAGCTGTTTGTATATTGTAGATTATATGATCACAATAGAAACAAGATCAGTTTATTAGCTAAGGAAGTCATCAAAGACTCATTTTACTCAGAGGTCTTTACAGTCTCTTAATAAAACAGCTTTGACATTTTTAGATTCAGCTAAATTTGACAGCAATGAAGAAGATACTGCTTCTGTTTTTACACCATCATTTGGTCTGAAGCAAGCAGATAAAGTTCCAAGTAAAACAGTTGCTGCTAAAAAGGGTACGTATTTTATACCTGCTTGTGTTATTACAGAAGCTATGTAGAGGTGATTGATGTGAAAGGGAATTTAGTATCATTTGAAACTCTTTGAGTGACTACTTCACTATGAAACTTACAATTACAATATTAAGAGAATGCCTTTTCCTTTCTAATAATGTAAAGGGATTGCTAAAATATCTATTAGACCATATTTTTAAAATATAGTCATCGCCCCCCACACACTTTCTTTAACCATATTCTGTGTATTAGGTAAAACATGCTAAGATTGCAGTTTAGCTGGGCAGTGGTGTTGCATTCCTTCCATCTCAGCATTTGGGAGGCAGAGGCAGATCAACTGAAAAAAGGGAAGTGGGAGGGATGATTTGTCATTATAAAATAATCCCATGATATTTGAATTGATACTTTGGGCACTCTCTATGTCCTACCCCTTAGTAAAGAGCTCTTGGCAGTAGATAACCTCATGGGGAGGGGAAGCATTCTTTGAGGGTATTCTGACTAGTAGGATGGGCACTCATTGTACTTAGTGGGTTATAAAAACACGGAATTGGAAGAGGGGCATGGTGAGGTGAATATGAGAGAAGGTGGAGAAGACTCATAGGGTGGATATTATGTTACATTGTATGAACATGTGAAATTCTCAAGAACAGGTAATTATAACAAAAGATAGTTTTCCTATAACGCTCTTCATTAGATTGGGTAGAGAATATATATTTTTATCTTGATTCTATAATCTGTTAGTTCTGCTTCTCGCCACTCCTTACATGATACAATTTTCTGAATTATAGCTTTTTTTCCCACTACCATAGCCTTAGATTGTTCGTGAAATGCTGAGTTGATTTATTAATGTTATATAATATGTAAATCATGTATCTTGGTCTCTTTATTAGTGCTTTGCATTGAAAATAATATCTACTTTAAAAATACACATCTAGTTGAGAGATATGTTCCCTAAAAGAAAAGAAGATATAGTATATGCCATAGAGACATATGTGTAGTATACTCCATAGAGACACGTGTATTCCGAGTGTAGCACAACAGCAGTACTGACAATCTTGAAAGGCCGCATTCTGTCAGAATGCACGAGAACCATGAGAAGACTGCTCAGAGAGGGGTGTCTAGGTGTCTAGCCAGCATTCTAGGTGGCTGCCCGTAATGGGCTCCTCTTACTTTTCAGGACGTGCTGGCCTGCGTCTGTATTTCATTTGATGACTTTGACTTTGCAGTTGTGCTGGACCATTATCTCTCCCACTTCCCCTAGATCCCTTCCACCAGTGATTGAGAAAAGCTGGTGTAGAAGTAGCTCAGTGTCCTTGCCCGTAGATTCCATGTCTAGGGTTGTTGTATTGGCTATCCAGAGTTCCCCCAAAAGATTAATTAACCTCCAAGGGTAGTGACTGGCTTGATAAGTTACCCATGACTAGCTGCTCTTCCTTGTCTCAAGTCTATACTCTTATCATCACCTCCTGGTGATTTACACTTGAACGCATACCCTGGGGTCAGTTCTGCTTCTAGAGAACTCAAATTGAGACAGACTCTATAATTTCATTTCAAAACATCATTTTTATGGCTGGATAGTTGGCTGCGGCAGGGGTGGGGGGAACAGGGTGCAGAGGCCCCCAGTTTAGTTCTCAGCATCCAGATCAGGTGACCCACAACCATTTTTAATTCTAGTTTCTTGGGTCTGTCTGATGCCCTCTTCTGGTCATGTGTGCTTATATATGTAAATTTTTTATTTTTTTAAGATATTTATTTATTATATATACAGTATTATGTCTGCATATATGCCTACTCGCCAGAAGAGGGCACCAGATCTCATTACAGATGGTTGTGAGCCACCATATGGTTGCTGGGAATTGAACTCAGGACCTTTGGAAGAGCAGGCAATGCTCTTAACCACTGAGCCATCTCTCCAGCCCCTACATGTATATTTTTTAAGCAATCAAAACATTTTTAAATCTTTTAAAACATCTTTTTTCTTTTAATTTTCATGTGAGCATTTTCTAAAACACTGTAGGACCTGTATCCTTTCTTGAAATCTGTCACCCTGCTTCCTTCATTAAGCTAATGAGTTGGTTTAACTAAAAAGACCAGACTATCTGCCTAACCTATTTACTTGTTTCTTTCCTAGCTGAACAGTCTTGAGTTAGTTGAACTAGAAAACTGCTTCAAAGGCCTCAGCAAGATTTTCTTTCTCTACCTCCTTCCTAAAATACAACTTACAGACAGAAGCTCAAGGGAAGGATACCATGTCATGTCCCACTCTCCATATAACTATCTATGTTAACCATGAGTTACAGTATTACTATTAATATTATAGTCTGCAGTTCCAATATTTTGCAGCCAAAGGCATCCTATAATATTTCAGTATTTGACCTAACTTGGAAGAGGGTATGAAAGTGCCATTTAACTTCTGCAAGCTTGAGAACACTACCAGAGAAAGCCGTGGTTCCTATTGCCTTGTGATGAATCTGTATTCCTGCTAGTAGCTGCCTTTGGGTTCCTGAGGTAGATTTAGTCATGAGGATACAGAGGGAGTAAAAGCCATAGCCTTTGGCCCCCACTACCATGTATAGCCCTCCTGCTGTTAGCCAGTGAGGGCCATTATGCTGCGTGTCTCAGCTTGAGACTCAATTCTGTTTGTTCATCAAGTCAGCAACACTTTTCAGTTTTTAAAAGGACAGTCTCAGTTCATTTCAGACTATCTGATACCTTTGTTTTCCAGGCTCATTTTTAAGTACAAAGTTAGAAGTGATTATTAGTGTTTATATGGAACTACAGATAAAAAGTAAATAAAAGGCTCGTTTTTAAAACAATATGGCAAAGTGAGGCCTTGCATCTACTGATTTAGGATTTTCATGTTTCTTTCCACATAAAAATGCCAAGTCTGGATTTCAACTGTTGGAGGGAAATGAGTTGCTTTGTATTTGTTCTATTTGAGGACCCCATAAAAATACTTTTCCCTACTATATCATTTTTATAAGCTAGAACTTTTTGTGGATTTATAATTAGTGTGTCAAAGATACTTTTTTGTCGTGAATATATATTTAAAAGATACTGTTTAATTCCTTTTAATGCCCTGTGCTTAAAATGTCTCAATTGAATTACCTAAAAATCAAATTATGCCTAATTGAGTAATACTCGTTTTGTCATTCAAGGGGTATATTTGACTTTATACTGGCACCCAGCAGAGAGAAACCATTTCTTGGCTACTCAGTTTCTTGGCAGTAATTAAAAAAAAAATTCACTGTTACAGAACTCACTTCAGCTTGGTTTGTTGATAAGTATATTACATTAACCAACTGAAAGGATGTTTGCTTAATAGGTAAACCACCTTCAGATACAGCCCCTAAGGCCAAGAGAGCACCTAAACAGAAGAAAGTCATAGAAACTGTAAACTCTGACTCTGATTCTGAATTTGGCATTCCAAAGAAGACTACAACACCAAAAGGTGAGGACCGTCTTTGTATAACCTTTAAACATGTGCTGTAAGGAAAGGATTTAGTTTCTTGAGCTTTATCGAGTTTCGTGACGGGTACCACATATCAAGAAGTTGTCCTGTGCAGCAGAGTAAAGGACATAGAGCAGCTTAGAACATTGCTCCTCAGTTGAAACATTGGCAAGATTAAGTAAATATACTGAAAGTAAGTTTAAAAGGTGCTATAAGGAATTCCCTTGAGTTTCTTCCATCTCTCTCTCTCACTTCCTTTGTTTGGTATATTTGAGGCCACGTCTTATTATATAGGCCAGAGAAATAGAATAGGAGGAAAGTGAAGAAAACTATCATAGAGCCTGTGGAGGTCAATATATGTGGTTTGAAACCTTGATAAGTTTATTGGCTATGACAGGTAACTTAAACACTCTTGTAAGAAGTTTCATTCCTAGGTTCAAGAGTCATATTAGCAAAATGCCAATCTTTTAATTTTTATCAGGGCTTAGTATTGAAACTTATTTCTAGGATTTCTCACTTGTTTTAAATATATTTTTTAAATATTCTTTAGTCATATGTACTCCAGAATTAAAATGGTGCTGTCAAACTATATGTATGTCACTTATAGCAAGAGGGTAGGATTGCAGGCCCCACTGTTGGGTATAGAAATAATTGTAAGACTTGGGCATCTATCTTACATTGTGTTGACCTTTGGGAGAAAAACTCTTTTCGTGTATTTTAAGGTAAAGGCCGAGGGGCAAAGAAAAGGAAAGCATCAGGCTCAGAAAATGAAGGTGATTATAACCCTGGGAGAAAACCATCTAAACCAGCCAGCAAGGTAAGCAGGAGCACTTCAGCATGGCTCCGAATCTGCCTGAATGTCGTCACTCCCTCTTGGAATGCCTGGGGAGCTCCATATTCACCTCTCGTCAATGGGAGAGCACTATGAGTCAACTTACCTCAGAATCTCCTATTTTATCTATGAAACTATTACAGTTGTGTGCTACTTGAATATTAGAATAATCTTATAAACTTGGACTAATTTGGTTTTTAAAAATTGAGTTGACTGTGCCTAATGTTCCTAATTAATCTGACCCTTTAGAACCTTCTCTTTTGAGTGAATAAGTTGCCTTAGGTGCATCCCCCTCACCACTACTTTCTCTTCCTATTAACACTTAAAAATATACATATGGATGTTATAGCTTTATAAATTTTTCTTTCCCATCAATTCCTTTCTCTATCTTTTGCCTATTCTGTGACTTTTTAATATTTTACCAACATTTGTGATAGCGTATGCTATATACTGTGCATAGCCTTGTTCTACTTGCATGAATTCTGAATATGTTCTTAAAAATAGGACAACTTGAGTAATTTCTGATGTAGACATTGTGTATACTTGTTGAGTAAAAATAGTTGCAGAATAGTAATCCTGCATTGATGAGTCTGTAACTTGGTAAACACAAGAGCCCAAAGTAGCTAATTACTTACTATATCTAATTGGGTTTCTTTCATCCATAATTCATTTTAGGCTTAAGTTAGTATGCCAATTCAAATTTTAAAAATATGATTATTGGCAATATGCATAAATGTAAGTATAAGGAATAATAGTTCTTAACAGTAGACTTTCCTTAACTTTGAGGTTTTTAAACTTTTGGGTTTTTTCTGGGGGGGTCTAGAAGCTGAAGAAAACATCTTTTGATCAGGATTCAGATGTAGACATCTTCCCCTCGGACTTCACTTCTGAACCACCTGCTCTGCCACGGACTGGTCGGGCTAGGAAAGAAGTAAAATATTTTGCAGAGTCTGATGAAGAAGAAGATGTTGATTTTGCAATGTTTAGTTAAGTGCCCAAAGAGCACGAACATTTTTCAAAAAGATTTTGTGTTGTCCTTTGTCTTTTCTGTCTCCGAATTTTGTACATCTGGCTTATTTTAATGTGATGATGTAATTGATGGTTTTTTATTATTGTGGTAGGCCTTTTAACATTTTGTTCTTACACATACAGTTTTATGCTCTTTTTTACTCATTGAAATGTCATGTGTTGTCTGATTGACTTGTAGAATTGTTATAGATTCCCGTGCATTAGCACAGATTTTAATTGTCATGATTGCAGACTACAGACCTGCTTTTTGAAATGAAATTTAAACATTAAAAATGGAACTGTGTTCTCAGACTCTTTACTGAAAGGTGTATCCACAGTAAAAGTTCTCACACACACTTAAAATAAATATATTTATTCTTTGCCAGGAGACTCCATGGAAAAAGGTAAACAGTATATGAACATAGAAAGCACTGTTAAACCATCTCAATGTACAAACAGAGCCAGTAAAGGTACATCACAGACTTTTGCTAATATATCAAAAACAAAAAATTCCACTAGTGCTTACATGAGAACTCAGAACCTGACATTTGAGTCTGCCAGCCACCCTCCCACAGCCGTCACTCTGCGTCATAGTGATTGAACAAGGCCAGGGGAGACCACGTGCCCATACCTTCAAGCATCAAGACTGGGGGACATCCCAGGATCAGGCAGTCAGGAAGGACACTGGGCTACTAGAGTCCAAGCAGACTAGCCTGCTGATTATCCTATGATATCTCTCCAATGGCTTTGTGAACAGGTAAACAAACTTACTAACACTGGACAGTGTTTTTGCCTTGGAGGCTATCATGACTGTAAAACTGCATCTTTTTTTCATTCGGTAGTTGTATCATTAAGAATAAACCACTTTGAATTTAAAGTGACATTAACAGTTGAACAAATGACATTGGATTAACTGAACTGGCAGTTACACTGATACAGAATTCTCTTCTGCTAGTGCAGTGAAGTGGTATACTCTGTCTGGGCAACATAAAGGAAGGATGCAGCTTGAGAGATCAAAAAGCAAGGAGAAGCTTCCACATTACTGAAACCAGAGTGTCTTTAGTCCTGTCCTGTACTGTACAAAGGTCCTGGTTCCTTACCGTGAGGCCTTGTCATTCATGAAAGCAAGACGTACGGTAGTCTGCTCCATAACCTCGATGTCTTGGTTATTGAGTATGCAAGACAAAAGAAAGCACCAACATACAGGAGAGAAAGAACAGAGCCATACTCTGTATGTACAAAGTCTTCAGCAACTTAACCAGGGCTAAATCATCTCAACTGGGTCTTTGCCATGCATCTTGACTGTTCAGAGAGGAAAATAGAAGCTCTTAACTAGTTTCTGGTGGCATGAAATGGCTGAATTTCAGAATTGGAAAAGTTTGTATTTCTAGGCAAGTTACACAGTAAGGAATATATATTGATACATATGAAAACTTCTTGGTCCTTTTTGAGTTTAACATATTTCAGTCCAAACACTAAGCAGCAGTAAAAATGTTTTCCTTGCATTTTCACTTGGGAACTGAAGGTCCTGGGGCATGTCTGCAGCAGCTGGAAGTGTCTCACTGCAGCAGCGGTGACTGGCTGACTCCACTGTTGTCCACTGAGCTGGGTGAGACACTGGGACTGTGCTCTGCTGTGTTCCCACTTGAACTTGGGGTCAAGGGTTCATGTCCTTCAGAATTCTCCAGCATTTCCTGAATGAGAGGTGGCATCGATCCAGGAATTTCCATTTTCAAGGTAATTACACGTTCTGCACCTTTTTTTGAGGGATAATAGAAAACTTGTTAGATACGGACACGCCAGGATACAAAGGGACCAACATTCACTCTCAGGTATGTGAAGGAGTGTGAAAGACAGGTATCAAGTGTCTTTGTTGAAAAGAACCCATTTATTAGACGTAACAACATACGGGTGTTTACAGCTAGAATGTCGGCCACCAGAATGTCAGTGTCAGGTGTGCTTTGAGATCCCAAGCACATTGGTTCTCAGGCAGCGTGTGAGTGCCACTCCCTCTGAATACAGAATATGTACTAATATAATAATAAGCACCCCAGAGGCTGGTGGAGCCTTGCCACATTTTCACTTGAAGGAAAAACAGTGGAAATATATAATGAACAAATTTCGTAGTGCTTCAATCAGATTCAGCAAATAGAGTTTACAAAGAGAAGTTCCTGATGAAAGACCAGAAAAATATAGGTGAAGGGATGGGCAGTTTCTACAATAGAAGGACGGACTTGAGCCCCAACCTGTGGTAGTTTTCTGCAACCCAGTCCAGCGCTGGATGTTTCTATGCCATCACAGGTCCCACAGCCCTTACATGCAGTTAGTTAGATGGAAATACATAAGTAACAGGAAAACAGATTCAAAACTAAGTAGCTAGGGTTTTGCTGGACTCTGCTAATATGGGACTTGGGACATTTCTATACACGACTGTGACGCCTCAGGTCACTGGCATACTTATCCGTGGAGAGTGATATTACCAGTCCTATTTAGTTTTTTTAAATATATATTAAATGATATCTACTCAAGCATTAGTCTCTTTGTTTGTCTTAATCCTATGCTGGGATGAACTTAGAATATCTCACCAAAAAAACCCAAGAACTGAGATTTCTTGTCAAGCAAGTTTCACTGTGCATGTAAGCACCTTCTGAAATGTAGTGTTTGTGTCTCGGCTTGCTGAGATCCTCAGGCCTGGAGGCTGGTAATGGGAAGGACGGGACAGGGACTAGCATAGTTGCTGAGTCATCTCTACCTAGAAAAGCCCTGTGCACTCAACTATGAGATGACTCTAGGCATTTCTGTAATTGCCTGAGTTGTCATACAGTGTGAGAGTCATGAGGTGAGAATGCCTTCCGTCAGAATTGCAGGCATTAACTTGCCTATACCAGAGATGTGGCCACAGTGACCCCAAGCCTTACTCATTTTTTCCTAGGGGTTAGGATGCAACAGGAAAACAGGCCAAGTGTGTAGAAGCCTGAGATGCCTGGGAGCTGGAATGGATGTATAGACTCAGAGTATTAAATACACTCTGACCGAACGAGGTGGTGGGGAAGTGGCTTAGAGGGCCGAGAGCTTGCTGTGCACGCTGGTTGACTTGAGTTGGTGGCCCAGAACACACATAGAGAGAAGGGATTCCACATAATTGTCCTTTAACCTCCAAGGGCATGCCTGTGAGCCCCAACAGTAATTATTTAAAAAAACACATATACAGTCGGGAAGAGTTTTGCTTCTAACTAGCCATCCCATTTGGAAATTGAGTGATCTTTTAGTTTCAGTGGGTAGGGGTATCTGCTTTTTGTGTCTATTGTCTCACGCCAGAGACAATGTCAAAATGCCTTCCTAAGGAAACCTGAGGCACTCTTGACTGTGTACACCTAGGCGTGTTCAGACAATGCTTAATTCCTTTGATTTCTTTGAGACATACTTCCCAACTTACACAGTTAAGAGACTCCTAAGATTAAAAAACAAAAGCTGGCAGATCTCTGCCACCACCCCCCCTCCATCCTTGAGGACACACCTTTAGCGCTGATGCTGCGGAGATCTGTGATTTTCATTAAGATCTTTGGGAACATGTGGGGCTTGCTGGGCCGACGTTTCCTAATGTAAATCTTTAGTGCTTCCAGCAGTGGTTCCTGGAGCTTGTCTACCTTTGTGGGTTCCTCAAGGTCCTGGCGGTCTGGATAGCAGGAGAAAGGATTCAGTGTTTAGTGTCCTGAGGCTGAAGGACTGCCGGTCATCCCCTTGCTTGTTTCCCATTCCTCCTGCACAGCGGCTTTATTCAGTGACCCAACACTAACCTGAATGAATGCAATGGCTTTAAGCAGCGAGATGTGAAGATAGTTGTTGCTTAGTAAATTTGATGCCCACTTGCTCAGGTCCAGAGGCATGAATTACTTCTCATGACCAGATGGTGTCAGTATTGAACTGAACAAAAGCACCTTGGGCATGCTGGCTATGAAAGCCAGGTAGATAGATTAGCCAGCCCCTTAATTACAGCCATTACTTTTGAACTAATGTCGGCTTCTAGCTAGCCAGCAGGGGTCACTGCAAAGAAAGGGCCATACTCCAGTCCACCAGGTACACACCGCATGCTGGGGATCCCAGGCAGTGATTTGAATCATTCTAGCTCTATTAAGAAATAACATTTGGGTCCTCACTAAAATGTCCTTAGGCATATAGCAGTATGATACTGCCTTTACAAATGTACCTGTTTCCCACTGCATTTTGGCATTTCTTTCAGAGCAGAAAGAGCTCAAATACCACTACTTAATTTACAGCAGGAGAAAGTCCAACTGTCCCTAGCATGAAGGTTGTATCCACTGCTTTTCTGCATGCATGCTGTCCTGTGACTTGCTCTGTACGGGCTTTCATGAAGATCCCCCAGGAGTCAGTACCTCCACAGATTAAGCAGATGGCACTGAGCAGGCCTGTTTCTGTGTCGTCCATTTCCAAAGGCAGGAGCTGGTTGGCAAAGGTGAACACAAGGTCAGTCAGAGGACCGAAGCCAGCATTGTGCATCTGGGTTCGATTCAGAGTAAGGCCATCAGAGAAGGTCATGGTGTCTTGCTCTGGGGTATACCTGGTGCAAATTCTGAGAATCTAGAAGAAAGAAAAGATGTATGTCCACCTGCTGGATCCCTTTGCCCATTTGTCCCGACCAAACCCACCAGAGCTATGGTAGATGGAGGAACACTCGAGGAGCCTGGGCCCCTCATGGGCACCATGCCCCAACTGTTGACTGTTCGTGTCTTCTTTTGTTAGACATTGGCATATGTCTAAGAACAGAGCTAGTTTATTCAGGGAATAATAAGTGGGACATGCATTTTGAGAAAAAACTTTTTACTGAAATAAATCATCATTTGATTGAAATATCTATTTCCTGAGGACTTATCTCTCAGGTACCAAGCCAGGTACTAGAGAGAAAGAGAGGAACAAAATTCTGTTTTCAACATTTAGTCAACCAAAAGTAAGGAAGGTGATCCTTACCAACCTGATAGCAATCTTCTTGTCTACTCTATGGGATTTAAAATCACCATGGGAACACACACACTTCAGGGCATGTCTACTATGGTATTTCAGAGGGCCTGTGACCTGAGAGTCCAGCAGCACTAGCTGGCTGATCTTGGGCTCCAGGCCTCCAGACCTGTGAGAGCAGAGGGTTTGCAGTTGCCTGGTCTCTGGTTTAGTAGCTGCAGTAAAGACAATGGTTTCTCTGGACCACAGGCAGTAGCCTCGCAAAGTTATGCTGTAAGCTAGGCCAGGTCTGCTGTGCAGCTTAGCCAGGCAATCCTGATGGTCTCCATCACCAGGGGGACTCTATTCTGGGGTGGTTACAAATGTCTCGTGGGCCTCCAGGGCAGGGTGAGGAGGTCTCATGAACAGGGGGAGGGAGGTGCTCTTTGTAATGATTGGGCCTGGACTGGAAAGCCAGGGGACAAGCCATCACTGCAGGCCAGCAAGGAGCCACTCCATGATCACATGGTGTGGTGGGGTTTGGGGACTATCACAATGGAGAGAAGCACAAGGAAAGCCTGTCAAATCCCTGGGACATTCCAACACATGGGAGGAGCTCTCCAGATCCAGGAAGTGAGACTGGGAAGTAGTCTCCTCAGAAACTTCTGGAAGCCTCCAACTGCCTCCTTCTTTTCCTGCCCTCTTCCCCTTGCTCCCACTCAGAAAGGATCCTACCAAGATGTCCAAGCAGGCAGCCTTGAGCAGGGTGATCTGGTCAGCGATGGTCAGGCCAGTGAAGCCCGGCAGACGCTTGGCGAACTCCACAATTTTAATAATGCACTTGGTGGCCAGCTCACTGAATTTGTCCCAGAGGCCCAAGTCCAGTCGGACCCGGTGGTCAGCACTGGAATTCTAAGAGGGAGGGAGAAGAGGGAAGAGATGAGGAGAGTGAATGACGACATGCCACCAGGAGGTAGGAGAGGAGTGGGATGCTTCGCGCGAGTGGCTCACACTTGCTTTCTCTGAGCATCCTCTGATGTTCAGAGACTTTCACACCAGTCACAAGACACCCAGGGAGCAAATGAGGGCAAGCTTCTCTGTGCAGCCACCCACTCCTGGTAAAGGAGAGACAGACCTCTTGCTGTCTCTATCCCAGGAGCTGATTGGCGCCTGTACACATTGATCATCACTGCTTACTACAGCCATGTGGGGGTCGTGTGGGAAAACACACCACCAGGCTTTAGTCTGCCTGAAGTCAAACTTGAGTCAGATGAAGCCTCTGGATCGACTCGTAGGAGGGTAGGAAGATGGTAAACACCACAAGGGCACCATGAGTTCCAGATACCGTGCGAAGCCAGGGAGACACCCAAGACATTGCACAGGAACAGCTATGGAGAGGGAACCAACACTGACTCTTGTCCCAATGCACAGTAATGGCTATATAGTGAGTGGGAGGGGCCATCAGTAGAAGGGGGTGGATAACCATCTGTAGCAGCCATGAGCCTTAACTAAAAGGAGGAAGGCGGATGCACAAGACTAGGTCATCCCATGGCATCACAGAAAAGGCAGTGCTTCACTGACGGAGGATGGGGCGGTGTCTTCTGGGGACTGTGAGTGGCATGTGGTGTCGCAGATGCAGGAGGGATTTTTCCAGTGCTGGCAATGGCCTGCGGCACATCGGCACATGCCTTTTGAGAAGACGAGGCATCATATCCTGTAACTTACACTCCAGAAGCTTAACTCAGATAAGAGGAGACGTTTATCGGTGGAGGTGTGAACCCTCTCTAAATTCCACTTTAAGCAAATAAGGAGAGTCTACTGGCACAAGGCGGCATAGAGTCTGAGCAGTTCAGGTGTCTAAGAGGCCCACCTTATGGTGACACTGTAGTCATACTAGTCATACTGAAGTGACATGTAGTCATTTCTAGTCACACGGAAGCACTGAAGGGCAGGGTGGTGGCAGTCAGCAGGGACACCAGGGAAACCAGAATACTAACTACTGTGGCAGGGGTGTGAGGGACCAGAAGGTGGCCTGCGGTAGTCAGAGGCCCCTTTGCAGGGACACACGGTGGTTGGCAGAGACTGTTGGCTTCATTGTGCCATGCAGCATCCATGTTGCATGGAAATGTCTTGTGGGAAAAACAAGGGCCAAAGGCATCACAGAACAGTTAATGAGGCCACAACTCAGAGGTAGGGCCTGATGAGGTTCCCAGAGCCACAGTCTCAGGGATAGCATACATGAGTCAAATGTCCAGATACCTAAATCTTGCCCTACTCCTACCCAGGCCGCATCCCTCTGACCACCTCCTTCACCTGCCGTGATCTCTCGCACACAATTTCCTCCCTCGTCTCTGGCATCATTTTCCTCATGTCCCCGAGGCTTGAAGCCCAGATCTCTGGTGATGAGAGGGTATCTGGCCCCTGCTCACTCTCTCCCCCAACTCTCTCAGCTCTAGCCTTCCAGGTCTCTTTGCTTTACCTGAAGGTTGGGCATGGACTAGTCTCAAGCCTTTGTACCGGCAGTTTCTCCTCTGAGATAGCTGCCTCTCATTCCTGCATCATGTATCCCCTTGAGCCCTTGACCAACTTAACATTCTTTTTCTGTAAAGATGCTCACCTGCTAGCTTTCTCTCCTTCGTATCCTGTCCTGATTCTAGAGCTCACCTCCAAGTTTGTGGGTCCCTTCCTCATCTACACCCCTTCCTTGGCTCGTTTGCTTAGCTTGCCACTGCCTACAATGCAGGTGACTCAGTGAGCACTTAGGGGAGCCCAGGAAAAGTTGAGTGACAGTCTCATAAGCCTTTGTTTGTCTGAGATGTCCCAGAACAACTGTCATGCTGTGGAAGAGACACCAGGAGGCCATTTCTCCTGAAAGAAATCTAGACATCTTCCAAGACACACTGAACCATGCATGCAAGGAGAGACTAGATTCCCTAGGCCCGGTGTGTGGCTCTCTCGACAAAATTCCCCATCTCTGCAAATGCAATTCTGTATTGCAAACCAGTAGCCTCAGTGCCCTGTTTCGGTCAGATCAGCCCACAGAAGTTAATGAAGCCGGCTTTGCTTCCACCATCAGTGTAATGCAGAGAAAGAGTTTGGAGATGGGAGTCCGGAGAAGGCATCAGAATGGTGGTGGCCATCATGGCTTCCACAGTGTCCCCGCAGAAACAAGCATGCATCTTCCAGATTAATTTTATGTCTTCCTCGAGGATCTATGTGGAACACACTACATACACTCAGGGGTGTGTGTGGGCAAGATCGAGACATGTGGCCATTTGGGTGGTAATTAAATTTAATAGGCAGTTTATGCAGTTCACAGAAAGATGCCATGGAAGAGAGGGGCAGAGGCAAGCGTGGTGGGAAATCACTTCACAATGGAGTATCCATCTGGAAAAAACGGCATTGCTGGATGCAGCTGGTGTGAAGGAAATCTTCATCAGCTTTGGTTGAGCTGCTCCGTCATGTGAGAGGGGGAGGGGGAGGGCGCCTACGGCTCCTTCTATTAAAACAGCGAGCAACCGGGTAACGGCTTGTCAATCCAGCTCACGATTATGCAAACTGAAGGCAAAAAGGCAGTTAATAAAACACAAAATAACCCCGTGTTTTATTATCCTGGCTGCTGGATTCATGGGCGTGAGGCTTGAAACGGCTCCGACATTATCTTCTAGCTGCGGAAGGTGGGGAGCTGGGGCTGGTGATGAAAGCGGCCACAGAGAGGGGTGGGGGAAAGATGCTCAGAAGCAGGTGGGGGATGAAGAGGAAGAAGAGGTGATGGGGGGAGGGGAAGGACACTGGGTCTGAGCCAGGCCTCACTGTGGGTAGGACGTGTTGCCTGCTTGGGAAGTCCCCTGGACTTCCGAGGAAGAACTAAAGTTTCCAAGAATGCTGTGTCCTGTGGCCCCCTAGGGCCTTCTTGGGAAAAGCCCAGCGCTGTCAATCCAGTTAAATGAAATCCTCTGCCAGGACACAGCCCTTCTGTTGTTGAGGACTCCCTGTTGCTCCTCTAGCTGGCACCTCTTTTAGAAAAAAAAAAACACCTCACCAGTAGAGGCAAGATCCACCATGCCTAAAACCCCACGTGTGGCTGACTGGCAGCTTCTGCGCAGGTCAGTGGTTTATTTGAGAATTTTTAAGCTAAGGAGTGAAGAAAAAAATCTCTTCTTTTTTCTCTTTCTTTGTGGAGCTGTGGACGGAACCCAGGGCCATGTGCATGCCAGGCTAGGATTCTCCCGCCAAACCACATCCCCAACCCTGGTTCTCGGAGTCAAGGTCTCACAGTGCAGCCCAGTCTGGCCATCATCCCTGCTCTGTCTCCCAAGGGCGAGCATTTGGGGTGTAGGCTACAAAAAAGTCTCAGAAGAATTGAGTTAAAGTTCTCTGGGAACGTTGAGAGCCTTTCCCAAGAAGCCGAGCTTCTGAGGTGTGGAGCTGTTTGTCTCTCCCAAGGGGCCAGTTGTCCTTCAAGTCCTATTTGTGAGATTGCTCCGTCTTCTGTGTTCGACTGATGGGTTCCATGATGCAGACATCATGCACATACATGCTCTTAAGGTAGCCTGACGAGGAGGCTACAGCCCAGAGAATGGCAGTGGCCTGTATAGGCAAGCAGAGAGGATGGAGCTCACCTAGGCAGGCGGGCTGTGGCAGCCATGCTTTTCTTGGTTCTTCATCTCTTTTCATTCCCTGGTGAGAACTTAAGGTCACTCAACTTCGCATTACGTTTGCAGTTTCCTTCCTGGTCGGATGCTCTCGTGAGACAGCTAAAAGGTCCCAGCACCACCATGCTGAGGATGCCGTTAGTGAGACCAGCATCTTTCTGGTCAATAAACGCAACCCTAGACACTGTGGCCCCCATGTCCTTTGGCACATAACAGCTAGGCACGTTTGCCAGTGGAGGTGGTGCTCATGGGAAGCTAGACGGAGGAAGCCATGATTTCTAAATCAAAAACAGGTAGGGACCAAAGGCAGAAGCTGGGGGGGGGCACAGCCTGGGGCTGTCAGAGGCCACGGCCCTGCTCACACCTGGGGTGTGGACTTCCACTCCTCCAGCATGGCAGGCAAAATGTCGCCTCACCTTACTGAGATAGCTCCCCGAGACCAATATCAGGTAAGAACTGAATACATCCAGCTGGAACATGTCAGGTGGGGCGGGAACATGGCAGATGGGATGGCAACATGGCAGGCGTCATGGGAACATGGCAGGCAGGCAGGTGTGTCTAGTACAGGGAACTGAGCTTTGAGGTAACGAAGGGGGTCAGAACTCTGCTCTCATGACCCCCCAAAGTGTCTTACCCTAACCTGGTACATCTGTCCTAGGAGTCAGCCTCCCTGAGTTCTAGGTTCTTCTTCCCTAGCCAACCACACATGAGATTTCCCTTAAGGAAAAAGAAAATGCAAACCGTGCCTGCAGGTGCCGGGGATTAACCACTCACACTTAACTGCTGCCCTACTTCTTCCCAGAGCCTGTTGGGTGAGTTCTGTCTGCGGCAGAATCATTCCAGACATGATTCTGTCCATGCTGAGCACTAAAGAACCTTGAATCTTCATGGTTCAAGTTAACAAACCTCTTCTGGGACAGCTTCCGACCCACCAGTCCCCATTAAGGAATGAACTGCAGTGAGAAAGCAACTGTGCCGGGAAACTGGGGGTCACCATCGCCATCTTACTTTTCTAGCACCCAAGCAGTTGGCTCTAAATGGTGTCAAGCCATTCGCAGGATCCAGGGCGGGACCCTCCACTCCGCATGAAACTGTGTGAGACTCTTTGAGACCTTTTTTTCCCTGAACCATCTATCTACATGGGACGTCTATACCACGGAAATGACCATAGAGATGAGGAGCCCAGGCTCATGGGACGCTGCGCATGTGACCTGAGCAGCAGAGACAGCTGAGAGCCTGCTGGTGGGTGTCCTGCTCAGGTCTGGGGCAGAGGGCAGTGGGTGTGTGTCCTTCCCTCATCTATTCTCGCTTCTTCTCCCTGGAACCTGCAATGGATCCCTACTGGACTAACGATAACTTGGGAATTAAGAGCCCCTGAGAAAGACCTGTCCAGATGGCCGTCTGCTGTCTGATTCCTCCCTGCCCACTTACGCCACAGGCGCCTGACATGTGTGCTGCCCCAGGAAAGGGGCAGGAAGTTGGGCTCGGAACCGGGAGCATGCAGAGGATGCATGCTGAGGCCCCTGTTGTTTATGGGCATCCCCACCTGCTTCCAGAAAGGATTGCAAGTCCCGTGTGCTGGAAAGAAAGCCAGATCTGTGCAGAGATGGCACGAAGAAAGGAGCAGCGAGAGGTGCCTGGAGCAGCGAGGGACAGCGGCCATGGATACACTATCCTGAAGACTGTCCTGCTGCCCAGCAGGGAGGGGCTGGCCTCTGAGGAACTTCTATTTCTTTCTCCCCCTTTCTACTGAAAAGGTCCTCCACAGAGAGCTTGGGCCTCAATTATGGCTTAAATTTGAAATGTTCTCCATAGGTTCATGTCTGATCACTTGGTCCCAGGCAGATGATGCTGTCTCTGAAGACCGTGGAAAAAAATTCATTGATGAGGTAGAGTGGTAGCAGGGTCAGGGCCACTAGTGGCTAAACTATCAAAGTCTTATCCAGTCACTGTTCCTTGCTGTAACTTTGGCTTCTTGGTCACGTCAACCACATCCTTCTCTGCCATGAGTACCCCCACTCCCTCTCCATCTCACCTGCCGTGAGTGAGTACCCCCCACTTCTCTACCATGTCACATGTTCTGCAAATATGAATCAAAATAAGTATTTCCGCCCCTGAGTTGCTTCTGTTGGACATTTTGACCCTGCAACATGGAACTAACACAGAAGGTTGGCCCCAAAGCTGGGCGCATGGGAAGGGGTCCAAGAAGCTACATGGACAGCCTCCAGTCTTTAAAACTAAGATTTGAATGAGGCACTTGTCTGGAAGGAGAGCCAATATTACAGGAAAGGAAGTGGGAGTGAGTCGGGGATGCCCACTATGAGGTAGCCGGGGCTGGACCTTGCTGAAGAACGCTGGCAGAAAATCTCAGTTCATCCCTACCAAGATGGCAAGGAGGCTGGGGTGTTTCTCTATGGAGGCTGCTTATCTGAGCTTGGGGACTGCCTCTTGAGAGCTGTGCCTTATGTGTGAGTGATCTCACAGGGACAAAGGCCACACGTGGATGTGGGTCCCTAAAGGAGGCCACCGCCACCAGTCTCAACTGGGAGATTTGACCTTGTGTGTCTGGGTAGGGAGGCCTGACCAGGCCATGTTTAGACCCTGCCACATGGAGAAGAGTCCCTGGTCAGTAGAACATGGTCCCTGGAGTGGTTATCCTCGGGGTTGCCTCTTCCTGCTCTGCATCTCCCAGTCCTCTCCAGGGGACCTGCCTCCTCTGATGGCCATACCTTTTCTGGTGTTGGGAGTGTGGTTTGTGGATTCCTACAGGCCTGAGCTCTGTCTGCCTAAGCCACTGCATACGGTACAGTTTGTCCTGTGTCTGCTACTGGACCTCTAAACAGAGGAGAAGTGTTTGATCCTTTAATGGCTCGGTTTGCCCATGTGTACATAGGGCCAAGGGGCCCCACTCACAGGGTCTCAGGAGGAGAAAGGGATGAGGGTCCTTATCACGGTTCCTGCAAATGGTGACTGTTTGGTAAATACCAGCCGCAAAGGTGATGGCTACAAAACAAAGATTGTCAAATGTCCTCCATCGTGGATGTGGAGAGACTTTGAAGGCTCTGTATGTTTCCCCTTTCCTGCTTCTCGCTCTTCTTGGCACAGTCTGCCATCACACCGGGTGCTGTTTCCACCTGTGCCCTTTGCCCCGGCCTGACCAGTGTCTACCTTTCAGGCTAAGGTTCACCTCCACACTTGGCCCGATACAATGATACGGTGCCTGTGATGTGGCTGCTGATAACTGTTTCCAAAGGGGGGAACATCCTGCACGGTGGTGCTCCTCATTAGTCATCCCCTCGTGTGCTGTCACCTGCTGAGCCTGAGGCCATCCCCGTCCAGGGGATGACTATATGCTGGGTGGTATTTCTGTCATGCCCCTGCCACATGCCAGGTCCTCTTCCAGGAGTGTTCTAGAATCATCTCATTTTGTCCTCCCAACCATGACAACACTCTAAGGACAGGTGAGATCTGGCTAGGAGAGAAGTCATTTGGTCACACCGCATAGCTGAGGAGAGCTGAGCGAGACGTGACTCTTGGCTCTGAGATACCTGCCCTTTCCAGTCTTTGAGTCAATCCCATGTGAAAAAGGACAATTTCCTGGTGCCACCCAGCTTTGTCCTGCTCTGGACTAGGACAATGAACTCCCAAACAATGGGGTCTAGGCTTGGCCCAGCAGGCAGGCCAGCATTTATGCTTCTCCTGTGGAAGGCAGAAAAGGCCCCCAAATGTCATTCTGAGCTGTGGCTTTTCAGTGTGGTCTGATAGAGCTGCTCCTGCATCCCAGAAACTCCTGGAAAGCTTCCAGCCATTCCCAGGGAGTTGGAACCCGTGGCTGCTCAGGATCGCCACCTGCCTCTGCTGTCTTTGGGCTTAGTAAGTGCCATCCTCCATCCTTCTCAGCTTCCACACATGCACGATTCTCTGCTTGGCCAGGGAACCCATTGCCTTGTATCACCATAGCCTCTGCTCCCATAGGAGCCTGGGGCACCCAACTGGCATGTCCCAGCACCAAGTTGTTCAGACCCCTCTAGGCCAGCCTGAGACAGCTCTGCCATTTACTGGTAGGCACTAACATCCAAGCCCAGGACACCATGTATCCCTCAAATGTGGTCTCAAATTTCCTCTCCTCACTGTCCCTGTTCCTTCCTGAAATGATCATGGTTTCTTTTTAGCCTAAGGATTTTCATGTTTTTATTTTCCCGGCATGCTTTTACCAAACTAGAGATGGGGAATCCTTAGGCACATTTTCTCGTCAGCAATACGGGCAATAGGAACCATTGAAAGAGGGCAGAACAGTAGTCTAATTGCATCTCTGCATTCATCCCTCAAGCATCTCCTGAGTGCCCAGTGTGTGCCACCAACTGCGAGTGTACTTTATAGAATACAATATAGGCTGACCTGCCTTGGAAAATTCAAAGTCCCACGAGCCTACCTGGAGCATCCTCCAACTGAAGTTTCCCACCAATTCTTACCCCTTTCTCTGCCCCTTTCTTGATTTGTAACCTTAGTAAAAGCTACTTCTCACTTCTCACCAATGAGTGGAACACATGGGACCACCTATTCATGGGGCCCAGATTGCCCTGTCCCGTACCCTCCTAGGCTTTCTTGTGATGTTGCACAACCCTCCTAGAAGCCAGACTGTGACACAGAGAATTGACGGCCCCACGATCCTGCCTGGAATCTATAGCTGGATTGATATTTAAAAGATGAACCCCAGAACCCCTCCAGGTAAGGTGTCTGCCGCAACCCAAGTGCTAAATTTCCGACTTGAGCAGACCAGAATCCCCAAGAGGAGACACAAGCACAACTAATTTGTACTGCCTGTGCTTAGCATGCAACCCATCACATCACATGGTAGGCGCTCGTGGTGAACTGCCTTAGCCCCTGTCCTGATGCTACAGGTGGGAGAACCACCAGGTATCCTGCCTGGCTGCCAGGCAGGCCCAGGGCTAGACGGACCAAGCATCCTTGCCAAGCACAGGAAACTACATGGAAACTATGTGGGTGCCCAAGGGCCTGTGCCCACGCCCCTGGCATCCTGGGTAGGTGGCTCTTACCGTAGTGTATTTACCCAGCTGGCAGAGTGAGGGGAAGGTTTCTTGGTGGGCTTTACGGATCTTCTCTGTGAGGTCGTCCAGCTCCGCGGTCATCTCATAGCTCTCGGTGCACTCCTGCTTTGAAGGCTCCTTCTTTTTCTTGTTCCTGTCATTCCTGACGGCTGGAAAAGGGAGATGAGAGGTCAGGGAGGGCTAGGTCACGCACCTGAGCAAGAAGCCTCCACTCCCAGCCCTGACACTTGGAATAGGAGCAGCAGGAGAGGAGGGAGTTGCTCTCTGCTGGGAACCTGGATGCCTCTGGCAGAACCACGCCTGCCTCTCTCGGTGCCCAGTGTGCACACACAGTGTGCACAGTGTGTGTAAGCCTGACCCGTAAGAAGTTCCAATGTAGGCTGCATGCCATGAGTGGGAAGGGTCCTAGGGTGTCCTGGGTGGTCGAACTGCAAGGATCCTGCTCTGGCCACGTGGTGATTTGTTTGTTTACATCAACTTGTCACAAGCGAGAGTTATCTGGGAAGAAGATAACTCTTCAACTCAACTGAGAAAATGCCTCAGGCAGATTGCCTGTAAAGAAGCTTATAGGGCATATCTTGATGAGTGACTGACGTGGGGGAGCCCGGTTTACCCCTGACGAGCAGTTATAAGAAAGCAGGTTGAGCAAGCCGAGCGGAGCAAGCCAGTAAGCAGCATCCCTCCGTGATCTCTGCTTCAGTTTCTGCTTCCAGGTTCCTGTCCTGATTAATTTCCTGCCATGACTCCCCTTATTGACAATATTACCTGGATGATGAAGCAACCCATCCCATAATTTGCTTTTGGTCACAGTATTTATTGCATCAAAGGAGCCCTGGCTGACAGGTCATGACAGGTCCCTCAGCAAAGTTGCTTCAGAGTGAGGTGTGGTCTGTCTGAGCAGTCTCATTTCTTTACTTTTTTTTTTTCAGATCAACTAACTGGTACTTAAGAAGAGGGTGATAAGGCTGTGGTCTGTGTCCCTTTCTGCATTAGGCTTAGACTTCCCATGTGAACCAAGCAATATCCCATATTTATAATGCTATTTAAAACAGTACAAAATCCTCCACCAAAACAACTATATTCATGCTACCATTCATTCAGAGACCCAGTTCCAGGTCACTGTGGCTGGCTAGACCTCAGCAGAGAGGTGCCACTTGGCCCTGCACATCCTGGCCCAGCATGACGTGGCATACAGCAGGCTTCATGACTCAGAGCTATGGGGCAGCCTCCTCCTTCCCAGGGCCAGCTCTCCCCATGGTTGTAAGTGAGCACACTGCCAAACTATAGCTCCTGGAAGGAACCCAAAACTCAGGGAGGCAGACAAATGATATCAGATCACATGACCCCTCCAGGGAGTCCACGTTCACTGGGGTGTCAGAACCCCAGCTACCTAGATGTGTACGATGCCAGCGTGACCTGGGCATGTGTGATACAGGATGACCCAGGGTATAATCTGATCGGCATAAGAGGATTTGGCTTGGCTGCCTCCCTAAGGGCACATAGGTCATCAGGACACGCAGCATCCATACCAGGAGAGCGCTCAGGTTCTGTGTGGACAGCAGATGGGGAGGGGGTTCATGACAGGGGAGACAGGATGGGGAGGGGGAGGAGGGGAAGGAAGTGAGAGCCATCAATGGCACAGAGAGGTCATTGTCGGGGTAAGCAGCTCACAGAGCCAGGAGGGAGCACTTCTGGGAAGAGGAGCACTCTGTGGGTGTCTCGATACCTGAACCTGGAGGTCTGACTACAGAATTCACCTAATCCCCTTTCAAGGTGGCAGAGCGGCCAAGTTCTCTCTTTACCGGATCCACTTACTATCAAGGAAGTGGACACCCAGGAGAACACAGGCTGGTACCTTCCTTCTCAGTGCCTGGATGATGGAGAAACAGAGGCCCAAGCAGGGCTTTGTGGATTCCCTTGCAGCTCTGTGACTAGACAGACCTTCTTTGGAGATGTGGGGATGGGGTGAAAGGCCTCATGATGTAAAGTGTGTGTGTGTGTAGACACAACACAGCAGAAGCAGCACACAGTGAAGTGGGCAGCCCAGAATGGCAGGATGGTGGCCCCTAGGCTCTTTCAAGGAATGTTATTCTGCCAGGGAGAGGATACTGTATCCTGAAGGCTTGCATGTAGATGTTTCAGGCTCTTGTAGGAGACATTAGCCCTCTCCTCTGACACACCTCCACTTTAGCCAACACAAGGGTCAAACCTAAGCAACAAGAGTCTTTCCCAAACCGCTCTGAGAGAACTTTGATAGTCCCTCCAGGTACCACATGGCCCCAGCAGCTCTTTTCCTGCCGCACACCACAGAGAACTAACGTTGCAGCAACATGCATGACAAATGCAACCACGAATCCCACCATTCCTACCGCCACCCCTAACAGCCTTGGGGCAGAACGGTCCACTTGCCCATCTGTGGACAGCAATAAGCCAAATGGCCCATCATACTGCAGAATTTTGCTTGGTTATTGAAGGAAATGAAAGATTGATGCAGTTCACACTGTGGATGAGTTCTGAGAACTGTGCCCAGAGGAGAAGCCAGCTGCTGAAGGCCTTGTGTCTTAGGGTTTCTATTGCTGTGAAGAGACACCATGACCATGGCAGCTTACCGTTCCAGAGGTTTGACCCATCATAATCATGGCAGGGATGGCAGCTGGGAGTGTGGCAGCGTGCAGGCAGACATAACGCTAGAGAATTCAATGTCTTGATCAATGGACAACAGGAAGTGTTCTCAGATACTTAGCAGTATCTTGAGCATATATGAGGCCTCCACAGGGACACACTTCCTCCAACAAGGTCACATCTCCTAATAGTGACCCTTTGGGGGGCCTTTTTCTTTGAAACCACCACATTCCACTTTCTATCCCCCAAAGGCTTTTAGTCACAATGTAAAATTGCCTTCAAAAGTTCCTATCATCTATAACAGTTCCAGAGTTATTTAGAAGTCTAAAGTTCAAAGTCTCTTCTGAAATTCATTCAATCTCTTAGCCGTAACTACTTGTAAAATCAAAATCAAAAGGCAGATGATATAATTCCAACATATAATGGCACAGGATATACATTACCATTCTAAAACATTGGAAAGGGAGCATACTGGAAAAATACTGGACAAAAGCAATATTGAAAACCAGCAAGGCAAACTCCAAACTCTGCATCTCCATGTCTGACATCAAACTTCCGATCTCCAACTCCTTCCAGCTTTGTTGGTTGTAACACACTTCTTTCTTTTGGGCTGGTTTCTCCCTGTTAGCAGTTTTCTGTGGCAGGCACCCTGGGTCTCTGGCATCTCTAACATCTTGTGGTCTTCAAAGCAGTCCAGGCTCTAACTTCACAGATGCTATGGCCTCTCTAGGCTTCCACTTGGGGACACCCCTGACACATGCCTGGCCTCAGCTGCTTTCTTTAGGCATGGGAGAAAATTCCATAACCCCTTTCTTCTGTCCTTAACCCAGAACCATGGGTCCAAAGCTGCCAGGTTCTACTGCTTACGGGGGCTGGAACACAGCCCCCTCATTCACTTACATCTTAACCAAGTTTCTCTTTTTGATGGTTTCCTTCACTACCTAAGCTTGGCTGTCCTGAAACTGGATTTGTAGACCAGGCTGGCCTTGAACTCACAAATCTTTCAAATCTTCACCAGTTTTCTTTTTCTGATGCCTAGCTTCTCTACCTGAGCTTGACTCTTTTGGGGATTCCTCTGTGGACCAGACTGGTCTCAAACCCAAGAGATCTGCCAGCCTCTGCCTCAGGAGTGCTGGGATTAAAGGTGTGCACCATCTCACCCAGCTCTTTAATTTCTTTTCACACCTTGGAAATTTAGCTGGATGGGATCTTGCCCTGAGGTCACCACTCCTTTTATTCCATTTCTAAATCTGTTTATCTCCTTGAAGGTAGGACTTAGCTCCATTCCACTTCCTGGTGTTCCTTTTTCCTTCAAATATTTTCCCTTGCTCAGCTTTCTCCTTTTCATTATAAATCTTCCTTAGAGTTAACACTGGTAACCACACAATAGTCTGTATTAGCCTGTTTTGGGAGTTCCTCTGCCAAGGGAATGAATCCAAAACTCTTCACTTTAGCCCCAGGCAGACTTTTCAGACAAGGGTAAAAAACAGTCACATTCTTCACCAAAACATCACAAGAATGATTTCTAGGTAATGTACTAAAATTCTTCTCCTTAGAAACCTTTTGGTACAGGCGCCCACAGCTCAGATCACACTCAACACCTCTGTCTTCCATGTTCCAACTAGGATGGCCCCATAAGAAGGGCTTAAAGCATTAAATTGCTTTTCTTTGTTTTTTTGTTTTTTTTTTTTTTTTTAGTTTTTCGAGACAGGGTTTCTCTGTAGCTTTGGAGCCTGTCCTGGCACTAGCTCTTGTAGACCAGGCTGGCCTCGAACTCACAGAGATCCGCCTGCCTCTGCCTCCTGAGTGCTGGGATTAAAGGCGTGCGCCACCACAGCCCGGCTTAAATTGCTTGTCTAATCCATAGTCCCAACATTCATATTCCTTCAAACAAAACATGGTCAGGTCTATCACAACCATATCCCAGTCCCTGGTACCAACTTCTGTCTTAGCTAGGGTTTCTATTGCTGTGAGGAGACACCATGACCATGGCAACTCTTATAAAGGAAAACATTCACTTGTGCTGGCAGCTTCCAGTTCCAGAGGACTGGTCCATTATCATCAGGGCAGGGAGCACGGCAGCTGGGAATAAGGTGGTGGTGGTGGCAGACATGGTACTAGAGAATTCTACATCTTGATCCAAAGGCAACAGGAAGTGCTCTGAGATACTCAGTGGTATCTTGAGCATATAGGAGACCACAAAGCCTGCCTCCATGATGACACACTTCCTTCAACAAGACCACACCCATTCCAACAAAGACACACCTCCTAATAATATCACTCCCTTTGAGGGCCGTTTTCTTTCAAACCACCACACCATGTCCCATTTGTATGCAATATCCATAGACAGACAGCAATGGTTGGGAAGGGTGGGTTGGAGGGAGGGAGATTGGGGAAGGAATCGTGATTGTAGGGTTTCTCCTTGAAGACGGGAAGGTATCTGGACTTCATAGTGGTGCAGAGCTGATAATTCCATGAACATGGAACACTGAAGGATTCACCTTTGCACAGCTGACCCTACACTATGTGCCTTTGGGAGAGAGTTTCTCTGAACAGATAGTCAACAACCCTGACCAGAACCAGAGGCCAGTTGTCACCTTTGACTCTCAAACACAACAGGGCAGTTCTAGCGAGGGGCAACCAGTATCTTAAACTCATAAAATCCCACGGGAACTGGGCCATCTTTCCCTTTCTAGAGATCAAGAACCCCCTTCTTGAAAACAGTAGAGCTAGATTTCCACGGAATACACAGAAAAAAAGAAAAGGGGGAGACTACCAAGGAACCAAGCAGGCCCCGGGCCTTCTCTGGAGTAGCTGTTCCCAGAAAGCAATGTGCTGTTTCCCTAAGGCCTCTGCCTCTGAATGGAGCTCTTCTGGACACTAGAGAGATGAAACCTCCCAGAAGCAGCGGCCCAGTTTTCATATCTACTGCAACCTGAACCCTGGACTGTTTATTGTAACCCGACAGCATCCTCCATGTCTCACGGCAACCTGGGAGGATGCAGAAGATATGGATCCGGTGGCGGCCCTGCATCTTGTTGGATGACCTGGCTGGTTCCTGTGGGTCTTCAGTGCTGTGTGCTGTGTGATGACTGCCACACAAAGTGATTATGAAGTTCTGGGAAGAAATGAGAACTTTGGGTGCCAGACACTGTGCGAGGGTCCTCACAGGTGATGATGCTCACTATGAGGTCCTCACTGAGAAGCAGTGAGGGCTATGGGCAGAGAGTCCATGATCCCTTTCTCTGGGAGCCTAAGGTGTGGAACTATGATTTGCGACAGCCTCAAACTTCTCTCTCCCACAAAGCTACCCCTTCACAACGGCCATGGGGCCTGACAAGCCGCTTCCCACCAGTCTGCCCCCGAGAAGACAGTGTGTGGGGATATAGGGACATCCGTTGTCAGCTTGTATCAGAGCCCGCTTTTCGCCCCGCTGCTCTAGGGACTATAGGAAACACCAGGCTTTATTTTATTGCCTTGATATTCCCGAAGCTTAATACAGCCCAACTCACAGTGAATGGCAAGAAGGGTGGGTGACTAAATATGGAGTTCCATCCCTCTTGGGGGGGCATGTATGTGTACAGAGTTCATCTGAGCTGTTGCCTCCTAAAATTAACAGCCTTGCCGTCACCTAGTGGTCTGCAGAGGAGTCATTGAGTGCTCCTGTCCCGCCAGTGGCCAGGAGGGTGATTTATGCACCTGTGATAGGGCCTGGCCCGATGTTTGCAAAGCGCTTCTTAGAGTAAAGGTGCTTCATAAACACCAGGCATTCTCCTGCCAAGGGGCCAAGTGCTACAAATCAGATTTGGTGGCTCGAAAGTAACATATTTACGATCCACTATCATATTGAAATGAAATGGATGTAATGAAAGTGTCACTTCTACAAATCCCTCTGATGTACAGACCCGACCTATGAATATGAAAACAGACACCCGAGCACTTTTATCTGAATGTCTAATCATGGAAATAAATGAAGCCGTGTTCGTTTTAATGTGTGCACTTGTGCATGTATCTGGAATATTGATTTTCATACACACGATAAAAATTGAATGCAGGAAACGCAAGAGAGCTGCAGGCCCCACATGGACCCAGGAAGAGGAAAACCGGGCTTTCCTGAAACCTTGTCACCAACAAGAGAAAAGGCCACCAATGGTGCATCTTGTTTGCAAAGACTTTTTCCATACTCAGTTTAGCAAAGGAAGCTCAATGGCTTATTTATTCTTGCTTGAAATTACAGTCTGAAATCCGCACAATCTGACCCCTCTGCTCCTTGCTAACTGCACGGATAACGGGTCACAGCTGGTCGGAAGCCGTCCAGTAACTGCTGTACTGAGATGCTCAAGAGGAGAACACAGAAGTATGTTCTAATCCGAATCTAAAGACTGTTTTCTGGATTGCTTGCATAAATGAACTCCAAGGACCTGAAGGCAGGGACCTGCCTGCATCACTAACTGCTGAGACTACTTCTCCCAGAACTTAAGGATTGAGTGGTCGGTGCGCAGGCACCTCAGAAGGACGGTCCCTGTGTGAAGGTGGGCTGAACCGTGCCAGAGCGCTTCCTCCACTGCACGCTGTCCTGGAAGGCGGAGGCTGCCTGTCCTCTAATAAAGCATGTGCCACACATACAATGGTAGGAGCTCAGACATACAGAGAAAGGTGAATTCTGGTGAGTCAGAGGCTGGGCTTTCTTTCCCTGTGGTTTGCAGGTGTTACTGAACCAGCCCAAGGCCAGAGCACCTTAAGCGCCTGTATAGTGAAGCATTTTCATTCCTTGGGACCTTGATTTCAGCAACTCCACCTATCCCCAAGCACGCCACATAGTTGCACTTGTGTAAGGACTTGCACAGGTGACCCCACACCCCCGCAACTGCCAAGTGGGTGTCCACTATGCCAGGGAGCAGGCAGGGGGCACTGACAGAATTCTTTAGATAGTCAAATACAGAGGAATCAATCTGGATGTAGCGTTACAAAAGTTGAGCAAGGTTCTTATGGCCTGGACCAACTTCCTAAAGCTACTCCAAGTGACAGAAGAGAGCCCTGTATACTACCATGTCCAGAGGCCAAATGCTTCTCAAATTACTTTATACTAATGATACCATGGAGACAATTCCAAACATACTCTTCCCCATGTGACTTTTTGCAATGGAGCCCCTAACTTTGCATGTGGACATCGTTCCACTCCCCTCCTTCCTCCATCTCAGCAGCTGTTGGGGTTGTTCTTCCAGTGGCCATGTTTGCAGGGCTATGGTTTACGAGAGTGAGTCTCTCTTTCAGTGACATGTGAACTCCAGGAATCATTTTCAGTTTGACCCTACAAACAAGGGCAAAGAAGACAGGCTCGGTGACAAGTGCCTGTCTTCTCAAGTCACAGCAGAAGCTTCAGCAGGAGAATCAAAGGTTTAAAGCCAGCCGGGACGATACAGTGAGACTCCATCTCAGAGAAAGAGTAAAGATGAGAAAGGAGCCTGGGGCTACAGGGTCATGGGAAGGGCTTCCTCTTGCACTTAATGCAATGTGTGCTTTCATTCCCGGGACGGCAAAGCAAACAAGCTCAAAGCAACCAACCGATTATCCTGCCCACCCCAGCCTGGGCTCAGAGGGCAAAGAGAACATTCTAGTGTGCCGTTCTGTGTAAGAGCAGGCACCACACATGTGAAACTGAGGGATTACAGGGTTTTCACAACCTTTCCTTGCTGGCTGATGGTCCTTTGCTCTATTCCTCTGGCAGAAAGGGGCTACTTAGGGAGAATTTTGCATCTCTGACCTTGTGCTTGGAAGAACTGTCCTGTGTCGATGGAGGTTGAGGCCATGGCCTTAACAGGACAGTGGAATGGAGGAAGAAACTGGGCCTGGCTTAGCCTTCTGACTCTGAACAAAGTGTCACCCACTGCTCGCCTCGTTTCTATATTCTTTATTTATTTACTTACTTAATTAGTTTTGATCAGGGTCTCTCTGGGTAGCTCTGGCTGTCCTGGAACTTGCTATGTAGATCAGGCTGGGCACAAGCTCACAGAGATCCACCTGCCTCTACCTCTGCCTTCTAAGTGCTGGGCCTGAAGGAGTGCAACACCACACACGGTCTTTTACCTTGCTCCAATGTGGGGAGCAGAGTTTAGGGGCCACTTCACACTGTACATTCACAGCATGAGTTGAGCTCCGCAGTTGTTGCTGCCCTGTCTGTCCTTGCACATATGAAACACTCACTGGTGGGTCTTTAGACATTTGGTGGGGGGTGGTCGTCCTCACGTCAGGAATGAACACACTTATAATAGTCAGCCATGTAAACTGTCTAGAAGGCCCATGTGACCTGCATCCGTAAGTCATCTGAGGGATGGAAAAGTGGCCCCTGGTTTTCCAGATGTTTGCTAACATTTGGAACATTAATGTCCCATCTAGCATATTAATGTGGAGAATCTCGTGCACACTTTCAAATCTGAGCCATGAGAAGAATAATCTATGTTTGGATGTGTGGGTGCTCCTACTGTGTGCTTCATTTAGATGACTTAAGACCTCTCCATGCCTTCAGTGGACACACACACACACTGCACGCACACACACACCACACACATACCACACACACACATATACACATTACATGGGAATACCCCCCCCCCCCCCCCACAGACACACACACTAAAATAAAAACTAAAGCCAGAATAAAGCTATATGGAAACCTGGTATTTCCTAAGCTCATTCTAAAAATTAAGAAGAAAATCTTAAAAATCAACTCATGAAACAAATGAGACAGCATTTGGAAACAAGGCTTTCTTCAGTAAGCCTGTAGAGGCAGTCAGTAAACCACCTACCTGCATTTATGAGGAAAAGGCCATCTAAATCTACCACAGAGCTGTAAGAGACCTTCTGTAAGGCCATGGGAGCCCCTTCTGAGAGAGCTTGGAAGGTACTTGCTTATAGAGGTGTCAGGAGCAACCTGGACGGATGGACATCATGTCATGGGCAGGGATTGGACATCAGGCTACATATAGGCCTATAGCTCAGGGTTCCCCTGCAGGCTGGGGAGTCTTGCCAAGGAGACTTTGAGTTTTAAGTTCACTGGGTTGTGTCTGGTGCTCACAGTAACGGATGAGTCCATCTGTTCCTGGAGAAGAGATGGCTGGGGGCAGAGGTCACTGGAGGCAGGAAGCTCCAGACCAGACATGAGGAAGTTCTGAATCAAGAAGGGATTGTGTGGTGCAGCCAGAGTAAAGGATGCTGGGCAGGGCCTGTGACAATTCTCACCTTGGGAAGGGACGGGCCGGACAAGATTAAATGTGTGGGATTCCAGGTGCCCATGTTGTCCTGTGGAGTGTGCAATTGGACGGTTTGACCTCAGCCCAGAAAATGACTGGCCATGGCCGGAGCCTGGGAAACAGGCATGTCTATGGGAATAGTAGAGCAGAGAGTGCTAGCCGATCCTAATTTAGGCCCCCCGTGTTTCCTTTCTCCCAGTCCTAGGAATGAATATGGATGAGACTCTGATTTTGGAACTACGTTTTAGTTATTTCTGTATGTCGGGTGCTGATGCAGACAGTGGGGACATGGCAGGGAACTAGAGTGAAAGTGTGTGTATGAATGTGTATGTGTTATGTGTATGTATGTGTGAGCATTGTGTGTATGTGTGTGTGAGTGTTATGTGTGTATATATGTGTGCATGTGTATGTGTGAGTGTGTGAGTGTATGTGTGTGTATTTGTATGAGTGTTGTGTGTATGTATATATGTGTGTGTGTATATGTGTGTGTATGTGTGTATGTGTGTGAGTGTGTGTGTATGTGAGAGAGTGTGTGTGTTCAGGAAGGACGATGGAAGGAGGGCTACTTATAAGAATCACTACCAGAATCCTTGACCATTCCTTGCCCTTACTTTTAAAAAGCAAAAATTGGAAACATTTTAGCCTCCTGGTAGACACTCACACATAAGGTCTCCTTCTGCGGACTGGTAGACTTGCTTCTTAAACCACTAGTCTGGTGTGTGACCTAGACTTCTGGCCTTAGTCACAGCATTAAGTACAGCTAGTCCCAACAACAGCGCGACACCTGCCTCATTGCTAACCTCATCCCTTCAGGGCTGAGGGATGCCCCACGCCCTGCTAAGTGCTTCTCATACATTCTGCTATTTAATTTTCCAACAGCTCCGTGTAGGAGCTGCTACTCAAAAGTTACACATGTAGCAGCTAAATCTGAGCATCTCAGAGGCCCCACAATCCTTGGCCTACACAAGCAAGACTTGAACACGGACACCTCTGTTTCCACAGCCACATACTGTTTCTAAATGACTGCCAGAACTTTCTCCTTTTTGAAAGATCGGGGTCTAATCACACAAATGCAGCAAGAAATTTCTCTTCTTGGCTTGGCTGCCCTTGCATGCTATGTAGTAACCACTCCCTGACCTAGGAAAAAACATGTCAGAAGATCACACAGCAGAAATAAGCCCGTGCCATGTGGCTCTCGGCACACACACTGTTGCTCAGCGCTGTTGCCGGCTTGCCTTCCAGCATGAGCAAAGCAGTTCTTCGCTAGGAAGAGACCAGCTCCGGTTGTCCATCTGTTAAAGGGCTGAATCCTGCTGAGACCACACAAGTCCTCTGTCCGTCCCACTGATCCTGAGCCTCAGGGGATAGTCACTGCAGAGGAAGCATGCTATCTTAGCCATTCTCGCCATCACTTGGAGTCACATACTTGAATGTCTGTCATTAACAGAGATCTAAGTTTCTCCCCCCCCCCCCCGGAATGTTTATGCCAAGGGGCCAAAGCAAGACAGAAAATTATCCCAAGAAACAACACCCCAGACATCCCAGCGCCAGCTTCACAGTTCTTTCCTTTGCCCTTCCTGTCACAACCAAATCCACATTCACAGGCAGCAGGGGACTGTGACTTCCCCTTTCCATCTGACTGAGATCTGCTGAGGCCCTGGAGTCTGCAAAGAGAAGTGTAGAGCAAAGTAAACAGGCAGTGATAAAGGACTTTCTGTGACTGCCACTCACAGCGTGGGGTCCTCAGCATGAGTGCAAAGTCAGGACCAGACCTTTTAGGGTGGAACAAAAAAGAGCACATCCAAGATATGGCTGCTGTGCACACACAGGGGCATCTGCACCCCACACTCACCATGACAAAACTGACCATGAGTAGCATTCTCTGGGGATCCACAGCGATCCAGGCTGGAGACCAATTGCCAAAACCAAGGAGCTCAGCCTACCTAGACTCTTTGTTTGTTTGTTTTTCGAGACAGGGTTTCTCTGTAGCTTTGGAGTCTGTCCTGGAACTAGCTCTTGTAGACCAGGCTGGCCTCGAACTCACAGAGCTCCACCTGCCTCTGCCTCCCCTGTGCTGGGATTAAAGGTTGTCCAGCCTGCCTAGACTGTTGTTGGTGGATGGCTATGGGGAACAAACTGAGCCACTCTACTATCTGGTCACGGCAAATCTTGGGGAGAACCCCAGAACAGGAGAACAGGTGAGCAACAGACAGGGCGATATGTTAGAAAGTGAGGGCAAGGGAAAAACTCTTCCACCGCACGCCGTAGAGACACTGACACGGCCATGTTCATTGCTGCACCATTCGCAATAGCCACAAAATGGAACCAGCTGAGGCAGCCATGGGGCAATGAACGGGTAAAGAATAGGTGGCACACACACACAGTGGAATTCTATTTAACCATAAAGAAAAATGAAATCACAGCCTTTTCAGGAAAATGGATGGAACTGAAGATCTTTATGGCTAGTGAAATAAACCAGACTCAGGGAGACAAATGCCATGTTCTCTCATATACAAGTGCCAGATTTAAAACCCTCTCTCTCTCTCCCCCACTGTGTGTGCGCGTGTGCGCATGTGTGCATGCGTGCGTGTGTGTGTGTGTGTGCGTGTGTGTGTGTGTGTGCGTGTGTGTAAGTGAGTGCAGAAGTGCCTATGTAGAGAAGTACCTTCAAGCAGAGTGTAGAGAGGGCAGAGCCAGGCACAGCAGGCCTGCCTTGCTATTGTCAATCTTCATGATACCAGTTACAAACAACCCCAAGAAGAAAAGAAGTTGGAGCAGAGTATCTGTACCGAACATGCGTAGACTATTTTTCTTGTCATTTTTTTCTTACATAATATGCCATGGCATTGTATAGCATTTACATTGTAGCATGCATTCTAAATATTCTAGAAATGATTTAATTTACGTGGTTCATGTGTGTGTATTAATAGATCACACAGCTATGGCACCTTGGCTACATAAGGACTGGGACACCATCAGATCTTAGACTCTGCAGTGTGTCCTGGAAACATCCCAAGAAAACTGAGAAATGACTATAGATAGCATATGTCGGGATAAGTCCCGCCCCTAAGGGGGCGTGTTCGCCTTGGGCTAATGTCTGCCTATAAATTTGGCAAGCGTGCTCCCAGCCGCTGCTTTTGCTTTCCTGGTCTCTGCGGGAACGGTGGTTCTGTAAGTCTATTTCTACATTAAAGCTATATATATATATATATATATTTACAATCTGTCTGCATTCGTTTACGCCGTTACAAGGCAGCTGCAAATATTGTTTATGATGGGGAAAATAATTCTCTGCAAATTAAACATAGAGGCCAAGAAAGCTGCGTGTCACTTAAGTGATACCGCTCATTCACACAGTTTTTCCTTCAGTATTCTGGGGACCCAGTGACAGGCAGGGTTAGTTCTGTATTACCCTGAGGTACTAGTGACAAAGGCACTCTGTTCCCTAGAGAGTCACATCTGGACTTGGGGAGAACAAACTTTCTCATAAGATTTCGGACACGGAAGACATACTTTAGGTTTGCTGGGTCGTCATGGTCCCCATTACAGCTCAACCGAGACTGCACCACAGAAGGCAAGAGGATTGCGTGTGAGCTGCCAGGTTGTGTTCTAGGAAAACTTTCGGAAGATAAACCTTCGACCAAATCTGACCCCGGACACTCTGATATGCGCACTGTTAAGCTGAAAACTGCCCTTGGTTGTTAGGAAGCTGTATATGCAACAAATGCAAGTTGAGGAACAGGACGTTTAACAGGAAAGGAAACAACCCTTACCACGACGCCCATTGGTTTGTTTTCCACCTTACACTAGCCGCCAGCGATGCAGATGCTGTTTTGCTGTCCTGTGATGAGCACCAACCCCTTTCCCAATTTCTTCGTCTGAACTAACAGTCTGCATCGTCTCTAGATGCATGGCTGAGGGAAGATGCAAACATCCCCGACCTAAATACAAGATTACTGTGTGGCTACATCCTGAGAACACGCACACAGGAGCAGAATGTGGGATATATATAGACTTTTGCCCAATCAGCAAGAGAAAGGAGGGATGACCAGAGACATGGCCACCAAAGAAGGGACATTTGAACCAAATTGCAATCAACAGAATGTAGAGCATGCTAGGTTGAGGGGGAAGTGTGAATAGAATTTGGTAACATAATAAGTAAGGGGCAGGGGTCTGAGTAGTGGTTTGGAGGTGTCTAGGAGAAGCAGGTGATGTTTCAGCTCTTAGGGTATCAGATTCGCCCTCAAACATGTCAGGTGTAGTGGGGACCAATGACAACATGCACATACTCTCAATGTTTGGTGAATACCCAGGCAGAAAGTGCTCAGCTTGTGGGAGCCTTGGCATGGAAGTCACGCGGAATAGAGCCCGTTCAACATGCCAGTGTCAGGGATAGTGTGATTCAGGAGCACTGGTGGCATCCTCCTGAAACATTTCCTTCCTAGGCATTCAGAGATCCTCTAGGGTTGTGACTCCAGCCTCCTTGGGACTGACTTAGTTAGAAAGAGACCCTCATAAGTATGTATTGTAACTCGCACAGGGAGGAAGGAGAAGGATGCAGAGACCCTGTCATCTCTATGACAATGCTACCCTGTCCATCAGAGAGTAATGCTAATAAGGGCACCTTTGCTCCAGAAGACAAAGCTACCTTCACAGGCACAGGCTTTGATCCACAGATCTTACTGACCTTGAACTCCAAGGCTGACCTTGAATGCACAATCCTCTGGCCTTAGAGTCTGTAGTACCGTCCAGCCCATGTTGTTGTTTGTTAAATGGTATTTTTCTTTCAAAAGAAAGTCTCTCTTCCCCGGAGCCCATGTGGTTCATTATACTGGGTAGAGAATCCAGGAAGCCAGTCATTGAACACTTAGGATGGTAGCTGTCCTATCCTAATACTGGTCACAGCTTGCATATCCAGTTCTGGAAGGCTGAACTTGCAAATGCTTCCAAACCAGTGACCCCACATGTCGACATGCGAATGTCCACTCTAGTGTGACACCCTCACCAGTGCAAAACACTCTCCCCACTGTGATACCCTCCTCAGGGGACCATTCTCATCAGTGTAACATCTTCCCCAGAGTGCCATCCTTTCCAGTGTGAACAGCCTCCCCGGCATGGCATAGGCAGAGGAGGCTGTGATGGAAAATGATAATGACTTCAGGGTGCAGCCCTTGTGAATGGGTTCAGTAACAGTCCACAGAGCGCTCACTATCTTGTCTGCAATGTGAGGTTAGGGCAAGAAAATTGTCTGTCTGTAAGATGTAAGAATTAATTAATAAAAAGCCTGAGCTAACAGGCCAACCGGTTTATAATTAATGTAGGCCTCTGTGTGTTTCTTTGGGACTGAACGGCTGCAGGACCGGGCAGTACAGAAATCTCCGTCAACATTAAAATGTGGCACTGGGACCATCTTCAGGTTCTCAGGTCAGCTCCAAATGCAGAGGGCTGTGGTCCTTCAAGGACTTACTTGCCAAACACCTTAATATGGACACATGTGCTGAGTGTGGGTGGTACTGGACTTTAATCACAGCACTTGGGAGGCAGAGGCAGGAGGATCTCTGTGAAGTTAGAGACCAGCTTGGTCTACAGAGGGAATTCTAGGATAGGCTCCAAGCTATACAGAGAAACCTTGTCTTGAAAATCCAGAGAGGGGGGAGAGGGAGAGAGGGAGAAGGAAAGAGAGGGGGAGAGAGAGAGGGGGAGAGAGAGAGAGAGAAGGAAAGAGAGGGGGAGAGAGAGAGAGAGAGAAAGAGAGAGAGAGGAGCATATGTTATCATTCTATGTGGTGTAAGCATGCTGGCCAGCCCCCAGCCCCGACTTCCCCAGTCTCGGAGCCCACTGCTGCATTTGCTGGTCCGCATCAGGATTCGGAACACATCTCCATGCTCCTGTTTCCACCTTCTGGGAACTCCACTGCTCATGGGGTTCTCACAGGGCTATGTCCCCATCAGCTGTCCAGTGCACCTGCTGTATAGTCCCCTTCCTGTGAGCTATAAATACCGTCAGGCCCGGGACCATGCCACCTTACCTAAATTCCCTTCACCAACAGCAAAAGATAAAAGGAAGCTTTCCTTTAGGGCTGTTAATAACTGCCAAGATCCGATACCGTTTTATACCTGGTAGGCAATCATGCTGAATTTATAGTACTACCCTAGATCTGGACACAGGTAGTAGGCACCAAGCACAAATATAAAAAGCATATTTGGCTTCCCAAAGTGACGCAGATCTCTTGAGAAATACATGTCAACATAATCCAACATGTTAGGTTCTAAATACAGAGGCCACCCTCCCCATGAGAGGATTGCGGCTTATCCTCAAACGCCCACAACATCAGCAGCTGCTATGAGGGGTATCAGGAAAATATTCAGAGCTAAAACGTAGTATTCCTCTAGACAGAGTGTATCCATAAAGGAAGTAATGACCACAGAAGATCAATCAGCCCCCCGTCTGTCCCTTTGTCCAGATGTACCTATAATGTGTAGTGCAAGGGTCTTGAGTCTTGTTTCCTCCCCTGAATGTTTGTGTAGAGTGAAGCTTTCTGGAAAAGTCTTTCAATCAACAGCAAGGAGAAAGAAACCCTACCCAGTGCCAGCAAAGACTTGGGATGTATGCCACATTTAGAGGAATGTTTTTTCTAAGCCTTCGCTTGACGTGGTCTTAGAACTTGAGGAATCAGAACGCTGGCCCTCCTGTATGATTCATTATGTAATTGGTGTGCTTTGTTAGAAATATGATCTATTATAACCTTGAATGGAGTACATTAAATGACGTTGAAAATTAGATTATTCTGATTATTAGGGAAGTGAGAAGTGCACTAAACATTTGTAAGGCTGGTAATCAATCAGGGTATCCATTTGAGTGCAATAAAAATAAATCCGGAGCGAGTGTGTTTGAATCTAATTTTTTAAGCATGACATTTTCTTCAGAGTTTCTCTCTAAAATGTCACCGTCTTCTAGAACAGTGATTGATCCCATCTCGAGGGGGACGCACTCACTTCAATTACTTCGCCCACTGCACACAAACCCAGGCCCCCTTCCCAGCAGCCACATGAATCATGGTAATGACAGCAGGCTTTATGGGAGCACGGAATTACATCACTTCAGCCAGAAGGCCACCCTTCTTCCTTGGCCAGATGAGAATGGAGAGAGCACGCCCTTCCAGCCAGAGTGTGGCCCTGCGCCTTTGCTAAATAAAAATGGCAATTTTCACATTCTGTTTTGACTTTACTGAGAAGGGTGGATTTATGCTGCCTTGTACACAGTCATTGTACATTTGCAGAGAAAATAAATGATTCAATGACTGTCTTAATTTACCCTCTGATCTCTTTTCTCTAGAACAGTGCCCAGCACCCTGGAAGTACAGGAGCAGCTGTGTGCGACACGGGAAGGCAGGATGCGCTTGGGCTCATGGTCACGGGTGTTGGAGGTGTTGGAAACACTGCAGAGGTTAAAGCATCCAGTCTGGTCTGCAAAGCCCTAGGGGAGGTCAGCTTCCTTCTCTACCTGCTACACAGAGGAATGCCAGTTTGGGGCATGGGGGTATGAATGGGGGTGAAACCCTTCTGGATATTGCAGTGTAAGACAGGCCCGAGGAGAACTGTCTACTTCTCCTCGGCAATGCCCACTCTTCTTTCGAGGAAGGAACAAAGGCAGGGCAAATGGGACACAGACAACAGAGCGCACTGCCTGAACTTTGGTTTGGTTTGAGGCACCAGAATGGCGCTGAGGGTCTGGTACAGCTAGACAAATACAACTGAGCCACATCCCAATCCCTTCCTTTCCTTTCTTCCCTCTTTGTCACTGTCCCACCTCCCCTTCCCTTCTTTTTCTTTTCTTCCAGTTCTAGGACTTGAATCCATGGCCTTGTCCACACAAGGCAAATGTTTTGCCACTATACCCCCTGTCCTTACTTATCCCTTCCTACTTCTTTTTCAATTCCCTCTTCCCTTTCCCCTTCTCCCTTCCCTCCCTTTCAGGCACCAAGGATTAAACCCAGGGCTATGAGTACTTTGGATAACCGCTCTGGCATTTAGCTCTGCCCAGCCATTCAAGGGAATTGAATGCAGCTCTGACAGCCAATGATTCTGTCACAGGCTGCTGCGCAAAAGCCCACCAAAGATTAAGGACAACAACACACCCATTGCCGTGTGAGGGAAAGTAAAGATAGTTGGAGGAGTTCAGGAAAGTTAAGTGACCTCTTGGGGACACCGTGGGCTATGGGGTTTGGGAGTTACTGGGTAGACTGGGAGGGGGGTCAGGGAGGTGGACACTATGGAAAGCAGGCTAGTCAATAGCTTCCCTTCCCATTTCTGATGATCATTCAGGAAATTCACCTTCAGAAGGAAGCTGCTCTTCTACCAACTAAACACTGGTGTGGTATGACAGGTGACACCTGGCACGTGATGAACAACCCTAGGTAATCTTCCAGAGAGCATGACTTTTTCTTTCAGGTTTTGTTTCTTTTTAGATTTTGAAAATGTTTACCTAGCCATGAGAGATTCTGGAGGCAAAGATTCCAGAATCTAAGCGGGGCGTTTTCTATGTACTTAGAGCAGGAAAGTAATTTTGCGTCAGCTCCAGGGAAATGTGGTTTTCTTTCAAAAGAAAAGTAGCATTTAACACACAAAATACATAGGCTAGGTGAGTCGCTCCAGCATGTAGTCCTAGCCTCTCGAAGGAGGGTCATGAGTTCAAGGTCAGTCTTGGCTACTTAGCTGAACTGTGCCTTCTCGGAACAAACAAAACAAACCCCGATAAATTAATAAATAAATTAGCAACATAAGCTCTGAAGACAGAAAGAAATATAAATCATGGCCCAGTCATGTTCACATTTGATTTAGTTTATTTTTTATCTCTGGGTGCATTCCTTTCTTTCAATATAGATCATGTAGTATCTCAGATTTCTGATCTTGCTCTCCTCAAATGCAGCATTACACAGTCCTTGAAAAAGTCCTTGCAGTTGATACCCAGCAAGGCACTCTTTTCATTGGGTGTGACCTGACTTACATACGCATTCTTCTCTATTAGCTTTTTCCGGTTCCACCCCTTCTTCCTTCTTCATTTTCTCTCCCTTCTCCTCCCCTTCCCCTTTCCTTCCTCTCTACCTCATCTTTTCTTTTTCAAACAGTTCTTACTACACCTTAGGCCATTCCTACGCAGCCTAGTCTGGCCTTGAACTCAACAACCCTCCAGCAGCGGCCTCCTGAGTGTTGGAATTACAGGTGTGAATGCTACTTCTGGCTTGGCTTCTTTCTGGGAAGTGCTTCAAGGGAAGGACTTGGAGAAGCTAATGAAAGGCATGAGCACCACAGTTCCCAGTGTCCAATAGCCTGTGTGCTGCCAGCTTGCTCACCTTCCTTTGTAGGTGATGGTATTTGTTCTCTGCAAGGGAGCTTGTCTCTGGAGGGCAGCAGGCAGCTCTGCTCCCACCGTGGCCGCACTGATGGGGCATCAGTAATGAGCCCCTATGGTCATGACATAATTTCCATAAACATTGCTGCTGCCCATGTCCCACTGCTGGCTTAAAAGTTCCCCCGTTGAGTACTACACAGCAGAAAAAAATAATGACATCTTGAATTTTGCAGGTAAATGGATAGAGCTAGACAACATCATTTTGAGTGAGGTAACTCAGACCCAGAAAGACAATTATCACATGTACTTACTCATACGGGGTTTTTAAACATAAAGCAAAGAAAACCAGTCCACAAATCACAATCCCAGAGAACCTAGACAACAATGAGGACCCTAAGAGAGACATACATGGATCTAATCTACATGGGAAGTAGAAGTCTCCTGAGTAAATTGGGAACATGGGGACCTTGGGAGAGGGTCGAAGGAGAGGGGAGAGACAGGGAGGGTAGCAGAGAAAAATGTAGAGCTCAATAAAAATCAATAAAAAAATATAAAAAAGTTCCCCAACTGGTGGATACAGCAATGTAATTGGATTACAGGACAATCCATGACCCCTTTGGTCAACCTCAGCCCTTTTTTACAAACATTTCCACTAGGAACTGGACACAAAAGGCTACAATGTTACTGACAGCCAGTGGAGAATACCCTGGGATGTTGCTCAGACTTATTGAGCTTGCCCCCCACTTTTAGCGTACTTATCAAGAAGAAAAGCCAGGAGGTTGTAACATGAGGGGGCCTGATTGTTGGGGTTTCTGTCCCACCCAATACCCCACAGCCAGCAAGTCCCAGAGAAAATCACACAGAGATCTCTGTAAGTTATAAAACTGATTGGTCCATTAGCTCGGGCTACTTATTAGCTCTTGTAGCTTATATTAACCCATAATTCTTATCTGTTAGCCATGTGGCTCAGTACCTTTTTCAGTGGGGCAGATCACATCCTGCTTCTTGGTGGTCTGGGCAGTAGTGAGGGGAATAGGATTCCTTCTTTCTAGCATTCTCCTGTTCTCCTCGCCCCGCCTCTACTTCCTGTCTGGTTGACCTGCCTATACTTCCTGCCTGGTTAATCAGCATTTTATTAAAATACATGATTGACAAAATACAATTTTCCTGCACTACTTCCCTCTTATTTTTTTTTAAACAAAGGAAAATACCCATAGTTCATTTTTGTCAGGAGCCAATTTCCTCCTAAAATCATTACAGGAACCATCACCCTGGGGAGTCTGCAGAGAACCCCACACCCCTAATTGTGTTAGGAATCGTTCTATTGACAGAGCCTACTCCACACCCAAATTGGCTGTTAATGGAGAGCTATCTGTTAGCGGAACCACCCCACATTCCAAACTATCTAGGGAACTAGGTGTGTCAACTCGTGACTTCTTGGCCCAAACTATCTAGGGAACTAGGTATGTCAACTCGTGACTTCTTGGCCTGCAGTGACCTGACTGAAGACAACCTCCTGCCTATGTGACCAACTCGGACCATGTGACCAACGTGAACCACGCGGCAAGAGCCCAGGCCCCTTTGCCCATCCCCCAACTCTTTACCCTATATAAGCTGTACCCTGTCTCTAATAAACTGAGGCTTTGACAAGAACCCCGCTTAGCCTCCTTCCTCTTTCCTAGCTCATATCTTCCAGATAGTGCCTCTCCAGGACCCTGGAATAACTGAACTGCCAGGCGGGTTACTAACCCTAGACTAAGTAACCCGCCAAGGCAATCAACACATTTTTTGGGAATATGGGCATAGTATTCCAGGCTACTTTTTACTGGTTGGGGGGCACTGATAATCTTATAAGGACCTAAAGAAAATTTAGAGTTATAATCAAGTCCTGACTGGAGTATCCTGTGAGTCTTGATCATTTCAGGCAGCAGTCTTGAATCCGTTCTCGATGTAGAACTCAGACATCCAGGCCATCTGTTTCTACCAGAGATTTCTCAGGTGGTCTTCCTTGATCAAACTGGATTTTTCTTAACTCAGAATGAATCCACAGCCTCTCATTTTCTGTGGAAACAAAAGCAAAATCTCTTCTCCAAAGTAACATACCTTTTGACTTCAATTTTGAAGTCAAGGTATTTTTAAAATGCCTATCTTGGATTAATTCAATAGCATTTATAAACAAAAGTCTTTTAGCAGCTGTTGCTCCTGCCTCAGCATTCAAACAATTCAAAGAGAGCATAATAGCATACAGTATCAAGATTCTCTGTGCATTTTCCATCTTTGTGTGCTTTATTTTAGCCTCTAATTCTTTTAATTTTACTTTTACTTTTTGAGACAGGTTCTCTATATATCTTTGTCCTGGAATAACTCTGTAGACCAGGCTGTCCTTGAACTCACAGAGATCCTTCTGTCTCTGCCTCCCCCCCCCCCAGTGCTGGGATTAAAGGTGTGTGCTACCACACCTTGAAGTCACAGAGGTCAATCTACCTCTGCCTCTCAAGTGCTGGAATTAAAGGTGTGTACCAGCACACCCAACTACTCTTTTTCTTTCTTTTTTTACTTTTAAAAACTTTAACCTTTAGTCTGCATATATTTTTAACACACTGTAAACCCATTCCTTAGCTTTCCAGCCTCATGGCAGAGGTACTGCAGGAGCCATTTTTATTGCCACAACTCTGTGACGGTTCAAGGTCCCTACCAGCAAAGCAAGCTGCAACACTCAAATGCTTTCTCTGTAGCTGACCTCCTGCCTCAAAGAGTCAGGGTTTGCCCTGGCAGGATGGCCCAGGCATCTTAAAATGGAGCAGCCTTTTTCCTGCTACAGCTGAAAACCAAAAAGCATGCAGTCAGCTTTTTATCAACACCAATTAAGTGTTTCGTGGCAGGACCTCTTAAAAGAGCTGCAGGGTTTTGCAGCTAAAGCTGAGTCAGGAAGCCTCTATTAGATGAGAGCACCTGCCTGTAGCAAGCAGAACAGACCCAAGTAATTGATGCTACCGAGAAAATACGCTTTACTCTATTCTTTCCCAAGCTTTCTCAGGCTTTCTGTGGATGCAGTTATCCATGTTGGGCGCCATTCTGTAACATGGAGGTCTTTGTGGAGGATTTCTTTCTTATAAGAACCAATCAGGAGATTCTTAATGCACTCCGTGAGTTTTGTTCCTGCCCGTTCAGACTCAAAGCCTTCTAGGTTTCTTAGTTGTCCATCAACCACATCTCTACATGTGTACACATGACTGACACTGGAGCCAGACAATCCTTGGTGTTTCGGGGGATATGTCCTGTTCATGCAGAATGTTTGGCATTTTCCTGACTCAACATACCAGGAGGCAGCAGCTCAAGCTGGAATTAGTTAGGGAGGGAGGCAGAGGCTTAGGATTTGCATAGAAGCCCAGTTGGGGAGCTTATACATTTATTCCCATTGCTGCAGATTCCTGTGTGGATATTCACGATGGCAAATCCTTCCAGGTCAGAAGGGGAAGTAGGTGTAAAGCTCCTGTGGTTCCAACCTGCTTACCACCTGGGGCCATACTGACATTCAGTCCTGGGCTGCCGCCAAAAGCCATGTCTGGGTCCATGACCCTGTGACACACACAGTCTGTATTGATGGCTTCTGTTGCCACCAAGGGCCGTGGAGATGCCTAGGGTCTGGGCCTCCTCCTGGGGTCATGTTGGGGTCTGAGGGACAACCTACAACTTGAATGATGCCAATCTGAGTGGCCTGTGCAGCTACCCTGGGCCATGGTGACATCCAGGCTAGGGCTGCTGTTGAGGACCATGTCTGGGTTCTTGGTCCTACCACAGCTGAGGTCTGTGTTGATGTCCATGACCTGTGTCACCACCAAGGACTTTGTAGGAGCAACGCCTACAAAGCTGCAGCTGGCTTCTGAATGTCTGCAGGTAGCATAGCCTTAATCTGCTTTTTGTCTTCAGCAACCAACATATGTGAATCGTGTATGAGAGCTTCACAAAGGGGCAAAGCCTGTGCCAAACCTGGTTGGGAAAAATCCAATATACTGTAACATTCGTATTTGGCATTGTTGCTTTGGAAGCTTAATTAAGATGTTTTAGGGGTTTGGAAATCAACTTGCTAAGGTGTAAACTGGAGAAAAATAAAGAAGCCCGAGGCTAAGGGAAAGGCTCTCTGTCTGCAGTAGTAGTCCATGAAGAGGCCGAGTCCCCCTGCAGCTGGAAAGGCTGAAGTCATCCTTGAGGTCCCCTGTGCTTCTCTCTACATACCTGCCCATGTGAACACTGACATCCCAGATACAACAAAAGGCCACACAGATACCCGGGTTCTGGGCCACCACTGGTAGCCGTGTTGGGGACAAAGGGACATGCCACTATTGGGCCATGCTAATCTCTGTGGCCTGCACTGTTACCTATGGCCAGGGGGTTGACTGGACCTGAGTTGCTGGTGAGGGACATGTTTGGGTCAATGACCCTACTGCTGCTGGGTCTGCCTCAATGTCTGTGACTCCTGCTACCAACAAAGGCAGGGCAGATGCCTGGGGTCTGGAGCACCACCTGAGGCCATGTTGTATTCTGAGGACCACACTGTTGCTGGGCCCATGTCCACCTGAGAGGCCTGCCCTGCCACCTGGTGCCATCTGGATTCAAGTTGCTGCTGCTGGATCCATGTCTGGGTCCTGCTGTATCTGGGGTCTGTGTTGATGTCTGTCACCCATGTGGCCACAGAGGCCCATAAGAACCATGTGTTAGACCATGTGTTGAGGATCCTCAGCCCTCACTGTCCCTAGGAGATCCGGCTCCCCTCACTGGAGAGCTGACCCTGCCCCTTACTGCCCCTGGGATAGTAGACTCCAATGACCCCACCCCCACCATGGGTATGGGAGAGCTGGCTCTGCCCCTCACCTGAAGGGGGTGGTTGCAGCAGCCTGGTTAACTACTCAGCTAGCACCCAAAACACACATCCCATCTGTGGCCTGTGGGAGCATGTGAAGGAACTGGTCCTGTAGAACCATAGTTGCCGGATCTCCACAACTGGGGTAAGAGCAGGATCTCCAAGAGGAGGATTTGGTGAGGGTTCAGTATTGGTGGTATACCAGAAGTCAGAGACCTTGAACCTGACCAGCAACACGTCACACAATGAACATTTGTACGTCAAGCTGTTTGGATGAAAGGGTATATATACTGCATGATACACAGCAGCTCCCCACACCACTAAGAAGGATAAAGAGAGGCAATGGAGAGGAAGGGAAGATGGAGGGATGAAGTTTTTTTTTTGTTTGTTTGCTTGCTTTTTTTTTTTTAATTTTTATCTTATTTTTATTATTTCTTTTTCAGGTTTCCTTTGGGTGAGGGACACTACAGGGGTGAAGGGTGGCTACAGAGGGACTGGGAAATGAGCGGGATTGGGATGCAAGATGTGAAATTCCCAAAGAATCAATGAAAACAATTTATGTTCAAAAAGCAAAAGCTCCCGTGGTTCCCAGCGGGGTCACCACAAGAGGTAGCCATGACACTGGGTAAGTTTGCAGACACGCATTTGTCAATAACACTAGGACACAGAGACAGAGAAGATCAGCCGCCTGTTTCAGAGGGGCTTGCTCCCAGATCTGTGCTACAGTGGAGTTTGTACTGTGGCTAAGTTCCAGCTGTCTCAAGCCATTCTTCGATTAACCAGGATCAACCGAATGGAACACCTGCTATGTTGATCACAGTGGAGGGGGGCTGTGCCCAGTGTCTGCCTCTCCTCCAACACCATGCCTCTCCAAGATCACATGTGCTGGTACCCAGGCTCAGCAGCAGAACCGCTGAGCTTCCTCTGCCCCTTCTTCACACTCTACTCTTGTGGCCTGGGGATCTTATCCATTCCTTCCTGCCCTCCGAGAACCGCTCTGCACCAGTGATCTAGTTCCTGCTGCTCCTTGCTGGATCAGACAACTCCCCACACCTCAGGAGCTCTGCATTGTTACCTCTCCTGCCCGAGATATTAGCACCCTTTTGCTTCATCACCTCCAGGTCTGTGCTCAAATACTCCTTCCCAGAAGGCTTCCCTGCTAAGTAATGGTCATCTCCTGGTGTGGGGGTCCTTCTGTCTATGTGTTGCTTTCATTGGTCAAAGAACTGGCTTAGCCTATAGCACGGGAGGAGGAGGGTGGAGTCAAGGAGAAGCCATGGAGCCACAGGAGATAGACACTGTGAACTTTAGCCGGTAAGCCACAGCCATGTGGTGATACACAGATTAATAGAAATGGGTTAAATTAATATGTAAGCGTTAGCAGATAAGAAGCTAGAGCTAAGGGGCCAAGCAGTGTTTTAATTAATATAATTTCTGTGTGGTTATTTTGGTTCTGGGCAGCCGGGATGAACAAGTGGCCCCTCCTCCAACAATCTCCCTCTAGCACCTGTACGAGAAGTACCTGGTTAATGTCACCGACACCTTGCCCATATAGTCTCATCCTCTCTCCAGGTGGGTGCTCCATCCCCATATACTCCGTCTCTCCCATTTACTCTCTGCTTCCCTCCATCGCCCTGTCTCCATCACTGCCTGCACACCTTCCCTGTATGTTCTGTCTCCTTCTACACAGGTACACCTTCCCCACATAGCCTTTGCCTCTGACCATGCAGGTGCGCCTTCCCCACAGACCCTCTATCTTCCTCCATTTTTGCACCCCTTCCCCATATATTCTGTGTCTCCAACCGCACAAGCATATGCTCCTTATATACTCTCTGTCTCTGTCCACATAGGTGCCATCTCCACATTGCCAGGGTTTCTGATCCATTTTGCTCTCTTCTGTATTTCAGGGATCTAGAACACTGCCCAACATATACATGGGCATGTAACGTGTTTCTGGAATGAATGAATGAATGAACTCAAACAAGTCCAGCTAGCTGCACTGGACGACAGCTGTTCTTTGTTTTTCCCCTTGAGGATAAGCAGAAGGCGGCACAGAAAAGCCCTGTTTGAGTTCATGATGCCGGCCTCAGCTCTGCTCACACTGAGCTGAGCACAGCCTGGCAGTTTCAAGGCACCCCCTGCACTGGCTTCTGTTGCGTGGAACCCCAAGCTGGCAGTTGGTGCCTCACAGCCAGAGTCGGGGTCTGATCATTCATGATTACCTGTCAATCAACAGACGCAATATATATCTTGGGCCTTTATGAAAATCCCGACAGTGCTTTCGAAGAGAGAGAGGAGGCTCTGAACAGGCAGCAAAGGCCAGAAGCTCAACCCTGCCCACAGCATATTCACTACTGAGCCATTTCATAAAATGGCATAAATGCAACCTCCAAGAACAGCTAGCTACCCTTTCCTATTAACTGTAACTCTCTTCCTCCTGAGCTGGACTCAGACTCAGAATACTGCTCAAACTGGGAGTAAGGTGAACGCCAGCAGCTGCCACCACTTCCATCGCCAGGAAGCAACCAAGCAAAACCTTTGCCAGCCTGGCCTCCCCAGAGCTGGTTAGGTACACTGTCCTTCCCCCAGCCCCACTCCTTCCTCCTGTAGATGGTAGTTTACTGACAGATGCAGACAAAGACATCAATGGCCCTACCCATGCAGTACATGGGTACCAGCCTCACCTAGTTCATGGTGTGGGCCAAGGTTGACTGATGTATTATGCTTGTCACTGTGGGGACCAGCCATGATAATCTAAGTCTGGGCAGGTCACCCAAAGGAAGTTCTTTACTTCCAACTGTTATCACCTGGCACTCTGGCCATTGATGAATTTGAATGGAGGCTGGAGTCTCAGTGGTTTACCCTGAGACAATGCCAGGCTGCAGGAGGAACCACAAGCTGAGATCAACCAACCCCGACCCAAAAACAGACCATTCAAAGGAAATTCCTGGCATTCCAAGTGCTGTAGATAGAAACACCTGCCAGTGCACAGTCACCAGGAAGCCCTAGACAAATGTCAGCCAATCAAGGGTCTTAAAACCTCAGAAACCCCTTACCCCACCTTTACTACTATAAAACCCTATTCTAATTGAGCTTGGGGCTCTCCTGATATTCTAGTACGTTGGACATGTGGAGAGACCGAGTTTGCAAACTTGATTAAGATAAAGGCTCTTTGCTTTTACACATGGGATTTGGTTTCCTTGGTGGCCTTGCAAGGATTGCAAGGATTTGGGCATAACATTCACAAGGAGGTATTGCAAAGGGAGCTGTCCCAGAATGAAGGAAAAGAATTCCTCCCACACACAGCCTCTATTTCCAATAATGAATGAGAATCCAATCCCCCCATCTAGCCAGCAGCCGTCAGAGTGCTGTCTGAAGTGAGATGGGCACTAAGTCATTTTGATAGAAAATTCTTCATTTAATTAGGCACTGTATTTACTTCAACCCCAAGCCCCCAGGCAGCCATGCAGGAGAAGTCTAAAATACCGATTCCTGATTCCAACCCTCTAAGGTACTTTGACAAGCAGTCACGGCCGTTAGTTTGAGATGGAGCCCCGGAGTCTGGATCCACGCAGGGCATGGTTGGCTCATTAACTAAACCTCAGCCAGCGGAACTCTTTGGAACTTGTTCTCTCCAGAGACTCCAGTAGGGTCCTGTTGTTTTAAAAGCCACACTCTCCTTTTATTCAAGTCTGAAGCACCCTGGCACTTACCGTCCTACAGTGCGTGAATCTGCCCAAGCTCGCCACCACCTCTGCCCATTCTCTTGTCTTTTGTCTGTCTGTCCATGTTTGTCCTGTTCTTTATTTCTGTTAACACACCCAAAACCCAGAGTTTGGTGCCCTTGGTTCACATCTGTCCCGTAGGCCCTGCTGGCAGGTGGGGGCTGAGCGGGTGAGTGGTTCCAGAGGCCTGGAGGGGCATCCTGGCTGGGGCGCTTCCTTTCACACCCTGGTATAGAAAAATCTTACGCATCAGTCTGAGGCCAGCTCGGGCTGCATAGCAAGACCGTGTCTCAAAACTAAACATAACAAAGCCCTGTTGGGACGTTTTAGAAGTAGATGAGTCCCATTGACAGCCAAAAGAGTTTAGCCCGGAGCCATGGGCCTCTGGCTTAGAATGAACTAAGCCTGGAATTTTGGGGAATTTGGGGTCTTCATCTGTTTCGGTGCCTTTCCCCAGCTTCAGTGAAACACACTTCTCGGGTTTAAGATGAACATTGACTGAAAAGGGTGGCCACCAACTGAGATTAAAGCTGGGGTGTTTTTTTTTGAAACCACGCTGACAGGGAACCATAGGGAAAGCTAGAGACACTTGATTTGGTAAAGGAACGCTATTGCGGGGAGGGAGGGCACAGGGCTTGTGCCCGAGTTCTGGAGCTTACTCTCAGTAGCTTAAAAAGATGGATCTAGAACAGTGGTGGATAGTCATCCCTGCTAAACTCAGCCAACACTGGCGACCATAGCACAGCTCTTCCCCAGGCAGTCAGCTACCTCCTGGGAGGATCTATTCCAGGGAGCCCCCTCGAACTCCGAGGCCTCTGCCAAACCTAACGCTTCTTCAGGGCAGTTAGAATCTTTAACTGTTTTAGCCCAGACTCCTGGTATCTAATTGTCTTCATACATTGGGGGAACTCAGAGTCATTGAAGGCGACCTGGTCATTGTGTGTTCTGAGTTTGTTGTGGTTGGTACAGGTGACAACAGGCCAGACACAGCACTGTAGTGAAGGGACAAGGGAGGAGGAGGTGTGGCAGAACAGAAGAGAACACAGAGCCAGGAAGCAGAGGAGAGCAATTGCTCTCCCGGGCTCCTTCCTCCTTTACTCTCTTTGGGCCCCCCACAACATATGCGGTGGTGCCACCCACATTCAGGGTGTTTAATCCTCACTGGAAACACCCTCATAGACTCACTTGCAAGTGCAGTTTATCAATTCTGTCAATCAAGTTGACAAGATTAACCATGACAACTATATTCAGAGGTATCTGCTTCCCAAAGGCTTTGGTCAGCTTAGTGTGCCTGCACTCGCAGCACTTGGAAGGTTCTGGCAGGAATGTGAAGGTTTAAGGACAGCCTGGGTTATGGGTTACGTTAGCAAGACCTTGTCTCAAGAAAACGAAACCCATCGCTGGCAGCTTAGGCTAGAATTTCACAGGGGAGCAGAGCAGCGTCTTGGGAAAGGGAAACGCCCATCACATGCCCTCAGCTGACTGGAACTCCCTGAGGCCAATAAACGAGGCTGGGTGTTCAGTCTTTATCTTTCCCAAAAAACCTGGGTGGCATCAAACAAGGCAACGGTTGCTGTGGCTTTCCTCCAGCTCTGAGGATAAAGGATCAGGGCTTTCTATCCAGTTCTCTTTGGTTGTAGACAAATACCGTCGTAAATACAGTAGAGGCAGATTACGGCAAATGAAATGCTTCCCGACTGTCGGAACAAAATAAAGAGCCGAGTTTTCTGAAACGCCTGCTGTCGGCAGCTGTCTCCGGCTCCTCTTCTGTATACAGCACTATTTCTGCATCATCGACCAGCTCTCCTCCCGAGAAGCTTGGCCATAAAGTTAAGCCATTTAAAAAGTCACAGCCGCACAACCGAAAGCTGCCGACGAGATGGTGTGGAATTCAAAGTGATGCCTAGCAGCCCAGTCCCCCACCCTCCGTTGATAATGTAGTGAACTCAATGGCCATTCACTGGGTCAAACTACAGAATAATGGCGGTTCCACAATCGTGAGATGGGTCTTGTCTTCTGTGCTAATACTTGTGTCAGAACGTCAGTGACAATTTTACCGGAAGTTTTTGTACAATCAAAGCCGACGATTTGACTCTATACTTGGTAAATTCGCCAGGACGACATGGACACTTGGTCCTGGGAAATCCCGTGTATGGGGAGGGTTTTCACAACTCATTTTATTTCTTTTTATATTTATTCACTTTTTCTTTTCATTGTTGATTTTAAACAGAGGTGATTTCTAGAAGACCTATGAAAACTTCCTGAGACCACGCCAAGAACACAGGGGCTTTGTGTCTATAAAACTAAAGCAGCAGTTTGTGCTGGTAACTCAATAGAATAACACTTTCTAGTTGGGTAAACTGACCTAGATTTCCTGACATTCACACAGCATCTAGAGAGGGGGCGTGAGAGGGTATGGGAGGGGCAGAGGGGTGTGAGGCCCGTCTGTCAGACAGCAGGCTCTCTCTTTTGTTAGAGTCCATGGCGTACACCCTCAGCTTTGGGAACGGAGACCTAGGCTTTTACAGATAGGACTGGCTGACAAATGGCAGAGTGGTCCAGAGTTGGGCCCAGAGGAGAGGCTGCTTCCATCTACAGGAGTCTCAGAAATCCTCTCTTGCCAGCATTTCTCCTCTACGCTCCTGGTCAAGAGTTGGACGAGGTAGCACCCGAGAGGCCAAGAGGAACCTCTTCATCAGAGTGAAGATGGGTTCGTGTAGTGAGAATTACACTGTCTGTGCTGGTACTACCCACAGAAAGCCGAGGAGTCTGCACACAGTGTCGGGAATGTATACTCTGCTCGGCAAATGCAGCACACGGGCACGCGTGCACGCACACACAAACACACACCCATATGGCTTACTCAGGGCCTATTCAAACACACAACCCATATTGAACTGCATGGTAATGTGACCCCAGGGGGAAAGCTATATACACTTGAAATAATTTACAAGAACATAAGCTCACATTGCTCAATTAGCTTGGCGTGAGCTTGAAGCATTAAATGCCCCTCCAGATGCACTGAGCTGAGCCTCTTCTGATCAACCTCCCTTCCTTCCCTTCCCTTTCCTCTCCTCCCCTCCTTTTCCATTCTCTTCCCTTCACTTCCTTTCCCCTTTCCCCTGCCCTGCTGCCCTTTCAAGTCCCTCTGTCTTCATGGGCTCAGGGTCTTCTCCTGACTCAGCTCCAATCTGGCATCTCTGACTTCCCCTGTGGCAGCCCCCTGTGAAGACCCAAGTCGGCTTTCTGTTCTGCTTGCACTCTAGGGAATGCCTTTGACTCGTTTTTCTCTGGATTCTGGGAATTCCATCTCTTACTCAATTTCTCTGAATCGAGTCTCCATCCTGGTTAGCACAATGCCAGTTTTTCTTTCTCTCTCAGCTCAAAATTTCACTGGGAAACTACCCAACTTCCTCGTTCAATGTTTAATAAAATTCTCACTCCACATGGGCAGCTGCCTCCCATGGCAAGGAGCCCATCCACCTTCCAGCCTCACCTTGAGACTCCCCCACCTCCTGCATCTCTGAGGCATCATTTCTTTCGGAAACCTGCAGCACATTTGATTGGTACACCTGTATCTTAGATTTTCAACTAAGTTGTAACTTTTGTAGCGGTAACAGGCGTTTCTCAGAGTCTGGAGATAAACACCTTGGTTTCTTGTTTGCTGAAGCCACACATCACCTAGCTTTGCGCTTGGTGTCCGGGTGGTGGCATGACTGTGAACTCTGACTGTGTGCAGGAGGTGGGGATGCGGGGCACTCTAAGCTCCCTGCAGGCCTTGGGGAAATTGGATCTGCTCAGTGTTCTCAACATTTCCACTGTAAGATGCTCTGTGCAGTGGGAGGTGAGCCTGGCAGGGGTTGTCAGCGCTGGGCTAGAACACTGCATGCATACTGTGGCCGGAGGCCTGGCTTAGTGTTTAAACAGCCGTCTTTGTAACTGCAGAACTACTCTTGGCTTCTGGTCTTGTTCTTCTGTATCTTAAAAATTCAGATGCCTTTATTTGTGCTGTTTTGCTTAGTGTTATTTACATAGATTTATAAAAAGTGGCGGGATTTATTGTGACAGTATTGTATGGCTATACAATATATACAATGTCCTCGCGGTCACATTCACCCCCTTTCCCACACTTGGTACCTTTGCTCCTGCTGTACCCCCTTCATCCTCCCTTGCTCTCCTGTCTTGCCAGTCCTTGCCCTCCAAATAGTGCTCCTTTCACTTACACATTTTTTTTTTAGAGGAAACGCAGGGTATTTTTCTTTCCGAGTCTCGCTTATTTCTCTTTACACGACACTTTCCAGTTTCTTTCATTTTCTGAAAATGACATCTTTGTTCTTTATGGCTGGATCAAACTATTGTGCACAGGCACACACACACACACACATACATGCACATACATACACACACTCACACACACACTCTTTATCCACTTGCCTGCTTACTGATACCTTCACTATAATGAATAGCGCTGCAGTAAAGACTGTGCAGGCTTCATTGGGGGTTCTACTGAAGACATTTTAAGTGATGGAGCAACAGATAGAAGCCAGAGTGTTGCAGAGTGACAGGTGAGGATGGACAGAGACATTGCTGTCACCTTTCCTCTTGCTATCCCCTTCATTTTGGCTAACACCCAGACAGCTTGCTCTGCATCCTGCTGTCTTCTAGCTGCTGATACGTTTCTCCTTCACAACAACCGAATGAAGAAGGGATTTGCATTTCCTCCACTAGAGAGAAGAGGACACAGGATGCCATGGTATGCAGGTCCACTGACTGGGGTCTCACTGCCACTGTCCAGAGAGCAGTGTTAGAAGCCATGTCCCTCGTCACCAGATGAGGCTATCCAGTTGAACATCACCCTGGTCAAGTGACCCAACTCGAGCAAGAGATTCTAGTTTGGAATTCTTCTACATCCGTTGATGAAACAGAAGACCAGAGAATAGGTACTAGAATGACTGTCCCAGAGCCCTGAGAAACTAAGGAAGCAAGAGTCATCGAGCCCAGCGAACAGCAGTGGACTGTAAACCAGCCTGTCCTTAGGGAGAAATGAATCCAGACTGCTCTCCCCTGTCTCTTCCTATCACTAACACGATCAATCCAATCTGATGGATTCGGTTTCTCCCCCAGTCACACACATATCCTTATCATTTTTACTTGCTCTCCAGGCAAGCACACAGCATGCGACCTCAGCTTCTGGGTGACACCTTTGCATCCTCCCGCAGGAAGAGCCCCTGTGGGATGCTTGGCAGCAGATACGGGAATGCAGGCACCTGTTGCAGTATTCAGCATGGCAGCATGGTCCAGTTCTAGTCTGCCCCTTTCCCCAGAGAAGATCAGCTATTGGGTGCTCTCCCCAAACCTAACGCATAGAACTTGGCGTAAGACAAAAGCTTGGAATGTGGTTACAAGTGTTTTTGCAAAGCTGCATTGATATTATCGCCCCTGTAGAGAACTGGGCCTGGATGGGAGCAGGTGTGTTTATTGAGCACCGCAGGAGGAAAGGACCCAGGTAGGGATGCAGAGCCAGCAGGTATGCTATGCAAGAAGGAAAGGCGGGAGAGTGAGAAGATTCCACAGAACCTGGGAGCCAGAGACCTTTCTCTGCCTTTGCTTACCCTGTATTAACAAACAAACAAACAAAACAAAACAAAACACTGGGGCTGGGGCTAAAGACACAGCTCAGTGGCAGAGCCCTGGCCTCGCACACCGAGGTCCTGACTTCCATTCCCAGGCTCACAAGGAGGTAAAAAAGCCGAGGAACTTCAGTAAAGTGCATGAAAAGCCATGGAAACTAGAACTAGCAGCTCGTTTTTCTTTTCTTGAAGTCGAGCACTTGTGTGTGCTGGGAACATGGAGCCAAAGAGTTGGGTTTCGACTCCCGCCCATCTCTCTCTACTATGAGGGCACACTGCCCTCAGGCTAACGTCACAAATGGTTTTGACTATTTGCTCAAGGCCTTTGGTATCAAGTGGTAAAAGTCTGGATTCTAAGGTATCTTTATATCCTCACTTTAGCTATGAAAACACAAATTGAACCCAATGACTTATAGGAAAGCAAAACGAGCTGAGGAAAGCATGAACCTGGGGCTCTTTCAGTACCTAAAGGAAACTGTTTCTTAAACTGGGGTCTGTGGAACATATGAGCAGGACCTTGGCTTCACTTCCATGGAGGATCTCCGAAAAATCTCAGGCGAGCCTCCACAATTGCAGCGGGCCAGCAGCACCAGCTCAAGAGAGAACACCAAGGTTTAATTGAAAATTAATTCCAAAGGGCTAAGACGTGAGGAAGAAGGCATTTAATTTCGCCCAGGAGCTCCCATTTCTTAAATCATGTCCTTGATTATCTAACTTAATCACTGGCTATACAAACTGTCACAGCTCTTGAGTAGAACATGGGTCTCTGCACTCATCTGTCCACCTAAAAGACTCCTGGGGGTTAGTTTTTGCTCTTTCCAATATAGCCTTTCATGAGGTCTTCGGTGACACACAAACCCAGACCCACCCTTTGCGGAGCATCTTCTTTATCTGTCAGAAAACAAAGTGCATTTCCTGCGTTCCATCAAACAGACCTGAACATTCCACACTCCATGTGCCGCTGCCACCAATGCAAGCCTGAAAGCCGAGATGCAAGGTAATGAATATGCTGTCTTCTTATGGAATAAACAAGCCATGCGGCTCCCAGGTGTCGGTTCTGGTTCCCTGACTTAACACTTCAGACGTATTTCAGCACTGTTATAATCTTTCTGTGCTCCAGCATTTCCCGAAAGTGAGACATTCATTTTATCTGTAGGATCTCATAATTTTTTTTCCAGGGGTAGTAAGACACGATTACATGTCTGGAACTTGATTTGTCTCACTGGGTTGTTGTATAAAGTATACAATGCTTATCAAAGAAAAGAATATGTGCCTCTTGTAAGATACCATTGTACCGATCTTCTCCATATTTATAAAATAGAATTCTCATTCGTCTGTGCTGCCACAGTCTTTACAATGAACACACTAGATTTAAAAGTGGAGGCAGCCCCTGAAGTATTTTTAGCATGTCTTTTGAGGGCCATTGAGATGGCCCAGCTGGGAAAGGGGCTTGCTAACAACCCTGATGGCCTGAGTTTGATCCCCTGGATCTGTACTATGGAATGAGCTCCCCCTCTAACACAAACAAATGTAATAAAACGAAATATCTTATTAGTCTTTAATATTGTTGGGTTTACTAGGTGTGTAGATGAAGAACAGTATGTAGTTTTCCATGAATTTGGTCTTGCCTGCCACCTGGTGTCCATCTACTGAAATTGCAAGCATAGGCCCACAAGTAGATTTAGGTGTGCCGGGTAGCAGTGAGACCCTAAAATCAACTTTAAGTATCTGCTGTTTATTCTGGAAAACACCCAGTTTCATTCCCTCAGAGGAGTTTTATCTGCATCGAGGTTACTGCTCCAGCCATTTTGACCACACTCAAGAACTGGAGAGCTGGATCTTCAGCTCTTCTTCCCAGAAGTGAGCAGAGACCATGTGCTAATGCAGTAAGCTGAGCAGGCAAGGTCACATAAACATGGCCACCATATCACACTTTGGGCAAAGAGCTACAAAAATGGCAGAAATCCCCCCCACCCCAAGGAAAGTGTAGCAGGCCTCTGAAGCACACTGCGTCTCTTTGCTTTCGGAATACTGGCCCCAGAATAAGAGATACTTCTAGAACAAAAAATACTGTTTGTTTTTATGTAGCCCCACCCATCTCCCTCTCACCTGCTGTTTATAAAATCATTTATATATAACATATACCATAATAACCCCATTCTGGCTACATTTAAGCAGGAAGAAAATGTGGCCACAGGATTTAAAAAGCATGTGTTTATGACCCGCCATGTTTAAGCGTTGCTGAATAAATGCATATTGAAAACATATTTCAAGTGAGAAACTGTAATAAGGGGTTTAGGGATATTCAATATTACTCTACTAATTCATAGCATACCATAATTATGGAATGTATAGACCCACTTGATATAAATTATAATCCACGGCTCAGTAAGAGCGCAGTGCAGCCCCTTCCTGCTGCACAGCCGCCATGTCAAGCTCCTCGGGCAAACTGACACACACAGTCACAAATCATATCAACGGCTGTGCCACGCCAGCATTTCACCCTTAAACATATCATTAACATTAAATTGTTCAAAGGTTCCTCTCCCCACTGCCTCTCCTGCACCCTGTGTTGAGAGGAGAGGTTCCAAGGTCACAAACAAGGCAGCTTTTTAGTTTTCTAATGGAAAGGTGAATTTTTTTTTCCACCAATGAAACCAAATCCAGGCTCTATTCTGGAAAAACCCCGAGGGGAATAAAAAAAAATGAGCACTTTCAGTTCCTTCCATTCCTACCTGGCAAAACCTGACACCAACATTAGCAATGTCCAGGACAAGAAAGGAAGCTCAGAGCAAGCCTCCCCCGCAATGGCATGCTATCTCACTTTTAATCAAACAAAACCCATTACCACATAAGACATAAAAGGGGAGCATGCGTGGTTGGCACAGGGTGGGGGACTTTTCTGCTGAGAGCCAAAAGTCTCTGCAGAATTCATCCTTCAGGAAGTATGGGGAATTTTCTGAACTCTGGTTCAAGGATCCCATTCAGATTCCAAGCTCTACTATGGTCATGAGGATGTGGCATTTGTCTGTCCTTGTCTTGCTCTCTCTCTTCTCACCCTTGACTGTTTTTAGTGCATTTCCACCACACTCTCTCTTTGCACCAGACCCGGGGCCCTGTTGCTCTACAGATCTTGGGAATTAAGTCCCCAGTAAGAACAGCAACCAACCAATAGCTAGTGCGTGCTAACAGGATTTCCACGGCTCTGGAGTTCTGTTCATTCCACCCCACTCGTTCAAGCTAACAGTCTTGGGTCTTGCTTGGTCTCCAGGGCTGTAATGATACAGCATGACCAAAAGCAAGGTGGGAGGGAAAGGTTTATTGCAGCTACCAGCTTGTAGCAAACACCGAAGGCAGGGCAGGAACAGGAAGCAAAAACAAGGAGGCAGGAATTGACACAGGCATCTGAGGGGGCGGGTGCTGCTAACTGGCTGGATCTCCCTGGGCTTTCTAAGCTTGTTTTCTTATACAACTCAGGACCTAGGGGTAGCACCACCCTTCATAGGCTGGACCATCCTACATCAATCATTAATCAGGGAAATGCCTGACATTTCTACATAGATCAGTTTTATGGAGACATTTTCTCAGTTGAGTTCCACTTCCCAAATAGAGTAGCTTCTTCCTAGCTGAAAACACAACAGCAGACCCACAAACTCAGGACTCCTTAGAAATACACATTTTAGTTTGTGTGTCTGTTTTGTCTGTGCGACAGGGCCTCTCTGTCTCTTGCTTGAGAAGTGCTGACATTATAGATATGGCTCCCATGTCCAGCCTGAAAAGACACTCCTTGTTGGTAGCCGTCTCTGCCCTGTCTGCTTCTCCGACATCAGTATTTCCAGAGCTTTTATGAAACAAAGCCTAAAATCCTTGTATACCATGTCCTTGCCTTCTATCTCCTTCTGGAGTTAAGACCTTGGCCCAATATAATCCTGAAGCTGCAGGTGCCCTCTGCTGCACACTCTCAGCATCTTCAACCCCAATGGATGCTGCCTTTAGTCCTTTATCATGCCTGATATGGGGAGTAATGGCCTCTCCTCAGGATGTTACATTCTAATCCCTGGAATGTGTGAACAAATTATGTCACTTGATTGAAGAAAATGAAAGCCATAGGCGAGGTGAGGCTGCTCTTGAACTGCTCCTAAGACAAGGTTTTCTTGGCCCATCCAGATGGTCTCAGTGTAATCATGCATCCTTTGAGTAGGGAAGAGGGGGCCATCAGTGTTTGACCTGGAGTGACGGGGCAACCATGCTGGCTTTGCGCATGGACAAGGGTCACAAGCCAGAGAAGCTGGAAACCTCTGGAGGTGGAACAGAGAAGGAAAGGGATTCTGCCCTAGGGCCTCCCAGAGGGAGCACAGTCCTGCCAGCCGCTACTCCAGATCCAAGATCTGAACAGCAATAAGCTTGCGCTGGTTCACTTCATTGAGCTGTGGTAAGGTGTTGCCGTAGCAATGGGATTCTCATAAGTCGTAAACTGCAGAAGTGGCAAGTTTGAACTGATTCTCACCAGGTACACGCGGCACCTCTCACGCACTTCTGTCCATCATCTCCCTCCAGCAGCACCACCGAGATGCCTACATAGGTCAACAAATTCACACAAGCCTTCGCTGGATCCTGACTGCATGCCACACTATTCTAGAAAACATGAGGTTGGTGGCACTGTTGGGACTTCTCAGACCGGCAGGACATAGAAAAGCACACCGCAGTCCAGTCAGGCCACGTCTGGAGCAGGAAAGGGAGAGTATCATTGATGTTTGGGGTTGGCCAAAGGCGAGACAGGCAAACAAGCCTAGGACAAAAAGAGGGCTGACAGCCACGGTGGCAGCTTTATTCTAGCCCAAGGCAAACTGTGGACCACAGAGGGCTCTACAGATCACTCCCAAGTCAATGCAAAATATAACATAATTATATACCCCTCGAGCCTTTGCTTTATGAGTTCTAATGACACCACAAACACCGCCACAGTCAGGTGCCAGCAGCAGCACCACCCCAATGCCCCCACATCCTCTGGAGAGACAACACATCCTTGATGCTCCTTCCTTATGTCACCCCGGCATTGTCTCCTCTGCTTTAAGAGCAGCCCCATCTAAATGTGCTGGTCATTTCTCTGGTTTCCCTTTTAGTATGACCACGTTTCTATCCACGGAGAAAGGCTGGTTTAGGTTTTGAAATCAATGTGAGTCGTACCCACTCTTTGTGAGCTCTGAACCTACTCCCACAGAAACACCTAGGTGCTGTAGGAAGTCTTACAGCCAGTGGTTATCCGCCCGCTGGGGCATGGCCTCTTATACACACACACACACACACACACACACACACACACACACACACATATATATGCCGATACAGAGCATACATCTGGCCTCTCTGTTCCATTTGCGGGATTAGTTTTCTGATCTCCGTCCAAACAGAGGATTCTGATTTGCGAGTCTACCCCTAAATAAATAACCATCTATTTCTCAATTCTGAGCTAGTGCGGGATTTCTTTTAAGCGTCCATCCTCACCTAGGAAACACACACATCCACCTTTCCCTTTCAGTCACTAGGCATTCTTCACCCTGTCCAATGAGAGTGGTAGATTATTGGCCACACTTTGCACTGATTGAACCTCTGATCAGCTGCCAACAATATGATTCCTGCACATCACACTGTCCCGAGCTGGCAAGTTTCTTCGGAGAGCTCCTTCTCACAGAGGGGATCTGAGATGTCAAGCAAGGTCCGACTTGAGGATCAGATCAGACTTGCCAGAGTTTTCCCAGCACGGTGACCTGTTTCTGAGGAACCGTGACTTTAAAACTGGGGCCAGGCCACCTCTGCAATGGACACACAGGCTGGCCTGTGTAGAGTGCCACTAACGGCCCAGCAGTGAGATGCTCCCCTTCAAGTCCTCCATTTCCAACCTCCCACAGGGGAGGAGTGTGAGTGTCTCGGAAAGGAACTGGACTAAGACCAGACCCTTTCTGGAGGGTGAAGGAGCTCGCTGTGAGGCTCAGCCTGATTGGAGCTTATCTGGCAGATACAGGGCACCCGTGTGTGTGTGTGTGTGTGTGTGTGTGTGTGTATGTACGCGTGCGCATGTGTGCGTGACAACAGTTCACCACGGTGGGAAAGCTCTAGCGTCAGAACTGTGCGGTGGCTGGTCACACTGTGTCCACTGTCAAGAGCCCAGAAGAAATTGGAATTGGTCCTAGTCTATAACGCGTCAAGGCCCCCCTCAGTGCCTTTCTCCCCTTAAGTCCATCTTTCAGAGGAAACCAAACACGAAAGGGGATTTTTAGGAGGAAGCCACGCCTCAGCTCAATTGTCAGGGCATGGCAGGTGCGGGAAGGCCCTGCCTGCCCTGATATTCTGCTCTGTTCCCTCATCTCCATCATACCCCTCTCCACACCCATGCCTAGCCTTTCTGGCAGGTTCCAGGAAGAGAAGAAGTAAGAGCTCAGGCCAAGGGTGGCCTCTAGTTGTTCCCCTCTTGCTTCAGTCTTCCTCAGCCCAACCCTGTTGGCCTCTGGGAGTCTGGACAACGGCCTTTGAGAGTGTTAACTAATAGTTTCAAAATGGCTTTTCCAAATTTTCATGCCCATGGCATTGGGCAGGCCCTTCTCCAAGATCTCTGCACTAGGCTTTAAACGTCTTTCTGAACACCCACAGCCTTGCTCTCTTTTCTCCTTGTGCCAGCTCCCCAGACACCGCCAATTAGTCAGACATGAGTGTTTGGCAAGCATGTCCCCAGGCTTCTGGCACAGCCAACAGAGCACCTTGTCAAGGCCTTTTGCCTGGCTTTGTGCAGGCCCTACCGCTGAATAAAAACACTACTCCTTCGCTTTCAGCAAAAGAGGCTGAGGGAGGGAAACATCTAGGAATTGGAGGGAAGCCTTTCTCCTGAGGTCTGTTTCTCTCAAGGTCTGTGGGAGAAAAGATAATGGTCTTCCGATCATTTTCACCCCTCCACATTGGGCTTTGGCAGAGGAATCTGGGACATCCAATTACCAAGATAAATAGAAAAACTCCTGTGTGTCTTAATTCACAGGCCACCTCAGTTGTTCTCTGTGCCTGCAAGGCCCTAGACTAAATCCTTCAGGGACAACACAATCCCCTTGGCATACCACCAAAGTCAACATGGCCTTGGTTTGTTCTCGAGGATGCTTTGTGCACACTTTGAAGATGAATCTGCATTCCCAGCTTTGAGAATCTCTGTTCCGAAGAAGACAGTGCCCTGTCCCCTCTGCCCTGGGGCTTCTCAAGACATTCCTCTGAGGACAAAACATCTCCGCAGAATTGCACTGGATTTTACCTCTGCAAGAAATGAAGCTAGACCCACGTAGAGTGGTCACTTTAAATGCCACATAAACCAAGCGTGGTAGCACACATCAGTCAACTCGACACTCAGGAGACTGTTGCAGGGCAATAATGAGTTTAAGGCCATCCTGGGCTACAAGGTGAGACCTTATCCCAAAGGATAAACCAAAACACGAGAGCACGACCTCACAGGAAAATGAAGTTTGTAAACTGGTAAGTCAGCGCAAACCCCGGAGCCTTCCAAAGCTCTCAGATGTTAATGACAGAATTATTTACACACTGGCCAGCTGTAGTAGCCTCCACTCCACTTTAGATTCCTCTTTTCTCCAAGAGGCTGGCAGAACTCACTTCACAGGACAAGACTGGGCATGAACCAAAGCAAGTGCTTGATCCTGCTTCAGCAAAAGTTGTTTTCCACTTCTTTCCATGGTCCAGGGACAACAAACACATGAACATGGCACCGAGGTACCAGGAGGGCCTGGGATCTTGACATCAGATACCGAGACACCCAAAGATGGTGGAGACACCACCCAGTGCCGATCCACACGCTCACCCACCTACCCAACCATACAGTCCACAGCAATGTGCCTTTCCCATCTTTGTGGAAGTTTAGGCTAACTTATTTCTGCTGCTGCTATTTCGGCCTATGCCGTGGTTGCGTCATGTTTTCTAACTGCGAGTGTGATCGTTTCTTTCAGAATTCATCGCGATCAGTGGCCCATGCTACGCTGAGCATACAAGTGGGCTGCACCATCTCCAGACTCTGGCTCCTCTTACCCCCTTTGAGATCACAACAGCTCTGGAGTTGTGCTCCATCCGGGCTCTCAGAAGACTCCAGACTCACCCCATCTCTGGCCCCTCCTTCCACATGCTTCCTCCCTCCTTTCTCCATCAGTCAATCCCAAGTCCTTTCCCTACATAGTCTCTGCCATAACCCATTTAAGGACTATATTGTTTATGCGTAGGAATCTTTTGCCAGTGTGTATATTTGTGCACCCTCTGCATACAGCACTCAGGAGCTCAGAAGAGGGTGTCAGATCTCCGGAACTGGAGTTAGAGATAGTTGTGAGCCAGCACGTGGGTGATGGGAATAACCTGACTTCTAACTGCAGCTCGAGTCTGTTGTTTTCTAGTTTCACCCACTTCCCTTCAGAATGAACATACCAAGCGCACGGGGCTGGAGTGTGCCTGATTCGATGGCCCCTGGAGCCTAACACATAGCACTGAGCATGCTTGGCACATACACTTCCTCTGCCTTGACCACTGCCTCTAACCCAGCGGTTCTCAATCTTCCTAGTACCGCGGTCCTCGGGTTGTGGTGACCCCAACCACACAATTATTTTCGCTTCTACATCACAACTGTAATTTTGCCAGTGTTATGAATTAGGCAACTCTTGTAAAAGAGCCCTTCAACCCCAAAGGGATAGGAACCCACAGACTGAGAAAAATTGTTCTAACATCTTCTGGTTCACCCCTTTTCCAAGGCCTCTGCCCACATCCACCTGTGCTCACATACTTTTGAATGGTCATCCCTTTGGTCCTAATGTTCTACTCTCTGTTTGCCTTGTGTCCTCCATGGCAGTCCTATTGTACAGGGCAATTCTCAGCAGCAATGCACCGGGCTGCTGAACGAAGGTGCCTAACGCTCACATCCACCCACACTCTCCATTGCCTCTCAAGTTCCATGGTCAAAAGCTCTCCCTTCGGTGCCCACTTTCTGCAGAAACAGCATCTGGGATGGAGTGGGCACAACAGCTACTGGATCCTGGTAAGAACTCAGCAGATGTATGAATGTAGAAGGCTGGGTACTGAGGGCTTGGGGAAGACAAGGTACATTTTCTCTGTACCCTGTAATGGGAGAGGACCAAGGAAGTTTTCTCATGTTACTGAGGACAGAGGGTGTAAATCTGGCAATATCTTTGTGCTGCCTACTTTTATGTCAACTTGACAGAAGCTGGAGTATGAGAGAAATGGAAAAAATGCTTCCATAAGCAGTAGGCAGGTCTGTAGGACATGTCATAATCAGTGATTGACAGGAGAGAGCCCAGCCTATTCCACACAGGAACCATGACATATGTGACCTCCATATGGGCACCAAGACATGCGTGACCTACATATGGGCACCAGGATATGTGTGACCTCCACATGGGCACCGTGACATGTGTGACCTCCACACAAAAACCATGATATGTGTGACCTCCATATGGGCACTAGGGCATGTGTGACCTCCTCACAAGAGCCATGATCTGCGTGACCTCCATATGGGCACCATGACATGCGTGGCCTACATATGGGCACCAGGATATGTGTGAATTCCACAAGGGCACCATGACATGTGTGACCTCTATATGGGCGCCACGACATGTGTGACCTCCACACAGGAACCATGACATGCGTGACCTCCATATGGGCACTACGACATGCATTCTCACCTCCACATATGCACACACATAATTAAATGTGACTTAAATTCTTGTTTTAGAAAAGGAAAGGTCCTGATCACGTTACCCTTCAGAGTATTCTTTCCCCGGCCAGCACACTGGCCTTCACTTTGAGAGTGCCTGCTTATTCAGCCTATTTTTTTTAGGTGGTTAAAAATGAAGATTTGTGCTAGGCATCGTGCGAACAGAAGTAGGTCATTGTGATTCAGCTGCCTCTGATCTCTCCAAGCCCATCAGAACTGTCAGGGGATGGCCCACATCCAACTCTCTGGGATATCAGGGACATATCCCATCAACCCCATGCTGCCAGGGGAGAGGGCTGGTCATTGAATTCTGTTAGCAAAATGCACCTTAAATACACTGGGAATTCCCTCCAAGTGTCAAACAATGCTCCTCCTACTTACAGGAAGCAACAGACTCTCCACTGAGGACAGAGCAGTGAGATGCCACAGACAGAGCACTCACCAGCCCTGGGCATCGCCTGTCGGCCATGATGCCGCAGTGCTAGATGGGCAACTTCCAAATTGCACTTTATATAGAAAAGGGAATAAGGAAGTTTTGCCCTCCTGTTGCTAAGAATGAGGGTACTAATATGTCCTGCGCGGGAAAAATGGGCCACCAAGACTGGTGCTTAGGCTTTATGCTCTCTCTGGATTCAGAGCAGGACCAGACACTTCACTTTCATTTTTTATTTATTTATTTATTTTTTAATTTATTTATTTATTAAGGATTTCTGCCTCCTCCCCGCCACCGCCTCCCATTTCCCTCCCCCTCGCCCGATCAAGTCACCCTCCCTCATCTGCTCGAAGAGCAATCAGGGTTCCCTGACCTGTAAGAAGCCCAAGGACCGCCCACCTCTATCCAGGTCTAGTAAGGTGAGCATCCAAACTGCCTAGGCTCCCCCAAAGCCAGTACGTGCAGTAGGATCAAAAACCCACTGCGATTGTTCTTGAGTTCCCATTCTTCCTCATTGTCCGCTATGTTCAGCTAGTCCAAATTTATCCCATGCTTTTTCAGACCCAGGCCAGCTGGCCTTGGTGAGTTCCTGATAGAACATCCCCATTGTCTCAGTGTGTGGGTGCACCCCTCGAGGTCCTGAGTTCCTTGCTCGTGCTTCGTCTCCTTCTGCTCCTGATTTGGACCTTGAGATTTCTGTCCGGTGCTCCAATGTGGGTCTCTGTCTCTGTCTCCTTTCATCGCCTGATGAAGGTTAATATTCAGGAGAATGTCGATGTGTTTGTCTTTGGATTCACCTTCTTATTTAGCTTCTCTAGGAACATGAATTATAAGCTCAATGTCCTTTATTTATGGCTAGAAACCAAATATGAGTGAGTACATCCCATGTTCCTCTTTTTGGGTCTGGCTTACCTCACTCAGGATAGTGTTTTCTATTTCCATCCATTTGTATGCAAAATTCAAGAAGTCCTTGTTTTTTACTGCTGAGTAATACTCTAATATGTATATATTCCATATTTTCTTCATCCATTCTTCCGTTGAAGGGCATCTAGATTGTTTCCAGGTTCTGGCTATTAAAAAAATGCTGCTATGAACATAGTTGAGCATATACTTTTATTGTATGATAGGGCCTCTCTTGGGTATATTCCCGAGTGGTATTGCTGGATCCAGGGGTAGGTTGATCCCAAATTTCCTGAGAAACTTAAACACTGCTTTCCAGAGTGGTTGCACAAGTTTGCATTCCCACCAGCAATGGGTGAGTGTACCCCTTTCTCCACAACCTCTCCAGCAAAGGCTATCATTGGTGTTTTTTATTTTAGCCATTCTGACAGGTGTAAGATGGTATCTTAAAGTTGTCTTGATTTGCATTTCCCTGATTGCTAAGGAAGTTGAGCATGACCTTAAGTGTCTTTTGGCCATTTGAACTTCTTCTGTTGAGAATTCTCTGTTCAGCTCAGTGCCCCATTTTATAATTGGGTTGATTAGCCTTTTACGGTCTAGTTTCTTGAGTTCTTTATATATTTTGGAGATCAGACCTTTGTTAGTTGCGGGGTTGGTGAAAATCTTCTCCCAGTAAGTGGGTTGCCTTTTTGTCTTAGTGACAGTGTCCTTTGCTTTACAGAAGCTTCTCAGTCTCAGGAGGTCCCATTTATTCAATGATGCCCTTAGTGTCTGTGCTGCTGGGGTTATACGTAGGAAGTGGTCTCCTGTGCCCATGTGCTGTAGAGTACTTCCCACTTTCTCTTCTATCAGGTTCAGTGTGTTCAGACTGATATTGAGGTCTTTAATTTATTTGGACTTGAGTTTTGTGCATGGTGATAGATATGGATCTATTTTCATTCTTCTACAGGTTGACATCCAGTTTTGCCAGCACAATTTGTTGAAGATGCTCTCTTTTTTCCATTGTATACTTTTAGCCCCTTTATCGAAAATCAGGTGTTCATAGGTTTGTGGGTTAAAGTCAGGGTCTTCTATTTGATTCCATTGGTCGACTTCTCTGTTTTTATGCCAATACCAAGCTGTTTTCAATACTGTAGCTCTGTAATAGAGTTTGAAGTCAGGGATGGTAATGCCTCCAGACAATCCTTTATTGTATAAGATTGTTTTGGCTATCCTGGGTTTTTTGTTTCTCCATATAAAGTTGATTATTGTCTTCTCCAGATCTGTGAAGAATTTTGATGGGATTTTGATGGGGATTGCATTGAATCTATAGATTGCTTTTGGTAGAATTGCCATTTTTACTATGTTGATCCTCCCAATCCAAGAGCAAGGGAGGTCCTTCCATTTTCTGGTGTCTTCTTCAATTTCTTTCTTCAAAGACTTATAGTTCTTGTCAAATAGATCTTTCACTTCCTTGGTCAGGGTTACCCCAAGATATTTTATGCTATTTGTGGCTATCGTGAAAGGTGATGCTTCTCTGATTTCCCTCTCTGCTTCCTTATCCTTAGTGTATAGGAAGGCAACTGATTTTTTGGAGTTGATCTTGTATCCTGCCACATTACTAAAGGTGTTTATCAGCTGTAGGAGTTCTTTGGTAGAATTTTTGGGGTCACTTATGTATACTATAATATCATCTGCAAATAACGAAAGCTTAACTTCTTCCTTTCCAATACGAATCCCCTTGATCTCCTTATGTTGTCTTATTGCTATTGCTAGAACTTCAAGCACTATATTGAAGAGGTATGGAGAGAGTGCACATCCTTGTCGTGTTCCTGATTTTAGTGGGATGGCTTTGAGGTTTTCTCCGTTTAATTTAATGTTAGCTGTTGGCTTGCTGTAAATAGCTTTTATTATATTTAGGTAAGATCCTTGTATCCTTATTCTCTCCAAGACCTTTATCATAAAGGGGTGTTGAATTTTGTCAAATGCTTTTTCAGCATCTAATGAAATGATCATATGGTTTTTTTTCTTTCAGTTTATTTATATGGTGGATTACATTGATAGATTTGCGTATGTTGAGACTCTTCACTTTTAAAGGGAAGTAAAAGGCAAGGCATTTTATCATCCTGCCAGAAAGTTCCTGAAGCCTTCTGGAAGAACTCACATGACACCCATAGAATACTCATGGCTCTCCTGGAGGTTTCTGGATTATAGATGTTGTGGTTCAGCTGGTGAAAATGCACCCCAAAGAGCAGGGTTCTGGCGATGAAGAGGTGCCCCTCAAAATTAGTATGAATAAAGCTGTATTATTAGTATAACCATGGGTAAGACACTGACACTGGCCAAATAGTCTTAGATTCTGTATTCCAGACCTATTAGGTAGAAATTTCAGCCTTTCCCACCAGGACCACATTGACAAAAGGCAGCTGCTTCTGCCATCAAGGGATCCTACTGTGCTAAAATGCACCCTCACTGCACCATGAAACTCAGGGTTTGAAAAATGAAAATCTATAGGGCTTTATTCACCTGGACACCAAGCAGAAACAGAGCTAGAAAGGCAATTATTGAACAGATAGATGCCCCTTCCTTGGCAAGCCCAGCAGATCTTACAGGGAGCCAGGGACACATTCTCAACAGTTCTAGGTCCATGCAGACCCTGATCCCACCATATGTTGAATACGGGACTTCTGAAGTCACTGGTGACAACATTTCTGTCTGTAAAACCCGAGCCCTGCTGACAACAAGAGCTTTGTAGACACTGCTCTTTACATTGGATTCTGGTCACCTAATCAGGGGCCCCTTACCCAGTGCCTTGGATCAGCCAGATATTACAGCAAGATCAACACTCCAATAGGCCTCAAGGTGTGAACAGGTGTGGTAGTGAGGACCTCGGGAAAAGAGGTCCCCTAGCATCCGAAAAGGAACAGTGTATGTATGAATAAGAGTTTATTGTAATTATATTGGAGAAGCAAATATAATTTCCCGTGAAAAGGTTTTACTGATTCCAATAAACGGATGCTATTTTCTTATCTGAGACTGCACTATCTTCGAGGCACGGTGTCAGCAACCTTGGTGTTCACATGCACAGTACTGACAAGGTGTTGTGGCGTGCCAATGGTCACCCCAGCTGATGGCTAATCTTTCCTGCTAATGTTATTGGACTTAGAATCATTGTGGAACATACTTCTGGACCTGTCTTTAAGGTTGTTTCTAGAAAGGTTGAACTGAGCAGGGGTATTTATCCAAGATGAGGTGGGGCCCTCCTACTTGCTGGGGTCCAATATTGAACACAATGGAGAAAACAAGTTGAGGGCCAGCATTCATCTCCCTGTGCTTCCGAACAACTTGCCTAAGCTCCTACCAGCCTGCCTTCCCTCTACGATGGATTATACCCTTGAACTGCGAACCAAAACAAATCCTTCTGCCTTTAATTTGCTTCTTGGTAGTATTAGCTCACAGTGATGAGCAAAATAACTAGCATGTGCCCCTAGGGACGGCGCAGCATGGCCTTGAGGGCTGCATTCTGAACTTGCAGCAGAACAGTGGCTAACACACTAGACATATGCGGGCATGCCCATGCCTAGTGCACGGACCTAGTCAATAATGAACTGCTATTCTGCAGGCCCAAAGCTCAGGAGAATCGTATTTCTTATTTCACTCATATATCCTAGGAGCTGTCAGGGTAGCAGGAAGAGCTCAGAGGTAGCTGTCTCCAACAGCAGAGCTCACACATTGGCTTGCTCTGCACTCAGGAACCTGGGGGGCAAGTTTGGACAGGAGTTAATGTTTGGTGCATCTTCTAGGGTAACATCATCTTACGTAGGAGAGAACTCTAAGAAAGCTAGTTGGGCCTTTCGATGAGTTTGGTAGCAAAAAGGGCAGGGAAAGTTCTACTGGAACAAGAATAAGCACAGAGCTTACCCTATGCCACTGGCCCTTCTGTTCCGAATATTCTAGGCAAGGCACTCCATTGCTCAGTTGAGGAGTCCCAGTCTTAAGAGACCCTGGTCTCAAGACCAAGCAATACCACTTCTGGGTATATATCCAAAGAAAGCTCGATCCTACCACAAGGACATGTGTTCAAATGTGTTTACAGCAGCATTATTTGTGATAGCCAGAACCTGGAAACAACCAATATGCCCCTCGGCTGAAGAATGGATATGGGAGCCCACATGTGACTCACTTTCCATCTGGAGTAATTTCTGACTTAAAGAAATCATTTGGGCTCAAGCTTGCCTGCTCTACTTTTTCCTATAACCTTGAGGGCTATGAGAGACTTCTGATTTAACCCGTGAGAAAAGAACACTCTATCCAGTAGACAGTATACTGCTGACGACAAACCTCAGGAACATCAAGAAAGAAAGTAGGGATGCTTCTGAGCAGCAAGCACATGCTGGAGAGGAGGCTGCTCGCTCAAGGACAGGAATGGTCTTGTGGTCAAATACTGACTGACCATCTGTGCTGTGCTTTGTTCTGCTTTTGTATATAAGCAAGCTCTGAAATAAAGTCTGGGCTGTTTGGCTGCTTTGGCATGACCAGACAGACCTCCGGATTCTATCCTGTCTATTTCTTTCATCGGACTTTGGCCTCGAGCAGGCTCCTAGATGGGGACAGGCTCCTACAAATAGATAAAGAAAATGTGGTAATTTACACAATGGAGTACTACCCAGCTGTAAAAAATAATGGCATCTTGAAATTTGCAGGCAAATGGATGGATCTAGAAAACACATATTGAATGAGGTACCCAGACCCAGAAAGACAAATATAATATGAACTCACTCATATGTGGCTTTTAGATATAAAGCAAAGGAAAACTAGACTACAATCCACAACCCCAGAGAACCCACATAACAAAGAGGACCCTAAGAGAGAGATACATGGATCTAATCTACATGGGTAGTAGAAAAAGACAAGATCTCCTGAGTAAATTGGGAGCATGAAGGTCATGGGAGAGGGCAGAAGAGGAGAGGGGAAGAAGGGAGGGAAGTGAAGAAAAATGTATAGCACAATAAAAAAAATAGAAGAGAAGAAACAAAAGAGCCACACTCTGCCTTCCCAGCCATCCAGATACAGGAAGAAGGTCCCTTTGCAGTCTCCACACCAGCAGAATTCGGCCATGTCTTCTGCTTCGAAGGCATTTTAAAGTTAAAGCGTGTTTACAGTGTCTTGATGGGTCTGATGCTCGGTTCCCACAAATGCCTTGGAAGAGGAAGGGGGAGTATCTGTGCAGTGGGGGCGATGGTAGGGAAGGCAATGGCAATTTTCAAGCGCTCCTCTTTAAAATGGGCCCAGGAACTTAAGTTTGGCTTAAGTAGTCTTGTTCCAAATGGCTTCAGGTAGTTTGTTAGAGGCAATGGTGGAGGGTAGTTGGTGGAGTTTGTCATGGGATGGAGATACATGCTAAAGTCTGTATTTAATATGCTGTAATAAGTAGCCATCAGAGTAAGACAAGCCGGAGCCATCCTGCGCTACCTTCTCTAACTCCATCAGGGTCTCCACCTACAAGAGTCCTCTCCCCTCTTCTAGAACTGCTTTCAGAGCCAACCTCCCTTCTCATTTCCTCTTTTCTACCTATCCCTCCCCACCCAACACCTTGAGTGTGCTAGAGAGTCAGTATTCCCCTAGAACCAATTTCTAAGACTCCAGGCTATTACCAAGACTAGAGGTTGCTCTCCCCAAACTGACAGCAAGGCCCCATTGCTGAAGAGACCACCCCTGCACAACTCCCGGGACATGGAGAGGGCAAGCTAGTGCCTATATGGACCCTTCACCTGTTGGGCAATGTTTTATTCTTTTGGCTTTTTTTTGGCCTTTTGAGGGGGCTCACACTCAGCTCCCCCCCAAAAAAATCACACACGAAGGCTTATTCTTAGTTAGGACTGCGCAGCCTTAGCTTGGTTTGTTTCTTGTCAACTTTTTTCTTAAATTATTCTGACTACTTTTTGCCTCGGGTTTTTTTTTTTTCCCTTTTCTTACTTCTGTATATCTTACTTTCCCTCTTACTCCGTGACTGGCTGGGTGGCTGGGTGCCTGCCCCTGATGTCCTCCTCTCCTTGTTCTCTCATTCCTCATCCAGATTTCTCCTGTGTGTTCTCTCTGCCAGCCCCGCCCATCCTTGCTCCTGCATCGCTATTGGCCATTCAGTTCTTTATTAGGACCATCAGGTGTTTTAAACAGGCAAAGAATCACAGCTTCACAGAGTTAAACAGATGCAGCATAAACAAAAATCACACACCTGAAAATAATATTCCCCAGCATTCACCCCCTATGCTCTAGCATCTTTGCTACAGTAAGAGACTCTGCACACTACACAGGGAGAAAAGACATAGAAACACTAATTCAGCCACAAACCCTTTGATATACAACACTGTTCTGACTGCAAGATAAGCTAGGACAATGGTGATACAATATCTAATTGGACTTAAGGCACATTCCATGAGATGGGACCCATACTCATCACTGTTTGGGTGACCAAGAACCCAAGACTAGATAGCCCAGAGACCTAGGGGAAAATCAAATAATATTGGTCTAAACATGTGGGATAAAATGATTTCTAAAGATATTCTGCGATACTCAGTGCCCTGTTCAGCCATCATCAAAGAAGCTTCCTCCCGCAGCAGAGGGGAACAAATACAGAGACCCATAGTCACACAGTGTGCAGAGAATAAGCGGCCTTGGAATACTCAGCCCTAAGTGGGAAGTCTCCATCAACCCCTCCCCTCAGGGCTCAGGAAACCCTGTGGAAGAGGAAGGAGTGAAAGAGCCAGAGGGGGATGGAGGACACCAGGAGGGGGTGGAGGACACCAGGAGGGAATGGAGGACACCAGGAGGGGGTGGAGGACACCAGGAGGGGGTGGAGGACACCAGAGGGGATGGAGGACACCAGGAGGGGGTGGAGGACACCAGGAGGGGGTGGAGGACACCAGGAGGGGGTGGAGGACACAGAGGGGATGGAGGACATCAGAGGGGGATGGAGGACACCAGGGGGGATGGAGGACACCAGGGGGGATGGAGGACACCAGAGGGGATGGAGGACATCAGAGGGGGGTGGAGGACACCAGGAGGGGGTGGAGGACACCAGGAGGGGGTGGAGGACACCAGGGGGGGATGGAGGACATCAGAGGGGGATGGAGGACACCAGGGGGGGTGGAGGACACCAGGGGGGATGGAGGACACCAGGGGGGGTGGAGGACACCAGGGGGGGTGGAGGACACCAGGGGGGATGGAGGACACCAGGGGGGGTGGAGGACACCAGGGGGGATGGAGGACACCAGGGGGGATGGAGGACACCAGGGGGGGATGGAGGACACCAGGAGGGGGTGGAGGACACCAGAGGGGGATGGAGGACATCAGAGGCGGATGGAGGACACCAGGAGGGGGTGGAGGACCCCAGGAGGGGTTGGAGGACACCAGGAGGGGGTGGAGGACACCAGGGGGGGATGGAGGACATCAGAGGGGGATGGAGGACACCAGGGGGGGGTGGAGGACACCAGGGGGGCGTGGAGGACACCAGGAGGGGTTGGAGGACACCAGGAGGGGGTGGAGGACACCAGGGGGGGATGGAGGACACCAGGAGGGGGTGGAGGACACCAGGAGGGGGTGGAGGACCCCAGGAGGGGGTGGAGGACACCAGAGGGGGTGGAGGACACCAGGAGGGGGTGGAGGACACCAGGAGGGGGTGGAGGACACCAGGAGGGGTTGGAGGACACCAGGAGGGGGTGGAGGATACCAGGGGGGGATGGAGGCCACCAGGAGGGGGTGGAGGATACCAGGGGGGGATGGAGGCCACCAGGAGGGGGTGGAGGACACCAGGAGGGGGTGGAGGACACCAGGAGGGGGTGGAGGACACCAGGAGGGGGTGGAGGACACCAGGAGGGGGTGGAGGACACCAGGAGGGGTTGGAGGACACCAGGAGGGGGTGGAGGACACCAGGAGGGGGTGGAGGACACCAGGAGGGGGTGGAGGACACCAGGAGGGGGTGGAGGATACCAGGGGGGGATGGAGGCCACCAGGAGGGGGTGGAGGACACCAGGAGGGGGTGGAGGACACCAGGAGGGGGTGGAGGACACCAGGAGGGGGTGGAGGACATCAGAGGGGGATGGAGGACACCAGGGGGGGGTGGAGGACACCAGGGGGGGATGGAGGACACCAGGAGGGGGTGGAGGACACCGGGAGGGGTTGGAGGACACCAGGAGGACCAGGCCCTCTAAATCAATGCAATCAAAGCTCACACAAACTGAGGCAGCATGCCCAGGCCTGCACTGGTCTGCACAAGATGGGGTCCCAGACCTGGAAGGAGAAGGGGACTCACGCTCCCATCCCTAACCCAGAAGCAATCTCCAATTGATAACTACTTACAAGTGAGAAGTTAGTTTCTACTAAGTGAGTCTCACTGGGGAAAGAAGCTGCCCTTCAGGGTAAGCGGCATGTCCAGCAGTAGACACCAACAGGAAACAAACTCAACAGCGTCTTTGGAGGTTCCTTGTCTTGTAATGTCATGGTCAGGGATTTTCCTCTTTTAAAATTATCTTATTATTTATTTTTATTTTAAGCAGTATATGTTGTTTATAGAACGACAACAATATGTTCTCTTTTTACTTTACAAGTGCTTTGTGTATATATTATGGCTTCCAGCTCAGTGTTTTTATGGAATTGCTGAGTCTGTTTCTTATGACTTCTCTTGGGCTCTTTTCCTTCTGTTTGCTTCATCCTAGTCTGAGATGTCAATTTTTATTTTATCTTATTATATTTTATTATTATCCCTTAGAAGCCTGTTGGTTTTCTAATGAGAGACGGAAAAGGGATGACTACAGATAGAAGGTGAGGTGGGGAGGAACTAGGAGAAGTAGAAAGAAGGGAAACCATAATCAGGATATATTATGTGAGAAAAAAATTATTTCTAATAAAAAGAAACTCAAGCTCATTTAGTCAAAGGCACTCTTACTTTGGTCCGAAAAAGTCCTACTTGAGTATCTATACTCTCTTTTATATTAAAAACCAACACATTGTTAGCATCAGTTGCATTTTAGAGAGAAGAAATTCTTATTTTTCCTGGACCGAAAGCCACTGGAGTAGGGCTGGGAAGGAATTATTTTAAAACGTCCTGTCTAAAGTTGAAATCACAAGGTCCGTGTTGGGTTACCTGCTGTACCATCAAGGCATGTAAGTCTGTTGTCTTAGTTTGGGTTTCTATTGCTGAGAGGAAACACCATGACCAAAGAGCAAGTTAGGGAGGCATGGGTTCATTTGACTTACCTTTCACCTTGATGTTCATCATGAAATTAGGACAAGAACCCAAGCAGGGCAGAAGCCTGATGCTGGAGAAGCTGATGCAGAGAATGGAGGGGTGCTGCTTCTCACTGACTTGCTTCCCCTGGCTTTCTCGCCCTGCTTTTTTTTTTAAATATATATAGAGAGAACCTGGGACCACCAGCCCAGGGATGGCACAACCCACCCTGGGTTGGGCCCTCCCCCATTGATCTCTAATTGAGAAAATGCCTTCCAGCTGGATCACATGGAAGCATCTCCTCAGTTGAGGCTCCTTCCCCTCTGATGACGCTAGCTGAGCCAGCCAGTACACCTGGGTAACTTGTAGGACCTGTGCGGAGAGGGCAGCTGCGGTTGTAAGCTCTACATACACCTGGAACCAAATCCTCACAGCTAGGGTTGAAGTTCAAATACAATTTAAAGAGCGTGAGCTGATTGCAGCAGGAGTTTGCAAACCTCCTACGAAGAGTCAAACAGTAAGTACTTTAGACTGTACAGACTATCGGCTTCATTATAGATCCTCATCTCTCTTCATAAAGGGGAAACACCAGTAGCTGATCCACAAGCGAGCATGTGCTGGTTGTGTCCCAGTAATCTTTTATTGCTAAAAATATGTGGGTCAGGTGAGGTCAGCAGGTTGAAGCCACTGCCCCCAGTTTGCTACAACGATGTCAAGATGGACGATGCAATAGGTCATTGATGGTTTGGATACATTCCCAAGGACCCCCGAATTAAGAGCTCAGTCTCCAGTGGGGTGATATGAGAAATGCCAGTTAGTCAGGCTGCTGGAGATGCTGTTTTGGGGGATCTGACATAGCTCTTGAGAGCCCTGGTTAGGTTTCATAACAAGGCTGTTAGAGTAGTGAGTGCAGTCCCTTGTTCTGGATCCTGGTCTTGCCCTATGGCTGATCCCTCTACTAAGAGCCACCACCATGATGCAATGTCATCTGTCATAATGTCACCACCCCAGCTGAGCTCTGTGCCCTGAACCAAAGAACTGTGGGCTAAATAAGCCTCTTTTCTTTTTATTTCTTCTAACTCATTTATTATAGTATGGTGTGTGTGTGTGTGTGTGTGTGTGTGTGTGTGTGTGTGTGTGTGTGTCTGTGTGTGGGTATAGGATGCCATGCTGCATGTCTGGAGGGGGGAATTCAACTTGCGGCATCTAGTCTCCCTTCGTGTCTTTACATGGGTTCTGGGGCTCGAACTCAGGTCTCCAAGTTTGCACAAGAACAACACCCTTACCTATTGAGTCACCTTGCCCATCCAAACCCATCTTCTTTACAAAGAGCCTAGGCACAGTGACTCCTCAACACTAGTAGGTGATAGAGGAACACAGAGCTACACTCCCATCGCAAGACCCCTCTGTGCAGGAGTGGACACGGTCCTTGTCAGAGGAGCAAAGAATCAGGCACAGAAACAGTTCTGCATAGTTCTCCATGCAAATCACTGAGAAAAAGTTACCTCAAGTGTTAGCAAGTCAGGAAAACGGAAGCTCTACCTTAGAATTCATCTGAGCTCACCTTCTGCCCGCAGACACGTTTCCACAGGGCATGGCTCGGAATTGTGTGCCGCAGTTAAAGAACGAAACGGAAGTTGAGAAAAGAATCTAACAAAAGACTTAACATTTCGAGGTGCATCTTCTAAGCCCCGTGCGTTCTCGCGAACCTGAGACTGAATCGCACATGCTTTTGATGTAGCTTTCCTAGGATCATGGAGCTAGCTCTTCCTAAGTGAAAAAGAAATGTCATATCATCCGTCTTCAGGGAAACGCGAAGGAGAACAACAATTGCACACCTCATGGAATGTCCCAGGTTGAGAGACCAGATACCGAGCTTGGCAAGGTGTGGGGAAGCTGGAATTCTCACGCTACTGGCGAAATGGCAATGACAGCAGTTCAGACGACACTGATTATTCAAATTAACTCGTCTTCCCTATGACCGAGGAGTTCTACTCTGGGTATACATATAAGAAATGAGTACCTATACCCGACCCCCAAAATACATCAGGTACAAAGATGTCTATGGCAGCTTTGTTTATGATAAATCTAAACTGAAAACACTCCAAAACATCAATTAAAGTGGGAAGCTTAAAGATATAAAATGGAATATTACTCAGGAATCTATGCAAAAGCATATACAAAGGGTTTATAAAGGGGCTGGAGGCCGGGCTCAGGGTTTAGAACGCACACCACTCTGGGAGAGGACCTGAGTTTGATTCCTAACACCCAAGCTTGATGTCTCAAAACCTTGTAAATCCAGCTCCTAAGGGATCCACCTCCCTCTTCTGGCCTCCATTGGTAACTGCACTTAATGCACACAGAGAGCCAATCAGGGTCCATACCTGGTGTTTCTGAAGCATTCAAAACTCCAGTAGAAAGGGCCTTAAATCATAGGAAAAGACAAAAGACAGGAAACAAAAACACCTTCTGAGCCAGGTGTGGGGCACCAACCTATACTCCCTGCACTTGGGAATGGTGAGGCAGGAGGATTGAAAGTTCAAGGCCAACCTTAACAATGAGTTCAGCCCTAGTCTATGCTACCTAGGAAGACTGGGTTTCAGAAAAATAAGGGGCAGGGGTGGAGCCCTTGCTTCGCATGGTCGAGGCTCCAGGTTCCGTCTTAACACCACAAGCAGCACCAGGAGGAGCTGTTTAAAGGAGGAAGACACCCAGTGGATGACAGCTAATACCTTGTTGGGTAGGAAGGAATGGCTCACCCAGCCCTTCCCGCTCCTTTCACATAACCTCTTCTCTGTAGCAGAGGTGTGGCCCCCAAACACCTAGCTGAGGTCTACAGTGTCTAACTCCCCACAAGGCTCCTAGGCGTCTCTTTGAAGGGAACATCCTCTTTCTCGGGGTTCTCATCCTCTTTCTTGAGGTTCTCTTTCTCATTCTCAATTCCATCACAGGGATTAGTTTTGCTTTTTAATCTCCATACAAAATGCAACTCCGGAGTCCCAGAGATATTTACCACCTACCCCTTTTTTGGTTTTCCAAGAGAGGGTTTCTCTGTAGCTTTGGAGCCTGTCCTGGAACTAGCTCTTGTAGACCAGGCTGGTCTTAACTCATAGAGATCCACCTGCCTCTGCCTCTGCCTCCCGAGTGCTGGGATTAAAAGCACATGCCACCACCGCCTGGCATATTTACCCCTTTTCTGAACTAGTACAATCAATATGATGTCTGTCTTATCCACGAAGTTGGTTCTTTTCCACTGCTGTGCACATTGCAATATTTGACATGTCACAGTTTACAACCACATCTACAGCTGAGGGATGTTTGGGTCCCTGAAGATCTGACTGGTATGGGAAACTTGCTGCAAGTGTGTGTGTGTGTGTGTGTGTGTGTGTGTGTGTGTGCATTCTGGTATACCTATCCACTCATTTCTATGTACTAGGAGTAGCATTCCTGGTTACAAGATCTTATTTGACTTTAGGGAACAAAGCTAAATGATTTTCCAACCTTTTGTTTGATTTATATTTCCTCCAGTTAAGAATAGAGAGTTGTGACGTCACCTCTCACCAGCTCTGGTCTTGTAGGTCTCTCTAGGGTTGTTCCAATTGATGAAATAATGCTATCATAAGAACACACGGCCACCTGGAAAACACTATTTATGAATGCCTTCTGAAGACCTGGACCTCGTTATCATCCTGAGGACTGTAGAGAAGGCCATTTCCAAGTGTCTGCTGGTCCAGGAGGCCAGCGGGAGCCCGGATGGTACTCTCCCTGAACTAACCACTAGCAGCATGAGTTACTGGAGTCAGGAGTTCATTTTAGGCAGCAGGGTCTCTGTCTTCTGAGAGTTCAAAGTCCACAAGATCCACAGCCAAGTTTCCACTCGGCTGAAACTTGCTCCCACGCAAGGAAACAAAGTAGGATCCTTTCCACATGAAATCTTACACTTGATTCTTTCCTTGGCATCCTAAACCCGCGGTCAGCTGGTGACAGAAATCGCTTTGGTCTTTTCTGAGGAAGCATCTCCTAAACGCCTCCACTTTGAAGAGGCAATGAAGCCTCTCAGCACCACTGTTTTAATATTTAAGCATTGTTGCAGAATGAAAACACGATTAGAAGCCAGACAGCATCATGGGACAACTCTCTTCCCCACAAATAAAAATGGACAACGGGTGTATATTCTTATACCAGTAACATTTCTGTCCTTTAATCACCTTGAAAAATAAAACTTCTATTTTGTTTTAAAACCACGAAGATAGTATACACTGGTAAAATATATTATAGGACATTTGGGGCATGCTAGACCCTCTCAAAAACAAATGCTGTGCTGACTTCCCCTGGTTCCAAAACTAATCCTGCTTGCCCCTGCTCCCCCAGCTCTTCAGGCAATCGCTCAAGTCTGCACTCTGCCCAGAAAGGCAGATCATGGGAGAGACAAGCTGAGATAACCATTCTATTACAGTGGCAGAGGTGGGAGGGCCAGGGCTAAGTGTGCTGCTGCTTCAAGAAGCCACACTCTAGACTGTGCCCTGTGCTTGGATTTATTGGGCAATTTAAGTAGCCACCCTCCAGAGAATTGCTGTCACCGTCGCCGTCACTGAAGAAGGTACTTAGAGTGTTTCCGTCACCACCCAGAACCCAGGGGCCACGGGAGAACTCCCGGCTGCTACTTTCATGAAAGCATTTGTTTCCAAACACAGGCCATCTGCCAGCTATTTTAAAGGCACACACATATTTATCCAGCCAGCTCCCTGTGCTGGGGATTGTCTTTGGGCACCGTTTTTTTTTTTTCCTCAACATCTATTTAGAGCGGAATGAAAAATAACTCAAGATGAAAACAGAACATCTCCAGCCAAGAATGGGAGCTGCTCCTTCCTTTTACAGGGTGAATATTTTGTCTCTTCCCTCTCTTACTCCAAAGCTACCTGCCACCTTTCTTGTCCTGTGTCCAAGTTTAAGTATATAGAAAGATAGTGTAGTCAAATCACAGATTTGGTCATGCGTGTGGGCACATGCATCCATGTGTGAGAGACGTACAGTTTTAAAAGAAAGTACATCTTTCCTGTGGGAGTCTATTGGCTTCATCTGCTTCTACACACTATGGAATGAGCAACGAGACATCATTTCATAAGGTAGCTTCCAGAGGAAACGGAAGACAACATTGGACTCAGTGTATCAGTGAAGCTCAAAGTTTTCTTCAACTTACATTATACTTGAAACCTGTGTGATTTAAATCTCCAACTCTTGAGAAGTTAACTGAGAAGCTCTTGATTCATCCCCCCAATTTGGAAGCACGTTTTCTCATCAGCTCATTCCATTTTGTGGTGCGTATAAGGCCCTGGGCTGAGACTCTCTTTCCACTCTTCAGGCTTAGAGCTGGTTTGAGTAGCAGCTGTGGGGATGGTTTACTCTTTCACAACACACACACACATACATGCATACACACACGCATGCACACACACATGCACACATGCATACACACGCATGCACACACATGCACACACGTCTCTGGGACTCAAGAACAAGTTTGACTCTGAATGTCATTTCAGCAGAGGTGTCACTAATATCACAGTGAGAGGAGGGAGTAACCCCCACGGGTCCCCTGCCACATTGCATAGGATCTGCCTGGTGAGGTCACTTGTTCCCATAGGGTGGAGGAGGTGCAGAGAGAAAGGGCAGGTAAGAGCATTGCAGGGAGGAAGCCCAGCACACAGATCTGGAGTTATATCAAATGTGGGGCACATTGAGTTGAGGGTGCATGGCATGTGGCATCAGGGTGACACTATGACGAGACTGGTTTCTTCTGGCTATGCCTCCAGGGCTGAGCTGGGTTCTTCTCATGCAGAGATGCCTGCGATGGATCTGTGAGCCACGACAAGTGATCAGTCCTCACACGGTATCAGCTGGTGCGGGGTGGCAACTCTGCCATGGGTCGGGATACCAATTACTTTACCATGTGGGTGTAAAGCTGAACCCCTGGGGCAAATTTCAAACCAGAGCAGCTCTTGTTTTGAGCACTTGGCCTAGGGGGTAGCCAGCGCATTTGCTGTTCTGTGTGTTTACTCACAGCACTGCTGATGGGGCCGGGCACACCTAGCCCCATGGTGGGGAGAGTCAAAGGTTGAGCCGACTTTTAGCTAAGTCCTGTGCCCAGCCTTATATTGCTGTATTAACCCTCACAACAACCATGAGAACTCTTTTTATCCTCAGGCTAAGAACCCAAGGCCCGGGGCCTAAGATGTTAAGGAATTTGCCAAGGTTATACAGAGTCTGAATCCAGGCTGCCCTGTCCCTGCTGTGTGACACAGCACTGCCTGCTTGCTCCTGGGGAGTCAGAGGCACTCTGCAACTGGATGTCCCTCTCAGGTCCCACAGTCCACCATCAGGTCACCAAAGGCTCAAAGTCCCTGCACACGTGCGCCCACTCATGGGTCTTCCTTATGTTAGCATGCGACCAGATCTAACAATGAGACCGGGCCAGGCAGATGGCTCAGAGGCTAACGGGCTTGCCGTGTAAGTTTAAGGAACTGAATTTGGTCCCCAGCACTCACCTACAAGGTGACAGTGCCACGTGAAGTCAATGCCAATGCTGCGGTAGTGGTGACAAGCGTAGCCCTGGAGCTCACCACCCAGTTCGTCAAATTACATCTCTCAGTTCAGTGGTGGGTCTTATTGCAAAAAGAGAAGGAGAGCAATTGAGGAAGACCTCAACATCAACCTCTGCTCTCCGTGTTCTTGATACCTGTATGTGCACATGTGTCCAGACACGCGTGTACATATGTACATGAATACACACAAATGCATACATGTGTACCATGCAAGACCGCCTGTTCGTTCTCAAGCCGTGGATTGCTCTGGAGATGAAGAGGGCCCTGCGAGACAGAGGTGGTCCTCTGGCGAAATGAGCAGCGACTGCCAAGCTCCAGCCTCCAGCCCCGTCTGTTCAGTGTATAAACCAGGACTTCCCAAATATTAATCCCTGCAGCGCCATCTTCACGGTATTTCACAGAGCCACACTTCTTAGGATTTTGCTTTCAATTAACTTGACTTGTTGCTTAAATAAAATGCAGAGGAAGTACATGCATTGCTACTACAAAGAGGAAAGTAATATTTGCCGTAAATAGAAAAAAAAAACCCCAGGTTCTTCAGATCAATAGCTTACTTTTGTAAATAAAGTTTTATTGGAAGAAAGCCACGCTCATGTCTCAAGGGACTTCAAGGGTTCTGCCAAGCCTAAAATATTTACTCTCTGGCACTTCAGAAAGTCTGCAGGCCTCTGAAGTAGATCCAACTAGTCTCCGTGGGGTTTTGCTGCCTTGCTTCACATGTTGGTGAGCTCAAGAGAGAGTGGAGACGTGTTAATTAAGGCCGTCCTGGCATTCTTGAAACTGAAAACTTACATGAGTACCACACAGGGAATAACTCACTACGGGACGTGACGCTCTTCCCGGCAGGTTCACTGTCCCTAGGTTACTGTTGCATTGTGTGCGTAGACTGTGATTTGGGAAACCAAATCCCACAAGTAGATGGGATACAGGAGAAGAGAATGCCAGACACTGCATCATCGCAAAAGCGAAGTGTGGCTAAAAGAATCCTGGGTATTAGAAACCACCAGCGTGACTTCAGGAAGTGCGACTATGGACTTCTGTCACCTTGATTGGGTGTGGGATCCACAATGGAGTCTACCCTCTTAGACCGAAAGCCAAAATAATCCCTTCCTCCACTGAGTTGCTTCTTGTCCAGTATTTGGCTATAGGAATGAGAGAAGTAATTCTGGCAGGCCTCTGAACCCCAGAGCACAGAGTCCCTCTTCCTGTCCTTTGTCCTTCCCTGGATGACCCACAGTCCCAGGAGGCTGGGCTTCAGATAAGACACTGAACACCAGGCTGCCCTAATGCCCTCCCCTGCTGCTTTCTCACGCAGCTGACTGCACAGCAGCCCTGGGGAGGAGAACCAAGTGTGGACAGGATGTGGTTGGGAGATAAGGGTAGACCACAAGTTCCGCTGAGGGAGAGGAAGGTGCCAGTTGGGCCAAGAGAGGACGGCGGCAAAAAGACTGGTGTTTCAGCCTCCACTGTCAGAGGTTGGTTTCGCCCTACCTGGGAGACTCTGTGTTACCCCTACACCCTCACTGGCCCAGGAAGAGATCCCAGGAGCTGGGTTCTAGGACACTCAGACATTGTCCCATTATTTGGTTATACATTTAGGCAGCTCCAGGCTGATGAGCCATCTGCCTCAGTGCGCAGGAGCCAGGGAAGGCAGGCATTCCCTTTAGAAAGGAGGCTCAAGGAGCTTCGCTAGTGATGCTTTAGCATATCATTTGGGGCTGCCCACCTACCCGGTGTCATTACAAAGAACTGTGAAGAGAGGCTCCTAGTTCCCTCTTGGAACTCCTCATCTGGGCTCTGGCTATAGCCACAGCCAGCCAGCCAGCCAGCCAGCACCACGAAGCTGTCGCCCCCCACAAATGGCAAGCAAACTGCTACGTTTAGCACTTACTGTGTGCTAAGCACAGCATGAATTGCATAATCCCCCACCTGTGGTCTACATGGCCCTGCTAGGTGGCAGGAGAGTCCTCAGGTCAGGGCAGCTTGCCTTACTACTGGTTGGGGCAGGAGGAGAGTTAGCTGCCTACTCGGAACAACTCAAAGCCCTTTGCGCTATTTCCTGCTCTGGATGACTGTGTAATAGTAACGTCCTGTTCTAAGGTGCGGCTGAACCAAGTGTCCCCTCTCAGGAGAGAAGGCAGTGGTGAGGGGTGTAGGTAGAGCCGAAGGGACGTTGCTACTTCCTTCCCTCCGAGGTCACTGGGCTCACGCCCTAGAACGTGGTTCTAAGACCAGTGCCCAGCGAGAAGGTGCTTTTTTAGTTCCTGGACAGTCAAAGGTAGACATTCATCCCCCAGCTTGTCACTTGCTTTTGGGGTGCAAGTGGGGATCAACAGGCCACGGAGCAAAAGGCAAGGGTTAGTAAGGGCTCATCTCCGCAGAGTCAAAAATCTGCAGTTTCAAGACGGGTGACAACGCAGGAGGAACGAGGAAATCGACTAAAATTAGAAAGACATTACCCGCCCTGATGGTGGTTTTTATGGACGTTCCTGAGCACACAGGGAAACCATGGGAATTTCCTTGTTATCAGACCTGTGTGAGCCTGCAGGGGAGCCGGTGGGCACAGGAGGAAAGTCTGTAGGCTGCTGAAGGTGACCTGCTTGGGGCGAGGGTTTGTTTTAGTGTGAATTAGCACAAGGTCAGGACGCAGGTATTTGGAGGGGCTTCTTGAGGACGAGTTGTCTGAGGCTAGCCTGCCCCGGGGATAGCCATATTGCACATGGGCCTTGAATTTACAGACTTTCAGAAGGGGGGTGTTTTTAAGTTGAACATGCCTCCAATGAGAAGGCATCAATGCGTGTTTAGGGACTCTTAAATCTGAAGATTATTTAGTTGTTCTCTGTATAAATTCACTCACGAAACAACTGCCACAGAATGAAAAGAAAAAAAAATGCCAAAAAATTCCCTGTGATGTAGACACTAAGCAGCTTTTATTTATTTTTCTTTTTTGAACGAAATCAAAGGTGTTTAGCTCCCTACTCAAGAGCATAAGTCACCTAAACACGGCCTCAGGAAGTCATCCAAAGAGGTAGCCTTTGTCAGTCTGCAGCCTGTAGTTTTAAGTAAGAAAAGCAGAAATGTAAGGAGCTGGGGACCATCTCTGGGTCTGTGTGGTGGACATGAGGCCTTGCAGGAGGGTCTCTGAGTAAAAAGACCAGTGGCCATGGAGACCGGAGCATCTCGGTCCACTACTGACCTCAGCATAAATGTCTTAACTCTGCATGTGTCTTCCTTCATTTTCCTCACAATCTCCTGAGGTTGATGCTTAGGGTTCCCCTCTCATGCCAGCAAGCAGTTTGGTTGTGGAGGTTTGGTGCGGGCAATCCCTGAAACCCACATTTTCCAACCTGAATTGCCCCAGCTGGGAAGGGCAAGTTCTACAAGGGGCCTCCTCAGTTCAACATTTTTCTCTGTTTAACGAGACACTGGAGGAAGGAGCAGGAAAGAGGCAGTTGTAGGAACTGCCTTCTGCTTAGGATTGAAGAGATCCGTTCTAACGTCATGCCGAGTGCTGTGTGTGAGCACTCCAGCTCCACTCTGGGCCCTAACCAGTAGGCAACTTGCTGACTGAACAGATCCCCAGCCGGAGTGCTTTTGTGTTGGACAACTTCACAGCCAGTACAGCCGGAGAGGAGCTAAAGGTTATTTTTAAAACCTGGCCGAAGTGCTGAGAAAAAGTGACTCATCAGAGCACAGCCCAAAATACACAGCTACCACCCACTCCAGGGTTCAGCAAACACTGAATGAGGCAGAGGGATGGAAGGAATGCCAGAGATGGAGGATCAGGGTGGGAGCGGGAAGGGGGAGGGTCTATGCTGTGAAAACTAGCTGTCTTTTAGACTTGACATGATTGTTGCACCCAAGAACTCACAGTGCCCCAGCAGCACCAATTACCTCTGTAATCAGCATAAAAGCTCTGTACACGCCTGGGCCCTCAACATGCCTTCATTCGTCGGTGGGGGTGAGGGGTGGGGGGTGGGGTAGGAAGGGGGGAGCTCAGAAGGTGGCCACCCTTCCCTAAGGAGCTCCAGGCCCTTAGTGGTGGCTGGGAGAGGGGTAGGCATATTTCTTCAGAGGCTGGCCACTGGTAATCCGCCCTCATTCAAGTAAACACACCCTCCCCCAGGCTCTTGCAAGCAACCCTAATTAAAGACGGGGATGCAGTGGCCACACAGCTATCCACAAAGGCATGAAAGCAGGAGAGGGATTTTCTAGGGAAGAAGTGGGTAGAGGGGCTCAGAGATAAAGATAGGGGGCAATTATATTCTGGACGCGTACGAACTTCACTTGGTTGTAGCCAAGAGGCAGAGAAGTGAGTTTTCCAGAGTTTATAGACAAAGTGGGAACCTTGTGCAGAAATACAGTGAGTATGTGGGTTGTGGAGGTGTGTGCAAAGCACTATGGGAAAGTATGGGATAAGCTCAGGGTATCTTCCAAGAGGAAGGATGTAACCACAGGCTGACGGTCAATGGGAGGAGGAATTGGGCAATACAGGCTCAGGTATTTAGTGCAGCATAGGTCGGCGTGGGTGGGGCCTGTGTCTGTGGGAAGAAGGACAAGCTGAGGTGACAGAGTGGCTGTACTTGGCACAGGAGAGCACTGGGACCGTCACTTAGAGTAGCTGGCCTATCACGGCATGCGGGTGCCTGTGGGCGATGACCAAAATCTCTTGCTCACGTTTCCCCCAGCTACAGGATGCCATCTTGACAGCTTCTAAGGTATCATGAACTACATATCCAAAAACATCTTCCAAAATTTTAAGTTCTTAAAAGGTCCAGACTGTAAAAAATAAAACCTTTGCTCGGCCGTGGCAGCCAGCCTCCAGGAGCTCGACAAAATGACAAACAGAAAGGGGAAGGGACGGGGCACTCGCTCCATGTTCTGCAGACCTTCAGGACACGTGGAGTTGTTCCTTTGGCCACGTACATGCAAATCTATGAGAAGGGTGATATTGCAGATATCAAGGGAATGGGCACTGTTCAAAAAGGAATGTCCCCAAAAGTGTTACCACGGCAAACCTGGAAGAGTCCGCTGTGTCACCCAGCATGCCATGGGCATCATTGTAAACAAGTAAGCTAAGGGCCAGACTCTTGCCAAGAGGATTAAGGAATGGACTGAGCACACCAATCACTCCAAGGGCCCAAGACGCTTCCTGAAGCAGGTGAAGAAACTGATCAGGAGAAAACAGAAGCCAAAGAGAGGTTGCCTGGGTTCAGTTGAAGCGCCAATCTGCTCACCCAGAGAAGTACTCTTTCTGAGGCTTGGCAGGAAGGAGCCTGAGCACTGGACCCTGTTCCATATGGATTCCAGGCCTAATGTACAAAAAGGAGTAAAGGACCTGGACTATACAGTGTTTTCCTTAAAGATAAATACATAAATAAAAATAAAAGCTTTGGCTTAAAGCTCTGAGCGATCCCCTTGGACTTATGTGAGCAGCCTAGTGGTCAAGCTTGCTCTGTAGTTGTGGCAAGGGCAGTGTCTTGTTGAGTCTGTCACCATGACTACATAACTGCTTCTCCAGAGCTGACTTCCCTGACTTCTCTTCCCGGCCATCCTTCACTCACTGTCTGTCTTTCCGACAGGGTCTCACACAGCGTGTCAGGCTAGCCCAGAAATCACTATATATTAATAGCTAAGTAGCCCAGGCTGGCTAGTTTTACAGTGGTGCTAAGGATGGGAAAAGACCCTGGTGTGTATGCTTTCTCTATATTTCTCGTTTTAATTCGAGGCAGGGCCTCAGAGTCCCTCTGAGCCCACCAGGAGCTCTTGCTTAGGCCTGGTGTCCCTTTGCTTCAGTGGCTTCTTCTCTGAGGTTTCATAGCTGTTTGCAGCGCTGTCAGAATGAATGACTGCTGAAACTGATTGCGCTCGCTCCCCCATAGCACTCTCAAACACAGGGCTCCCGCCGATGGCTACAGAGAGGCCTCCCTCAGCCTGCAAAGCCCTCGAAACTGCAAGACCCTCCAGCATTTACCACGAGAAGGCTGTAGACGCAACCCCGGTGCTTCAGTGGACCGCGGAGGAGTACTTTTTACTAGCAAATCCCTTTACACATTTAAAATCAAATTTGATCTATCAGAATTAAATTTTCACATGGTATTCTAGGGAATACATCTCTAATATAGAACAAGCAGTGTGCTGATTGTTTTATTAACCACTGGCAATAAAACAGAGGAGAAAAAGTAATTCAGAGTTTTAAAAGCTGCCTTTTATGGCGTGCAGTATATATTTCAGCTTGAATACAGACTTTATAATCAAGCGACTTCTGCTACAGCCAGCGAGCGGGCTCCGGGGTAAAGGTGCTGCTGAGCTTGACAACCTGAGGTTGATCTCTGGCACCTACATGGCAAAGGAGAGGGCTGACTCCTACTAACTGTCCTCTGACCTCTGCTCATGGGCCATGATAGGTGTGCATGTGCGCATGTATGAGCTCACACATGCACACACACATACACAGATCTATAAATAAAATGTAAACCATCCTTCCATATCCCAGCGCTGTTCCTCGTCAGCTGTGCTACCCTGAGCACAGCAATGAACGCCTCTGGTCTCAGCTGCCACAAAGAATGAAAAAGGAGGGGAGGATTCTAAGCAACGCGTCTCCTAGGCCTGTGGCCAGAAGCGGTGGGTTAGAAAGAATAATTCACAGTATCCAAAATACACAGCAGCCTCGGTGCCCATCAGCAGATGAGCAGATAGCTGGATAAAAAGGTGGGGTTTATGCAAACAATAGCTCTGTTCTGTCATAAAGAATGAAATCATGTCACCTGTAGAAAGTGGATGAAATCGGACATCATCCTGTTTGTCAGAATAAACCAGACTCAGAAAGTACAACCACAGCTACATTCTCTCTCTCTCTCTCTCTCTCTCTCTCTCTCTCTCTCTCTCTCTCTTTCTCTCATCTATGCATCTATCTATCATCTATCTATCTATCTATCTATCTATCTATCTATCTATCTATCTATCTATCTATCTATCTTCTTACCTATCTATCTATGGCATAAAGGTAAAATGGATGCTACTTAAAATTTATTTTTTACATTTAAAATCATATGCGTATGTCTGAGAGTAGGTTTGCCCTCATGAGTACAGGTGCCTGTGGAGGCCAAAAGACACTGGAACACCTGCAGCTAGAGTTCCAAGTGTTGGTGAGCCACCCTGATAGAGGTGCTGGGTACTGTTCATAAGAACAGCTCTCTCACTGTCAACCACTGAGCCATCTCTCCAGGGAGACTCTGTGGGAAGAAAAAGGGAACCAACCAGTAGGAGGGTGACTAGGGGCAAGAGAATGCAGTGTGTGTGTGTGTGTGTGTGTGTGTGTGTGTGTGTGAGAGAGAGAGAGAGAGAGAGAGAGAGAGAGACTATAAGCAAAGTATAGGATGAATTCAGAAAAAATGTTATTATGAAACTCATCATTTTGCATAACTAGTTTTTCACTAGGAAATAAAAAGAAGTTAATGCAGTATGCATCATGTGGAAAACAGCCCGTGAATTAGCTGCCACTGTGACGTGGTTCTTAGATTTCTCTGGTTCCCAGCAAACATAAAGAATGAATAAGAGCAGGCATGGGGGACATGTGAGCACTCGGAAGATAGACAGAGGAAGGAAGGTCTTGAGTTTAAGACCATCTTAGATATCTATATCTATATAGCTATATATATATATATGAAAAAAAGAAGAAATAAAATTAGAAAAACTGAAGGATGGCCTGGGATCAGCACTATGGAATTTGTGTCTATAGGAGACTTGATGTCATGTCAGTTCTGGGGATGAATCCAGCGTCTTAGGCACACAAGACAAGGGCTGTTCCGTTGAGCTATATTGCTCACTCCTATCTTTTTGATTACATGCTAAGGGATAGCTTCTTCCTGCTTCTGGACCAGTTATTTAGGTAGAGTAAACCTCAGCCTTGGGCTTGGGGGGCAGCATAGGACACAAAGACAGCAGACAGCCATGTGTTCCCAAAGGAGTATATGACTATATGACTCAAATCAGACTAACAGGACCCCGCATAGCTTGTGGTGAAATGATCATGACCCAAGTCTTTGTCTCCCTCATCCCCTCTCTTCCTCCCTCCCCCCTTCTCAGCCCCCCCCCCCCCCCCAGGAAGGCAAGCCTGGAGCTGCTGGTGACTATCTTTGTCAGCCACAGGGAACAGCTTCCCACCCAGGAAGGTGACAGCAACAAACTGCTATAGGATGAAGGAAAAGGAGCCCAAGCCCCGTGAGCCGGTGACTCCTGTAGACTCTCAGTGATGTGGCTGATTGTCAGCTAAGTCTCTCTGTCACTTTCATCCAAGTGACATTCAGGCTTAGGCTTCTCCCTGTTCCCCGTTATTCTATTTCTACAAACCAAATCCAAATCTCTTAGTTCATTAACAGCTCTTGCAATGGTTGGGGTACCTGGCTTTTTGTTCCCCACCCTTGGGGGACACTGGCCGTACCCCAGGCACTTCCCCTGCTCTAACAAATCCCCAAGCTCCATGGCTGGAACTGAAGTAACAAAGTTGCTAAGAAATGGGGTTAGGAAAAGAGGCAGGCTGGACCTGGCGTTCTCTTTCCACAGGAAGGGATTGCTGGCATGACCTGCCGGTCCTTCTGGGTGTTGGTGCACTTAGGTGTCAAGCAAATGAAACCAATCCCCAAGATCCTTTTTCAGTTCTAACATTCCAGAAGCTTCTGTTACTCCAGGGATCCTCTTCATTATGTATGGTGTGGGATAACTGATTACAGCTCTCATGTTTGTCTGCTTCCTTCTGCTTCTGTTTCAGCTTTAAGAATACTCTATCAGACTCTCAATTTCTGTATTCCAAGTACTTACTTCCTCTCCAATTTCCTTCTAGGAAAAACATATTTATTTTTGTGTGGTTGGACATAATGATCCCATTTTCTTCCCGTGTCTGTATTTTTAAATCTAATTAAGATGATAAGTTCCTTGAGAGTTGAAGCTGGGGTTTTCCTGTGGGTGTAAACATTATTATTTTTTTAATTGCCAACGAAGCTGCCGGTTTTGACAGGGAAGGCGGATACAGGTTTTTAAGGAATCCAAGCGGGAAACGGGTCTTCAGCCCACACAAAATAAATACGAAACTATTGATTCTTTCCAAGTTCACATCTGACTTACGCATTTATAACCGTAGTCTGAGTTAACATTCTCCCACAGAAATGCATGTGACCTCCATGGAGACAAGACCAAAACTGAGTCATCAGGTGAATTGCCAAGTGTCACCCAGGTAATAACATGGCATGGGTGTCAAGCCAAAAAAAAAAAAAAACAACCCAAAAACCAAAAACCAAAACCAGAACATCAGGTGATACCCCCGGTGTCACCTCTGTGAATAGCAAGGCCTTTCAGGCTTTTCCCAGCAGGGGTGAAGGGGTGAAAGGTCAGCCCTAAGCTAAATGAACATCCCTGTCACGGCTCCACGTTCCTTGCTCGCTAGTAACCCCCAGCTCAGGAGTTTGGACAGATCGAGTGGCTGGGTAATGAGTAGCCACCTGATCTGTGCTCTGCAGACAGAGCTGCCCAGAGGGGAGTGGTCCACACCCATCCCTTCTCTCCGGCTGCCTAGCCCGTGCTTGTTCCTGGGGAATCTCTGTATGAAGAGGCCTTTAGCTCCAAAGGCCACAATGGGTAACTCTTGGGAAACAAATTAAATCCCGTGGAGGCAGAGGTCACAGGGTCGGCAGGCTCTGCAGTCCAGGGCTGCTGTCAGGAGCTTGCTTTCTGTCACCTGCCTTTCCACTAGAAGGCCCATTGTCCTGCAGATGGCTTCTCATTGCGCCTACAAGCTTTCTGGTATGCATGCATTGCATAGGACAGCATATCTGTCCCAAGAGTTTTGAATTATCCCTCTTGAGACTGGCCCAGGTACATGCAGTGAACTGAGCACTGTGGCTGGGATGGAAAGCCAGCTGGCGTAAGATTAACTGTGCCAATCCCAATGCCGAAGGGCAGAAACCCAAGCAATGAAGAAGGGGAAGGTATAGGAACAGTATCAAGAAGTGTGTGCATGTCTCCTGAGCCATGGCAGTTCCTGGCACTGGTAGCAGAAGAAGTCAAGTGTCCTCGGAACAGTGCTGCTAGCCACCGGGGCTCTCTTCCTCAGCCCAGCTTTCTCCTTAGGGCTGTGTTTCCCAGATCAAACTTTTTTTTCTTTTTCCCTTTTTGGATTTTCGAGACAGGGTTTCTCCGTAGCTTTTTGGTTCCTGTCCTGGAACTAGCTCTTGTAGACCAGGCTGGCCTCGAACTCACAGAGATCCACCTGCCTCTGCCTCCCGAGTGCTGGGATTAAAGGCGTGTGCCACGACCGCCCGGCTCAGATCAAACTTTTAACAAAAGCTTTTAGTTCACAACACAACTCTTCTAATGCACAGTAAAATCATGGATGGGTACCCGGCTTCTTGTTCCATGCTCTTGGAGGACAAAGGCATCTCCAGGGTCCCTGGCTAGCACCTTGCCTAGTGACTCCTCTACAGTGAGCCTCCAACATAGCCTGAGGTGATGGAATGAATAGAAAAGTGGCAACGTCATCCAAGTCTCACCTGAGACAGTTCCCTGAGACACTGTTAGGCCGCTGCCCGAGCCATTCACCTGGGAAAACCCCTATGGTTTTTTTTTTTTTTTCCAGCTTGCTACCCAAGCCTTTTACCTGGAACACATCTTTATGATGTTTTAGGCCTGTCACTCACCGCCCTATTCTTTTCTGTGTAAAAGCATCAAGGAGAAAATATCAATAATGAAAAACTCTGTATGCATGACACCCGTTTATATCAATGCAAAGCCAGTCAACTCTCTATTATCAGATGTCTATGGCCCAATAAGCAGTTTTTAGTTTATTTAAATATTTTTGTTCTTGTTAGGAAGGAATGGCTTAGAAGAGGAAAGCTAACCTGACATGAGAAAAATGTCAGTGTCCCCAGTGCCCAAACATTCCTTCTAGAACAAACGTATCCCGTGTCTCCCATCTACACACAGACCATTCGTACAGACACGAGTATTCTGGCTTCTCATCTCATTCATTCCCATGCCACAAAGGCCCTTATTGCCACTGTCAGGATGAGGGCATAGAAGGTGTGCTTGGCCGTACTGACTGTTACCTCTGGAGCCCTACCCAGTCAGGAAGCCTTCTGGGATCTGCAGTCACAACACCTAAGACCTGGTTTTCATCAACAGCCATTCAAGCTTGATCAGGAGATCGTCCTGGCTCTCATATCTTCATGCCATCTCTGTTTATACCTGGCCATAGCAGCATGCTATTAGTGTCCTATCGGAATGTTGCGTGTTAACACTGTTCATGATTTGATCTCAGAAGCTGAGCAAACATATTTATAGATAAGGTAAGGAGGGGATCCCACTTACACTCTTTGGACATTCCCACTTCAAAGCACTTCTGCAGGCGGCAGTACTGGCATCGATTCCTGGTGACTTTGTTAATGACACAGCTCTTATCTCGGTGGCAAGTGTAGATCATGTTCTTCTGAATACTCCGGCGGAAAAAGCCCTGCAAGCAAGAAGATGAGCAGATAAACAAACATGAGAGACCAAAACCCACCTCGGGATGCATCTTGGGCTCTGCCTACTGATAAAGGGACCACTGCAAAAGCCCCAAACCCCAGATTCAGAGAAATGGCTCGGGGGGCTAAGAGTGATTTTTGCTCTTATAAAGAACAGAGGCTCTGTGCCCAGCACTCACAGGATCCTGACACCCTTTGGCCTCTTTCTTTGGTAAGCCCCAAAGGCCTTTTTAGTCAAAACTAGAGACGACTGTTAATGTCTTACTAAAACAAATACCAAGCTGATTTGCTTGGAAAACCCCAAGACAAAGCGAGAGCCCACGCTGGCTCAGCTAGCCTACCTAGCTCTTCAGCTGGCCGAAACAACTTCAGGGAACCCACTACCAAGGAAGCCAGTGCGTGAGGCATCACGTTTGCCAAACACACTGTGCACATCACGCAAGGGTTAGCAATACCCGAGAAGTTTTCTACAAGGTGTTTTCGCAATTTCGTGCCATATCGTAGCCGTTAAGATAATGGCTTAAACCACAAAGTAAATGTTTAATACCCCAAACTGAAACAAGTTAGAAAGACGGGTTTCTGCTCATGAATGTCACAGCAGAATGGCCCTGGCCAGCACAGCAGACACCTTTCTCTAGAGAGGTTATGGAAAGCGGGCAAGCGTTCATGAGTCTGGTTCAAGCATGGAGAACTTCTGCCCAAGGAAAACCAATCCTTAGGGATATTGTTTTATTGCCTTGTGGGGGACATCATGAGCCCTGCATCTAATTTGGCAATCATTTCTTCTTTGCTACGTCATGTATGTGTATATGTGTCTGCCACCATTGCCTGTCTACTTCCTTACCCACCACCTATCTACATCATCCCCATGTCATCCTTCCAACCGACTTTGCCATCTACTCTCTCATGAATAAATTACACGAAACTTGTATTTGGTTTTATTTACACACGTTTGCTGAATGACTTACATTATTTTGTAACTTCCGGAGAATACTTTGAGAAAAGCAGCAATGTATCCCGAGTTGTGCAAAACACTCACAAAACGAAGCCGACTCTAGGCTAGAAAGCAGGGGCCTCCTGTCTCTGCCCCCTCCCCCAATTACTACCAGACCTCTCTGCAGACACGGTTAATGGGGTGCTGCTTGTTCTAATCAACACTGAGGAAGTAGCAGGTGATAAACGCTGGCCTGCCCATCTTTGCTCTCTTCTTAGTGCCTGACAGAGAACTTTTGCTCTTTTTTGAAGAGTGTGGCACTCTGTGGGATTTGCCACCGCTCGGCAGCCATTCTCCTGAACGTAGGAAATCTGTTGAGCGGAGCACAAGTCTCCCCGGGTGAGCCCAACCTTGCCTGCAGTCAATTACCACAGCGGGAGGCGGGAGCCTGACTAACAACTTCCAACATTCAACTCCTGAGCCAACAGCACTCACGGAGTGCGCGCTGTTCAGGATTTTCACACATGGGTCCTAGGATTCTAGCATCTACACAAACCCATTGTTACCAGCAAGGTTTAACTGTAAAGGCCTGGAAATCTGGTTTAAGATTGTCATGATGTCAGTAGTCCAGACACACACATTTTCCAAGAAAACATGGTTGGCTTATTTGTTTGTTTGTTTGTTTGTTTCCTCTGATGGTACAAACATGCTCAGAATCTAAAACAACAGGTTACAAAGGTCCTGGAAGCGGAGAAGTGTGGGCTCTGTGTCAGAATGCTGTGCTGCACCGTTTGTTCCCAGAGGTCCCGGAAGCTCAACACTAAAAAAAAAAAATCCTACATTGCTCCTTGGCCAGAAAGAACATGAGAGACGGGTACCCTTTTCATTTTGGTAATACCAAATATTCAGCTCAGCCAATTTTTCAATTTTTGGTGGCCGTGGAGCACAGCACTGAGATGTGCAAGGGAAATGAGAGGGAGAGTTACAGAACTTTATGTATCACGAATTACACATCAGTGTGGCTCACAAACACTGATAGAAACTGAATAGGACTTCTCCGTTTTCCAGATCAGGCTCTGCTGGGTGTCAGCGGGTCTCAGTTTCAGGAAATCATCCCCAGTGTGGCGGAGCCCTTGGCTATGACACACGCTGGGAGGTATTTTGATCGGTGTGCTGGGTAAACAGGGACTGCCTGTGATTCATGCAGGGTTTTGTATCACCCACATCTTCCCTCACGGCCACCCTCAGTTGTGGCATAAGCCTCAGCCCTGTTAGAGCCCTCAGCTTCCAGGACCCTTCCCACTTCCACTTTATTTAAGATGGAGTTGTTTTATCTCCAGCTTGCTGGAGAAGTCAGCAGCATAAACATAGACAATTCAGTGAGCCAATATTCAGATGGAATTTCTCGCCCCATCGATGGGAAGTCTACCAAAGGTGTGGAGCCCTGGGCCACCCCATTTCCTCATGAGATGGGACATGAATGAGTATCGGGGGCCCATCAGTATCTACTGAAGGCTTTTTTTTTGTTTTTGAGGAATTCAGAGGAAACACATGTTTCTTATCTTGAGATTTAGTGTGATTTAAGAACCACATATATGTCTAACTTGAAATGAAAGGCTTCATATAATTGGAGTTGGATTTAAAAGGATGGGATTTAGACGTCCACATATAGCGGTTCTTGAAGCAAGTCAAGGGAAGACACTTAGAAAGAAAAGACCAAAAAGACTGAAGTTGGGACGATGAAGGAGCTGGTTGCATCTGAAGAAAGCAGAGGTTAGAGATAGCAAGAATGCCCTGCCCTGGGCACTCTCAAGCCCTTGCCAGGCACCTTCTCACTGTGCCTGTGACCTAAGCAGGCCACAGCTCCTCAGTCAAGGCCTGCAGGATGTGTTGACCGGGACTTCTCCAGCTGCCCGTCCTGGTTACAAACGCATCGCTGTATTGGAGTGAAGACCAGGGGTGGTCAAGGAAGGGGCAGTGTCACAAGACTAGGGAAAGAGACAGCTTCCACCTGGATGGGCAGTAGTGGTTGTTTTTATACTAGCCAGAAGCTTAACAGACACCCAAAGGCTCATGGGCATTTATTAGCCACGCTGGAGAGTGCTCACACTCTGCTCAGACGATTTCAATCTCACCTGTAGCCTAGGAAAGGACGTGGCTCTGGCTCACTTCTAGTGTCTGCAGTGCGCACACAAAAGATACTCAAATATCCTTCTCTGCCCACATACCTTCAATGGACTAACTAGCTTGAACTCACTCATCCATAAAGTTCGTGGGAAGAAGTACCAGGCCCCTCTGTTCATATTTTGTTATGTGAAGTTGGGTCACCTTCTCTCCTCTAATACTTCCAAGCCACGGCTCTAGAGCCCCCACCCCATCCATGGGCCGCGTCTTTCCTCTTAGCTTTTGGATGCTATCCTGAGTTCGCTATCTCCCACAGAGGCTGATGTAAGATTTAGATACTAGCCTACAACTGTGAAGTAGGCTTTAGTTCAGAGTATGTGTATCTGAATTCTGACTCTATCACTTAAGTACTGTTGTGACCTTTGCTAAGGTCTCAGGTAAGTCTGAATTGGCTACAAGCAAGCAAGGCTTATTAAGGTCCTACCCACTCGGACCAATATTGTTAAGTATCGACCACAGCACATCTCCCCTATAACAAGAGCTTGGTGAGTGATCAGTGCTATTAGGAGACCTGTTTCCTTATGGGAGAATTCATACACGCATTTTGTAACTAAAATAAGGTTTCTCTAACTGGAAAGACGAGCACAGCCAATCTCTGCATCCCTATGGGGGAGGCCCTCCCAGTTACATGAGCTGTTTCTGTGTTCACTCGCTGACTCACTGACTCAGAAACTTCGTGTCAATCAGTGGGCTGGAATGGTTCTTTCTCAGTCTGTGTTGTGGGTTGAACATACAATGTTTCCCATGGACTTGTATATTTGAACACTTGGTCCCCATTTGGTGGTGTTGTTTGGAGGAGTTCTGGAACCTTTACTGAGGGGAGCCTTGGTGGAAGACATATATCACTGGGGTAGGCTTTGGGGTCTCACAGCCTAACCCCACTTGACCTTCTTTGGATGCTTTTTTGAGCCTAGACACAGTGTGACCAGCCTCCTGCTTCTGTTGCCATGACTTCCCAGCCTGTAATCATGGCTTCCCCATCCTGATGGATGATAGCCCTCTGGAGCTCCAAGCCATCATGAACCCTTTCTTTCTTGTTGTCTGGGTACTTTGTCCCAGCAACAAACAAGCAATTAACACAATCTATAAGAAACGACGATAAGTGACAGCTGTTAAAGATGCTACAGGGAAACATGGTAAGAACATGACACTTGGCCTCAGCTAGAACTTTAGGGGAAGCAGGCTGTGAGAAAGATGGGCATGATATTCAACACATGGTAGGTCATAACAAAAATTCTGATTGGGTAACGAAAACAACGAGAATGCGAATGAGTTGGAGGGGACCCACGGCTTGGTCTGGGCTCTAGAGAAGGGGTAGGTTGTGTGTAGCGGATGCTTTCCCAAAGGACTCTGTGGATCAGCAGGCACAGGGCAGGAGCACAGTGTGAATGGCAGGAGTGCATAAGAGACAACAGGAAAGGTTGGGTGTTCAGACTTGAGTAGGATTTGAAGGAATGCCAACCATGGGCTAGGGTGACTCTGGACTCTTCTAGGCCTAGTCCAGGGTCAGAATTATGGCTGTCTAAAGCTGCTCAGGAAATAGGAAGTCGTTGACTTCACCATACAGCTACTTTGTTTCATTTTGTTTTCATTCAGTAGCTGTAGGGATCTGGGTACCAATATACAGGTAAAACACCTGAGCTGGTCATTGCCAGCCAAGAAAAGACCGTGCGTAGCCAGGAAATCTTTCCTCGGAGGTAGTGGCCATCACTGACTTGAGTTTAATCATCACACATGGCTGTTTGTGAGGTGTCACACTGCCCCGTTCAGAGAGGGAGTGGTATCTAGCCTTGTAGCTGACAAATCAGGCTGACATGTGTGGTACATATTATAATAGTTTAAGAAAGGCACCGAGCACGGTATAGATTATAATGGTTTAAGAAATGCACCAAGCATAGTACATATCATAATGGTTTAAGAAACGCATCGAGCAAAACCTTTATTTTTCAGAAAGGCAGTCTGGCACCATTTTTAAGTCACAGAGAGCACTGGGTCAGGGGAATGCACCCCAAAAGCAGTGCGGGTCACTTGGCGGTTAGTTTTAACTGTTAACTTGATCCACCCTGGAATCTCTGGGAACAGGTCTCAGCGAGGGAGTGGCTAGACCAGACACATCTCTGTGAGGGGATTGTTTTGATTGTTAGTGGATGTGTGAAGGCGCAGGCCACTGAGGGTGATACCATTCCCTATCTGAGGGGTTCTAAACTAAGCGTGGAGAATGCATGGGCACCAGGCGTACATGCAATCATTTCTCCGTTCTTGACGATGGGTGGGATGTGATCAGCTGTTTCATGTGCTTGCTCTCTTGACTTCCCTGAAGTGACGAACTGTAACTTGGCACTGTCAGCTGAAATAAACCCTTTGTCCCCTACGTTCCTTTTTATCACAGCAGCAGAAACGAAGTGGAGCAAACCCGTGCGTGTGAGCTGAGCTGTGGCCCCAAATAATTTCTATACCATGTGGGGTCCAAAGGGGAAGGAAAGATCCTGGAAACCTAGGTGTTTTGTTCCATCGCTAAAAGGAAAAGATTCCAAGTCCATCTCAATCCAAGAGTAGTGGCGTGACCACCCGGGCCACAAGCAGCTGAGGGCAGCAGGCAACAGTTCCTATTCCCAGACCTGCCACCAGCAGGAAGAGACTGTGGGATAATCTCCTGGCCACTCTGGGAAGCGAGGTTTCAAGACCAGGAAACATGTTGCCTTAAACAAACAGAAAACACGCACAGTGGGTGGAAGCTTACTCGTGACAGCATCTAGGAGGTTATTAATAGCAGGCGTGGGGCAGGCAGGCAACCGAAGATCTATCCATCCAGCCGAAAAGACAATGGACAAGAGGGAGGGGAAGAGCAGAAAAGTGGACCGTTTCCTTCTGAGCTGGTGGGCAGGGAGGTGAGGCTCAGAAGACTCCCAAGCCAGCAGCCAGTCAGTGTTGGTACTGCCTGTGGCTAGAAGGCGGAACAATTCCACAGAAGGAAGCCCAGCTGCCCCAGAGGGAGGGACTCGGGAAGGTTTGTTTGTTTTTAAATAAGCAAATAACCCCCTACCAGGACTTGGTCCCAGGCTGGGAATTTAATGAACATGAATGAACAGCAATATAAGGTAGGTGGAAGGGCTCCGTGGGCAGCAGATGTGGTTTCTAGAAATACAGCTGGGATGCCGCTCATGGAAGGCTCACACACCCTCACCAAGAACTGAGTATGTCAGTTCTGCTTGCCCCCTTCCAACACTCTTTACCAGACACTTCTGTGAAACACTTAGCACGGGAAAATCAGCATTTCGAGAGGCACCCAAAGCAGTTGTTTTAAGGAAGGCTGTGCCAGCCAACTCAGGCTGAACACTGTTTCTATATGTAGACTAATTTTCCTACAAGACCAGAATACAGCATTTCCCTGGACCCTGTCAGGTGAGCGTCCCGGAGGGATCAACTTCCCCTGGGCCCAGGGTCCATCACTCTCAGTCCCTTTAAGCCCCCAGTTAATTAAAACTCACTCTGATTGGCTATGAGAAGGCCTTTGCTCTTGGCTAAGAGCCTGAACTTGCAACAGTGGCAACCAAGGCTCACAATTCCAGAGTCTTAGCATCCCAAGAAGGGCACAGAGCTAATGCTTAGGCACACAATGAGATCTCCTATAGAGCAACAGGCTGGTGGGTAATTCATACAAAAACCAAACAAAAACCTACGGTCAGGAAAGAGGATCCAATTGGACCAAATATTGTAAATTAGGTGAAAAAATGTATTTCTCCAAAGTATGACATTGGGTAAAACAGTGGTTATAGATGATGAAGCTTCGTGAAAGTTTAATTATCATAATCCTGACCTAGCGGACAGGGAGCAATCCTCTAGGTTTGTGACTAAGGAAGAACGCTAGCCTGCTAATTGAAATGGCCATTCTTGAACGGTGGGGAGAGTTGTAAACCTCTGGTCTCACAGGGTCTGCTGAGGCTCATGCTGCAGAATGTCTTTAGAGAGACAAACATTTCCAGGGTGTTCTGGGCTTTCTCTCTCCTGAGCTCAGGGCTCCTCTGCTTGACCTTATGGTGGTTAAAAGACTATGGATCAGACAGAATTAAGTAGTCTCCGCAGTCACACTGGCTCCCCTGGATTCCCTTGAGATACCTCTGAGAAATTACACTACCTCAGCAAGAGCCAGAAAGGCAAAGCTTGCAGAGGTTGTTTGGTAAAGTTTTACTATGGGCTTTATTTCCTGCCTAGGGAACTCTGGGAGGCCAGGGCCGGGGAAGGAGCAGGCACGCTGAAGTTTTCCATAGTCGAATAAAATTCTCTTCCCGAGACAAGAAAAATAAAGCAAAACTCCAGGAGGACCTAGACACTGACTTGTGACCTCTGGATGTCCCTGACTATACTTGGGAGCCACCCAGGCTCAGAACAGTTTCAAAAGAAAGTCAAGGACACAGCAAATGATTATCCCAAGAACTCTAGCACAACAGGGTACGTGTTCTAAAGATGACGGCTGGGAACCCATCTGTTGCCTCATGAGACTTTGAAGATGAAGGTAACCTACCTCATCGAGTGGAACACCTTCTAAAATGGAAGAATTCATAGGAGTCACAGAGCGGTCCCTACTTCTGGACTTGAGGATTTACTTGAAACCAACCAAAGACATCTGTTTTCTAGATGACACGGGTTGGTTCTTTAGTGTTCTTCCACAGTGCTTCCCATGGCTACCAATTTATTATCAGAGTTACATTAAATAGAACAGGGCAAGAAGCCAACGAATTTGAAGCTTTTAAATTCTCCGTTATTTTACTGGGGGAAAAAAAAGACACATAGCTAAAATCAGGAACGAGTGCCCTCCTACCCCGCCCCCAGTATCGGTCATAAAGCTCATTGCACCTAAATTAAAGATTCCAGTCTGGACTGTGAAGGAGTGGGCAAAAATGTTAGGGGAAAGGAAACAGAGTCAAATGCACTCTAATACACTTCAGAACTCTTCGCCGAAGAGCAGGAATTTTAAAATCCCCGAGTCTGGTATGCGGTGTTCCGCCATCAGCACAGGCAGGGCTCAGCTCTATCCTAACACTTTCAATGATACTGAACATTGCCATGGCAACCCCACACAGCACATAATTCAAAGCCCTTTCACAGACACCAATAATTATGATGGACTTACAATGTTTTAGGACATTAAAGACCTAAATTAGTAGAGAAAAAAAACTGACTATCCATGATTTGATAGGCTTTTCCCCCCTTCCCGTCTCAAGTGGATTGCGTTTTCAAGGCCAGTTTGGAGTCTTTCTGGTATAATTTTTCTCCCTGCCTTTATGCGTGACTCCATCCTAAAGGGAAAAAGTCAGATGCACCATGAGGATCAGAAAAGGGAGGCAACTTAGGCATTGATGTTGATGCCTTCAAAAGCTCAGCAATTAGCAGCCAACAGCAAACACTACTCTGGTGAGGCAGAATCTCACATGATTATCTAGAAAATACTGCCAGAGATCCAGCTTTCAAAATGGAATCTACCCTTGTATGGAAAAGCCATGTTGATGCCGGGTGACAGTCAGACATAAGAAGGCATCAATCCCCATGTCATAGCCCCCAACACAGATGTGGTCGGTGGGAGGGTACAGCATTGCCTGTCCTTCGAAGCCACTAGTGGCTTTGGCCAGTGACACTTGTGTAGACTGGGCACGCCTTGGTGTTCTCTCAACACTGCTTCTTTGTGATCTGTGGAAGTCCACAGTGCACAGTCCTTCTTCTCCTTGTCGGTGCGTCACACCTGTTCATGCTCCAGCAGAGAGGAGGGGCAGACTCAGCAAGCCATCATCTTGCTCCCAGCCATGGACACAGCCTGCTGGGGCATTCACAGCGGGACACTGCCTTGTGTGTAACTTTCCCCAAGGCAGTTCCTTTTGCAGGCAGGGTACCAGCAACTCTAACACTAGCATAGGAAAGGCAAGAGCAGCACAGAAGCCAAGGAATGAACAACCACCAACATCCTTTTCTTCTTCTTTGTAAATTAATTTATTAGGCTAGCACAGAAATCTGCATCTCATTATGACAGCTTGATAGAGATGTGTCATTATACCTGGTTCTCAATTGGTCCCCTCTCCCACTTCCTTGCCCCAGAACATTCTCAGTGTAAGGAAACGGAAGTGATATTTCCAGCAGCAAAGCTCCGCTATCATAAATTCAAGCAGAAATGCTAATTTAGCGATTTATCCCAACTCTCCTTCTCTCGCATCAAATTAGCAAAGAGATGGGCTGGAATTCCACCCACAGGCTCCTCTTTCTTGATCTTTAACATTAAAGCAGCTACATTATGTCAGCACGAGGTCGGGACTGGAGATCAAATAGGTCCCTGATGCAAGGGGAAAGTTCTCTCAAACACTGTGAACTTGCTGCAATTAGCGCCTCAGAGTCTCCACCTAAGCCCCGGGGATGTAGCTACTGTCAATTCCAAGACCTCCACTTTTACATTCACGGATCCTCCTCTAGTAAGAGAATATTTAGTAGAACACACAGAATTAATTTTTAAGTGTGCTTTTTTTCTCTTCCCAGTCTGATTCTTGCTGATACAGAGCGGCTGCCTCTCACCACAGCAGAGGCTAGGATTCGCGAAACCGCCCTGGTCGTGAGAGAGGTACCAGCCAGCGAGTCGGGCTGCTCTCCAGCTTGCAGTTAAGGGCCACCTAATGGATGTAGGGGGAGCAGTTTTATTTTCCCTGACAGAGCCCTTATTTTTAAACTCTCGGCTTCATTTTCAAAAATCGCTGCCTTTAAACAGAAGGTACAATCTATCTTTTGTGAAAAGCTGCACATTACCCCACCTCCAGCCTCCAAACCACTTCCTCCACAGTTCGGCTGCGCAAAGCTTTTGGGTGGCTTGTTAAGGGATGGCAGTCCCGGGTGTTAAAGTCTGCTCTAAGGATGCCATGTCTCTGCTCCCGGGTAGAAAGGTTCATGGGGGGTTTGGATGCTTCACCCTACTTTTGCTCTCTAGAGTTAATTGACCCAGGGAAGCATCTTCAAACTTCTGATGGTCTCCACACGGGCAAAAGGGGTAACGTGGAAGAGCATGCTTCTTTTGAACCCCGGGACCAAACACACATATGCCTATTGTGGAGTCTGGAGTTTCTTTTCTTTAGATCAAACAAGACCAGACATTTCTTTGGCCATGGTTGGCCTTCTTCCTTGGAACACACACATTCTCAGCAAGGATGTTTCTATCCAGTTTTCTCCAATGAGTAATTAGGAGCCGTTCACAGGCAGGTGTAGCGAGGCTTCTCCATAAATCACAAATGAACTGCGTGAACCAGCAAAGGGCTGAACAGACTTCTGAAGGCAGCTTCGCCAGGCAACACCATTTCCAGACTTGGGGGACTTGGAGGCGGGCAATTCTCCTGATGCCAGTGGGAGTTTTTGAAACTAGATAGATCTCTGTAGCCTGGACAAGAGCTTCCTCAAGGGAGGAAAGCAGGCATCTCTGTGTTAGTATTCAGGCATCTGAACTGGCCTGCCCTTGGGGTCCTGACAGGATACATCCTCAGCTGCAGCCACTAAGAGCACCCCCTGTGTATGCCTTGCCCACCTTTCGTCTCCCCCCTTCTCTCTCTCTCTCTCTCTCTCTCTCTCTCTCTCTCTCTCTCTCTCTCTCTCCTCTCCCTCTCCCTCTCCCTCCCTCCCTCCCTCCCTCCCTCCCTCCCTCCCTCTCTCCCTCCCTCTCTCTCTCCCTCCCTCTCTCCCTCTCTCCCTCTCTCCCTCTCTCCTGCTACTCTTGTTCCCAGGGACCAGTCTCTGCTCCTCCTCTCTGCCCTCTTTTTTGCCACTTCTCTCTCCTCTTCCAATAAACCTTCCGCGTGAGTCCTGTTGTATGGCTTGACTTCTCTTCGTGGTGTTTTTTAAATTGCAACGTTCTGAGTTATCCTAAATCTGCACTGGGAGCTTGTACATCTCACCCCCAGTACCTGTTTGTTTTCAGTATCCCCTGAGGCTAATGTGGTAAAGACCAGAGATGGCTTCCGGAGGCATAAGAGGATTGCATAAGACACCTGGGCCAGCATCCCATATCCCCTGACAATGTTAGGTGGTCCCACAAAAGGCAGGCTTCCTCCTTCCCAGGAAAAAGGCACCCACAGGCAGGAATCCTTCCAAAGGAGACCTGAGCTCGTTTGTAATTTTAAATTTCCAAATGGCTTTTCATGAGCTTGCTTACTCAAAGAATTTCCTTTAATTTTTAATTTTTATCGGCACAGTGCTCCAAAAAAAGCTCCGATGTGAGTTCTCTCGGCCCATCTTGTTATCTTAATGGGGGAAGGGAAGCGCGTCCTGCTGGTCCTTCCACCTCAGGTGTTCTCATTTACAGACTGGAAAAAAGTGCGGACATAAATTATTTACAGCCTATTGTATCTTCGTGTATCTTGTATGCGTTCACAACAGGCAAGGAAGGCAGACTGTTTTTCACTTTTAATTGTGTTGGTATCTTGTCTGGCTTTTTTTTTTTAAAGTAGACATGGAGGAGGCCGAGGCAGGAAGAGCTGGGTAAGCCATTTAGGGGACATGACTGCCATGAACCGTCAGGAGGGAGTCCCGAGCTGCTGTTTATGCTCGCCATGTTTCTGTCACTGCATCTTTATGGGCGAGAGCAGACACAAGCCTGGCATGATGGCTTCCAGCTGCCATCTGTGACTCTGGAGTCTGGGGCAGGAGTGCTGAGAGTTCCGGGCCCCGCTGGATCAGTGGTTTCCATCTTATCTAGGCACCAGTGAGGCACTGTGTGTGAACGAGAAGGGCCTCACCCAGACCCTGCCCCCCAAAAAACCACTCAGTCATGTCATAGAGCAAGTCATGGATGGATGTGGCTGACCAAGTAGAAAGAAAAGATTTAGAGCAAATATATACACACACACATATATACACATACACATTTATAATAGTCACACACATATAATAACACACACACACACACACACACAATACGATTCCTAACCTGTACCAGGAACCTGATGGAATAGGGCCAATCATAGAAGACAGGATTTACAGCTGGAAACTCGGGATTTAGTCTAGTGCCTTCTCCTCTGTAAACGTCTAAGACTCAAAAGCCCAAGTGGACTGGCTATGTCTCTGGGTGGCCCCAAAGAACTTCACTGTTCCTGAACTTGCAGTAAGTCTTCAGAATTTAGGGACCCAGGAGTTTGCACAGGTGAGTCTATCATGGGGGGGGTATAGATGGATGATGCCCGGTCAGTGGTCTGCATGCCCTTCATCATATAGAATGTTTGCCCCAGCTCAAATCCAGAACCACACTTGGCTTCTGGCGGGTATTTGTGCGTGGAGTTGGGTGCATAAGTCCACCCGCCATGAGCACTGCAGCAGCGGAGTAGTGAAAACCTCCAATGGGGTCCTCAGAGCTGGGGGCAGCATCACCCTCTGCCCTCAAAACCTGTACAAAATGCTCAGCTACTCTCCCAATTCCATTCCGAACCCCTCAGACTTCCTCCTAAGATCCGTGTTTGAGACCTCCACATGTCTGAACGAGAACCTAATTTCTGTACGTTCTGTGGGGCTGGCCAGTCAGGTGGGCAGAGAACAGTAGAGAGCCTTGGATGCCCCAAATACTGCGAACGTTTTGTGTTGAGTGAAAATTCAGCAGACCGACGTTGATAAGAGGACACAAAAATAAACTGCATCTTCTGTGATATTTATGAAGCTCACTTCCACCCTGTCAAATGCGATTTGTGGCAGGCCACTTCAGAGAAAGCCGGCTCTAGCCGGTGTATCCTCTTTTCCTTGTAAGCCCCCCTTCAAGCTAGTGTGATCTCCAGACTGAATTCGAACCTCTCCAGCCATTGCCTTCTGCCCAGCCAAGCCACCGTGTGTGAGAAGCCACAGCCTGCAGGGGACCCGGGCAACCGAGAGGGCACTGCCTTCCTTCCAGACTGCTTTCTTCAGTAAAAGGGAAAAACAAGTGGAAATGCAAAGTGTACAATTAAAAAGATTGCATCTCACTTCCTTGTGCTAATGTCTATGAGATGATTTTTCGGCGGCGGGGGGGGGGGGGCTGGCAGGGACTCCAGATGGGACACATAATGAATATAATTTAATATGTAGGACCCGGAGTTCACAGAAATGCGTTTTTTTCCCAGTCAGAAGGTAGCGGCCATCTCACACAGTTTAACGTAGAACACAGTACCTGCGGCCACGTCTCTTTCCTCATTGCGTTCTGGCTTTTAAACCTAATATTAGTGTGGCCAGACCTCGAGCCATCAAACGGGAAGCAGTCAGTCTGCGATGCGCCGGCACACTGCGTTTTCCCCAAAAAACCGGAACCTGCTGTCACCCTGCTTTTCCTCCTGGGTCTCGGGATTTATGATGCCAATTAAGGCCATACCAGGTGCCCCAGGTTGACCTCTTAGGAGCAAGAATTAATTAAGCACAGTATTTCTTAGTGAGGAACGACATTTCCCCAAATGAGTTACCCAAGGTGGCCGCGCTGCTGACGTGGCTGTTACATCCGGGACTCCTAATCGTGAACGCAAGCAGAACATTCCAAGGACATGGTTAGTTTATGCTTTTAATTTGACAATAAAAGAAAACAAGTTTTCCTTTTATTTTTATTTTGGGGGCAAAGAGGATGTTTTGAGCGTATATAGTGGGGGGGGGCACAGAGTTCCATACACTAGTAATATCATATGGCTTCTTTTAGTTATTAACAAAAGAAAGAAGCTGGGGCTCACATTTACCATCTGCCCTGCTTTCAAAAGCAAGGAGTTTGCTAGGAAAGACTGCCTCACCCCAAATGCTTATGGTCCTATAAGTTACAGAATTGAGGCGAAAACCAAGCCGGGCTAAAGTCTCCATTTGTTCACTACCCTGTGATAGGTAGTCGAATCCAGGTGGTGGGCAGATTTCTTTCTTTTCCTTTTTTTAAATTATAATCTCCTTCATAAATATTTGCTCTGTGATGAGAGAGTAGCCACGTACAGCACACGTGGATGGACAGGCGTACCTGGGAGCCAGGCAGGAATACCTGATTAAAAGGTGTGTGTATGGTATGTGTGTGTGGGGGGTGTATTTGTATTGGCATCGTGTATGTGCCTATGTCATGTGTGTGTGTCTATGTCACGTGTATGTGCCTATGTCATGTGTGTGTGTCTATGTCACGTGTGTGCGTCTATGTCACGTGTGTGTGTCTATGTCACGTGTGTGTGTCTGTGTCACGTGTGTGTCTATGTCACGTGTGTGTGTCTATGTCACGTGTGTGTCTATGTCACGTGTGTGTGTCTATGTCACGTGTGTGTGTCTGTGTCACGTGTGTGTGTCTGTGTCACGTGTGTGTGTCTGTGTCACGTGTGTGTGTCTGTGTCACGTGTGTGTGTCTATGTCACGTGTGTGTGTCTATGTCACGTGTGTGTCTATGTCACGTGTGTGTGTCTGTGTCACGTGTGTGTGTCTGTGTCACGTGTGTGTGTCTGTGTCACGTGTGTGTGTCTATGTCACGTGTGTGTGTCTATGTCACGTGTGTGTCTATGTCACGTGTGTGTGTCTGTGTCACGTGTGTGTGTCTGTGTCACGTGTGTGTGTCCATGTCACGTGTGTGTGTCTATGTCACGTGTGTGTCTATGTCACGTGTGTGTGTCTATGTCACGTGTGTGTGTCTATGTCACGTGTGTGTGGTGTGTTACTAATTCTTAATCACTAAGTCATCTCTCCAGCCTGGGAAACCCTTGTTGACACTCAAGTGTGAGTTGAAAATTCCTTTTTCGTGCACAATATACCTTAATAATTATTTTAAGCATTGAAAGCATCAAAAAAGTAACCTTAGCCCTTGACTGTGCAAGATGCGGTGCAGGCAAATCCATCCTGTGTCCATCTGTCTGACAACCTAGTGTATGGAAGAGCATCGAGTCACCAGTGAAGACAGAAAGGCCTGCCCCTTGAGCACACTGGCAGGTAGACACACAGGTCACACCCCCCCCCCCCACTGTCACCAGTCTACTCTGAATCTCTTGGTGGCATACAGGGAAGCCTGACCCTGGTTTGTATGCTCAGGGCTCTCAGTCAGGAGTGAAGAAAACCCTCAGTCTGGGCCACCATTGTTATTGTGGGGGAAAGAGACCTCGCCCTTCCCTGCTCCTCTGGTCCAGAAAACTTCTCCTCAGAACTGGGAACCTCATCCTCTTTCCTTGAAGGAGTGAACATAGCTAGCTTCGTTCTGCAAATCCCTGCAGCCTACTTGCCAATTAATGTATTTAACTCTAAGGAGCGGGTGCTTTTTAATTTAGCTCATCCATCACCAGCAGAACATTTTGGTAGAAAATATTAGGATTTCCAAATAATTTTATAGCTCTGTAAATTGCCAACATACCATCTGCAATTGAATTAACATTTATAACCAAACCGAAATAATAAATAAAGCAAATTACGCCGCAAATATTCGCAAGTGCCCAATATGCACTTGAGAATGATAATTAGCATTTTATAATCACGCTTCATTTTCTTTATCCAACTCCCTGTCACATTAATGATAAAATATTTTAAACTGTGCTCTATCAGAGAGCGGCACGGTCTCTAGATTAGCCATTAACTAATGCAGAGAGGGAGGAAGGCCCTGCTCGCTTCCACAGGCAGAGTTTGCCTCCTTGTCTTGGCCTTGCTTATCTCCAGGTTCTGGGTCCTTGTTTGCTTTGCTCCCTGGAGGTCCGGAAAGGTGATGCCTGATCTAGGTCTTCTAAACCTGAAGCTCTTCCACTCTGCTCTGTGCCCTCTTGCAAGCAGGATCCTTACATAACGCATTCTGCTAAGACAAGACTTTCCACTCTAAAGCGAAGCTGATTTGGCCTCTGGAGCTTCGAAAAGGAGGTTTTTGTTAAGACTCAGGAAGTAAACCACTGAAACTTCTCAGGAAGTTGCCGAGGACAGATTCACAAAGCCCCTCCCTTCCTAAGGTGATACCTACAATAAATACGGCAGAGAACCGGACCAGTCAGGCTATCAGAAGAGACTCCTGTTCCGGTGCCTGCAAGTCATGCAGTGTGCTCTAGCGTGCCAGGGTTTATGAGTTGTCACCCATGCCAGTCTGGCTTTCAGTGTCATAACTGCCTTTGAGTCATTTATGCTCCTGTTAGTGACCCCAATAAACTAACTGGTTCCCTGGGCTGGAGTTGGGCGGTATTGATAATGTGGCCTGTTATCAGTTCCCTACACAGTAAGGAGACAACTGCTCATGTCTCCCACCCCCACCCCCCAAAATGCCATCCAACCAATACAAAAAGAAGTATTGTTTGAAGAGGTACCATACTTGTGCCGGCCAGTTTTTCTGTCAACTTGACCCAACCTATAGTCATCTGGGAGGAGGGAACTCAATTGAGAAAATGCCTTCATAAGATCGGGCTGTGAGCAAGCCTGTAGAGCATTCTATGATGGAGAAGAGCCCAACCCACTGTGGGTGGGTCCATCCCTGGGCTGGTGGTCCTGGGTTCTACAAGCAGGCCAAGGTAACCATAAAGCACAATCCAGTACACATCACCCTTCCATGGCCTCTGCACCAGTTCTGCCTCCTCCAGTTCCTGCCGTGACTTTCTTCAGTGATGGACTATGGTGTGAAAAATATACACCAGGTAAACCTTCTCCTCCCTCCAGTTGTTTAGGTCGTGGCGTTTCATCACAGCAACAGTAACCGTAACTAGGATGATGTTCTTCTTCTCCAGAGAACTGACTGGGGTGGAGAAGGCAATCAGCTGGTGTCACTCAAGGGAAGACAGGCCCATCCCCACATGACTTGCCTGGAAGCTTGTTCTTACCAGGCCCTGATGCCTTTTGGTGGAAGCATGTGTTAGTCGTCTTCTACCTCAAATCAAGAGAAATTCAAGTGCAAGTGCATAAATGAATGAGGAGCACACATGCACACACACGTGCACACGCACACAAACCTCACCAAGTTTTTCCACCGGTGAGCAAATTTCCCATTATTCTCCTCCAAAAACAGTTTCTTAAAAACAAAAACCAACCAACCAAACAAAAAAAACCTACCCACCTGCACTTGGGAGGCCAGAGTATGAGGGTACTGTTCTATGCTAGTCTAGCCTGGGCTGTGTGACAAGACCTTGCCTCAAAAAGAAAAGAAACAATAAACAAAAATCCCCAAGATGGAACCCAAAATGCTCTGCCTCTTCGTGCACACCGGGCATCTCTCAGAGCTCCTCTATTTTCTCCCACGGGAGTCACTGGCCACGGGTGGCTGTGCAGGGCATGGCAGGTGGCATCCAAGCTGAGCTACGCTGCGAAGGTGGAAGGCAGGCTCCCACTTGAGAAGCAAGCATGGAAAAGTTTAATGAGGAAACAGCTTGAGAGTTGAATGTTTTCTCACACCGCAGCCCCTGCCATTCTGCTGTGAAGACTATGTCCTTCTGGTAACCAAAAGGATTAAGAGGCCGAATCCAGGAAAACTGTGGGGATGTTGAGGAAGGAAGAAGACCTGTGGGGTTTCAGAGGGCAGACTGCTGGTCTTAGTCTCTGTCCAGCCGCTTGTCAACGTGTAGATTTGATGAGCGGCTACAAGAAGCCAAACTGTGGAGAGAACTCCATGGGCTGCTGTGTGCTTGGCCTTACAGTGCCTCCAGCTCCCAGAGGGAAGGGGAAGGCTTAGGGGAGACAATCCAGTAGCTATGGGCTTGGATCTTGTGTCTAGACAACCTGGGTTCAAGTCCTACCTCTGCAGGTTGTTGCATCATCTCTGAGAAGCCACATAATCTCTATGCCTTGTTTAAATTTTATTTTCAGATAATATAAAATGTAATAGAATTATCAAATCAGTACTGCTTTCTCTTTCTTCATAGTTTTAAAGGTTAAATGAGCTAATACATATAAAGAGCCTCAAACAGAATCTAACACATAATTAAAAAAAACCCCAACAACAACCAACTAGTTTGACTAAATCATCTACTAGTTTGACTAAAAATCATTGGACAGAAGTCTCTACGAGGCAAAGGGACCAGCAAAAGAGGCAAATGACATGGGAATGAGGACTCAGTCAGACCAGGACTGCAAGGAAACTGGATGCAGGGGCAGAGAAGAGAAAAATGTCTGGAAGACACTGTAGTAGGAGGAAACAATGTTTTTCTAGAACCTTCCACACACACCATCCCTGTACCTCACCTAAGGCTGCTTACACCTGACAGAGGGAGTGGGCTGTCCAGTCTGGCATTGCGGGATTCCCTCTCCAGGTCACCAGCATAGACAGCATGCCATGTTAAACTCCAGTGTCTTGCTAGTCTTCAGTCCTGCCCATGATTCTCACGGCACTTCTGTTTGCAGAAAACAAACTCCAGATGGAGTCCTCTGACTCACATCGACTCACCTTCCCAGCATCTGGACAGAGGCCACAAAGCGCTGACTGCTGAGTACAGAAACAGACTGAACTTTGGGCTCATATAGAGTTGGGACACGCAGTTTTTGGACAAGCTTCCAAACCCAGTGCCAGCCCCATAAAAGGAGGAGACTCTGACAACAAAGGAGATTGACTTGATGGCCTTTCAAAGCATTTTCTCATCTGCTTACTGTATAAGCCCTGTGTTCGGAGTATTGAAATATTTGGAGAACCAGACAACGTCTTGGCAAAGTCATAAGTAACGAGAGAGTCTGTCAGGGTTGGCCCCTCGTTTCCATGAGGTAGCAGCTCTCTAGTGGTGGTCCCTGGGTCCATGGATGAGGCTCAGCAGCAGGGCATTTTCCCAGAATGCTCAAGGCTCTGGGTTCCATCTGTAGCACCACAGTGCACAAGGCCTTCCCAGAACCCATGAATCCTCTTACCACGCAGGGCGCTTCTCAAAAAAACATATCTCCAGACGCCTTGGAGCTCTGAAACCTGATATAGCATTGAACAAGCCATCGAGGTGATCCTGGCCCCAAACAGAAGCTCCTAGTTCATCTAAAAGCTGAGGAACAACTCTGAAGACAGCTGAAGTTCTGCCCCTCCTCACCACACATCCGTGGACCAAATCAACCCGCGCCCAGCTCACACACCACCTCAGCCTCCCCTCAAGAAAGCCAAATCTTCAACTCCAGGGAAAAAAAGGTGGAAAGAATTCCACAGTGTGCCAGTCTGTGTGGAAAGTGATCGAGCAGCCTTGACTTGGAGGTCAGTGCATAGATCGGAACAGCTGTGGTTCTCACCCGCAACACTGTCAAACAGGACCCTGAGCATCCTGCCACACTTTGAGGACTTAGGCATCTGAGAGCAAGGAGGGAGAGGGCAGACCTTCCACGCCGTTTGCACCCACCCTGGCCTGGGTCATAGGATAAGAATTATGCTCAGAGGAGAAAAGGAAGTGAAAACCAGGAAGTTTGCTCACTTGGCTTGGGGATTGCTCTCTGCCTCCAACTTATTGCAGGTAAGTCATAATACTGCAGGGCTACTGTGAGGATTCCTTCCCTGGGGGATAAACAAACAACAGCCCCCTCTCCTCATAAGGTTTCGATGATAAACCAAAGTGTGATCCTCCCAGGGTTCACCTCAGGGAACCAGTGAAGATATTGGGCTTACTTGACAGAGCATAGGCAAGGTGTTACATAACAGCAGTTGGGGTGAACCGAAGCAGCCTGCGCTGGGAACTCACCACCCAACATGGATCATGGCTTCTCCATAGCAGCATAGATGGAACCTTCTCAATTAACTCTATTGCTTCCAGAGACCTAGTAAGCCCCATCCCCATCCCTGGCTTTGTGTTTTTATTGTGCAATTGCCTATAAATGGCTGGGAGGAGTGGATGGAATCTCAAGTGAGGGTTCTTCCTTTTCCAAGGGAATGTCAACAGAATCCAAAGGCTCCTTGGCGACGGATTCCTGCAAGCACATCCGAGCTGATAAAGATGGCTGAGGCTGTGCTAAGAGGACCACAGTCAACAACACCGACACCCGGGAGGAACCAGGTAGGTACTCTAACAACTGAAAACGCCCATTGTGTATACATTGTTCATTTTCAAAATAATCTCCAGGCTCAGACACTTTGCCAAGGAGGAAGTGAGATGGCCAGAATTTGAACTTAGCCAATTGGATTTCAAGCCTCAGGAAGTTTCCTAACCCAAAATGAAAGGGACATACATCACTGATGGGTAAAGCAAGACACCCATATCCAGAACATTCTGTCTCACAGAACAGAGCCTGCTGTGATGTACAGAAGCGAATGTCTGAAGCTGTGGTGACTTGTGGGTAATGTATACCAGGAGGCTCACTTAGGTTCTTTTCCGGCTAGCTCATCACCCCGGTTATGCTAATGGATGCATTCGTGATGTGGGATTTTCATCTGTATGCTATGAATATGATTTATTTCCATTGGTTAATAAAGAAGTTGTTTTGGCCCATGGCAAGGCAGAACAGAGCCAGGTGGGAAAACTAAACAGGGAGTAAGAAGGCAGATACAAAGAGATGCCATGTAGCTGCTGAAGAAGAAAGGCGCTGGAACCTTACCAGTAAGCCACAGCTTCGTGGTGATACACAGATTAGTAGAAATGGGCTAAATTAAGATGTAGGAGTTAGCTAGGAAGATTCCTAAGCTATTGACCAAACAGCATTGTAATTAATATAGTTTCTGTGTGGTTGAGAAAGCAGAGTCTCCGACTACCCATGTGAACCTGGAGACACAGGAGGAAGTCAGACCAGTCCGTGTCACTCCCATGGGGGCTGTGATTTAAGTGCATCCCAGAGAAGGGGTCAAGAGAGAGCAGAACTGGTGTGACCTGTCAAGATCATGCTCAGGGCTCAGCTGGCCTCCTGATGTCATAGAGACTGTCAGGTGGACGCTGCATGCAGTGTCTGTACCAGGGAGGACACATGAAGGATCCCAGGCCCCAAGGCTCTGCTGAAGCATGTGACAGACAAAGGCCACCAAAACCATTTCTATCATTCTGTGCATCTCCTGAAAAAAATTTAAATAAATGAAATTTAATACTTTAAAAAGTTCAACACCACACGTATATTATGTAAGGACTTGAACAAAATCCAGCATGTTACAACACATGCCTGGCTTTGAGTTAAACATTTAAGTAGGACCAAATTACTTAATGCCATTCTGGGCATTCTAATCTAATTCGAAGTGCAGAAAAGAGAAAGACAGTGTGTGTCCAGAGACAGCATGGGTCCCGTAACCCCATAAGCAGGAAAGTTCCGATTTCAGAGCAGCCACAGAATTGCCTCTTGTTCTGTAACCTGGCGTGCCAGAGCAGAGGCAGCGAGCATGCCCGATTAGCTGGTCTCTGCTAGGCTGCGCAAGTCAGAACGTGGTGTGTCTCTCACTGCCCCTCCCTTGACACGATGTACTTCACAAAAACCCACAGCCGGGTTCAAAGAGGAAAAAACAAAAGAAGATAGACAGCATTTTAAAAATAGCCCCACCTTGGGAATGTGCACAGAATTTATGCATGGTTTGTGTGCCCTTCCTGTGTGTAATTAAAAGTCCACAAATTCCTTATCTGAAGCCAAAGAGAATCCTGGCTGGAGACACGGAGCTCATGTGGTGTCAAGCACAGTGGGGAGTGAGCAGCATTCTGCATGAAGAAAATGATGGAAACAGAGGAGCCAGAGGGGCTGGGTTCATCGGAACCGAAATGTACTTGGCTGCCAAAAATCAACAAGACAATCTAGGGGCCATGAAAGTGGTAGCGTGCGGTATTTCCCCCCAACTTTCCTCTGCTGCCGCCGATATCCTGCACACCTTCTGTGCACGTCCATCTCCTTGTTTGTTTGTTTTGTTCTTGTTGTTTGGAGACAGGGTTTCTATGTAGCTTTGGTGCCTGTCCTGGAACTAGCTCGTGTAGACCAGGCTGGTCTCGAACTCACAGAGATCCGCCTACCTCTGCCTTCCGAGTGCTGGGATTAAAGATGTGCGCCACCACCACCAGGCCCATCTACTCATTTACCTGCAAACTCTGCCTGACCCTCTCCTAGGGCCAAATGGCCATCTGCCACTTAACTCAGTGAGAATTCAGGTGGGGTGGGTGCTTTGGATCTAGAGCGGAAGCTGCTCGGGTCATGCCGATCTGTAGGTGCATCCCTTTCCTTTCCAATGGCAGATTCTGTGCGGAAGCCCCAGGTCAACAGACTCCAAACTATAAGGGGCCTACTACTGAGTAGTCCTTAACTAAATGGGCCCCTGCTTCCCATCCCCCACATCTTTTTCCTTAAAATTCAATCCTCTTTCTTCTCCCATTGCTGCCTAAGAACCAGACAGCCTGAAAGCGAGCATGCAGGACGGACTAGTCATCAGCCATGTGGCATAGACCCTCCCCTTCCTCTAAACCTGTAAGGAAAGATCCCATCCCTGAACTCTGTTTCTTTAATGCTCAGAGTTGATAACTCTTGCTATCAGGAAAGAAGAGTTACCAACTTAAGAATCTGCCTCACTGTCCTCCTGAGGCCCTTCAGGTAAATGAGGGAAAGCCCCTTGCCTCAATCTGCATCAGCTCCTGCCTACATTTAGTGGATTCAGTCCACACTACTGTAAAACCAAACGAAACTGATAAACCTAAGTGTCCCTTGTGCCATCCAAGTCAGAGGAGTCTCTGAGCCGCACCTCTTGGAGTCTGGGTGGGTTAGTGAGAGCTTTAGCCAACTGACGTGGACGGAAGGAACACTATGGGATTCCCTAGTGACAAAAGAGGACACGTGGCTTCCACTGAAGTGGTCCTCTGCACCCCAGATTCAGAACCCCTAGGCTACTGTGTGATGTTTGCCTCTGGAGATGCCATTCTGTAAACAAGTCCATACCACACCCATGAAGGGGCTTGTTGGCCATTCTGGTCATAGCTCTGTAGAGAACCTCTTCCATGGAAAACATCTCCACTAGCCTGTCAGTAAAAACATCTTCTTAGGATCCAATTAGAAGGATGACAAGCTCAGTCTCAGCAGCCCAAGAGACCACGAGGCAGAAAGAGCCTTCTAAATTAGGAGTCCAGAGTCTACGGGGAAAGGATTGTTATGCGCCTTCAGGATGGGCAGTTGGCCACACCGACCTGGGAAATGAGACACTCTGAAGGACGTAGCAGTCAGTTAATCATATACAATTTTACCTCGGGCCCTTATTATAGATTTTTGGGAAATGCTCCGAAGAGGAATCTGCTTTGCTCTCCTGACAGAAGAGCGGTGAAAAGCACTCTCTGCCTTGTAAACCATCTGCGCACCCCAGTCATCTGGCCGGCGTACACAAGGAATGGGGAAAGACGTTCAAGGCCAGTTCAACCTGGCCGTGAGAAGTGATCTCAATCATCAATAAGCTCAACTATCACAAAATTAAAATTGCCCCCTTTGAAAAAACACCAATAAGCCATCTCAGCAAGTAGCAAACTGAACCTAAGTGCTGGTCTTAGGCCACCATCCCCAATCCCAGAGTTGTGTGGCCGTCGGGTGTGTTCCTGGAACACCTGAGTATTCAGAGAATTCTCCCTAAGACAAACAGTGTATGGCAAAGGACACCCATGGAAATTGTCATTCTCCGTACTTTTCTACTGGGACGGGCTTGGCGCACATTGTCCTAACTGCCTCCTTTATCTGCCCCTTCCTTAGCCTTTGTCCTGCATAACTTGGACCATGCACAGATATGCTGCAACCCTGATGGTTTTCCTCCGCCTATTTTACGTATTATCTATTATGGATTCATCCAACAAACATCTGCTGACATAGCCCGCCAAGCTTTGCTGCGGGGACTTAGACGGCAGTGGAGACGAACGAGATGAGGAAAGATCTGACGATCATAGTAGCGATTTGCTGGAGAAAGATGGGGGTGAAGGAGGCAACAGAAATACTTAATAGCAAGTGCCACACCGGAAGTTCCACGTCGGGAAGAGGCCAGTAGAGCACACCCTTGCCATGATGCCATGAAGAGTTCCCAGGCCAGTCACACGGATGAGCATAGCACCCCCTGGTACTGGGTTCTCATGTAAAGACTGGGAGGGCTTCTCATTGGATTCTTGAGGCGTTCCCCAGAGAGGCAGAAGAAATTGTTGAACAACAGAGATATGTTACAATCACCATTTTGGGTCCAGCAGACTGGCATTCCTAAATGTGTCTCACGAGCTATGCCTCAGGACTTGTGCAGACGTTTATAGAGAAGAATGATATAAAAGACAACACAGCTAAGGGAAAGAGTCGCAAAGCCATTTTTGTTTGTTCTTTTTGTTCTGCTTTTGGTTTTTGTTTTCAATATACTTTTATTTTATGGGTATGGGTGTTCTACCTGCATATATATCTGTGCACTGCTTGCCTGACTAGCGCCAGGAGAGTCCAGGAACGGCAGTGGAACCCCTGGTATTGAGGTTATAGACGGCTGCGAGCCACCGTGTGGGTGCTGGGGATTGAATTCAGACACTCTGCAAACAGCTGGTGCTCTTCACCACCATCTGAGCCATATCTCCAGCCCCTCAGAGGTTTTCCGTAGCAGTGACGGCGACTGCACAGAAGGACCCACCCCAGCGGCTCTCGATATCTACAGCGCAGGCTCTGCTTCTGAAGGCACAGTAAGTTCACCTTTCGCTTCTCCATCTGAGCAGTGTGGGACTTCAGGAATGGCTACAGCCGATGAGCTATAGCAACAGCATCAAGGCACAGGGAGGAAAGTACAGCCAAACAGCCGACATCTCGTTCAGTGCCTGGGACCGTGACTCTACAATGCCAGGACTGGTCCTTGCAGGCAGGTGACATGGAGAAGGGCTGTGCCTATCCAAGAGACGATGCACAGCTGTCACTGAGATTTTACATTGCCATATTTCTGCAGCTTAAACTTTAGCTCAACACGCCAATAGCCAGACACAGGCTTCATTTTCACCTGGAGCCTGCACACAGGGGCAAGTAAGCAATCAGAGGCTCAATTCCAGCCGTAGAGCGCCAAATTTAACCAATCACAAGCCTGTCTCGGCAGTAGGGCGTGCCATGACCACAACATTTAACCAATCATGGACATACTTCCCACTAGAGGAGAGCCTAGAGCACTGCCTAGGATGTTGTGGGAAAGGGGTGACCTCGAAACTGTGGATCTTACTAGCTCGCATGCACGAGACAGAAGGCCTTCAGAAGAGGAGAGGGCTGTCTCTGCTAGGGCTTGAGTCAAAGACAGCCACACATATGTGACTGCTCCCCAGATAGCTTGAAAACTTGAATGAGAGGAAGCAACAATTACAAAGATAAATAGTTCCAAAAAAATCCAGCTAAATCATTTTTAAATTTTTTTTATTGTAAGTTTCTCATATGTCCTTAGTAGAAGTTCCGCTTTATTATTCAGTAAGTAAGTTACTAAAATGTCAAATAACAGCAGGGTACTTAAACATAACTGATTCCGAGAGGTTTTCATGGCTGGTTCTTTATCTGTGACATGTACTTAGCAGGGAATAGGGTATTTGGAGGTCTCTAACGTTGCTCCCATACTCAGCCTGCTCTTTCCAATACTCTAAGTAGTGGAGAATCAGGAGGTTCTATTTGTGATCCAGAGCCACAATAGATAGACACAGGGAAGGAAGAACTTCCCTAGACAGACTAAAACAGTCTTCTAGCGCTTGTTAAATGGATTCCTGGTTATCCATTCTGAGGACTGTCTAATGGCAAACATCTTGTGTGTGGCTATAAGGGAAGAAATTGGTTTATATTTTAAGCCAATTATATTCTGTGATGAAAGAGAGACTTGCGCTGGCTGTGTTACAGCATTGATTATTCTTGTGCAGAATCTGTGTGGCCCGATAAACCGGCTAACAGAATTGGGAGCAGAGGAAGGAACATCTCAGTGTTGGGACATGCCTGTGGAATGTGAAAATGTCACAGACCAGGACTTTCCTTCAAATGCTGCCGTGCTGAAACTAGCTCTTTGTGTTTCTGAGACATTGCAGAAGTCAGAGCGATAGTTTTCAAAGCATTACTTGGCATGAAATGCAACCCACACTCCCGAGGTCCCCAGACATAGATCACCCATGGCCCCTGCAGACATCACACACACACACACACACACACACAGAGAGAGAGAGAGAGAGAGAGAGAGAGAGAGAGACATTCCCTGGGGATAGCAAAGGAGCCTACCGGCTTTGGACAACAAGGGCAGTTTCCATGATCTGGGGGACTTTCCAGGCTCGTGTGAACTAGACAGCAGAGTTGTGAACTTAGGAAGCTGTGTTTTTAGGTCTAAATACATGGAGGAGAATCAACATCATCTGGCCACTGTTCAACTATGAAACTCCCTCTAGACCCCGTCTCCTCCCCATTGCACACCTCCAGCAGGGCTCTCCAGTATGCCTGACTCTAAGAAGTGCGTTTTACACACTCCAGTCTGCTTTTCTCCAATAGAGAAACAGAGCCGAGAGAGCGGCAGAAGAATATCTATTTTGCACCCACCAGTTTGTGTCTTCAGTAAAGCACTGCAGGAAACCCTGGGCCAGGAGATAGGCTGCTACCCTGGAAGCCTTAGAAGACAAGCTGAGAAGTAGCCTCGACCCTTTGTTTTCTTGCATTTTGACACCAGTCACAGGCATCAGACACCCTGGAAGGTGGCCATCTTGCCTCCCTTGGCAGGGGTGATGACAAGCTTCGCACAAACACCTTTACCTTGTACACAGATGCAGCCCTGCTTTGGAAATAAAACAAAACCAATCCAAACAAAAATGCCCGAGGCGACAGTGCTGGCCACGGAATTGGTGCCAGAAGTCTGGGCAGGATGCTGCTAGCAGAGGAATGGAATCTTTCCAACGTGAAAGAGGCTCTAATAAGGGCAGGCCTGCCAGTCCCCCACTCCGCAGTCCTCTTTGCCTTAGACAATAGTAGCATTGTGCTCCCAGGCGGAGCACACATCATTAAGCCCCTCTCCAGGCCTGATCCGAGTGAGTTCTAGAGCCCACAGAGCAAACGCTTCCCCATTCCAGGGCTGCTAATCCACGGAGCAGGTCCCATCCTCTTTCTGGGGCAGGAAAATACGGAACAGACGCCACGGCTGCCAAATGACATAGCTCACAAGAAGCACAGGACATACTCCAGCCCCAAAGTAGTGTTTTTGACAGGAGGTGCTCAATGACAGAAAACATCTAGAAAGGTGTTTGAGTTCCATTATGTGATCATTAACGGAGCTAGTGCAGACTTATCTTTAATCAAGGACACAGGCTTTGGCCATGCTATGAAAACAGAAAGGAAGTGTATCGTTTGGTGTCCTGTTACCAACACTAGAGGAAACCCTGGCTTCTGTATCCTAACGAGAACCATCTGAAAATCTCTAAAGTTTGCCCTCTGAGGGCCCTGGGGTCATGCTGTCTAGGTGTGATTTTCACCTCCTAGACTGAGATTAAAATCTAATGTGAAGGTTTAGCTCTACCCGAGTAAGATTTTCCCTGCCTGTCAGAAGAGCAAAGCGTTACACTGGGCATGTTGGGAGGTGCCACATGGAGAATACAGTTGAATGAGTTTCAGGGAAAAGATTAAGGGCAGAAATCTGTCCAAGGAGGTTTCCACAGGACACATTTCAGAAGATCTCCTGATAAGTCAGGGTGACACATGGCAGAACACGGTCTAACCAGCTCCTAGTGTTCTCATCGATTACTTAGAGGACGAAAGCCCCCATTCTGCTACCTCTTCAATTTTATAAAAAGTGAGAGAATCAAAACAAAATACCCATGCTAGAAACCAGCAGCTCGGGATAGCCATTCATTCCTTTTCATAGTAAGCAGCCTGGACCTGGATGCATGAGTAAACTACCCCTCCCATACTCTCTCGTCGTTCCTTTGGTCATGTGGTCAGTTCTAGCGAATGATGTGTGGTATTTCTAGCCCTGTGGTGGTTAAGAGGCAAATTCCCAGCCTTGTCTCTCTCCACCATCCCGGTGGTTGGAATCGGTGATGCTGATGGATCAGCTCAGGTCAAGCTCAACACCGAGCCTGAATTTCTAGTCAGTGTGTGAAGGAGAGTTTTCCGACCAGGGACACATACATACTTCAGACTGTTACAGGGCATAGGGAAATTCTTTGGAGTGCATTTGTTGTTGTTGTTGTTAACTAAACCACGTGAATTTCATTTTACTTTACTCAGGAGTTTGCTGAGACATAGAGGCTATGAAAACCCAATGCAAGCTTATTGTTTCTGTTGTGTGTGGTGGAACAGGGGCAACCCTGAACAGGGAAGAGGGATTTTCAGCTTCTTCCCCATAAACAGAAGGGGGGCAATAAAGAAACAGGAAGACCTTGTAGAAGCTGGGCCCCTATACTTGTTCATCCAGGTCCTCAAAGGATGTGGAAAGAGAATGGTCAAAAAATGACCAGAACAAAAAGGACCAGAGGACTCAGCTTCCAAAGAGGCCAGAGCATCATTTACCAAGAAAATACTTTCTATCCTGACTTACCACTCTTTGAACGAAAGCTCAAAAGTATATTATCATTTCTGAGAAAATTGTAATTCTTAAAAAGATTTTGTTTTTATTTATGTGTAGTTGTGTGTGTGTGTGTGTGTGTGTGTGTGTGTGTGTGTGTGCAAAGAGACAAGAAGAAGGTATCAGATGTCAGATCCCTTAGAGCTAGAGTTACAGACAGTTGTGAGCCACCTGAACTGAGTATTAGAAATCCAACTCTGGTCTTCTGCCAAAGCAGCAAGCACACCTAACGGCCAGCTCCCAAATGCAATCTCCAGGGTTTCGTGAGAGAGTTCATTTGATCTACCTGAAATACAGAGCCACGGCACCTTCTACATGATTTGCTGGAGAAATTCTGTGAAAGCAACTCATTTTATTGACAGCCGACTCTGCCTTCAATCAGAAAATCAAGTAGTGATCTTTGGTAATTTAAAAAAAAATGGATCCATGTCTTCATGCACCCGGTTTTGAGATGCCACTGGAAGGTTCAGAGTAACAGGACAAGTTCATACACTGGGGAATCCTTCTTCCCATGGGTGACAAAGGCGGGCATTTTTACCAGTCATCTAAGATCTATCTTTATAGTTTGTTTACCATAACAGCAATGCCAGTGACCTGGCTATCTTCAAATATCGAGCAGAGGAAACATAAGCACTGCTCTCCAACCTTGAACCATTCAAAAGCCGTATAGCCCCTTAAGACCACCAAAGGTATCTATTTTCGCCAGCACGGGAAAGAAAGGCAGAGTTGTCCCTTGATTTAGAAATCACCCTCCAGTTTTTGTTTACTATAATGTCAGAAAGAAAAGGGAGGGGTGAAGAAAAGACAGGTTTTTCTGCCTTTTAAAAGGACCCCAAGATAATTCCTCAGATTAGAAAGAGCTTTGAGCAGCCGCAGAAGGGAAGATCTGCCACTTAGCTGTCACTGCTGCTGGAGAATGGAGCCTGTCTATCATACCCAGTGTCCAATGTCCCTGGATTTGGCAGTAGAATCTCAATGCTAAGATTTCTCTTTCCACACTCAGAGCCCAGAGTGCCTATATCTACATCATTCCAGTTCCCAGTTCTGAAGGATTGGGTTTTAAAGACACCATCAGAGAAGATAGCTCTTATGGTGATGGTTTAGGTTTCTGACATGGAAGGAAGGACTTCCTAAGAAAATTAGCTGGACTTTGGCCACTGAAGTCCCTCAGGATGTGTATAAACTGCCTGAATGTGTCTAGCACCCTATATAATTAGGTTCAATTTGTCACCTAACTAGATAAACTTATAAAGGCAGGCTTCCTGGCCTAGCATAGCACACAGACCCAGTCCTGGGTTTGTAGCCACCTTTAGTAATATTCTGTTATTTTTGGGGGTCCATGTTGAGGCAAAGCCACATATAAAGGTTAACTCTCAGTGTGATGAACTCTAAAAATATTGTCCAAACAATTTAGTGCTTATCAGTGCCAATTGAGAACACAGTTCTAAAAACCGTGTCTGCACAATGCCACAAAGCACACTTTTTTTATTATTTATTTATTAAAGATTTCTGTCTCTTCCCCGCCACCGCCTCCCATATCCTTCCCCCTCCCCCAGTCAACTCCCTCTCTCTCATCAGCCCGAAGAGCAGTCAGGGTTCCCTGCCCTGTGGGGAGTCCAAGGACCTCCCACCTCCTTCCAGGTCTAGTAAGGTGAACATCCAAATAGCCTAGGCTCCCACAAAGCCAGAGAAGTCAAGAACAATGGCACTGGGTTTTGATCCTACTGCACAAAGCACACTTAAGTCCTTAACTGAAGCTCCCAGCGATGAGCACGCATCCCTCTCCTGAGTGCAAAACTCTTTGGGACTCTTTAATCCCAGCACTTGGGAGGCAGAGGCAGGCGGATCTCTGTGAGTTCGAGACCAGCCTGGTCTACAAGAGCTAGTTCCAGGACAGGCTCCAAAACCACAGAGAAACCCTGTCTCGAAAAACCAAAAAACAAAAAACAAAAAAAAACAAAAAACAAAAAAAAAAAACTCTTTGGGACTTGGTGTTCTGCCAGAAACAGCCGGGATCCTCTCTGATGAGGCAATACGAATGAGAAATGCAATAACAGAATATAGATAGATAGATAGATAGATAGATAGATAGATACAAATGTAAAAACGACAGAATCGGCTTGAAGGGATTGGGGAGTGTGGTTCGTGAGGTCTAAAGACATACAGGCTGCCTTAGAGGAACACCAGTGTAAATTCAGGGCTCTTGGTGGAAAAGATTTCACTGAGGCTTCTGGGGCCTGGTCCATGCTTTCTCTTCTTTGGGCTGCTAGTGGCCTAGAAGCTGACTTAGTGTGGGAAGCCATTAGGTAAACTCAACACGCATACATAGGTCTGCAAGTGTCATTTTTAAGGGAATGTGCCTTCTTGAGATTTCTTCTTCCTCCTCCTCCTCCCTCCTCTTCTTCTCCTTCTCCTCCTTCTTTTTCTTTCTTTCCCTTCTTTTTCTTCTTCTTTTAATTTTTGTTTTGAGACAGGGTCTTACTCTGTATCCTTGGCTAACCTGGAACATTGTGTGGCCTCAGATTCATGGTGATCCTCCTGCCTCAGCTTTCTGACTACTAAGATTCTAGGTGTGTCACTCTGACTGGATATTTATTTTTCCTAAAAATTGTCAGCATGTAAAGGAATGTTTGTTTTTCACCTCGTTGCCCAGGGAGGGGGAGTCTTGAGCATGGTGTACTTCTGCAGCCCACTTCCTTGTGTACGGTGCAGTTAAGTCAGTGGTGGGGTGTAACAACTGATACAGGAGTTCTTCCTAGCCCTGACAAAGTCCAGCTGTATACCCTTGGCCAAGATCTTGAACCTCTCAGCATCCTCGTCTGTGGAGTGTTCAAGTTGCTGTGGAGCTAAACGGATTCCTGGAACAAAGGCCTAAATGGTGCACAGTTTTCTGCTACCTGCACGACTTTATCCTTGTGCAAACAAGACTGGTCACTATGTGTCACTCCTACCTACTATAGGCCCTGAAATGAAAAGAGTGGTTAAGTATGAACAGTGAGTTTCGTCACCGGGAGAGACATGCCTGCCCGGGATGCTAGAGAAGACAGGAGCAGAAGGGAGAAACAGGCCAGCATAGTTGTCTTTTCCTTGTGCTAGGTAATTCTGCCAGCTCTTCACTCACTGTATTAAGGCTCAGTTAAGCAATTGGTTGGTTCGAAAGCACACTGGTAACCAGTCTCAGAGAAGCAGTTCAGCAGTAGAGAGCTTCCCTAGCACTGCAAAAGTAAAGTGTGAAATATCCCTTTCCAGTGTGTGAATATGTGTCACTGTGATTGGTTTAATAAGGAAGCTGCCTATCCTGTAGCTAGGCATGATGAAGTTAGGCAGGAGGGCCTAACTGAGAGGATGCTGGGAAGAAGAAGGGTGGAGTCAGGGAGACACCCGTGAGACAGGGAGCGGAGCAGCGAGCAGAATGGGAAGTACATTCATGAGATAAACAAGCCTGGGGAAGCACATGGATTAATAGAAATGGGTTAATTTAAGTTATACAAGTCAGCTAAAAACAAACCTAAGCTATCAACCAAGCATTTATAATTAATATTAAGTCTCTATGTGGTTCTTTGGGGGAGCGGCTGATGGGACAGAGCTGATGGGTGGTCTAGATAGAAACCTCTGCCTATAGTAAATAAATGAAGAAAAGCATTTGCCTATCTTCGGTGACCTTATCTCTATTCAGAGCTCACCCACAACTGTGCGCAGCAGAGCTGAGCCTAAAAGGGTAGGGCAACATGGCTTCGGGAAAAGGACGGGAATCCCAGCAGGATCTGGGTCACGTGAGAAAGCCCACGTTAGAATGGCTGACCTTAACCTGGCCATCAGAGTAAGACCCTCCCAGAACTGCACTGGTGAGAACTGTCCAGTCAGGCACAAAGCACTGGGGCTGGGCAGCAGGAAACGTGGATACAGCAGCGACCCGATCGCAGGGCGATATCGGGAGGAACTCAAAGAGAAGCAAGCCGCCGGTTCCCATGACGACGAGAACGTAGGCACTGTGAGGTGAGCGGCTGGAACTCTGCACTGGAAGACGCCAGCCGTTCATGCAGCAGGGCAGTTCGGCCTGCTCGCTTCAGCTTTAGAGGTCTAGGCTGTGAGAAGGGACGTGCCACCAGGCGCTGTGGCAGGAGTCGGGGAAGAACAGCACAGGACACCTGGGCCGCTATTTGATCTTTATGTGAAGCAGTTGGTGCAGCGCCATCCCTGTTCAATGCCACGTCTCACCGTGGCTGGCTGGAGGAGAGGGACTGAGTCATCCTGATGTAGGACTTACATCTCCAAAGCCGAAAATACCTACCATAGGGCTCTCCATAGGAGCAGTTTACCACCCGGGGTCTTCAGCAACCCAGGTGGATTTGGATTGGTCGTGGAAGAAATAGGACCCTCCTGCTTCAGCTTCCCACGTGCTGAGTGAGTCCCAGAAGTCCTCAGTACCTCTGGGTTATCATTTCGTTTATAATATTCTTTTATGATCTTATATTGCCAAACCTTTGACTAACCACGCTTTCACATCTTGTTCTCTCTGTGCCCTGGAAAACATGTCACTCTACTGGAAGTCCCCTAAAGGGACATCCCAAGGGTGTGTCCAGTGGCTTTGTTGCCGTGGTGATGTTGTGTCAACATGGCAGCCGCTGACTGTCCCAGAGGTGAAACACACCCATTCATTAAGTTCTGCCCATCATCAAGTCTGCTGTGGTGATGGCCACTGCCACCTGGTCCCTTGGAAGATGGAGGGTTTTAGTTGTTTTCTGTTTTTTAACCCATAATGGTAAGATCATCGTCAAGACATGGCAGAAGCCACTCCTGGCATTGCTTTATTTATTTTGAAGCAGGGTCTCAAATATCTCCCTGTAGCCCAGGATGACTTTGGTCCTCCCTCCTGCCTCCCCCTCCCGAGTGAACAGGCAGGTTCCACAGAGCCAAGTTTAAACAGTGCTAGCAATGGAATCTAGGGCTTCATGGTGTTAGGATTGAATTGTGCTAGCTGAGCTGCACCCTGACCCTCTGTTAGTTCTTGAGAGAATGTTCTCGATTTTATTTGGAAATCCTACTTCCAAGCAGAGACTCTCCATTTGGAATAGTGACCCTTCTTCACCAGGGAAGAGCTAGATCAACCAGGGGTCAATAGTGCCTTTGCTGGTAGTCGAAGTGATACATATATGTATGTATACACACACACATACACAGCTTCCTGTAATCCTCTAATTGAACAGAGGGACTTCAAAGGAGACGCTGTAATGAGTCCATCACCTTCCTGTCAATAGGGAGAGGGTCTAACATGGCCAGCTTGTAGGCTTAATAGCATAAGCTGATATCATCTACCTGTATCCAAAGACTTAGGAGTGAAAGGAAGGGTGGAGAGGCATTTTGTCAGCTGGTAGAGTGCTTGCCTAGTATGCACAAGGCCTTAGGTTCAATCCCCAATAACCCTACCACCACCCACACCCATGCTCACACACCCTTCCATGTGTATAAAGCCACTGACATACTGTCTTTTGTTACTAAGTTATCCACAGGTATACCAAAAACTATGAAGTATTATTTATAGAAGATGCAAATCAGAAGTGCCTTATTAGATAATAGGGGCTAATTAGATAATTTATAATATAACCACCAGAAATTGTATTAATTGTATCAGCAAAGAAGCTATGTAGTTGGGTAAATTTTGACTACAAAAAAAATATAAAAAGCCATTTAAAATTGGTTATACAATGTAACAGCTTATTTTTGTAAAATCAAAATCTATAAATTCACATAAACACTGAATTTTAACAGATTTTTCCCTGGAGAAGAACCATGCTGCTTTCTAGTTTTCAGACACTGACTATATTGCTGTGTTAAATAACCAGTAAGAGTGTATTTTGTACTTAAATATTTTGTTATTTTTTTCAGGGTACATTACTGTTTTACCTTCTCATTGTTTTCATTTCTCTCCATTTCTGCACTATTTTCTCAGCCAGCTCAAATGCAGGGAAAGTTTTCCCCTACCACCAGGGGAAAGCCAGCCAGCATCCAGCCACCTCCAGAACCCAGTGTTCCAATTCCACTTATGCTGGGAACTCCATGACCTGGTCTAGATCATGGTTCTAGTGAAAGGCTTTCCCATCCCGAGACTCAGGTTCCCTTAACTGAGTTTATCAGCTATTTGTGCTGGCGTGGGTTTATTTTTGTTGGGGTTTTTCCTAAAGAGAGTCAGAATTCCACAGTAAAACAGGAGGTCGGAGAATTAGCTGAGCAGTGGCTGATGAGAACAATTTGTGCCTCAAACTGCTTACCCTGCAGGTTGGGCATCTGCCTGAGGGAGGAAGGACAAGCCTGGTGCTATCCTTCCTGGCCTCAGTGCAAGCAGGAAGCTGCCACACCTTTAGATTTTGGGGTTTGAGATAACTGAAAATTGTTTGGAAAGCAAGAGGCATGTTTTTTGATGATGGGGGTAGCTAATGTCTGTAATCCTGACCCTCAGGAGATTGAGGCAGCTGGGTGACTGGGAGTTCCAGGCTATCCTGGGCTACATAGTAAGATCCTGTGATGTGGGATTCCCCTCTGTATGCTGTGAATATCATTGGTTAATAAAGAAACTACTTTGGGCCTATAGCAGAGCTATAGGGGAACAGAGCTAGGTGAGGAAAACTAAACTGAATGCTGGGAGAAAGGAGGCGGAGTCAGAGAGAAGCCATGTAGTCCTGCTGGAGACAGATGCCAGAACCTTGCTGGTAGGCCACAAGCCTCATAGTAAAATATAAAATAATGTAGATGGGTTAATTCTAGATGTAAGAACTAGCTGGTAATATGCTTAAGTAATTGGCCAAGCAGTGTTTTAAATAATATAGTTTCTGTTTGGTCATTTTGGGGCTAAGTGGCCAGAGTGAACAAGCGGCTCCTTGCACCAACTTGTGCGCCAACATGGTGGACTAAAATCCACATAAAACCTGAACAAGCTTAAAAATGAATGCTAAACACAAAAATACAGAGTGTAACACAGCTTCTTGCTATTTGCTGGTGGCATGCCACAGCTTCCTTAAGAGAGGTTTTCCTCAGCGGTAGCAGAAAACAAAGCTATGGTTTTGTAATGCCAGCTTTCTGGGCTGTGGGGCTGGTACAAACTCTGACTCTTTCTGGAAATCTGGCTATGGAGCACTTGAGTGAGGTTTTTGGGCCCTGGTGGTTGTATGTCCACTTGGGAAAGTAGCTGAGACCATGCCCGCAGCTCAATGCCCCCTGCTTAGGCAGGCTGCAGGATCAGGACTGCTAGGAGTGCACGGCTCCTACCTGTTGGTCCCAGAGCTGGCAGTAATGGTACCTCCACCATTTTGAAAGTGGGGAGAAGTGGAGCCAGCATCCAGAGCTGCTGCAAACAAGCTGCTTAGCATTTTAAAAGTTTGTCAAGACAGTAAAGAATTGCAGATACACAATAGGAGAGATTCAGACATAAAAGGCCTCTAAATGGGTCACAGTGTGGGATAAAGGTATGTAGGCTTGGGAGAGCAAAGAAAAAGAGTACAGGGAGTTATAAAAAGGAGTAAACATCTTTTCAGAGTCCCACATCGGAGCACTGGACTGAAACCCCAAGGCCCAAATCAGGAGCAGAAGAAGTGAGAGCACGAGCAAGGAACTCAGGACTGCGAGGGGTGCACCCACACACTGAGACAATGGGGATGTTCTATCGGGAACTCACCAAGGCCAGCTGGACTGGGTCTGAAAAAGCATGGGATAAAACCGGACTCGCTGAACATAGCAGACAATGAGGACTGCTGAGAACTCAAGAACAATGGCACTGGGTTTTGATTCTACTGCACGCACTAGCTGTGTGGGAGCCTAGGCTGTTTGGATGTTCACCTTACTAGACCTGGAAGGAGGTGGGAGGTCCTTGGACTCCCCACAGGGCAGGGAACCCTGACTGCTCTTTGGGCTGATGAGAGAGGGGGAGTTGACTGGGGGAGGGGAAGGGAAATGGGAGGTGGTGACAGGGAGGAGACAGAAATCTTTAATAAATAAATAAATAATTATAAAAAGAAAAAAACAAAATAGAGACATAGGATAGAAACAAATATAAATATTTAAAAAAAATCAATGAACTGTAACTAATGATATTCTTCTATATGCATAGATTGCTGGCTTATCCTGTCATCATCAGAGAGGCTTCCTCTGGCAGCAGATGGGAGCCAATGCACAGATCCACAGCATGACATTATGTGGAGAGAGAATCTAGATTGTAGTTTTCTCTTACCCATTAGGAGGAGTGGATGGGGCATGAGTTTGTGAGAGGTGAAGTAGGGCGGGAGGAGGGGTGAAAGGGAGAACTGTGGTTAGAATGTAAAATAAAATTAAAAAAATAAATTATAAAAAATAAAATAAAATAAACTATCTTTACACTTGCATAACCACACAGGAGAAATGGGTCCAATGTTGTACTAGCTATTCTAAGTAATTCATTCTGAATCAAAGGAGGATGGTTTTTACTGAAAAAAAAAGTAAATGTCTTTTTTAAAAAAAAAATAAAATAAAGTCTTTAAAGAGACAGAGTATAGACAGTCATAGATTAGTGGAGTAAAGATAATAAAATAAATATTAAACTTATAGAAAGAGCAATAGAGTAAAAACAAGCCACGTAAAGATAGAAAATTCACAAAGAATCTAGATTATGTATATTATTGTGTTATCTTTGAATTTCTTGACTACAGAGAGACATTTGATTCTAGGGACTGCTAAGCTAAACCAACATATATATTTCAAAAGTATCTTGAATTTAAAATTTGAGTCTAAGGATATGTTCCTTTAGAAAAGAGGTTCTTCTTTTGTTTCCACAGAGGATGAGAACCTGTAGGTTGCTTTCAGATTCATATGGTTTTATGGACCAAGACCCCCTGAAAGGTTGCCTTGAATACCTCTCAAAAAATTACTTCACCCAATAAACAGCAAGAAGCAGATTGGAGAATAACTATGACCATATTTCCAAATATTGTTTATAAATGTTCTTTTACATTTAAAGGGGGATATGATACAGAGATTTACATCGGTATGGATCTTGGTTTATTGATACAAACTTAAGGTCAATTTTGTTATATGTATATTTCTGCTCTTGATTAAGGTATTATGTTTGTGCAGCTCATTTTAAAAATGTAATGTATAATTAAGGAATACAGGTTAGTAGATAATTATCTATAATACTCAAGCTTGTAATCATGTTAGCTAGATTTTCTAGATGTACAGAGATGTATTTTAGATAGGCATTCTTCAAACCTTTCAAAGACCACATAATATGGTATTTAAAATGTTTTAAGAAGTTAGGACTTTTTATGACAGAGACACATCTGCTCCTGGCAGCAACAATTACTTCAAGAGAAAGATGGGCATCGAAGAGGCTCCTTATGGAGTTGGTTCACTATTTGGGCAAGAAACTGTTCTTGCCTGAACTGTCTGATGAACTAGACATGCAGGATCCACAGAATAATGCCTGCTGAACTTGCCTATAGGTGAGATGATCCTTCTGGGTTCCTGCTTTATGAAAGACACAGAAGAAAGTGACTGAAAAACTGCCAATATAGGCAGAACTTTCTTTGAAATTTCCTGCTTTATGGAAAAATCTGCTGGATACTGTGGGCCTTAGGCTGAAGACTGGATGCCCCAATGGTACAGAACTTTGGATGATGTCCAGGCAATGAGATGTCTCTGTCAATTTTAGAATTTTGGAAGTTGCTTGCAATGAACTTATTGTTTACTTAGGTAACATTATATCCTGGAGTCTTTGATGGAGATAAAGAATAGTTATTATAGTTTTCCTTAGGTATGATAAAAGATAAAGTAGATATAAATATTGTAAATGTAATTCTTGTTTGATACTTATTTTTTATGTGTTATTTTACTATGTTAAAGTTAAAACCTTACTTTTATATTTAAATAGAAAAGGGGAGGTGATGCAGGATTCCCCTCTGTATGCTGTGAATATCGTCGGTTAACAAAGGAACTGCTTTGGGCCTATAGCAGACCTATAGGGGAACAGAGCTAGGTGGGGGAAACTAAACTGAATGCTAGAAGAAAGAAGGCAGAGTCAGAGAGAAGCCATGTAGTCCTGCTGGAGACAGATGCCAGAACCTTGCTCGTGGTAAAATATAAAATAATGTAGATGGGTTAATTCTAGATGTAAGAACTAGCTAGCAATATGCTTAAGGAATTGGCCAAGCAGTGTTTTAAATAATATAGTTTCTGTGTGATTATCTTGGGGTTAGGCGGCCAGGAATGAACAAGCAGCTCCTTGCAACAACCCTGTCTAATAACTACATAGCAAATAAATTAAAATAAAAAAAATTAATTAAAATTTCAAATGACCATCACAGACTGAGCTGTTTTCTTATTATGCAACAAGTGGACAGACTGCCCCAGCTTTCCACAGAAGCCCTCAAATGTTAGGGGTGTTTACGTGGATCCAGCTACCGTGAGCACTAGGATGCAGCTGGATGAGTACAAGGGCTTTAGCCAGTGCCAGCTGCCACCTTGGCAATAACAGAAGGGAAGAGAGTCACTTGAAAGCAGCTCTCCCATTCCCAGGGAGAGCAGGACTCTTAACGTGCATTTTCCAGAACTGGTTTTACACAGTAAAATATCATGCTTCTTAAAATGATTGATAAAAGGAGGAAACTCTTGTCCTTGCCTTGTGGGAGTGAGTGATATTTACACGTCTGTTCATTCTATGCCATTGAGCACCCATTCTGGGAGAACTGAGGAGGAGAGCAGGGTCCGTACTGCTCATACGGAAAGCAAATAGACTACAAGCCAGGGGCTCCCACCCCAGAGCCACTTCTTGAGACGGCTCCTCAGAGCTGCTCCCATAAAGGGTCTTCTGACCTGTCGACACTAGGCTGAGCCCTGGCTGGTCTGGCTCTCGGCATGTTGCTCTGGACACCTTGTGTACTTCTTTCACAGATCTGTGAGCTACGGAAAAGGGCTGTGCCACGAAGACATCGAGCCATCACTGACGCGCCAACCAACGGTGTCTGACCAAGAAGCGCCGGAACTGTTCTGTTCGTGTTGATAAGCCCCATGCCACAGAGCCTGTAAAGTTATCCTAGAGCCTGAACAATCTAGGCGAATCGTGCAGTCTAGATATAAAACACCACACCTGAACAGCACAACACACTAGACAGCAGCTCAATATCTAGGGAAGGGCTGACTCAAGACAACACAGTTCCTTGGAGACATTTCTGTGGATACGTCGCATCTGCCTCTGAGTCTCTTTTGGTTTCTCAAGATCACAAGGACCTCTTTTCGCTCAGCTATGCCTCTTGGGCTTGATAATCGTTATCTAGCCTGATTCAAAGCAGCCATCTCCTGTCTGACACATGTTCAGCCTCCAGGGTTCTGTGGGCAGGAGCTTTAATCCAGCTTCGCTGAATTTACGGTGCATCGACAGTAGCGAGTCTGTACAAGCTGAGAATCAAAGCGTAATTCAAAGGCCACGGGGCTGAGGGAGGCAGCCAGGAGATAAATCCCAGTTTCAACCTTGGCTCTCTGCAAGTTGTTTCGGTGGACTGTCAGTCATATATTTAAAAATTAAAATAGAAGTACAAAGACACCAGATGGCATGTCCCAAGAGAAACAGAGACATGCTGCTTAGGACTCCTTCAAAAGGTTCTTAGCAAGAAAGAACTTGGCAGAGCTGGGGCAGGGGGTGGTGGTGGCGCATTTTAAAGGCCCAGGATTATTTGGCCGCAGTCACTCATTTACAGACATTTCTGAACTTTAAACTAGAGACACGAAAGCAGGTGACAGAAACCATGAGATGCAGCCAAGCTGGGCAGCCCAGCTGGAGGTGATGCTGTAGCTGTTAGGCTAGCTTGCTTCTGGAATGGGGGAGGTCACATCATGAGAGCTAGGGGGAAATGAGGAGCCGAGGCACTGGGGCGCTCACCTTGTACCCCTCAAGGCACTGATGCCATACTGGTGCCAAGGGAAAAGGAGGAGTTGAGGCACTGGGTTACTCACCTTGCAGCCCTCGCAGGCACTGACGCCATAGTGGTACCCCGATGACTTGTCCTGGCAGACGAAGCAGGGCTTGTAGACCCGAGGAGGAGGAAGTGGAGATGGTGGGCTCGGGACGAGCTCCTCAGAGCTGGTACTCTGTGTCTCAATTGCTGAGGTAGAGAAGGGAGGGAGGGGAAACAAGAGGAAACACATTTCAGTTCCTTTAGGCTTTCCCCAATCACCTTCAACATCTCGGCTCCAAGCTTAAGCCATAACCCTAGCAGGATTAAGCCCACAGAAGCAGTTAACCTAGTTGCTGCCCCCTGAGGGCTGATGTTGAAGGACCCCTTGCAAAAGCAACCTCACATGTATCTAATTTGACGTTCGCAGGCACCATGAGGGCGAGGGATCCCAAATGACCCAGGAGAAACAGAAATTCAACACAGGTCCTTCAGGCAGAGAGCCTTGTCCAAGACCAGCAGGGAGAGGGTGGAACCAAAGTCCAAAGTCAGCCCTTTGGACAAGCCCTGGATCTCTCTTCTGTTTCCCCTGGCTTTCCTTTATCTAGTCGTGGGTGTATTGTCTGATGCTATTACTCACGCAACCCAAAATGATCTGTTTGTTTGTTTGTCTGTTCATTACAACAAAATAAAGAAGTGTTGAAGTCAAAGCCCAGTGCTGCAGGTATATGTGGCCGAGCTTTTGCCATGGAGCCATAATGGGTAAAAATCATGGCTTTGGGAAGCCCTGCACTGCTTTGAGCTGGCCCTGACCCTGCAGCACCAGCAACCCTGAGCTTAGAAAGTGCAGCTCCCAGCTTGGAGCAAGCAAAAGGTACATTTCAATAAAGCCCTAGGTTGGTGTTTGTGCTGGAGATGGAGGAGGTCACACTCAAGTAACTTCTAACTTGTGGACATCTGTATTCTGGACATGTATGTATGTATTTATTTATTTTAGGAAAGTGGATTATTATGATAGGCCAGACCAACCTCAAACTCCCAGTGCTTCTGCCACTGTTTCCCTGATGTTATGGCATAGTCATATGCCACCAAGCCTAACTTTTGATTCCAGACTAGAAACCTCACGATCCCCGTTTTCATTATCCAACAGCTCAAACTCCACTGAGACGGAAATTTGTGAAGCTTGGACCAGAATGTTCTCCCACCAAAGTCAGAGCAGGAACTGGCCCTTGCTTCCTGCAGGCACACAGAGCCCATAAATATGAAGAGGACAATCGAAAGGAGTCAAATGGTGTTCCAGAAGCTTCCAGCCTCCAAATCACTTTACAAGGCGCAGAGTATTTCCAAAGATTATCAAGATTCTAGTTGTTGCCCCGTTCGTAATTGTGCCAGTGAGGCACTTTCCTGGCTAGTTTCTTCTGTAACTGTACTTCTAGCACCCAAGTTCCTCCACTGGCTGCGCCTGCTGCTAACCCCATGCTGTCTCAGTTGGAAGCTCCCACACTGGGCCCAACATTCACAGCTGCAGCAGAGTCTTCCCCAGCTCCCTGAGTCTGCACTCTCCACCCTTGCTTTGGTGCCGGCAAGATAATTATTCAAAGGTTAAAATTAACCTGTCACCTGCCTACGGGGGCCTCCGACAGTCACGACTGAGGTCAGAGTCCTTACCATGCTCTTCAGGGGGCTTTTCAAGACATGTCCTCCCTCAGTGAGGCTCATCTTGCATGGCTCCCTCATTGGTTGAGTTCTAAATAATTGCTTACGGTTCACTTTTTAAACAAGACAAACTCAAAGAGCAATGCGAAGACACTGGTTCTGTAGCTGGGCCTATAGCTCCAGCCACGAAGGGAAGGCCCGATGCCAGGAGCTCTAGGCTAGGCTTGGAGCATAGCCAGACCCTGTCCCAGACTAGTGAGCAAATACCTATACTGACCATTTTCCCCGCCTACAAACCCCAAGACCATCCAGGCTTGGCTATTATTTATCTCTTAGATATCAGAGGAAGTGCTACTCTCTCAGAGTTGGCTTCTCTGAAGAGTCCTTGCTGAGGAAGGGAGGGTTGCTCAGCGGTAGACCTTGCTTGGCAAGCGTGATGTCACGGGATCAATCCCCAGCACAAATCCAAACGACAGAAAGAGAACAAAATGGCCCCTCCTTATCCCTGGTCACGGTGTCCTGTTATTTTATCTTATTTTCTATAAATTTTTAACTGTTGTCAAAATTTAGAATGTACAACTTCATATTTTAGAATCCACCCCTCACACACATACACATATCTTTGTGAGCCAGAAATCCCATCAGCAGACTTCACAGATGTGAGCCAAGACTCGGGTTCTTCCTATAGAGCAGATGATCAATGAACACTGGTTGAACTAATTCATGAACTTTCCCCCCCTTTTTTCCCCTCTTTTCAAACACTAAGTGCTCTTTGAAGCAGTAAAGTGATAAAATCTGAAATCAAAAAGCACTCTTACGCTCATTTCTTCCTTAAAAAACTAATTAGCCCTTTGGAACGGAATCAACTAGAATTATAGTATTTTCATAATTCATGAGAATCTTGGAATAAAATCATTAGGGCCCCAGTAGATAAATCCACTCTGGTCTTTACAGGTTAGATCTGAGGACAGTGATGAAGACATTAGTCTTGTCCTTCTCTGGCACACGGAAGCCCTGGCTCAGGAAAAGGTAGTGAATGATGCCAGGAGTCCAGCAGACAGGGAGGGGCTGGCTTGAGAAGTCTCAAAGGCTTACCACACTCAAGCCCTAAAGGAAAGGCACCCTCACACTACTGAGTGTCCCTCTGAAAGCTGGGAAGAAATCATGGTATCCACAAGAAAACAGTACTTATTGAAATGAACACATCTATCTTCGCAAAATTGTAACAGAGTTCAGGCGTGAGTGTGCACATGCATCTCTCACAGTCTCTTCGTTTAGACACCCCCTCGTGCTTCTGGGACATCCTGGCCAGACTTATTTCCGTGCACGCAAATGCCTTTGCTTGCTTACTGAAGTGGAATTCTACTGAGACCGGGGCACAGTTTGGTTTATGGCATCATGGCTCGAGCTCCTTCTTAGTACTTTTCCTGCAATGACCATCTTCATGGCCAATCTCAGTGTGTTTCCATCTGTTTCTTTGGGATCAATGCTCGGAATTGTAATCATGAAATTGAATAGAAATTGTGTCTCAACGTGATTTTGTTAGGGTTTAATTCAGGATGGTAAACTGACTTCTGGAAAGTCTGTCCACATTCACGGCCATCCTCCAACGCCCATCTTCAGGCTGGGCTGATGGGCATGTTTCTGGTTTCCCCACAAGAACCAACAGCTCTCTAGAGCCACCGTTAGGTCACACTCTCTTCCTCACGTGAGGGAGGCATGAACTTCTGTGGAACACCTGCTCTGGCAGCTCTACGCTTGGAGTAAATAGAATCCTGTCAGGGCCGGACTCAGCTGTCACAACCATGCCCTGAGTTTCCAAAGTGGGTGGCAATTTCCATAAATATGTCACTTCAAATACCTGTACTGAAGGAACCCAGCGTCTTATCTTCCCAGTGAGGAAGCAAAATGGGGAATGAGCTAATCGCAAGAAGCGTGAGACATAGATATCCAAAATCCCCAAACATTTTAAAGAGGGAGGGCATTTGCCTAGCATACACGAGTCCATGGGTTGAATCCCCAGTACTGGAAAAAAAAAACCTGTATATTTTTCTGTAGTGTGTGGTCTTATATCTCTTCTATGTTACCTACAGTGCTTAAAGTGCCACAAAACCAAAGGGAATAAAATGAAAATTTCAGATTTCAGTAGCAACAAAGTTGGCGGAAGGCAAACATTCCAAGGCGTGTTCTAGAATGGAAACCAGGATGTGGCACCAAGATAAAAGACTCGGAGGCTTTGTTCAATGGAATCACTTGGTCTTTAGCAATGTAGCATAAACACACTCTGGTGCAGTTTATTAGAGTTCCTCTTCCTGCCTCCCTCCCTCTCACAAAGAGGTGGGACTCTTGGGGGGGGGGTAGCTCTCCTTCCAGGGACAGTTTTTGGTATTTAAGGTGGATCCCCTTTCACTGGGCACCTTTGGTATTTAAGGTGGATACAGATGGCTTAGCCATTGATCTGCTCACGGTCACCCTGCTTAAATCAATAATCTATTAGTCCCTTTAAATTAGAGTTGGATTCATCAAATGCCCTTGAGAGGCCTCAAACATTTTCTTCCTTATTCCAGGCAAGTACAATCAGTCCAGGGAATGATAAAAATTTTTGCTGGAAACCTCTGCCGGCTCAGCAGACAATGTGTTCTGTATTAGCTCATTCAGCATTCTCAAAGCCCCCCCCCCCCAAAGCAGCTTTCCGCTTTTCCCAGGGGGGAAAGAGGCTCCTGTTGTGTCATTCAGTAAAGCAAGGGTCCTGCAGCCATCCTGGTGGACCCCACACCAGGGAGTCCGTCTTTAAGAAGTAATTCCCAGCTGGCGCTGGACTCCTGCTTTTATCCATTGCTTGCTTGTTTCCTTACAGAATGTGGAACTCTGTTTCATTAGGTCACTGTCTCCCCAACCCACAGTATAATCCAAACTACAAACAGGCTGTTGGCTTCTTTGCTGCGGTATGGGCAGAGGAGAGGAGCCAGGCCATGTAGTTGAAGAATGCCTGGGCTCATCTTCATGCCGGAGAGAGGCTGACAGACCTGCTTGGGAATACATGTATCTTGGAGACTGGGGCCTTTGAGAACTAAGATGGAGCCAAACATGTTCTAAGAGTCTTTGAAACACTGTTACAATACACACAGGCTGGTTTTTGAAACACTGTTACAGGCTGGTCTTTGAAACACTGTTACAATACACACAGACTGGTCTTTGAAAACATCGACATTTGTTGGCCTTGCCCTTCTCCCTGCTTTCCTTTCGTCCTTCCATCCTGTTTTCTTGTTTGTTTTGTTGTTTTTTTTTCTTGTTTGTTTTTGAGACATTCTCCTGTGTAGCTCAGGCTAGCCTCAAATTCACTATTTTGCTAAGGCTGGCTTTGAACTCTTAACCCTGCTGTCCCAGTCTCATTCCTCCCTATCAGTGTTCCTCAAAGCACGCCCCACACCAGGAGCACCTCACAGCTAAGAGAGCAGGTGTTGGCCTTCAACATGTGACTTTTCAGCGGGTCTGTGGTGAAGGGCCTCTTTCCAATCCCACACGGTTCATGAACTGATTCCAACCAAAACCAGAAGGAATGGCTACACAATAGAGACAGAGAAAAGCTAAGATCCCTCCAAAGCAGCAGCTAGAAACTGACAGACACAGTCAAAAGTTCGAACCCTGGCTTGTCAGTTTCTGCCCCCTCTTACTGGGACTGGCAACAGGCTCGTGGGGTCCCGGGACCCCAGTCAGCACAGGGCTCCTACCTGCACACCTAGGTTCTCTGATAAAGTCTATGCCCCTTAGGTCAACAAAAAGTAGGACCAGTACTACTCCTGAGGAAACATTCTTAAACACTGTCATAGCTCAAGGGGTTGGCTTGGTCCACAAATAAAGCAAAAAAGAAAAAAAAATCTTAAAACAGAAGAAGAATCTAAACATAGCTGCCTGTGAAGTGGGTGTTGCTCTCGGTAACTGGGACTCACCTGGAAAAACAAAGTATAAATGTCCTGGTGTCAACAAAGCACCTGAGTGTCCCTTAAACACACAGAACGTCCCCAACGATAGCTGCCTCACAATTCCTTTCGTGCTTGGCGTGTTTCTAAAGGTTAGATTAAGGAGCAGATAGCACACTTAAGAGCTCTGTAGATTCTTTGGCCTTTGAGAGAGCTAATTTACAGCCCGCTAGCCCCTGTTGACAGATTACAGGATTCTGTGTTCGGTTTGATTAGAGGCAGGCGGGCATCAGGCGGCATGAAAGGCTTGCCTCTTTACTAGAACCTTCTGATTAAGACAGTATTTTAATGCAGCCTCGGGGCAGCTGATACTTACGTGGAAAAGGAGCTGTAAAGCAAAAGGCATTTCCTGCACAGCCCCTGGAGAATTTGGAGCCTAGCTCTGGTGTCGGTGGGTAGGACTCACTGCAGCTAATTAAGGGCGAATGGCGACGTTGTATTTGGTCAAAACATCCAGTTAGGTTTGATTTTTGTTGGCACCAGAGAGCCAATCTGAAAAGCACCTCCCCTCCCCCTCCCCACTTTTCTGAGGATTCGCGGTAGGATCGCAAAGCCCACAGCTCGGCTCACATACATAGGGGAGAAAGTCAAAGGAAACGCCAAAGTTCAACTAAAGTACAAGTAATTAGAACCAGATCTGGCTGTTGCATGCGCGCATGCGCGAGCGAGCCTGCAGAGCCTTTTTATTAACGCGTCTTTTGCAGGCTTGGGGACGCACTGGAGGTGGGGGGTGGGGGCGGGAGTGGGCGGGAGACTTTGCACCAACCAGGCCTGGGGAGGAGGCTCCCTGGCCTCACAAAGGGAGGCTAGCAAGTGTGTGGTTCGCTAGGAGCTCCCGCCTCCGGTGGTGGAGCCCTAGGATGCTTCACCGGACAGGGAGGAGGGGCAGAGAAGGGAAACCCCACCCCAGCCTTGGCGTCCTGACTCAGTAACCTGCCAGTGACCCTGGCGCTGTGTGTGCTTGCCCAGATCAGCAATGATCCTAGAGAAGCAGAAGGCATGTGAGCCTCCCTCCTACTCTGACCACACATGAAACAGGTTCTGGACACGGGCAGGGGTTGCAAAGACTTGGTGGCGAAGACAAAAAGTCAGAAGACTTTCTTAGTCGCTGAAGAAATCTTTGCTTTTCAAAGTACAGCCCCTGGCCCTTATTCAGGTTATCGTTAGGACATTCCTGTGTGCATTAATATTTAGATACTTTTACGTGAAAATATGTGCCCACCGTCCTCACCGCCTCCTGCTTCCATTTTGCCGGGTCTGGTTGGCTTGGGAACTCTATCAGCTTCCCTGTGCACCTTGAGGTAAATGTTTCACGAGTTAAGATGTAGGCTCTGTGGGATTAGCTTGCCATAAACCAGAAACCCTCTTCTCTCTCACGCATTTGGTTGTGGCTTCCAGCCAGCGCTGGGCTCAAAGTTATCAGCAAGGAACCTGCAGGAACCGTATCTATTGTCTACTGAGCACTTACTATGTTCCTGATACTGCTAACCCATCACTCCTCCCCAAAACCACAGGGGAGGGCAGAGCAGGGCTCCACGCTCTGATGAGACAGAATCACTGTCCTGAAAACTCAATTTTTGCGTCCTTTTCCACCTCCCTCGCTTGTTTTATCGGCCTGGGATTTCACTGGGCTCTGTCTGCTGAGAGCCGGTGGAGCTGCGAAACCCTCTTTCTTTCATCCACATGCATGATTTCTCAACACTGACATGACCCGAGCTCTGGGCCTCAGAGAGAGAGTGAAACTCTGGGACCTGTCATTCAACCTCCGACTCCATATGACTGACTCACCACCACCAGCAGGAGACAACACTCCTGGGACTGGCTTTTACCACGGTTAGTGATGTCATATTTTCACAAGAGACCACAACATGCCCGACACCTATATGTCATCTTCATCACACCCATCCCACTTCATGGAACACCTTATAAGGTGTTCTCCGTGATGCTGTTTCCTGGGACATGCGAAGTCAGCCCAGTGCAGGGTTCAGATAGACTTTCCTGGAAAAGCATGACAGGCTGATGCTTCTAACTGCGTATTAAAGATCCGGCTGGAGGCACTGGAATGGGAGCTGCATTGAGAGAACACATGCTGAACAGCCTCAGGAGTCAGGCCAGCATGGAACTACTTGTGTCACAATATTAAGGTCCCCTAGAGAGTTTTCCCAGTGCCACATGGTTCCTATTTCTCAATTAGGAGTCTCTTAACTTTTAAAGTGGCTATTGTACGGACCCTGTTCTATGTGCTCAAATCTCCCAAGTGGAAATTAGACGAAAATGGGAGTATTAAAGTGTTTATCGTGCAAACACCATCTTTATTTGTGCATGATAAATACGTGTGAAAGCCAGGTTGCCCATCAGCCTTACAAAAACTAACAGGAAACCTGGCTGTGCTGGCTCACATCTGCAATTGTGGCGCTCAGGAGGCCGAAGCAGGAGCATTATAAATTTGAGGCCGGCCTGTGCTACAGTGAGTCCAGGCTAGCTCTTGTCTCAAAACATAGAATAAAAGTTAAGAGGAGAAAAAAATGAAAGTAGTGGAGAGATAATTTTCAGGAGGCAACACTGAAATCCTTTGCCCATTGTTATGTTCTGAGGAAGCTCCAACAGGAATTTAAGCAAACATTTCTTCACAGAAACAGTGCTCTGCTTGGCTGCATATCCATTCCCTTGGGTTTTTCGGTGTTATTTCTTACAGGTGTATACCTAATATTTACAGTCTAAAATCACGTAGGCTCATTGAATTCTCATAGTCCAGGTTCTCTTGATGACATCACGAGTCTGCATGGACTTCGTGGTGGAGCCTAAGGGCGTTTGTAGGCTCGGCTGCCAGGTCAGCCGGACTGCCTCTCTCTCTCCCACACGTGAACACAGTAACTGTTGGGTTTTCTCTACCTCTTTGAGCCCCAGTGTTCCCTTCCTGAAAATTCAGATGTTCCTAAAATTCTCGTTGATGAAAGGGAAGCAATAGTTGGAGCTCGCCTGGCATACAGGAAGCGCTCAATAAATGATAACCATTGGACTTCCATACACTAAGGGCTCAATAAATGTTAATAGACTAACATACAGTAAGGGCTAAATAAATGCTAACTAATAGGCTGGTATACAGTAAAGGCTGAATATATGCTAACCTTTACAGCATTTCCCTCCCACCTTCCTTTTTCTAGGGCAGTGTTCTTAATCATCACCAATGGTTCCTGTGGGGACACCATAGTTGTTGCAGTGGGGGCTGCTGCTGGAGAGATGGGGGACCATCAGCCTCTGCTGTAGGAATAATACACAAGGGGGCAAACAGAACAGCTAAGACCAGTAACCACCAAGGTGACATAGAGCTGATGGAGGACTGACTGAACCTCCTTGTAATAGATTAGCAGAGCAAGCTCTCCCCCGGAGCCATGCAGTTACAGTCTTGAGTGGGAATCCCCTTTTCCCTGCCCTATTGGCTCTCACTGTGACTTTCGAGGGCCCCCCTCTGTGCTTCTTTTCTGTAACCAACTCTCATGTCAGAGCTGTGCCCGATTTCTCTACGAAAGGAGATGAAAGACTCTGGCACCCTGGAGGAGACATCTCATAGTGCCCACTGAAGGCCTTTCCCCGAAACATAACGTGATGAAGCCCAGATCACAGAGTGCTGAGCCGAAAAGGCTGAGCTAGGTGAGGAGAGTCATGGGAGTCCATTGCTATCTGGCAAGATGGAGGACATTGGCACTCAGTCGCCTTTGCTGCAATGCTCAGTGTCCACTCTGAGGACTTGGGGGGCGGGGATGCATGCTCACTGCCTCTGTGAGTGCATTCCTTATTGGCCACAGTGAGGAGGAGGCGTGGAAACACACAGGGAAAGTCACTCCCGCTTGGTTAGTGGAGTGCTGGGGCAGAGGGGGAAAGTCTATGCGTCACCACAAGAATGACAAGAGCCTCTGGAGCTGAGCCAATAACAGAACCAAGCCATAGTACCAGGTTACGTTTAAGTGGTGGTATGCTAGTCACCTACATTCTGCTCTAAGCTTTTTACATGTGTTAATTCCTAGCGGAAGCCGAGAGAACACTGGGGCCTAAGGCAGACAGGCAAGTTGCTGGAGGTCAGGGAACCGTGTTGGATAGGACTTGACTGGCCTTGGATTCAAGAGTACTGGCCAGGGATTCAAGAGAGGACAGTTGATATGCTCTTTAGAGGTCCCTAAATGTTAGAGACAAACAGACAGATGGACAGACAGACTCCCAGTTAGCACAATGTACAAACTGGAAAACTAAGAAATCAGGAGACGGGGGTGGGGGTGGGGGGTTGGGGGTGGGCATGACACCTTTTTCCTTCCTAGGTTGGGGACCTGAGCAGTCAGCGCAGGAAGGGGCTTTGCAAACGGGCCACTGGCACGTCAGGGTCTCCCTTGCCCCTGCAGGCAGGCCACTGGCACATCAGGGTCCCTCCTCACCCCTGCAGGCGCCACTTTTCCAGTTTACTTGGTGCAGGAAGAAAAGCAAGAGTCAGAAAGCAGAGCCCGTGGCCTCCGCTGCCGCTGTCAGCTGAAGTGGAAGGTCCCACACAGGAGCTGGATGACTCCTCCCCAACAGGATCTGGCAAGGAGCTGAGGCACTGGACACGGTGCTCATCCCTCTTGTGCCTTGAGGTGACAAGCGTGGAAGTTCTGCTACTGATGGAGCCCAGTTCTACAGCAACCACAGGTTTACAGGTGCTGGTGTTTCCTTCAGAACCACTCGAGTTTCTGCAGTCACCAGCTTACCATATAGCCTGGCTGGATTCCGTGGCTGGGCCCCCCTTTCCTCACTGGGCTCCCTTATGAGAGGGAGCTGCTCATTTCAAAGTGTCTTTGTCTTACTTCTTTCTTAAAGGACTGCTAAGGAAACTTCAAAATGTTCTAACTGCGAGCAACCCCCAAGGCTTGGGCTTTCTCGGATAATCTGAAAAACATGTCCATTTTTACAGATGGCTTGATTGAGGTGCAGGGTTGAAAATAGGAGCCCCTGAGCCAGCCTTCCTGGATTCAAAGCCATGTGCATCATTGCCCAGCTTGAGACTTTGGTTCTCCTTAACTTTTTCGAGGTTTTCCAAGCCCCACTTTCTACTGGTATAAAACAACAGCATGCCCCTCATTGAGTCATTGCAAATAATAAAAGACACACTGTAAAGCACTTGGCGCATTGCCTGAGCAGAACAGAGTGGTGCCACCCAGGCAGGGTGACTCTGGGGACGGGGGCGTCAATGTTCTTCACCTTCCAAGCTTCCTCCTGGACATTGGTGTCCTATCTTGCTTGGCTGCCCTTCTCTCCTATTGTCTCCCTCCATAGTAATTTCCTAACAGAGCCGAGAGAGTCTTTGGGGCAATGTAAGTGAGCAAGCCAGGTCCTCTGATTTCTCACTGTGTGTCCCTTTCTTTCTGTGCCCTGTTCACCTGTCCAAAGTTCTGTGACGCTGCTTTCCCCAGGGGTTCTCTCTAGCAGTTCTCTAGTCTAGGATGCCTAGCACCCTCAGAGTCCATATCTATAATCCCAGCACTTGGGATGAGGTTCTGAAGCAGGAGGATTGCTGTTAGTATAAGGCTACCCTGGGCAAAAAGTGGTACCCAGCCTATAAAAATAAATAAAAGATACACAAATAAATAACGAACTATTTGGGTGGACAAGGCACCAGGGGCAGGCGTGACTAGCCAGTGTGACGCAGCTGTAGCTGAGTTCTCACCAAGCAAGTTATTGGGAGAGGCTGACACAGACAGACACCTGGAAAACAGCAGCCAGCCTGCCGGAACCAGGAAGCGGTTTGTACACACAGGAGCATCACTGGGCCACACAGCAGCTTTGCTGCCTGACTTTCCCAAGATGTGGGTGGGGCCCATAACAACCAAGAGAGCCAGCCGACTCTAACCTGCCTTCAGCTGATGGGATCTGCCCTGGGGACAGTCATCCTCTGCATTGGCAGATGATTGGCAGGATGTTGTCACTGCACTGCCCTATATGCCTTCTGGTGACAAGGGTGATGGAGAGCTGATCAGGTCAGGTCACAGGAAGGACTGTAAGCAAGGAAGTCACAGCTTAGAGCCTTCATACTGTGGCCTAGGACTCACAGACAGAAACTGGCTTGAGGTAGTACCCGCCTTCTCATATCCCCCATGTAAGCCTTGTAATCATAAGGCACATCCCCACTGCTCTTTATTGTAGGTAATCTCAGTCTTATAGGGTTTGTTGGTTTGTTTGAGACAGGGTCTCACTAGGTCCAGGCTGACCTGGAACTCAAGGTGATTCTTTCGCCTTCGCCTCCCAAACACAGTGACTACAGGCAGGACCCACCAGGTCCAGCTTGATTTCTAAGTCTGGAAGCAAAGTTGTCCATACCAAATGGCACACAGTAAACATTTCAGGCCCTATGGGCTTCACAGCTTCTGTCCAAGCAGCTGGACTCTGCTGCCGAGGGAGTGTGCAGCCATCCGCAGAATGTGACGGATAGGTGTGGCCTGGCCACGGCCCAGATTAAGCTAATCTGCTGACAGGCACTTAAAGATAAACTAAATTAAGACTCCTCCCACTCACAGCACCCTCCCGAGTTAGGATAAAATTCATGAATTCCCTCACTTCTAGAAGAGAGAGAGAGAGAGAGAGAGAGAGAGAGAGAGAGAGAGAGAGAGCGAGCGACAGCCATATGTCACAGAGAACTGGCCATGTTTGGAAGACATTGTCACCACAATGTGTTGTAAGGGGCTGGCATTTCTGCAAAGCTCACCTCGTGGATACATTTTTATTAGTCACAGAGGTCAACATGCTTGCCATAAATACATTTTCGAATTCCTTCCTGCGTCTTCTGTCTAGTGGGATTATTTTTCATGTCTGCTTCCTGGCCTACAGCCAGGCAGAATGTGGGCGTTTTAATACCTTTAATCCATTATATGGACTTTTTAAAGGTCCATACGACAAAATAAAATGCACTTTCACGGTCAAATATGCAATAAACCTGATACGTCCCTTAATATTTCATATCCCATCTTCTACCCTGGCTGTGGCTGTTTCCCGGTTCCAGTGTACAGAACGATCTGATATGGACAAACTTATTGCTAATTTCTCATTTGATTGCGCAGAGAACCCTCGGCAATTCATAAACAATGTGTTTCACTGTGCACTTTGGAGAGATCATCATTGCTCCCCCAAATTCTGAAGATTTAAAATCACTGTCCACTTACGTCTCTACTGCTTCTGCCCAGTATGTGACAAGATGACAAACTAGTCATGCCGATCCTTTGTTGTGTTGCTCTGCTCCTGAGACGGGGCCTCGCCGTGTAGCTTTGAACTCATAGCAATCTCCCCTCTCTGCCTCCTGAGCACTGGGACTGCCGCGGTGTGCCACCGCACCAGGCATCATCAAGTTCACTTTTATCAGGTCATTTCTATCAGTGGTAGGGCTTCTCATCCAGGGGTACGTGGACCCAAGCCTTGGAATACAACCTCTTCACTGGGCTGCCTTCCTATTTCCCAAATTGCTTATAAAACTCGCCAGCCCATCTAGTGAGCTGGTGGGCAGATGCTACCCGCCTGTCACCTGTACATCCTCCCCAGGGTTGCAGATGTCGTCTTTATGGGATGGCTGTGTTTTACTTTCTCCCGTGGGGGGAGCGAATTCTTCTCCCCACGCTGGACTCTGCAATGAGCAACCATCGCAGAGGGCCTGAGTTAACGGGTCGTTAGGCTCACTTGATACCCACTAGAGGAGGGCTCACATCACTGGCCTGTTTACCTTTTGCGAAACATCTGTTTCCTATGAGCCAGTTAAAAGTGCAAACATCTGTAAATAATAAGCCTGTGTGTGCACATAATTTAATGAATTAGGACATAGAGGGAGCTGAACAGTAGGGCACAGCAATTAGAGCAACTGCCCATTTTGTTAAAAAATGTATTTTTTTTTCTCTCACATGGGAGCACTTGCTCTGTGGGTCCTGAGGTTCCCAGCCCTTCCTGCCTGCCCTCCCCATTCAGTAAATGGGAGCGTCTTGAATCTGGTTGGCACAGTGTCTTATAGGTTGCCCTCACACAGGTGGGAGGGACCCAGCATCCACAGGGCTCCTCAGTCACTGTGAGTCAACTCTGCTTCCCTCTCACCCACAAACGCTCTCCTGGGAGATGCGGGCAGCAGGAGTACCTTCCTCCTTGGTCCCTTGCCTCCTAGAAGTGCCAGCTCGCAGTGAGCCTTGTAAACACTGTAATCATGGGATGGTCACAGCTTGAAGGCATTGAGGCAGGAAGTAAACTTGGTCAAGTGTCTCCGAGTTTGAGCTTTAGCTTTATTTCTGTTTTCTTTCTTCACACCTTCCAGGGATGGGTGGAAGGGGAGGAAGAGGGGAGTGGTATTATCTTCATGAACAGGAAAGGCCATCAGAAAAAAAAATTTACGCTGCCACTGCCACCAACTGGGAGTGCCCAAAAGCCACAAGAAATCAGCTCCTGTTCTCAGTTTCCCAGATTACACTCATAAGGTCTTGCGGCAGCAGGCAGGAACTACCTCAGCTTTGGCAGCTGCCTTGGCATCACTTCCTATGGTTTGAGTAACCACCAAATATCTAAACAACCAAAGACAGAGACCACCTGAGGGGTTCTGCAATCCAAGTTCATTTCCAGTGAACTACACCCGGCATATTTCTGAGCATCCATTGTGTGCCAGGTCCTGGGTTACAGACAATGCGCAAATGATGCATTGGGGGAAACTCCTATAGAAGAGCGTGGTTGGAACTTTCCAGAAACAACTACAGGCTTCCACAGAGTACAGCCCATTCTCTGCTTTGGAGGCTTATTGAGAGGTCGAACATGAATGGAAAGTGGTTGAAAGATTCTGGAATACTGTGTCTTCTGCAAACCCAGGATTGGGATGGACGCATGATACACCCGCTAGAGTAATCTGGAGCCCAACCCATGAGGTCCTCTACAAAGTAAGAGGGAAGCCTTTCCAGGCCCGGAGAATAGTTAGTCTCAGAGGGAAAAGCAATTCAAGATTTGACTGAGCTCCCAGCCCTGCAACTCTGTTTACATTCTCCTGTGGTCTGTTTGCCATCTACTTAAGGGGATAATTAGAGCTTGCTAATAGCACGAGAAGAGAAGAGAAGACGGCTGAAGGAAAAAGGGAGGCAAACAGAAGCGCAATCAGTGCTGAAGCAGGCAGAGCTCTGCTGGGTCACTGGGCCACAGAGTTACTGGAAGTTAAACTACTTCTGATAAAAATGAAATTCAAAATTTCCTTCCTCGTATGTGTTAGCTATAATGGCAGAGGCCCAGGAGCCACAGGTAACTCAAGACGACAACGCGTGTGATAACGCATTGCTTCTGTCATAGGGAAGGTTCCACTGAAGAGCATTGGTATGGGATATACAAAAGAATGTGGACCTCAACATCTCCACGGCTTCACAGCACACAGTTCATTGCGCATAGTGGACCAAGAACTATACCAGCCTTGATAGCAACAGAGATATAACATACATTGTGTGATCTCAGAGATCTCCTGGTGCAGAACCACATGCACACACACGCACACACATGCACACACACACACACACACACACATACACACATGCTCAAGCACACACTTGCACACACATGTTCACGGGCATGTACTTGTGCGTACAAAAGGAAGCAAACCGACACCGTAAACATGTCCAATGGCAGAGATAGTGGTAACATCTGGTTGTTCACCGAACATACTTTCAACTTTTCCGCCCTTAAGTTTATTTTTCCACAAGAAGACGTTGGGGAGCATGGCTTACTTAATGATTACTGTACGTTGTGCTTGTTAGTCTTTGGTCAACTTAATCCAACCTAGTGTCTCTCCTGGGGAAGAAACCTCAATTAAGGAATTGCCCCTATCATATTGGCCTATGGAGCATTTTCTTAATTAATGATTCGTGTGGGAGGGCTGGGCCGCCACACATCCAACCAGGATGCACGCGTAATACCCTTTTCCTTATGCCTGTGATTAAGACTTTGACCTTAAGTTTGTAAGGTGAGCATCACAGGTCAAGTTCACAGATGGAAAAGTGACACAGTGTGGAGTTCGAGCCCCCAGAACACAGGTCCTGAGGCAGCTGGGTCATGTGGGCTATGAGGTCATCCCCCATCGCACGAAACACCTACATCTGGGACCACTGCGTGACTTCCAACCTAGTGCGCTTGAACTGAAGTCACTGAATGAGAATTGTATCTGCACAGCCAATAATAATCATTACGATTATTCTAAGTTTGAAAAAAATGATGGTTAATTAAGGATGGGGTCCTCTGTACACACAGATACTTCAAGCCGTAGCAGATGTCATACGTGTCATTCAGTTTTGTCGCCTCAAGAAGATTGTCTCCCTTCTTCTCTCCTCTCTCACCTGTCCACTCCTCTCCTTTTCCCCCTTCCCTCCTCTCCCCTCCCCTCCTGTTCTCTCCTCTCCTCTCTTCCCTTCTCCCCTTTCCTGACCTTCTTTAATGCTGGTACTGGAAGCTGCTGTTTAAGGCACCACCTTGCACAAATCATGAAAAGCTGTGTTCTCCAGTGCTTGTCTCCCAAGAACCCCAGCATGTGCCGCAGACCCAGGAGCATTGGCAGTGGCCAGCAGCACAACCCACAACAAACAGGATGCAAGGACAAAGAGGCTAGAGTGTAAAGGTTCCCCACAGTTCCGGTAGTTTCCTTCACCATCTAGAAGGCCATCGCTTAGGTTAGAGAAAATAATGTCATCGCTCTTCATTGTGTCTTTGCTTGGAAGACATTACTGTCTTCCTACTATGTAGCACACGCTGTGATGTTGTGCAGAATAAAGTTCACCGGACACTCTGACTCTGGGCAAACCCTGTCACCAATAAGCTGCCAGAACACAGTGTAGGCCCGAGTCTTTAAGAGCCGCTTCAGCTTGCCCTCCTTGGAAGGCTGGCTCTTGGGTTATAAGAGCCCACCCCTTCCTATCTGTCTTCCGGTCCTCCAGGCAATGGCCACAGCTGAGTTCTCCATCCGTTGTCAGCAAGCACACAGCCCTTGGAGGGAGCTCTCCTGACACTGGAGGCCACTGCCCCAGCTGATGTCACACTCAGTTTAGTGGGGGGTCTGACCAGCCAAGGTCATCCACAGGATGGTCAGACAACAAAGGGTTAGGACAGTAAGTTTTGGGGAGGTGAGTTACACGGCCGTAAGCCCTGGGAGCAATCATAAAGAATGAGGCCTTTCCAAGAGTCTAAGTGAATCCAGCGCCACCCCCAAGGAACACAATTACTCCCTAGGTGCTGCAGAAACACCCACAAAGAAACTCTCCAGAAGTGAGCCTGGAAGACATGCATTTAATTCATCACTCAAGGTAGGCCTACAGGGTTCTTTTATCTCATTTAAGTCTAACCATGAGTCTCTACTGCGTTAAAAATGGATATGCCATCTGATCACCCAGCTGTGGGTCTCAGGGATTCCCTGTTGATTCCAGCATCAATCTTAGGTTCAGAGTCCCAGGGACATGCTTGTGTGATGAGGTGTGTGTCACACGACACACCCTAGTTTCTCTCAGGGAGTGAACACCGTGACTGAAGATTCTTGATTTCCTCAAAGATCTTATCAGAGCACCTGCCCCAGGACAAACACTCAAGAGCCTTTGCTGGACAGAACTTGGCAGCATCTAACACAACAGCAAGTGATGAAGATGCAGGGGCCACAGTGGCATCTCTAGGCTAAGAGGCCCGCAATAGCTTTGCGAGCGATAAGGCTTACTTGTCACTATCAGTGACGGGGACACATCTGGAGGGTTGGTAAACAGCTGCCCCAGATTCAGGACCAGAGAGCTGTTCAAACTGTGACAAGCAGGAAGGACCGTCTTAAGGTGAGGAGCTAGAGACAGCAGGGAAGTGATAAAGCAGAAAGGAACACAGATATGGTAGCCATTATGAGCCAGCGTGCACAAGCGACAGATCAAAGGCAGAGAGGAAAACCCGGGCAGTGACAACCGTGTGTTCCCAAGAACAGAACCTTAATTTACATGCTCTCCAGTCCTTCTACAAATCCTGTGTGGCAGACATTATTGCCCCCATTTCATAGCTGTAGAAATCGACCCTGTGTCAAGCCAAGCCGTTCCTGTTATCTGGGACCATCAGGCAGGGGTGGAGGGATGTGAGGAAGGGTGACAGGAATAAGCCTGAAGCACAGGGAGGTATAGCTGTCACAACCTCTGAGGAGGGAAGGGAAATCCTTCTCCTCTCAGGGCAGAGGGCCTTCCAGGCACGCGTGACAGGCTCACTCCCCCAGATGCTCAGCACAGCCATGGAGCAGTGGAGAGATCCCTCTCCTCTGTATCCTCCAACTTGTCAACCCAAACTTCTTCCCACCTCCAGTCCCTATTGTTTCCTCTGATAAGCAGGGCCCCAGTGGACAATTAAAGCTCTCAATAAATAATCTCTAAGCACATTCATTTGATTGACTGTTATTTGATACAGCCGTTAGTTTCAATGGGGCAGTTAATATTGACCACATAAACTACTCCAGACAAACATGAAACCGCTCCAGAACTCCACGCATTATTACCCTTTATCTGCCAGTCATCTGGGGTACTTGTAATGGTCATGGAATTTAAAGATCAATAATAACAATTAGTGTTCTGTACACCCAAACAGATGAATCACGTGAAATGGGTTTTCATATAAAAATCAACGGAGGAACAAGCTCGGAACACGGAGAAGGCTTTTTGAATTTCCAGCGCACGCTTGGCAAGGTACCTATTACATTCAAGTCTTCAGGGCAGGTAGCTAGACGCAAAAGGCGGCCGCGACGCGCACGCGCACAGGAGACCACGGACGCTTGCACTCGGAAAAGGTGAGGCACAGAGATGAACACGATCAAAGGCGTGCTAACCAACAGCAAAATTAATGGAACTGGCAATTTGCTTCCTAGGAGACGTGTGGCTAGCCACCTTCCGCGGCTTTCAATTCGCAGGCCTTCGTGGCAATTATTTCGCTGTGGAAATGGCAAGGGCGGGCCTTCAGCCTCGCGCGCCACCACTACGCCGTCTAGATAATTAAAATGCAAAGCAACAGGGCAATGTCTCATCACTAAACTGTAGCCAGTGTACTGCGTGAAGCCATCCATTCCAAAGACTTATTTTTCATCAATTATTTGTTATTTATCTGGTGTAAATATAAGACGGACTAATTAAAATGTATGCCCTTTTCTACAGCTTCTCGCCATTAAAGGCAATGAGAGCAATCTGACGACCATAATGAAATAATTATGTGTGCCTTCACGAATTCGCTTCGACGAGACATGGTGGTACTGAGCTAAATGAAAACATCGGGAACTAGATTTCACAGCCTCCACTTCCATTTCGCTAATTATACCCACAAGCTTTCCAGTAGGCCAGAGCCTAAAAATCCGTTTGAAGCTGAGAGGGCCGCGCCACCACCAGCCTCTTCATAATTACGGACTTTGATGACATAACAAAGGCCGTAGCTGTGGCAACCTTTAATATTTTTTGAGAAGAGGGAGTTATTATATTGCTTCTTCATTTGTTCTGGAAACTGGAAGAAAATTGGGATAAGTGAGATCCAAATCTCTCTTTCCCCAGTAAACTGATGTACTTGGTCAGTGTGTCCTGCTGTATTTTGAATTTGGTAACATTGTAATTCCTGGGAAAACAGCAGTTAACACAGACCAACAAAGACTGTTTGTGGGTGTGGTGTTAGCTAGGCCAGCAGGTAGCTTAGGCCAATCCCCCACACCTGCTTTGGTCCTGAGCTCTATTGATTCTCTTGCTTTCACCTCCCAAGCAGGTCCCCTCTCCCCAAAGTGCGGATCAAGTTAGGGAAAACCCTCATATTAAATTTTACTAAGGTGCGACCTTTAAAGACAAGTGTGCGTTTAGAAAATATGATGGAGCCTTTCGTTTGGACTTTCTATCTCAAGACAGATACCTGCCAAGCGAATAACCTGAGTTTACTGGAAAAAGAAGGCGGAAAGCAGAGAAATGGCAGTGACTTCCGGTCTGGCAGTAAACTTCAAACTGAAAAAACTAAACGGGAGTCCCAGGGATTGGCCCCAACAGTGTGAATTTCTCCCCATTTTGGTTGTGGAGCTGGCAGGGTTTGTGGGCGGTCGGGATCTACTGATTGCTGGGATAGGAATCCCATTTCTGCCGGCTGGGGAAGGGGCATCCACCACAGGACTGAAAATAGAGTCGGAAGACTCTTATTACGGTTCCCCGCTACCATCAAGTTATTCTTGGTTCTCTTGTGGGGTGACAAGACCGCCCACCGTGACCCAAAAAAATCTGAGAGTTTTCTCCCCTCTCTGGGTGGGTTCTCTCCTTTGGTGGCCCTAAAGGCTTGGACTCTGGAAGGAAGGGCTCAACAGGCAGCTGGATAGCTGGTCTGACGTCACCTCCTATTATCTTGGCCTTTTTCTGCACAAGCCCAAGTCTTACCCAGCATGCTCCGCACCTAGCAAGGGCAGAGAGTAAGCGAATCCACTGCCCCACGCCTGTGGATTCCAGGACCAGTAGGAAGCTCCTGCTCCTCCGAATTATAGCTTGCAACCTTTTCGTTTAAAGAGGCTTGGGTAGGATGGGATTCAGATCTCACACCATTTTCTTCCTTTACTCTTTAACTGAGATAGGGTCTCACCATATGACTCTTGCTAGACTGCAACTCGCTATATATACCAGGCTGGCCTCGAACTCAGAGATCTGCCTGCTTGTATCTCCCAAGTGTTAGGATTAAAGGCGTGGACCACCGTGCCCAGCCTGTCTTAATGATGAAGCAGGAAGCCAGGCGTGAAAAGAGGATTCAGGGCAGCAGACTGACTGATGAGATGGTGTCACAAGATCTCCGACTGTGGAGGGGGTGGGTAGCTTATCACACTTCCTATTTAACTTAGGTACTTAGACAAACCACTCTCTGACAGGATCCTGATCAATCTGAAACTTGAGGTGACCATTCACCCTCTTCCAATACCCCAAACCTCAACTTTGTAAAAAGCCGGTAAACCAAATCCTTGTAACCACGGTTTGTAACCATTCAGCGGAATTCCACGCCCCTCCCCCACCCCACCCCAGCTCCCCCCAGGAAGCAGAGCCTATCCTTCTGGCAGAGTTACCCTTCTATTTACAGATCTACAATTGGCTACGAAAGGAATCTGTGCTCGGAAGAATGACCCAGAAACACAATGCGATCCCTGGTTAGAATGGGAAAATTAAGTTGTGCGCTCTCCAGTTCTATTGACCATGGAATCGCAAGGCTTTCCTGTGGCACCCGTAGGGCCAAGGGGCACCTTAGAAGATGTCGGAACGGTGATGTATCTGGCATATTTCAGTGACTGACGTGGGAACTGCGGCAGAACATTTGAAATGGAGGTTTTCTAGAAACTCCGGAATAGATAATTGCTGTAAGTGCCCTGTAATTTGGAAGGCAAGATTCGACATCAATATCTTGGGAAAGATTTCCGGCCAACGTTTTTCTGATTAACCTTCATCAAAAACTCCCATATCCGAAATAATCTATTTAATTGATAGTTAACTGAATTTATATTAGAACATTTAAAGTATAAAAATGCCATTTAAGGATGAATTTATTGGCACTTACATGTAGCTCAAACTCTGCAGAAGCTTCTCTTCAAGAGCTTCTAAAGCAGCGCTTCTCAACCTCCCTAACACTGTGACCCTTTAACACAGTTCCTCATGTTGTGATGACCCCCAGCCATAAAATTATTTTCGTTGCTACTTTATAACTGTAATTCTGCTACTGTTGTGACTCGTGATGTAAATATCCGTGGTTTTAGATTGTCTTAGGCGACCCCTGTGAAAGAGGCCTTTGACTCACACAGGGGTCGAGACCCACAGATTGAGATCCACTGTTCTAAATGGCCACTGCTTATATTGTTAGACCTGGGCCACTTGAAGAAGAGTTTCATGCTTATAGTGTTTGAGTTTTCTATTTCTGTCTTTCTCCCTTTCACCAACTTCCCAGCTAAAAGCTCCCCAGCCCTTTTTCCTCGAAAAACTTTTTAAAATGAAAGAATGATAAATCCCCTATGAGCAGAATTGATAACCTCCATCATTAATCAAGTGTTTCTTTTTTGGAGCAGAAGTTGATGACCTTGCTGAATGTGTAAAAGAGAAAACTTAGACTTTCTGTTTCAGCCATTTTCCTGTTTTAACATCTGGACGGCTAAAAATCCAAAGAGTATTGTTATATTCTTGTGATTTATTAGAAAAGAAAACCAAAATAGAAACACAAAACCAGGATGCTATTTGCTGGTTCTAGGTGATCCAAAATGAGAAGGCAAACCTCACTCAGGTCAGCTGACCCACCAGGAACTAACACTGTGCTTGCTTAGGTAGGAAGAAAAAGAGGTCAGACCCAGTGCTAGAGTTTTCTAGTCTTACTGGACGCCAAATTCAAGCCAGAGCTGCTAATCGGTCCAAAACAACAGCATGGTTAAGCAGATCCAGGGGTGCCTGCCCACCCCAGGACTTGCTTTTGGGGATTCACTTTTCTGGTAATAAAAATTTAATTACTGTTCTTTTGTTTTCCTGCCCCTAATTTGCAAACCTACCCGTTTATCTGAAAATTGACGAAATTTTATTATCCCTCCTTTTTTTTTTTCTAGACCGGGAAAGAAAACTTTGTGCACATCTTTTGTTTTCAGAATGACCCTGTGGTGCACCCTCTCTGAGATTTAAGCCCAGTTCTCTCTCTTTCTTCTCTTTTGGGTGGTGTTACTTACCGAGTCATGTGGCTGAGCAGCAGAAAATTATGTCCTAGCTTAGAAAAACAATCGGGCCTTTTCACTGCGATATTTATTCAAATCGCCACTCGGTTCATATGGCGGCTGCCACTCTCCATGGAGTCTGTCTTTCAGAAGGGAACTTTGATTTTGCCACTTTGACCTCGAGTTATAGCTCACTATAGATCCTGCTTAAGGCTTCAAATCCGGGTCTCAGGGCTCTACGAGAGGGGCTTTTCTTTCTCCTTATTCACACATGGCTACTATTCGTTTTAAGAATAATTTCTTCTGAATGGGCAAAACCCTATTCCAAAAGAACACTTTTCCCTCCCCTCCTTTGATGTGTTGAAAAGGGAGAGCAGGGGAAACGGGCCAAGGTGTTGTCACCCTTGTGATTTCACCCAAAGCAACTATATTTAGTCTGAAAAATATTAAGATTTATCCTGTGCCAGCAGAGCAATTAACGCAGAAAACATCTGGAGTTACCTAAAACCAAGAGAATCCAGGAGGTATCTGAATAGACACTTAGTGACCCGGATGGATGCCTTCCAGGTTTGCCTTCTTTCTGTTATTTACACCACATTCCCTTACTAGCCCCGAATCCTGCTTTCCAGTGTTTATACCAAACAGTCCACAGGCCCTGCTGCAAACCAACAGCTGGCTGGCATATCAATTTTCTGTCTTTAAAATTAAAAGCAAAATAAAGGGAGTATTCTAGCACTTTCCAAAGTGAGGCTCCGGGGGATTCTGATGGGATTTGAACACAGACACTTAAAAACCTAAGTAGGCTTACAAGGCTGGGGGTAGCTCTGTGGGGATTTTAGTACCAGGGTCCCCTCTCGGCCCCACTGTTTCCTCCTTGTTTGGAGCAAAGTTGATCTGTACCTTTTCCAAACAGCCATTAGGTAAAATGGAAAGCTAAGTCCGTGGGATTAACTTATGCAAACGTGGCTCTTGTACGGCTTTCATTTCAAAAGCCCCAATGCTGCACGACACGATACTTACTAGAACTTTTTTTTTAAAAAAAGGATGTTTTATTTTTATTTATTCCCAAAAGAAGTAATTTCTGGACCAACGGAAAGGACTGGTACTCGGTGGCTTGCGAACAGAGCCAGTCTGCAGGGCACGGGCAATATTGACTCTTGACTAGTTCGGCTCCAAGTTGGAGGAGCAGGGGGTTGAAACCCTAGCCGAAAGCCGACCACAATGAGCCCTGATTGCCCTGCTTACCAAAATAAGACACTGGAATTCCTGAAACCCTTTTGTCAAATGCCTTTATTTACTTTGTCTAATGCAGGTTTCTTTGATTAGCTAAGCCTAGCTGTTATCAACACATTTTGCTTATCAGCCTGCCCTGGGCGACTGACACCTTCAGCACCAGCTCTCCCCAGATAAAGTAAATCCCTTGTTTAACTTGTTCAAGAACAAACAAAGCTTTGCCCTCCACTCTGGCAACCCAATAGGCAGGTTAAGGAGGCTAATTGCAATCGGGGAGAATTTCTACAAGTAATTCTGCTCCACGGAATCTCTTTCCAGGGCAGTTCCTCCCTTCTGTTAAAAAATAGTTTTCAGGACAATCCTCTCTAACAGGTCAAAGTTTCCCAATGCCCAGCTCCCCTGACCAGAATGTCCACGTTATTTTAATTTCTATTGATAGGAGGGCTCCGAGGACCTGCTAGTGGACTGGAAAATATTTTTCAACACTAAGTTTCTTTGCCTTCTCCCAGAAGAAAACAGACAACCAAGAGGAAAGGGTATAGCCAGTAAGGCACTTCCTGGAGCTGTATTCTTTCTGCCTGCAAGTAGTTCTGCAAATGTTAAGTTGGACAGCCAGGCTGTTGGCATCAAAAGATTATTGATTTTCCAGCTACAAACCTGTTGATTTTCTGGCCCAAGAAGCAACTCTTTCTTTCTTTCTTTCTTTCTTTCTTTCTTTCTTTCTTTCTTTCTTTCACTCTTTCTGAAGAAGTTTCAGAGAGGTCAGCTGACATGTGGCCACCGCCCCCTACTCTACTTGCCTTTTTGCCTCTCTTTAGACAAGCCACCGTGTTGTTAGGAAAACTCAATTTCTTCTAGTTAAACTTTGACCTCTCTGAAAACAAAGATTTAAAATGTCATTTTCAGGCTAATGCTCCAATGAATTGTCAAATCAAGTACTAAAAACATTTTGATAGATAGATGAGCCATTTATCTAAATCACTGTCAGGGTGGGGAGGCATCCTGCAGGCTCCCACCGTAGTGGGCCCTAGGTAGGATTTCCCAGGACTCCCGGTTGTTTCTCTGGCCTGAAGTTGAGCTACTGTTGACCGATGGAGCCGAGGCACCGTGTCAGCATCAGATAACCAAATAGTCAATATTGTTTTTAAAAATGAGGCTACCTCATTTAGATTTCTTTTCCTGTAACTGAAGTCCAGACTCCTGGCTGAATGGTAAGATACGGAAGGAATGAAAGGCCAGCCCAAGGGGTGTTGGTGGCCACGAGTTCCCTAGCAAAACAGCAACTTCTTAGACCAACAAAGTGACTCGGAAAGGTGGCAGTGGGGTCAATGCTAAGACATATTGCCTTTGCTCAGCGAAGGGAATGAGGGGGTCAGCATCCTGCGCCATCCAGCCCTGTGCATTGTGAACTCTGGGAGCAACCGCCTTTGCAAGGTTGCGTTCCTTGAAGGGACGATGTCATATTTTAATCACTTATGTACCGCTGGAATACCCAAGTGTTACTGGGCTTGTGGCTAATTCCAGCCAAGTTAATGCTCCCTCTGCACGCATTCAACACAAATTGCATGGCGTGTCAGGTTGCGCTACTTGAAGAATGTTTCAAAGTCTTGTGGTCACCTTCTATTTCCCCCCTTCTCTCCGAACATATTTTAAAAACTATTTTCAAGAGAGAATGGGGCGGTAAAGGAGAGCAGGGGCACAGGAGGCGCTTCTAGGGAAGAAATCCTCCGAGAGGGAATTTCAACAGAGATGGAATCCGTATGCATGCCAGCCGATCACACCCTTCAGCCTTAAATCATTAAACCCTTTGTCTTGCCACCATTGCACTTTATTCCAGTGTCTTTATTGCATGCAAGAGAGACATTTTTTTTTCTTGGTAGAAGAAAGAAAAAAAATAATAAACCTACATTGAGCAGTGTGCCGGTGCTGCCATTCGGCCTGGGTGAATCCACTGAGGCAGGCTTTGAGAGCCTTTTCCTGCAGCATGCAGGAGGACGGGCTCGCGGTGTAGAAATCCAGGATCTGCCCGGGACTCACTGACAGAACATCCATACAGTCAAACATGATCTCTCCGCACCGCGCTCTGCAAAAGTGCTTATCCTCTAGGTGTGGAGGCGAGCGGCACAGAAAAGTCCACGAACTCCATCAAACTCTGCCCCTTTTTTGGCACGTAGGCTGTTGGTCTTTTTCCCAGCCCCGAATCATGAATTATGACAGACAAGCCAGCTAAAAGCCTGTAATTGATCCAAATGATCATTTACCATTTTCCAGGCTCGCTCGGCCGATCCAGCCGGGGCGGGGGTTCCCGCACCGATCCCAAGTTCTCCCTTCCAGGCGACGCCCGCGCAGACCTCCGGGAGCGCGCGGGTCCTACCCCGCCGGTGCCCAGACGCGCCCTGCCCGGGTGGCTCGCGTCCTCGGCATCCCAGTCCTGCGGCCGCGGCGCAGGGGAACTCTGGTCCCCCCCTTTGGCAAAGAATAGACCCTCCTGCCTCCGAGCAGCTCACTTCCTACCACTTCTGTCACACGGAATGAAAGATTGAATTGCCTAATATATGCGAGTGAACTTTCGGTGAACCCTTCCCGGGCTGCTAACCTTCAAATGACCCAACCAGTCTGACATCACCAACTCCCAGGATTCTCACAGCGCTTAAAAACTCCCAGCAGCCCTGCAAGAGCCGGCAGCCAGCGAGGCCGCGGCCAGCCGCGCGGTGCTCCCCAAGGCTCAGCGTGCAAACAATGCCAGGAGCGCAGGGAGGAGAGGGAGCGCGGCTGCAGTTTGCTCCTTTTCATCTGCCCGGCCCTGGCGGGGAGACCCTCACCCCAGCCCACCTCTGAAATCCCTCCCTGATCCGCTGTGCCTGGCAAAGCCTGTAAAAGCACTCGGCAAGCCTCGATCTGCAGATCAGGGGCCCCGCCACCCCTCTCAGAAGGAAGCCTCGTGGTCCGGGAAACTTTCCATTCCGTGTAGTCTTTTTCTTTCTTCTTTTCTTTCTTCTTCTTTCTTTGTTTGTATGTTTATATTTTAAACCCGCTCCCCCACCCCCAGTCTTGCAGGCGGCAGCTAAAGGGATTGCTCTGTCTCCGGTGGGTGGGTGGGTGGGTCGCCGGGGGGGGGGGGGAGGGGGAGAACACCTTCCAGGATCTACTTCAGTTTTAAAATACTCTGCAGGCTGAAACACCTGGAGCAGTTACAGATTAGTTACTCCAACAGCCTTCCTCTCCTCTCCTTTCTCTTCTGTTTCGCTTTCTTCTCCCTCGCTGTTCACCTCCCGCGAATCTCTTTCTCAGAAACTCAGAGAGAAAAGTGAGAGTTGGGAGACCGTGTGTGTGTGTGTGTGTGTGTGTGTGTGTGTGTGTGTGTGTGTGTGTGTGTGTGAATGAGTTTTAGATTCGGGTTTACTGGTTGGAGAAAACACAGTAGCTCTGTCGCTGGCTGCCTGTGTCGAGGCAAACACTGGTTTTCTCTAGGACTCGGTTTTCTCCTCTGTAGAATGGACCTGTGCAATACCATCCGCAGGACGAAAGCACTACCTTTAATTTCTCAGGAAATGCACAAAAGGAATATCAACTGTGACTCGGCCCCCTTTGTCTAGCTGTAGGACTTTTACCAGGGACACCCAGACCTGACCCGGCCACTGGGTTCCGAGGTGGACATACCTATGCTGCCTCTGAGCCCATCCCAATGTGAATGGCTTGCTGTTCCCACAGTCCATGCACGGGGAGTGTGCTGGTGGCCTCTCCTTTAAGCACATGCTCCCACACATAATTAAATGCATATTTTGAAAACTGGGTTAAGTATGAGTTTTTATATATAGATATATTTATAAAAGCTAAGCTCTGCTCAGACCACCCCTGCCCAATCTCTCCTGTTTTTTTTTAAACAATTTTCAGATAAAAGGATTTCTTCTTTCTTTCTTAACGTGCTTACACTGACTCAGCCCGGAGGAAGGAACAGTTTTTCAGCTGTTCTCACAGCCCAGAGGCAACTGGTATAGCCGCAGCCAGGCAGCCAGGGCTTTCAAAGGGAAGGCACCTGCAGCCAGCTTCCAGCTTCGCCTGCTGGATGCAAGGCATCGAGCAGATTCCCCCTCCCTCCTCTGGCTCCCTAGTAATTCTCCCACAGAAGGCTGGCAAGGAGTTGGACAGGGAAACCCGGGCTCCATTCCTCCTTTCTTGGCAGTGCCAGGAAGGATGCACTCAGGGAGTCTGTCGGAGCACCCACCTTTGCTGAAATGCTGCTCTGACTAGTCCTGATACAGCCTGGGAACGTGCACCCCACTCCCTCATGGAGGCAGAGTCCCCACAAGAAGTACACTACACCTGTAGCTCAGGAGGCTCAGCTTCTGCCACTGCAAAGTTCGGAGTGCTGGAAGATCTCACTGAAAGTGTAGGCTATTTCTCTCTTCGTTAGGTAACCATCTATTTTGCAACAGGGTTTTATTATTAGAAACTCTTCATCTACAAAGAAAACACACATCCTAAGGGAGGGCGCACATAGGAATTTACAAAACCAACACTTAACACCATTGAGCACGAAACACTGGGTTATGTGTGAGATTCTGCTTGGTCCGAGAGACTCATTGCCCTGAATGCTTCCTTAAGATCACCAGTTCCCTAGAAACAGAGTCACTCACCCTGGGCACTGGAGGTGGAGGAAAAGGTGTGGACAGGGGGAGAGGAAGCAGCCAAATTGCAGTAAAATATAAGTTAGAGGTGAGAAAGCTCGGCATCATGGCAGATGCATGAGTCAGGGGCCCTCTTACAGGAGGCGGCTGTGCTTCCCAAAGTGCAAGGAACCACTGGTCACAGCCAAGAGAGGATGAGGCACTGGGAAATGAGTGCCCAGTTCTGGTTACTGACAGCCCTATCTAGGAAGGGAGGCACCATTCCCAAATGCCTTCTGCCAAAGTACAATGCACAATGCCCTCCCGCCCCTCCCGCGAGCGTACGTGCCTGCATGTGTTGCTAAAGTTCCTTCCCTTTGGGAGACCTAAGCAATGTTTAAACCTTCTCCAACAACTAAGGCTCCAAGGACAAACAGAGGCACATTTCTGCTAAAGTTCACCCTGGGAACTTTGAGCTTCCTGGGCTTCCTTACAGAGCATAGGTGAGCTGACTGGGTGCTCCTCCCCCACCATGCCTGTCCAGGAAAACCTGTGCTCAGCAGAGGTGAGGGCTTCCTCATATCTTCAGAGATGGTGTCCACGTGCCCTGTATGCCTTAGCCCTACCCCAGGCCCTATGCAATTAAGGCAGAGTTGCGCACAACAGGTGGTAGGGAGGATGGTCCGGTCCTGAACCCCCAGCCCAGCACTCCATGGGGCAGTATTGACAGTCAACAAACCCAGCTAGGATTATCCTTTTGCAGAAGGGCAGAGCTGAAACCCCTCCCCCAAGATGGCAGCTGCTTGGATAAGAGGGAAGCCTCTCCTTGTCTATGGGGGTGTGGTGTGTGCCTATGACTGGGGAATTTCTTTCTTTGCACAAGGATAATTTAAATTTACAATCACCTTGAGATTCTTTTAATTGTAGGGAAATGAACTTGATCAGTATTTAAATCTTTGTGGATGGGATATTAAGGGTTCCTTATAATGCAATGGGACTCACTAGTCAATTAATCATTTCTCATCCTGGATTAATTATACTGGGAGCGTGGATTGAGGCAATTAGTACGTGCTAATTCACGGAGCTGACTCACAACTTGGCCACGCTTCTTATCATTTCTTTGTCAGTAAATCTCGTTCTTACACCGTTTGGAAACCTGATTCTTGATCCGAAGCCTTCCAAAGGACCAAGGAAAGCACCAAGAGTAAACAATGATTCTTTAAATATATATTCACGACGGTCACGATTAACGAACGGGGTAGAAGGTAAAAATGAAGCTAATTTCTCCACGGTGAAGTGTAAAGAATTGCCACTCACTTTAAATCTGACTTAAATAGTCAGAAGGAATCTTCCCAAATATCCCCTTGTGGGCACCTGTTTTAGCGTGGGCTACCTTTCCTGTTTTCTTTGTGTTTGATCAATGGTTTAATAAAAGTTTTTCCAATGAACAACCAGACAACACACAAAAACCAAAAAAAAAAAAAAAGCAGAAGTTTGAGAGCAAAATTCACTTTGAGAATCCCTGTGTGTTTGTCCATGTGACACCGCACATTTGAAAACCATAATCATAAAACAGGAATTTATAGCCAGGGTTCAGGGTCTACATCTGTTTCTCTGGTTTGGAAGCTGCAATTACCCACTGGACAATCCTGAGCGAAACGCCATGAATCACCCTTGGCAAACATGTCGGAGCCAGAGAGTTTCCTGAAGAAAGGACCTGTGTCTGAATGCACACAGCCAGGCCTGCTCTCTGCAGTTCCCTCTAGTCCCCTGTGAAGGCTAAGCTCCTCGAGGTGCAAAGGCAGCCATGTGGGCCCCGGCATGCAAACCACCACAGACCCTGGAGCAGAGTGCATTGTTTGAAAAAGACAACGCATTTAGCTTTTTTGTGATTTTTGTTTTTATTTAATTCCTTTTCCTGTTAGGGGGTTGGGTACATGGCACTGTTGGCAGAATACTTGCCCTGGATTTGATCCCCAGTATCGCATAATAGGTAATCATGCACCCTTGGAATCTCAGCTCTTCGGAGGTAGAATTCAAACCCATCCTCAGCTTCAAACTGACTCGGTGGTCAGCTTGGGATACATGAGACTCTCTCCCCCAAAGCAAGCCAGACATTGCTTTTCTATTAGCCCCTCAACCCCTCTTTGGCTGTTGCTGTTTCAATGTAGTTCTGAGGGGCGAGAACACACTGGGACTGGGTTATAGCTTAGTGGTATAGGCTTGGCTTGTACCCTAGGACTCAACACACAGTCGTGAGGAAGAAGAAAAGGCAAATATTGAGGATCTCTGTGCCTCTCCGCGGAAGCTGAGGCAGGGGTGTGGCTAGCAGGGTGTTAACCCCAGGCCTTTCCAGGGCTTGCCCTACCAGCCTTGCTAGTTTCCAGGGGCTGGGCTTTGCCTGGCAGCTTGCTGAAGCCTTTCTGTCTGGCCTGCGCTCTCTGAACACCTGCTGAGGCACTACAGTTGTACAGAATGTGTTTGCAGGCCTGTTAAATGGAAACTTAGTCACAGAACCTGATGAACTAGGATTGGCCCATGTCTTATCTGTGCCCTGGATTCTCAGTATTTCAAGACTTTATTAAACTCCACACCACCTTGCCTCCATTGGCATAAGGTAGAGAAATTCACAGGTGGATTTTCTGTGCCTGTGCTCTGTTTTTTCTTTGGCAGGGCTGGGATGAACCCCCAAGGCCTGACGTGCCTGTCCCACATCTCATGCGTCCTAGGCAAGCACTCGACCTCTGACCCGTTCTCCAGCCCCATCCTGCGGTCTTACTCAGACCCTCCTTTCCCTTCCTCTTTGACAGCATTTTCCAGTTTCGACGTGTTCGCCCCATGCATCCTGTGGCATTTATTTTGTCCTTCCTCCAGAGTGTTTCACAGTGCTCCACCCGGGATCAGCTTTCTGTCTTGCCTCACTGTGTCACTCCTCTCTCTGTTCCCTCTGCAAGGAACACCCGCTGCTTCCCCCCTTTAAAACCTACCCCACAGCTGAGCACACCGGCATTGCCTGTAACCCACGCACCCTGAAAGCGGAGGCAGGAAGATTGGGAAGTTGAGGCTCTGCTGGGCTACGATACAAGACCTTATCTTAAAAGCCAACCCATCAAACAAAAAAGCCAAATGATAACAAACATCCCAGAGGCCTGGTTCTCTCCTGTCCACCAACCCTGCTTTCTAGCTCACGTTTTCACTAGTACCCCACAGGATGGCAGGATTAGTGAACAAAGAATAGTGCAGTTGGTGCAAGCACAGCCACCCCTAGTCTTACCTGTGCATAGCTTGCTTACACTCTCTCCATATGACTCTGCTTGATTTTGTTTGGGGGAGGCACGTGTGTCTCATCTCAGTGTTTTCCAGGGAGCTAGAGTGAGACAAGCCACCTGTACAGGTGAATGACCAGAAGCACAGCCAGACTCTTTTCAAGGTCTCTTAGGGATGAAGGGTGACATTTCAGGATCAAGGTCGTAATAAAGACTACCTTCGGCTGCTGCCTCCCCTCCTTGCTCAGCTGGCGTCTTCAGAGATAATATGCATGACCCAAGCAGCCCTTGGTCCTTAAACTGCGCTGTTTAATTCAAGTGAAACAATTAAACACTCAGTTCCTCCGTCACAGAGAGGCCTGTCATGTGCTCAAAAGTTACAGCTAGTGGCTGCCGTGTTAACGGAATGGTACAGATGGAAGACATCACCGTTCCAAGTTCTGCCAGCATTGGATAGCGGTTAAAGAGGCAGGCACTTAGTTTAGCCTGGGTAAAACATAGCTTTGCCACTTGCTTGCTGTCTAACCCCAAGCCACCTTAACTCTCTCTCCTATCCAATGCAGACTGAAGGAACGCACCTCAGAGGGTGGTGGCACATAAGCCAATGATGTCATATAACTTAGAACATTGTCTGAGATAGAGTACAGCTTCGAAAATGCCAGTGTGGGTTCTGCCAGGAGAAAGTATGGCCAGCACCACACTGCCTGCCCCTACCCAGAGTGTGTGGCGTAGGATTTTGTCAGAGTAGATGTTTCCACCAGGTGCTTAGGCCTGTGAGAGCAGGGAGCATTTCCAGGAGTTTCTGTAGATGCCCACTTACTTTAGTATATTCTGTTCCGAGACAGTCTTTTTGAATGGAGTCTCTAACTTGTGGAGTCTCACCTTAACCCTGCTTGGTTTCTGTAGTAGGAGCTGTGTTCCTGCCCAGCTCCCACACTGCTAGCTTTATACCCGAAATAACAACACACAAATTGTATTCTTTTAAACACTGCTTGGCCCATTAGCTCTAGCCTCTTACTGGCTAACTCTCACATCTTGCTTAACCCATTTTTATTAATGTGTGTAGCACCATGAGGTGGTGGCTTACCGGGAAGCCTTTAACCTGTGTCCATCTCAGAGAGGAGAGCTATTGCGTCTACCTCAGTTCCCTTCTTCCCAGCATTCTGTTCTGTCTACTCCGCCTACCTAATTTCCTGTCCTATCAAAGGCCAAGGCAGTCTCTTTATTAACCAATGAAAGTAACACATAGAAAAGAAGACCCACCTACATCAAGTCTCACTGTGGTGCAAGCCAGAATGATGTTGAATTTTTGAATTTTGATCTTTTCGTGGCCACCAACGTGCACTAAGATACTTTCCTGAGACCCGTCTTTACTATGTAGCCCAAGCTGGCCTGAGCTAATAATAATCCTTCTGCCTCTACCTTCTTATTGCTGGGATGACAGGTGGATGCCCTGTGTTGGCTTGGCAACACACTCTCTACCTCCGCAGAGCAGAAGTGGCATGCCACAGCTCCCCATTCGCTACAGATTCTGAGGGAAACAAATGACCCTCTCCTTGTGTTTCCTTGCTAAGCTGTGATGACAGGGAAGTGAGCTGTATGAAGGGTGTTCTTGATACACTGTGTTTTCAGCTTATGATAGGTTCATCAGGAGAGAGCCTCGCTGAAATCAAGGAAGACCTGCGTTATATGGTCCCTTCTGCTGATAGCACAGATCTAAGTCAGGATGGCAATGAGATATTTTAGAGTTCCCTAGACTTCTGGGAGAGGCAGGAACCAGATCACACAGCTTGCTGTTTTCTGCAGAAGGTGCATCAAGTCTCGGGAATGTTAACACCGGTTACAGTTAACTAAGTGGCAACAATATTCCATAGGATAGAAGATTAACATTTTCCTCTCTCATTTCTCTATCCATTCGTCAATTATTCACACAGTCCACTTACTCATCGATCTGACCACCACATCCATCTTTTCATTCACTTGTTTGATTGTGTTGACTGTTCTTGGTTTTAACTACAGAACTGTTCTTGGAATTAACTAAAACACGTGTGGCTGGGTTCACTCGTGAGGGGATTTTTTTCCCCCTGAGCCTAAGACACAAAGGATTTCTCTCGAACTCTGCTGGGGACAGGGGTGAAAAAAGTGCAAACCCTTCAGACAAGGGTACAGAGGAAACGAAGTTTCAATTCTTTCTAGTGTCTGACACAGAAAAGGGCAAACAAAAAAAAAATCTCAAGATGACGGAGTGGGAACCTTCAGTATGCCATGATGTCAGGTAGAAATTCCTGAGGAAGTTCTGTTGGAGAAATGAGGATACATGGAGTCAGGTTGGACACATACAGGGAATGTTAGCACAGAACACATCCTTCTGAAGAGAAGTGTTTTCTCTCTTTGTCCACACTATAGGGTAGAAAGCAACCTTTCTTACGTACCCCAGGCTAGAGCTTGGAAACCTCTCCAGAGGTCAGGGCTAGGCTTCTAAAGTTAGCTTGGAGCCTGTGGGGGCTTGAATAAGAACGGCCCCCATAGGTTGATATATTTGAATGCAGAGTTATGAGAGCCCTGTTGGAGGAAATGTCTCACTGAGGGTGGAGGTTTCAATAGCCCAAGCCAGACCCAGTGCCCCCCTCCCTGCTGCCCTTGGGTCTGGATATAGCACCCTTAGCTACTATTCCAGCACCGTGCTTACGTATGTGCCGCCATGCGCCTCGCCAGGATGAGAACGCACTAAATCTCTGAAAATGAAAGCAAGCCAATCAAATGCTTTCTTTTATAAGAGTTGCTGTAGTCACGGTGTCTCTACACAGCATCCCAGCACTGACTAGGTTTGGGGCCTTTCCCAGTGTGTGTGTGTGTGTGTGTGTGTGTGTGTGTGTGTGTGTGTGTGTGTGCATGTGTGTACCACATGTACGCAGGGGCCTGCAGAGGTCAGAAGAGGGTATCAGATCTCTTGGAGTTGGATTTACAGGTGGTTATGACCTGCTGCGTAGGTGCCAGGAATCGAATCCTGGTCCTTTGCAAGATCAATAACCATTCTGAATGGCTGAACCATCTCTTTTGGAACTAGGGGAATTCCAATAATGACTGGGCGAGGTTACCTCAGAAGGTAAAAGCTCTGACATGGAAAGGCAAACAAATATAGTCGGATCAGGAACAAGAGAGAACAGGAGTAATATGAGCCGCTCATTTCTGTTTAAGCAGAGTGTGGAGGCAAAATGTCAAGCAGTCCAGAATCCCAACTCTGAAGTTCATACCTGGAGCTGCCGAATGAAATTTCCAGGGACAGAAATTTTGGATATTTTGGATGAATGGCATTTTGGTCACAGGCATTTACCTTGCCCAGTGCAGCATTGGCCCTTTCATCTGGTGACTGTCACTTGGTAACCTTCATGAGGACATAGTGAGTTAGGTGGATAGAATCAAGATTCAGGCACGTCCTTCAAATCGGGTGCTTGATCAAGTTTGACTTTGGGTTTCCGTTTCCTCTTTCAGAGTTCAGTTACAGCAGCAAATCCCCCGAGGGAAACAGCCTCCACCAAGAGTATTGATAGTTTGGGCACAGGACCTAGTGCAGTATCTTAGCATTCAAAAGGCCAGAGGAAGCAAGACCTCCTGTTCACTTTGCTCCCAGAAGCAGGCCTTATAAGCCTTGTTTGAGAGACACCTTCTCTGTACCTGGAGAGAACTGAAGATAGAGGGGTAAAGAGAAGGATCTGGATGAACAGGCTCCACAGAGTTTCTCTAGATCAGCCCCAGCGGAGCAGACGCCATGGGACATGCTTCACACTCGCCCGCTCTCTTCTGCCAGCAGGGAGACGACATAAAGCCTCGGCTGCCTCTTTGCGTCTTCACTTTTGCAGACGCTCATACCGCACACAGCTGACAGTGAGTACATGTTTTTACTGGAAACTGCTGCTTCGTTGTCCTCAACCATGCAAGACCCTGCGTGGATCCCACGAAAGGGAACAGTGGCCAGTCAACAGTGCGAGACCCCGCGTGGATCCCACAGAAGGGAACATTGGCCACTCAACAGTGCGAGACCCCGCGTGGATCCCACAGAAGGGAACAGTGGCCACTCAACAGTGTGAGTCTTTGTGTGGATCCCACAGGTGGGAATGGTGGCCAGGAGAGGCCTCAGGTGGCGAGAACCTGAGTCCTGGACCAGCCCTGTGAAGTAGCGCTATCCTTAAAGTCTGGGTCACTCACTTCTAGATTCAGATGATGATCTGAGGAAGCAGGGGGAAAGACACATCATATTTTGGGGTCCTTCTAAAAATCATGTTAGTCTATACTCTCATCAGAACTCCTTGCATTTGCTTCAAGTTTTTCAAAGAAAAAAGATGTCTTAGGTATTTCACACAGCATTGCCCAAACTCTGTGAATGCCTTCTTGTGTGGAACACCTTGTCACCTGTCCTGGGCTGCATTCTTGGCTCCCATCCTGTAGAGATTACCCAGAGAAAAGGGAACAAAGTTTCCTTCTGCTTTTCTGTGTGTTCCAAGCTAACTATGGCAAAGCCCTGGAGGAAGCCTCCCTTTGAGTGCTGACCGTTCTTCATGCCTTCTAGGCTTGGTTCCAGGCTTGCTCAGATTCCAGGGTTCTGGGCTGCATTTGGGGGATACAGAACTTCACTTAGTCACCAAATGTATGAAATGTTTTGTGATCGGTCTACAAGGAGAAGGATGGATTAGCTTAACAAAGCTGCATCTAGACACTGCTCTAGTGTGCTTTCTGTTGCTGTGAAAAACAATATAGAACCCAAAAGCAATTTGAGGGGGAAATAATACTTCATTTCAGCTTACAGGTTATAGACTATCCTGGAGGGACATCAAGGCACTGACCAAGGCAGGAGCAGAGACAGAAGCATGAAGCTTGGAGGGGTGCTGCTTACCAGCTTCTGCCCAAGATCAAGGTCAGCTACCTTTCTTATACAGCCCAGGTCCACCTGCCTAAGAATGGTATCACCCATAGTGGGCAGGGTCCTGCTCCATAAATTAGAAACTAAGAAGTCCTTGCAGAATTGCCAGTGCGTCTGCTAGAATTTGAATCTGGAGCATTCCCCCAGGAAGCAGGGTTTGTAAGTCTCTAGCTTGCGCTGCTCTTTTAAAGGTTGTAGAGCCTGGGGGAGGAGGTTCCTGGCTGGGGGAAGTTGGCCTCTAGGATTGGAACATTGACCATGACACTACCCCTGCTTCCGACTTGCTCTCCTCTGCTTCCCGCCACCTGAACAGCCTCCGTTTCAAGTTCCCATGGTAGCAAACAGGACCGCTCCTATGCCTTCCCCACTATGATGGAGGAGAATGGTGGGTCCAAATGTCCCCTCTCCTTATGTCGTTAGTCAGGCCTCTGGTCATGTCAACAGCACAGCGGCCTTCTGGAGGGTCCAAGGTGGGCCTCCTGACACCATCATCCTCTCAGCTTGGTTACAGAACAGTTTTCCTGCAGCTCAGGAAATGAACTTTCATTTGCTTATAGATTTTCTATGGCTGCTGTCGTATGGCAGAATGGAGCAATCGCAGCAGAGACAATGGGTCACAGCGGTATAAAGATGCAAAATCTGTGCCTTTATACGGAAGCAAAATGTTGACTCTACAGCTTTGACTACCATCTGTGGTCTGTATCCTAGCCAGGCTTTCTTTAGTCTGAATTTCTCAGTTGCAGGGACTCTCAGACTGTCTGTGGCTATTTTTCAAGCATCCCAAACACATTTCTCCACTGTCCCTAACTTTTTGCTCTGCAATGTTCTTTGCTTAGATGCGAATGCAGTTACTCTATTACTTATAAGAATCTCTTTTTGAGTAATCTACAGACAATGATTCTGATTAAAACAAGAGCCAAACTCTTACTTCTTGGCCTGCCTTGGCTGGGCATACTGTGGTTTTCAGTATTCTCTAGCTCATCTTTGCTATTCCTCACTGTGTGTCTCTGAGAGTAGAAGGCCCCTTGAGTACAGAAACACAACCCAGGTGACTGCTCTGATCAGTACCTAGATCCCCAGTGTCTCTCTCTGAGTGACAGAAAGAACGAGTGACTGGAAAGGGGTCTGTCTTACCCTGGGTTACTATTGCTGTGAAGAGACTCCAAGACCATTGCAATCCTTACAAAGAAAACATTGAATTGAGGTGCTGGCTTACAGTTTCAGAGGTTCAGGCCACTATCATCATGACAGGGAGCACGGCAGTGTGGAGGCAGACCTGGGGCTGGACCTGAGAGTGTTATATCTTGCATGCAACAGGAAGTCAACTGGGCAGTATCCTGAGCATAGGAAAGCTCAAAGCCCACCCCCACAGTGACACACTTCCTCCAACAAGGTCACACCCACTCTAACAAAGCCACACCTAATAGTGCCACTTCCTGTGAGGTCATGGGGGTCCAATTATATTCGAACTACCGAAGGGTCTCCACTGGTTAGGAGAGCTACGTATAATTTGGTAGAAAATAAAAATGGTTAAAACCATGGCTTACTGCTTCAAAGCGATCACAACGAGCCCATTACAAGTAAAACGAAATTAGACACAGCTATTAGATGACGTCAGTAATTAGCGACATGTGTGGCACAAGCCTGTGTTTCTAAGGCATCGATGGGAAGGTTCAAATCACGTTTACTGAGCAACAACATCTTTTGCAAAAATATAAAACAACAGAAGCAATCAGCTTATAGCCCGAGACTACACAAATTTAAATAAAATGGGTCATGTCTGGAACTTTTAGAATAAAGCACAGAAAAGATACCTCATATATAGCACATAAGATAAAATAAAATAAATGAATCTTAAAATTCCTGAATAGCCCCACATTTTCTCACTCCTAACGGGTAGACAGTCTGAAATGGGAGGGTCACCCAAGGCAACAAACTCGTGAATAGATGTCATATCTAATTAATCATTAGAGAAACAGATATCAAAGTTAATGAGGGCTGGAAGCATGGTTTCATAGCTACAACGCTTGCCTTACCAGCATGGGACCCGAGTTCCAACCCTACATGCCATGTAAAAAGTTAAGTGCGGCCCTGTGAGTTTGCAGTCCTGGTGCCAGCGAGGGAGAGAATCACCCGGGCTTCCTGGCCAGCTGGTCTGTGAGCCCTAGGCTCAAGAAAGATGCTGTCCCAGAACACACAGGCAGACCCTGAGGAAAAGCATCCGAGGTTGCCCTCTGCCCCCCCCCCCACAAACACACATACACACACACACACACACACACACACACGCCTGCGAGACATGCAGTACTGTCACAGAACACTAAAAATGAAGGAGCCTAAGCTGTGTGGTGGGGACTGTGGACCCCCAGACCCTGAATTTCCTGTAAAGCCCCCTCCTGCCTGTCGTAGTAAACAGCTTGTTTTCCTATGCTTGCAGCTGCTCTGAGCAAACAACTTGTTTTGCAGCTGCTCTCTGAGCACGAGACCCTCAAGAGTTCCTGATGGTAGGGGAGTGGTTTCTGGTGGGCTTGCAGCTGAGAGTTAAGGTGCGGTCATTTAGTCAAGGAGACCCTATATAAGCTGCTCTGGAACACAATAAAGAGAGCATTCTTGGCTGTGTGTGTGGGAGGGGGCGGGCTTGTGTTTCAATCTCCAGACCCTTGCTCAATTCACGAACAGCTGTGCATGAATAAGTGTCAGAAGCAATGCTGTGTGAAAGGAGCTAGAAATAAAAAAAAAGATACATCTCTATTCATGCAAAGTCAAAAAAAATGTTTAATTGATCTCTGTGATTAGAACTCAGGATGCTGGTCGGGAGCAAGTCAAGACGAGAGAGGAGCAGGCCCTGACAAGCTCAGTTCCTTGACCACTGGAGTGTTTGTGTTCACTTGTTATAACAGTCCTAAGTCTGTGCGCGGATAAGTGTACTTTCTCTCATTTCAGCAAGAGAGCTAAGTTAATAGACAAAGAGTGGGTGCGGCGGGTGACTCACAGATTGCTAAAAAACCCCAATTGGTCCTCTAGCGAAAACATCTGAAAACAGCTACTCTGGGGAGCAGTGTGAGCCGCTAAAGAGCTCTGAGCAGAAGCAGAAACATCAAGGGCAGTAACTGGCATCGACTGGTAATGCTGAAGCACAGAGACGTTTGATGGCCCTCATGCTGGCATCCATGTCCCCTTGGGTGGTAGCAAGAGATAGGGCAAAAAACCCAAAGTCTTAATATATCACCATACTGTTTATATTGACATTTAAGTTAATATCCGAGTAAGAAAATGCAGAGAAAGACACAAATGAGGAGCAGGGAACAAAAGAAGAATTAAATGTGCCTTTTCCTCGAGGTAATTGTCCACTATCAATTCCCCACCAAGAGGCACCTTGACCCCTGGGCATTATTAGAAGCTAATAAAGTCCATTAGACAATACAACATCTCGTTACTGGGGAGTGTCCCCTATCTGTGATTCCTTAAACGTGGCTCCTCCTGTCATTCCCAGGTGACAGATAATTTTCAATGTAAGCTGCTGTCCCCCTCTTCAGAATTCCTGCTCCTCCACACACAAATCCACTGTCCTGCCACTCTTCCCCGGAGACCCCTGTCACCTCTCACAATTGCTGCTGTATCTCTAACACTTTGGGAGAGTCTGAGCAGCTCCCCAGACACCTTATCTGTGGCTGTCCATTCAGTCAGTGAGTTCTCCTTCTCAGTATCACCTCAACAGACAAAACAACACAGAGATATCTTCCAAGGAAAGGCCTTGATTCAAAGTATTGGCTCTTAACTAGGCAGTGTGAATTCTGGGGTCTTTAGAGTCTTTGGAAGAATTTTTTTCTTTTTTCTCTTTCTGCCTCCCTCCCTCCCTCCCTCCCTCCCTCCCTCCCTCCTTCCTTCCTTCCTTCCTTCCTTCCTTCCTTCCTTCCTTCCTTCCTTCCTTCCTTCCTTCCTTTGTAGGGACATCTCTGGCATTGCACAGGAACATCATATAATAAGGAACAATCCACACCCCACCAACAGTAGAAAACACCTAACCCTAGCCCCAAACCTCACTCCTTCGTGCACACACGCTTAAACTGTTTTTTGAGGTGTTAACAGGCACTGTGTCCTATTTCATGACTCAGAGGCTGTATATCAAAGGAAGAGTGTATTTTGTCTTGGACTGAATTTTGCTGAGTATCAAGAGCATCTCTCAGGAAGTCATGAGTGCCAGCCTGGGTGGTGGCTGTGCCTGTCACATTGGTCCTCCATGAAATCATAGCATCTGGCTTTGTCTTCCTCATCCTCCAGTGTGGGCAGGACACAGCTTTGACATACTAAAATACAAATGACTCCATCATAGACGGCCTTCCTCTGTGTCTCCCTCTAAGCCATCTCTATGCTAGTCCCATCTTCAGGCTTTGCACAGGTAGACTCACCATAAACTCCACCCTGGGGTCTGGGACTTCCTGTAAGCTCCCCTGCAGCTGGCTCTGGGATGTGCTGGGGGTCAGTACTAAACAAAGGACTGAGATCTCTGACTTGGAGACAGCTCCAATCCCTAGGAAAATTTTTCAGATGCCTCAGTAAGGTCTTGACTCATCTTGCCAAATGCAGACCTGACCTTTGCCTGCTCAGCAGCAAGAATTTCCCTGACCTTCTGAAAAGGTGGTGGGAGGTAAAAGCTCTGCCCTGTGCTGCGCTGCTCCCAGATACCCATGGTGTCAATGTTCTGGCTGAGGCAACAATGTGACATCACTGGCTCTTGAGTTGAGAGGGGATATCAAAAATTAACTGGAACAAATTTACATAGGTGAGGTTTTCAGATTTCTCCTTACACAGTTTATTTTTTGCTAGGTGACTCCGAAAAGTTTTAGGGTACCATAAGCAAAAAAAGCAAAAGCAAGCAAATCTCAATCTCATATGACAAAGAAATTGACACCAACTAGGTTCAGATAAAAAGAGAATAAAGACAAGAAGTAAATCAAATAATGCTTGTTGATATGGGGTGGATTGTCTTGTTGTAGGAGCCTGGCTAGGTTAGACCCAAAATAATAACACAGAAACTGTATTAATAAGTCACTGCTTGGCCCATTAGCTCCAGCTTCTTATTGGCTAACTCTTCCATATTAATTTAACCCATTTCCATTAATCTGTATATCACCACATGGCAGTGGCTTACCAGCAAAGTTTCGGCATGTCTGACTCTGGCGGCGGCTCCATGGTGTCTCTCTCTGACTCTTCCTTCCTCCTCCCATGCTATAAGCCAAGCCAGTTGTTTATTCATTAACCAATAAAAATAACACATAGATAGAAGGACCTCCCTCACCATTGTCTGGCGAAAAGAGCTACCATTTTCACGTGGGCCAACACGACATGGCAATGTGCTTCTAGTATTCCTCCAGTATCCCGCCACTGGCTTGAGGGAGCACCATAGACAGATGTGTGACACCGTGTGACACTTAGGAAGTCTGTCCCCTGCCATTTGATTCCCAGAGTGGAAACAAGCTAGGAGTAAGAAAGAGACAGCACTGTGACTCACACTATCAGCCATTTTCAGATCTAGAGCCCACACAGTGTGTGTTGGCCATAATACAGAATCTCATCAAGAGAGAGCAGCGAGGGGCTGGAGAGATGGTCCGGGGGTTAAACACACACACACTGCTCTTCCAGAGGAGACCCAGGTTCGGATCTCAGAAGCCACAGAATGGCTCACAATCACATGTAACTCCAGTTCCAGGAGGTCGGAGGTCCCGTTGCGGCCTCTGTGGTACACAGACATACATACATGTAAAAGACCATACACATGAATTAAAAATAAATAAATCTTTAAAAATAGAGACGATGGTAAATAAATCATTGATAACCTACCCTCAGAGAACAGGCGAAAGCAAATATGGACCAGAGTTAAGTGCTAGTCAATCGAAGATAAAAAGGAGACTAAGATTTATACAATGGGAAACTGTCTGAAGCTCTATTTGCTTAAGACCAAAAGTGGCATATGCCCAATGTTTCTGAACCAAACTGTACAAAGGAGATCAAGATACCTCCCACGCTTGTGGCCGGACGGACAGAAGAACTTCAGGTGATGAGGGAGAGTGGCTCAGTCTTTTGCTCATGGACTAAAATCACTCCACTGAGCTGGTAGAGAAGGTGCCGGCACAAAGCCCTCGGTGCCAAAGAAAACAAAATTCTGCACAGTTTACAGCCTCCGTGACTCTCTTTGTACACTTGAAACACAGCTCCAAATGAGAGGTGCTGTTGCCTCGTGTTGATGGGGTTGGGGTTGTGGTATTTCGTATTCTCCATGAATCCTAAATCCGTAGCTGTCCAGAGAAGACCCTTTCACCTGGCAGAGTTAATACTCGTTTTGACTACAGGTCTGAGCGTGTGATGAATGTGTTCAGATACACGCCACGTTTGCCGTGGCCAGCAGCCAGGAAAATGTGCAGCCCCAGCAGAAGATCCATATGGGGTGGGAACTGAGCATGGCCGCTGGGCGCAGCCTCCCTGACAGATGCTCAGCGACAGGGCAAAGCCGGTTAGGCAGTCTCCTAAGAGAATGGGGAGACCTAGGTGGAATCACTTTTTTTGTACTGTCAGTGGAAGGTAGTTCTGAGTTACGCATTTTTCTGTGGCCCTGAGTAATGACCTCATAGCAATAGGCATAGGCCGCTGTGACCACGGGGTCCCAGGTCAACAGATGGAATCAGAGAGAAGTTGCTTCGCTGATGCTTTTCTACCTGAGCACTTAGCGGGATCAGTGGTTGTCATGTCGTAAATGCTACAGTGGCATTTCTTCTGCTGTAGCTTGATTCACCATCTATGTAGAGCCTGGCAGGTCCTCCTGGAGCAAGTCTTTGGTGGCCCCGAAGACACCAAAGAGGCTTCCTGTGGTCACTGTCTGTACTGAATCCTGGTGGTTCACAGTCTTTGGTTAGGCTCATTGAGAAACCATGGGAGAAGCAACTAGTTCCATGTAGCCAGCAAAAGGTGACACGTATTGTGTCTAGGGTTGAGTCCCCAGAAAGAGATACACATGGTTTGGAATGAAGGTTGTATGGATATCCCTGAAAGATATGGCAGGGAAATAAAGAGAGGCCTGATAGGGATGGGGGCCAATACAGGACATGCTATGGACGTGTTACTACTGTGGGCAGTTGGAGTCACTCCCGGAGGGGATTATGGGGGACAGTGCAGAATGCTCTCAAAAGTTACCCTCCTCAAGAAGCAAGATGGTGTGGGGATTCATCTCCCAGCTTCCTGTCTGTCATTGCAGGGGCTGCTGCATTGTTTGATGCTTCCAGCCTCCCTCTGGCATGAAAAGAGAGGTGGAAGGATAGGGTTCAGACACTGTCTACATCAGCACATGTATGTGTGCGTGTGTGTGCACATGTGTGTATACATGTAACAATACAAAAGAGATACTTCAGTGATTGTGTGTGTGTGTGTGTGTGTGTGTGTGTGTGTGTGTGTGTGCACATAACAATATAGAAGAGATAGATGTAAGACCGGAGCTAAGACACACCACCAAAGAGCTGAAGTTTGAGGCAGTGTCTGCAAGGGTGAAAGAGAGCAGAGAAACTCTCCAGCGTAAAGGTGGGGATGATGATGACGACTGTGCCTTTAACTGAGAACCCATATTCCACAGACTCTCGTTTCTTTTTGTACATTGCGAAACACCTCCCCCACAATGGTCACGGCCATTGTTAGTGTTCTCATGGCACAGACAAGAAAACTAAGTTGCGGTTTGCATGGCTGATGTCCCAGTGAGGAGTGGCCACACAGAATTTATATCCATGCCTGTCTGACTATAACTTCTGTGTTCTTTTGATCCGCACATTGGTCAACCCACCTGCCATTCAAAGCAAGGCCTGGATCAGGAGCCAGGAAGCCAAGGTCTGTTGAAGGTCACCTCAAACACAGGATCTTAGGCAGGGAAGAACCACTGGGGGTACTATGACCCAAAGCACACAGCCAGTCTGGTGAAATGGCCTGGGAGCTGTGCTATGGAAAGTCAACCATTTACAAACAATCCTATGAGCTAGAAACACAGAACACAGCGGTGAGGAGGGTAATCACTCAGACATGGTTAAGAACAGAAAGTAGAAGCCACTGGGGATGACGGTCAGGATGTCTTCATCTAGTCCTGAACTTCGGTTCCACTGTGCTCAGTCCGGGCACTGAATGAGGCGGCACGGCAGAGCTGGCTGTGGTCCCTACGCCACTGCTCACTTTTGTCTGTCTCTGACTCCAAGGCTTAGCCCTGGCTTTGGTAATGAGATCTTCAAATGGGAGAAATGAGTTAAAGGGGGAGACTCTAATCCTCTCAAGATGAGGAAGATGTGGGATGGGTACTGATTCTTGTCTGGAAGTTCAGTCACATGAAGTCAGACAGGCCCGATGGCAGGCAGCTCCAAGGCCAGGCAGAGAGGTGTCAGGAGAAACAAGCCCTATATCTTGGTTTTTTAGTCTCTAAACAGAGACAGTATATGTCTGTGGATTAAGTCATGGTCTGTGATATTTTGTTATGAAGCTACTCTGACTGATGAGCTCCAGATGACGTCTGGCTACTGCTTCAGAGTTGAGTGTCCATTTCACTCAGAAGAGTACTTCTCTTCTGACTGGCCATGACCCTTCCTGGGGGTGGGGGTGGCTCACCCGGAAGGGTAGAGGTGGCTTAGTAGGAAGGGTCATAGCCACCTCCTATCAGCAATACCAGACATCCTCAGTTGTGGTCATGGCTCGCGCCATCCTCCGAGACTAGCTTTGCTTCTCAGCTTCTAGCCCCTCTGAAGCTGCCCCCAGCCACATTTGCCAGGATGCTGCCCAGTGAACCAGCAGGAATAACGCTTCTGAATTCTCTGAACTTCTTGGCTAGCAGCATAGTCGATAGGAACTTTCTATGATGACAGAAATATATCTACAGTATCAGTTACACCTGACAGATGTGCCCCTGAGATATACAGTGTTGGGAAGGAACAGAACTAAAAATTTCCGTAGCCACACCTGGCTGGTGGGTGACCTGCTCGGCAGGCATCACAGTCTAGAGTGGGTATCGTGGCAGGTCTGGTACACTCTGGGGGCTGGGACCCTCTTTGGAATCCAGTTCTCAAGTCACAGGATAGGGGCTCTTTGGAATGAGAGCCCAGTACATCACCACCCTGATCAAGTAGGCTGATGCGGCTGCAATTTTGTCTTGCATGCCTGGTAGGGTAGATTTCTTTCTAGTCTCGTACCTTAAAAATCAGAGTTTTCAATGCCTTTTGTGGGTTTCGCTGGATGTAGGTTGCAGGTCTGGCCAAGAGAAGGGGGAGACAGCTAAAAAAAATTACAGACCTGATCTCAGGGAAATATGACCTAGTCAACATTGTAGATTTTTTTAAAAAAAATGTTATTTACCCCCCAGTTGGCCTTCCGGGATCAAGGGCTGTGTTTCTGGTATCCCCCAGCTCCCCAGATTCTCAGAGAATCATTTTTCTTTTCCACAGATAGAAAAAAAAAATGTAGAGTAAGTGCTGGCTGGGCATGGAACCATCTGGATTCCTGAAAAGAATACAGTAAGCAAATATGTTCCCAGAGAAGCCAGCAGCAGCTAGAGCGGGCGTGAAAAGGGACCTGGAGCTCCGCGCTGGAAGCACCAACTGAAGATGTTCGCGTTGCCATGGGATTGGGATGTGCTTTTCTCTGCTGGCAACATCTGAAAAATCATAGCAGTTATTCTTGGGTCTGCCTGCCACCCTGTTCCCAGGAACTTGGGGATGATAGGTGCTCAGAAAACTTCCGCCCCTACTCAAGGCTCCTCTTCATTCTCCAGAGAAGAATAAATGGAGTGAGCATGCAGGATTTCAAGTTCTACCCTGATCTTATTTTCCCTCCCTGGAACGGCCAAGTTCCCTAAAAGACACAGACAGCTGGGGCAGCCATGATGTCCCTTGCCTAATGTGCACAGAATCTTGAGAATTGGGGTGGCTGCAAGGACTGAAGGGAGATGAGCTTTCTTCTCAGTGGCTGTTGCTGGCTTTGCTGGAATGTAAACAGCCCAGTAGCACCCCCAAAGTGTGGAAAGAAAGCTCCAGGACATCTCATCAGAAGAGGGGGCCTTGGAAAGTGTCAGCTAACAGAAACCACTGGAAGCAGAGGCAGCAATCTGAGCCGCCAATGACGTGTTGACAAACACTACACCTCCCTCTTTCTTCAAATCCAGATCAGGCTGTTGAAGCAATAGCCATTTGCAGCAATATCCCCTGTCCAGGACTGGGCCCCTCCCACCTCTCAGTGGCCCTGGAAAGATCCAGGTGGAGACTATCCAGGAAAAAAAAGTCCTGAAACATGCAGGAAAAGTTGCGAGAAGCTTCTTCCAAGCACAGGCCCTGGAAAACACAGGCTCATCTTTCTCTTTCCCTACTCCACCCTCTCCTTCCTTTCTTAAAACAATGCACAGTTTGTAAAAGCTGTCATCCTTTTGTTTTAGTAGAGACTAAGGCTGATTTCGCAGAAACAGAAATGGAAACACGAGGGCATTCAAAGCTGGCTGCCAGATTTCCCAGGCAGCCATCGGGACTTACAAGAAAGCTGAAAAAGTCATTAGGATGGTCACATGGTGTGGGACATAGTCTCCTCTCATTTCAGAACAAATTAAAAACATTAAATCACAGGACTGCAATTTTCATTTTGGTTCTGGTTCTGAAGTTAAGCCGGGGTCACGGCCCTGGCCCCATCTGCCGGGATTACCCTGGGTTAGACGGGAAGGTGAGGTGAAGTTCAGGCTTCTCTGTCCACCCTCACTCACAGAGGCAAGGGGGCTGCTGTTCCAGAGCAGAGCCGACCATCCGTGCTGGAGGAAGTGGCCTAGCAGCACCGGTCTGGAGTTCAAGTCTATGCTCCAACTTGTGCAGGTCATCAACCTTCGCCTTTCCTCTTTGTGGAAATCCAAATAGGAATGCTATTTTTTTCCACGTGCTTCTTTTCTCGTTTTCTATTCTCTACCTTCTTGCCTTTCTGTGCTTTGGCCTGAATCTGTTCAGCTGTCTTGTCTTAGAGTTCTTGATTCCCTCTTTAGCTGGGTCTTATCTGCTACCAAACCTCCTTCTGGGATCTTTGCTTTAGATAATATATTTCAGTTCTAAAATTTTGACTGCTATTTTTAAAAACAGAGTTCCATTTTCCAGTGAAATTCTTCAACTAACAATTTATGTCTTGAATACATTCATCATATTATTTTATTTAAGTACAGATTCTGGATTGCTTGTGGGTATGTTCTAGTACCCCTCCCCTTCTCTCACCCTTCCCTTCCTCACTCATCTTCCTTCTTTCCTCTCTCCATCCTTTCAAAACCTTAAGTAGTTTTCCCAGACACCATCCACAACTTTCCTCACATCAATGCAGTTCATACTGTCTGCATAGCTGGCTACCCCTAGCTGCAAGGGAGTCTGGGAGACAAACCATCTTAAAAGGGTACATTTCTATATTGAAGAAAACAAAAATATTTTTATTAAGGGTTAAGTGGAGAATACTCAAGGTATCTTCTGTAGTTACTAAAGCTTTAACTGAAGTTAGAGGGAAATATTTTTTCCAAGGGCCAGCCAGGGATACTTATTGGTGAACCATTCACAGAGATAATTGGTTATATGAAAACTCAGCCCTTCTGGGTCAGGTCTGTGCATATGTTCACACATAATGCCCTCAAGTTACAAAGCCAAAAGGATACAGTGTAAAGAATCAACCATTTGGAAGTAGATCAGGGCCAGTTTTGCTGTAGGGTAGTAGGTATCTTATGGTGGTAAGATAGGAAGAAATGCATGAGTCCTGGCCATGTCACAGAAGTGTGGTGGTCAATGCAAAGACATGTGAAAATATGCCCAACTATAACACTTGTGTAACTCTCTTATTTGCTATGCCATGTTTAAAAACTGGAATTGCCCAGGTATAGTGACAGGTCTGTACTCTAGTACCTAGGAGGCCGAATCTGAGGACTGTGAGCTTGAGATAAGCCTGGGCTGTCTAGGGAATTCAAGGCTGGCCTGGGGGCATAATGAGACTCTCTAAGGTTAAAAGACAATAATAATAATCAATAGTAATAATAGTAATCATAATAATTGGCAAGCCTGGAAAGATAGCTCGGTGGCTAAAAGGACTTGAGGGTTTTGCAGTGGACCTGGCTTCAGTTTCCAGTACCCATGTCAGGTGGCTCATAACCACCTGTTACTCAAATACTACCTGAGAAGTCCAACTCCTCTCTTGGCCTCTCTAGGTACCCCCCCCTCACGCACATGCAGAGGGATGCATAAAAATATAAAATCTTGAATGAAAGAAAGAAACAAATGTAAATTGCTAACTGAGAAGTATAAAAACAGAAGTCCAAATACTTAACAACAGAACTTTTATACGGATACAAGTTTATAGCATCTCATTGAAATAGAATGTATAAAACTATAGTTAGTGGTATATGAATATACACACTCATATATGCACATGTGTACATGTATGTGTGTGGTTGTCTACTTAGATCTTTAGTGTCATAGAATTTGCTGGAATTCACGATGCTGTACTGTGGGACTCGGGCTTGTGGAGCTAGCCTGTGATCTACTTCCCATATGGGGGAGGAGAGGGATTAGAATTATCGGAGTGTCTCCGCATTAAAACCATCACCTCTCCCCCTGGAAATATGGCAATGGTATTGTATTTTCCAAGATATATGCCAACAATATTTCAAAATATGATGAACAGTGCCAATAGCTTGTAAAGTTGGGCACATCTTTCCTTGTTCTGCCTTAGTGATGCCGTCTGTCTTTGTGAAGGCTGGACCTATGAAATAGCTTTTTAAAAGCCTGATGGTGGCCTTTCTTTCCCCCTGGTGCAGTAGTGTAACTTTTACCAATAATAATGGGAGTTACTTGGAACACTCCAGTGATTGTGTGACTCGCCTAGTTGATGGTGATGGACTAATCCAGAAACTGTGGCCTGGAGTTCAGGAGCCTGTACTAGTGATGGAGACTGTGTGTGTGTGTGTGTGTGTGTGTGTGTGTGTGTGTGTGTGTGTGTGTGGCGGGGAGAAGGTCCTGTGTGGGAACATTACATGCCACATCTCTCCATGAGTCCTCAAACGTGGCATTCTTTCTGCCTTGTTATTTTGATATGGACAGTGCACAAATTCAAGCAAATTTCCCCTAAGAGTCTACAAAACTTCCACATCCAGAGATTTAGTGTTCTTTCTGTCTAATTTTAGTTGAAGAACTAAATATTTCAACACTTTGCGGTTTTATAAAAGCCCAACATTTAAAATATATATTTTAAAGGGAAAATTTTATGCGCAAGAGAGTCTACTAAGTTTCACAGATAGCACAATTTTTGTGTGTGTGTATATCTGTGTTTGCATGTATATGTGTTTGTTTGCGTGTGTGTGAGTGTGTATGTCTGTGTGTGAATATGTTTGTTTCCGTGTGTATAGTGTGTAGGCCAAAGGTTGATGTCAGGTGTCTTTCTTAATTTTTTTCCGCTTTACTATTTGAGATAAGGTCTCCTACTGAACCTGGAGCTCACAGACTTAGTCAGGCTGCAGGCCAATAAGCCCCAGGGGCTTCCGCCTCTACTTCCTCAGTGCTGGGGTTTCAGACACATGCTTTTGTGCCTGGCTTTGACATGGAGGTCTAACCTCTGGTTCTCATGCCTGGGGAAAGCTTTTTCCTGATGGAGTGTCTCCCCTGTGAGAGGCCTCTTTAATGGGGTGCTGATCCCATTAGTGAGGGCCTCACCCTCGTGACTGAACCATCTCCCAAGGGCCCCACTTTCCAATGTCATCCTACTGAGTATTTAGTTACACCTTGCAAATCTGAGGGATAGACAGTAAGTCCAAAGAACTGGACACACCCAGACCCAATCAGAATCACCTTGACTGCCTGTGATTTACCCTTTGAGCCCAAACCAACCTAGACTTCTAATGGTTCCTGGGTACCCATCTTGCACCGTCTGTGCAATGGCTCCTTGGTACCTGTCTTGTACTTTCTGCATTGCTACCCTGTGAAATCACTGTTCTTCCTCGCTTGGCTTGCCTTTGCCCTAGACTCAGATGGTGTGGGAGAATGGTCTGTATTCTGTCAATTATATTTTAAATAAACACTGATTGGCCAGTAGTCAGGCAAGAAGTATAGGTGGGACAACCAGACAGGAAGTAGAGGTGGGTCAATGAGAACAAGAGAATTCAGGGAAGGAGGAAGCCCATTCCTCTGCAGTTGTGACCCTGCCACAGAAGAAGCATGATGTAATTGCCTTGCTGAAAAAGGTGCTGAGCCATGTGGCTAACACAGATAAAAATAATGGGCTAATATAAGTTGTAAGAGTTAATAAGAAGCCTGAGCTAGTGGGCCAATCAGTTTATAAGTAATGTCGACCTCTGTGTGATTTCTTTGGGACTTAACGATTGCAGGAACTGGGCAGGACAGAAACTCAGTCAACACTCAGATATTCTGTTCTTTTTCTTTGAGCCTTTCCAAGTTCTGCAAGCCTCTTTTCCATCAGGACGGATGTATTCCCAGGATAACTAGTGCTGTTGTTATACGAACACCACTGCCTCTAAATTCCTGGGCGGCCCCCATGTTGTTTGTTTACTTCTGAATCCCCAGCAACTAAATTGCTCATGGAGGCAGAGGGCTCCTCAGTCAAGACCGTCAATGCACAGAGGCAGAACAAGCACCTAGTCAGCATTCTGAGATGACTGGGCAAACCCTGCCAGGGCTGCTCAGAACTGCAGAAGCTCCAGCTCTCTAAGTGCTGAGATGTGTGCTGGGTAGAGGGGAACATCCATGGCTGTTTCAGCCCTAGACCCACTCCACAGAGGGGCTTCAGGTCCTAGCCTCCATCCTGGTAAGGAAAGAGGCCTTGGGAGATGCTTAACGACTCTCTGAGACAAGAGCCTATTGTCCGATTGCTGTCTCTCAAAAGGATGTGCTGGGAAACCCAAGTCAAAGCAGGCCTTGTTGGGTAAAAGTCACAATAGTACCCAAGATGAGATAAACTGGGATATTACTAGGAAAAAGGCTTAGCAAAACCCCCAAATGTTATAGCACCAACAATTGGCAATACAGGGCTGCTAGTGACCTGATAGGCCACCCAGTGGCTCGGGTACCTGGATTCCATCAAGACAGAGACGTGTTTCCTTCTGGAGGGTCTGAACCTGAAAATGTGTGGACATGAGGCAGGCTGAACTCCAAGTGACACAGGTCACTCAGGGTATTATCCTAGGACGTTACCTCACCTTCTCGAAACAGTTTTCTCTCCCTTAGACACCGTAGAAGGGTCACTCACCTCTAGTCAATGGAAGACATCTGTGGCATTTTCTGTCTCTAAGTTAAAAAAAAAAACCAAAAAACGCTCCCTTCAACTTCAAACAAAACTTGGTTATGGTGGTCTAAAAAGTTTCTAGATTAAAAAAAGTAGTCTAAATTCACTGACAAAATGAATAGAAACACAACCACCTTTCCCGCACATTTGGAAACACCCGGAAGTCCCTGTTGTCTGACTATTAGACTCTCATGTGATTTCCCTCGTGCAGAAAAATGACTTTCTCATGAGATGTTCCCCGAATTGCCAGAGCTAGTGGGGAGTCCTACACTGCACACTATTTAATTTTAAGGTTTTTTTTTCTGTCTAATTGATTACCAACTAACTACAAATTTCATTTTGCCAGAGAAAAATCAATTTGTTTGTTTCATGTTGAAAGTAGTTTTTCAAATAAATTCTGAAGGTATACTTATCAAGCCCTCTTATCTCTCATTAAACTAATGCTTTCCAGCGTAATTAAGAAGAGGCTGGAGAGCCAAGTATATTGTAATTCTGTGACATTAAAGAAGACGTATCAAAATGATTTTACAATCATATCATTACATCAAGCTCTACTGTGACTGCAGTGGTATTATAACCATAATTAATTAGCTGTGGTACAAATTACTAATAAATCTTTAGAAATTAAATGCCTAATTTTTCAAAACCATATGTCTTCGTAAATTGATTATTTAGAATTTAGAGGCTTTTTAATTAGGGAGAAATGTATGCAATGCCCTATGTAATAATTAGGAATCAGCTTTTCTGTAATATTATTGAACATCAGCAAAAAAAAAGAAATCTTTGGAAAATAGTCTGTGTCAATTATAGTATTTCACTGTCAAAAACAACATATATGTAAAGTTTAAGAGGCTAATGTGGCCTTTTTAGTTCTCTACTCTCCAGTCTTATCTCTTCCCTGCTGGAACTGTCAATGCAGTGGAACCCAAAACTAAATGGACAAGGGATGCCATCCCCAGGGATGGAGTCTTTGAGAGTATTTCACCCATTTCCCATTCTCAAAGACAATGCAGGGTAGGGTGTGGGGTTCCTGAGAATTGCCTTCATTTTCAGCGATTATTTTGACATAAAACCACCAAAGCTCCTTTGTCAGGAAGGAGGGGACATCAATTGGGGTTGAATGAAGACATTGAGGGACTAAGATTTCATCCTGTTTGATGAAAAGATCCAGAGATGGGGAGAAGCCTGAAGATGAGGGATGAGCCCCTGGGAACCTGCCATACCTGTGGAGGGAAGCCCTCAAAGCTAAGGTCCTTCTGTAGCAGAAAGGGTAGTGGAAGCCACCTGAGATATTCCTCATTCTTGCCTACTCTGGGGAAAAGGTGAAAATGCTTTAAATGAGAGAGGAAGGAACACTGTTAGAACCATGCCGGGAGGTTGAAACTAGTCTGGAAGCTGACTAAGCCATCTCGATCCAGCTCCCCTGCTTTGTGGCCCATGGGCAGGCAGACTCTGTGGTCCCAGGTGATCTCAAAATGAGGCCAACTTTTCAAACTATCCAGGAAGCAGAGTTCCTCCTTGCTAGCGCAGTGAGTCATCCCTATTTCCTCCTGTTAGGTCTCTTTAGAGTGTCAGCTGGCCCCTTATCTGAAGGGCTTCCAGCTTCACTGTTATACTCCTGAGCGCCTGATGCCCAGGGCCACTTTGTCTTTAATCGCTGTTAGCAGGAAGGAGCAGGGAAGATCGACCACAGCACCCAGTTCCCTACTGCAGAAAGCAGAATAGACAGGAATTCACGTCTGGAGGAAGAATCGTGAATAGATACGGTGAGAGCTCAGGACAGATAGTACGCGACAGCCATTTTCCTATAGACCAGTGCAGCACCTAGCTAGCCTCTGTGAACAGCGAGGAGTCAGTAGTCCAAGGGTATGACACCCCAGGCGAGAGTTTTGAAGTCTCCTAGATGCAGAGCTGCAGAAAAGAGCCCAAAGCATGGGCTGCTGACAGACCTCAGAAGAGAGCACAGACCTTTCCAACAGAGCCTTGGAAAATGGCGTCAATTTTTGAATTCTAAATTCAGCAGGCAAATTTGCAGGCTGACTCAGGAAGGTTCTTGTTGGAAGCCAAGGGGATGTCTTTGCTGTATGCAGGGAAAGGGCTAGCGCAGCCCCTCAAAGGTTCTGCCTCTGAGGGCTGCTGAGTGCTCCTTAAAACTGCCTAGTGCTCCCGCCTGCCTCAGGATGGTTGCTTCTCCATGATGATCTAAGCGTGTGCCCTCTCTCACTGCCTGGTTGACCTTTCTGTTCTCTCACTGGTGAGTGGCCCTTTCCCACCCCCTCCTTGTCACGTTCTTCTGGTCACACCTTTGTTTCCAGCTTCCTTACCCCCGCCCCGCCCCCCCCTGCCCCACGTGATTTCCCTAGCAGGATTTATCAACAGGCTGCAAACGCAGGAAAAACACAGACCTAGCTGAATACACAACTGACTTTTCATTTCTTTAAATTTTATGGATGAACAGAATTCGCCCGGAAAGGCACAAAAAGGCGAGCCCGTTCTCTTTCCTGGAGAGAGAGAGAGTACAGACAGGCTCCTGAAGAAGCTACAAGTCAATAGCGCCAAATATATCTCCCGTCAGCCCACCTCCTGCCACTGCGGGCTCCCGGCGAAGAAAAGAATGTGCCGGAGCAACGAGGCTTGTCAGTTCTGTGCTGGAAAAAAGGCTGCCAGTTGTCGTGTGGGTGGCACGACAGAGCTGGCCTTCTGTGGCTCTGAAGAGGGAGGCAGTTAAGGGGCAGCCTAACGCCCTACCAAACAACAGAGGACCGCCGCCGCTCACGCTTGCCGTTTCCAAAGACAGAAGCAGAGAGTCCAGTTTATACATTGTTAACACAAGGCCCACGCGACACAGAGGACATTTCTGTTGCCTGTAGATCGACTCCTATTGCACCCTGTAGGTTAGCACAAATAGCAGGAAATAAAGTTTGCTCACTCACTTGCAGGTGTCGCTGGTGTTCTCTCTCTCCCCCCCTCTCCCTCCTTCTCCCTCCCTCTCTCTCTCTATACACACACATACGTATATGTATATACCCTCTCTCTATATACATATACATACATATATGTATATACTTTCTCTATATATACATAGACATACATATATGTATATACTCTCTCTATATTCATATCTTATATATTTGCACACACATTAAGTCAAGTGACTGTGGTGTGTATGATGTATATGTATATATATACATATATGAGAGTACATGCTAGATTGTACATAACTGGACTGGACTGTCTTTTCAGGTAATAACCAGGCAACTCACTGCACCTGCCATGCGGTCATCAGAGGCAAATCCTGGCACTTTTTGGAGTCTTTAGATGTTGTTTGTGTCTTACGTTTCCTTCAAGGCTCCTGGACTCTAGAGGATTCGTACCCAGCCAGGATGACACTGTTGGGGACTTTATGGAACTTCAAAGACGTGGAGCCTACTAAGGGCTTGGGGGTGGGAATACAGACTTGAAGTGGATTATGGGTGTTAGCCCCCTGCCCTTTTTTGCTTCCCAGCCATGAGTTAAGCGTCTGGCTCTACTGTGCTTTCTCACCACATTGTGCGGCCTCGTCAGCAGCCCAGGGCCGTGAAGCCAATCCGCCGTGAACTGTGCCCTCAGGTTCTGAAGCAGCTTTTTGCAATACGCGGATCTCAGGTAGTTTGTGTCACCTGGTGGGTGGCTAGGTTCCCCTTTCAGAAGGAATGTGGGTTGGGCAGTGAGATTTGTGGGCGTGACCTGTACAGGAGCGTCTATGTCCCGAGGAACTCCAGGCAAGCCACAGGGCCTCAGCCAAGTCTGTTGCCTATGGAGACATGTCACATGGACATTGCATTGAGGAAACCTAGTCGACACTTGCTGCTGACGTGGGTCAGAGGGGTCCCCAGAGAGACATGGATTAGAGGACCTATGGACAGGAACCATGAAAGCCTCATGTAAGTACACCAAGGACATACAGACAGGCGACATTTGTTCACAACTACTGTCCGATGAGGGTGTTTCTGCCGTAGTGACTGCACTAAAGATCGGTCATTTGTATGTATATTGTTGTACATGTATTTATAGGTGGACTGGCTGTTTCATGACCTTGGGTGGGCATGTGGAAGGGGAAGACACATCTCAAAGTTTCGACTCCATGAAGTCTGGTACCAACTTGAGGAACTCATACATAGGAAGATAACAGGTGCAGGATGCTTAGCTCACACAGTTCTAAGAACTTGGATACACACACACACACACACACACACACACACACACTAATTCACTGAATCCTCACAACCACCTTTTGACGCTACTGTGATGGGGCTCAGGAATGAACTTTCCTCAGGTCTGAGGCCTAGAAGACTGGTGCCTGAATGCAGGACAGCACCTACCAGAGGCCAGAGCCACTGAGCTACGCTGCTCCTATTCCCAACTCCTTTCTGTTTCAGTGTTATCCTCACCCTGGGGGAAGGACAGCACTCCTTTCCAGAGGAGTGTCCTTTCTGAAGTGAGCTGCTAGCCACACGTAGGCTGCTGGACACTGAAGGACAACACTTTTTTCCAGAGGAGTGTCCTTTCTGAAGTGAGCTGCTAGCCACACGTAGGCTTCTGGACACTAGCCTGGGGACAGCTGACCCAGTATAATGACCAGCGTGCACAGCTTCTCATCTGCTGATACCTTAGGGAGTGGTTGTGACTTGATAATTATAATTTTACATGGGATGTGGAAAGACCTAATGCATAGAAAAAGAGAGAAGGAACTGTGAGTGAGAGAAGACAGTCAGGAAACAGGAAATAATAAGAGAGCAGGAGGAAGGAAAAAATAACCAGATGAGAAGGTCCAGGGAGCAAACAAGAAGAGAGAAGACAAAGGAGAAGGAACCTAAATACTGAACATACGTGCACGAGAGAAAGAGCAATCTCAGGCACATACAGGAATGCAAAACCTAGGATAAGACCAGCGAAGAGGAGGCAACCCAGGACATAAGAGGGGCCTCTGCCAGGGAAAGGAGACAAAAGATGCTAGTAATTGGCTTTGGGGCACTGTTTTTACTGCTGCATGTGAGCTACATCAACATTGCTCTTTGTTTTCAGGAAGTGCTGCAATCTTCTAAGATACAGGAAATGCCATTTGGTTTTGTCCCAGCGCTGGCCACTCAATGCCTGCTTGCTTGTTTATTTTTTCTTGAGCAAAAGAAGTTTCCCTAAAGGTTGGCATGTGGGATAAATCATGCAGAGGAAAGACAGGGAAATAACTCAGGAGGAAGGAAGGATTCATGGTGGCACCAGCCGGGTCAGGGAAATGGACACAGAGCTGCATTCCTGAGAGGGCCCGCCTGCAAGGAACTGCACTGGGTTGAGACGGCTGGCTTTGCCCTGGGACTGAGTGAGGGGTCATCCTGGAGGCCAGCCACAGGGCCTGGGACTTGGAGTGTTCTGTTTTAGATTAAGAGCTGGGTTCACCAAAGGGGTACAGTGTTGGGAGGAGCAGGGACATGTCCGCTATGCTGAGACCTTGCTGGAAGCCGTCTGTACCATTGGATGGTGCGTGTGTGCAGGCTGTGGGAAGCGACACCTACCTCCCCTCAAAACCCTCGCAGCAGCTGTTAGAGACTTTTCTTTGCATTTCTCTTGTTATGGGATAAGAAATACAAGGGCTTAATAATGATATGCTTTCAACATTTGTTTTTGTATCCAAGAGTAGGTAGGTCTTTGATTTTGAGAAAGGGTCTCATTATTGAACCTGAGTGGCCTCAAAAGACTTAGTATCCTAACAGTTGACCTCATAGGCACTCATCTCCTTTAAATACCTTTCAGGTACTTCTCATCTGGTTCATTGTTAATTTTAAAAGTGCCTCTCCCTGTCTCCTTGGAGAAGCTGTTCTTTAGTCCTAGAGGTTAGAGACGCGTGATGCCGTGCCACGATAATCTATGGAATCTAAGACACTCATGAATGTAACTTAGAAGCAGTGGCATCATGTGGTCACACGTACCTTTAATTCCAGTTTTCAGGAAGCTGACACAGGGGGATTGCTGCTGGTTTTTTTTTTTTTTTTTTTTTGGAGCCCACCCTGGGCCACATGGCAAGTTTCAGGCCATCCTGAACTACTATGAAATCTTGTCTCCAGAATGAATGAATGAATGAATGAATCATCTTTATGTGCCACTAAGGAAGAAAAGCTGCATTGCTAAACATGACAGGCCATTAGCAAGGAGATTAACGTTGATTCAGGAAACGTTATACCGTTAACAGCATTATCTTGGACTGTGAAACATGTCACCTCTTCTGTCCAGGCCCGGAGAGGAGTGCCTATGCTCCCTCCAATACAAACAGCCCTTTCATACTTTCTGAGCTTGCGTGCTAATACCCGAGCAAATGGAGCCGGAGAGACTGCTGGGCTGGTCAGCTGCTTGGACAGCAGATTCTATTCATTTGCACTTAGCGTTCCCCAGGAAATTCAGGTACTAGGCAGGCATGGAATTGCATCCCTACTCTGTAACATGTACCCCAAGGCTAAATGACATGATCTGAAGGCCCCGTAATCACATCAGCAGGAGCATCCTTTGAAGATAGGTCTCCATTGGGCTGCATTTAATATTCCCATGCTCAGGAAACTTTAAAGAGGAGAACGGCCCAGGCTCCCACTTCCCACTCCAGCTCCTGAGGAAGCCGCGCACCTGACTGGAAAATAATGAATGTGTCCTTGCCCCATCTGCTCTGGCACGGGGTCCCCTATTTTATCTCTGTGGCTGCTACCTGTCACCGGGTGGTGCTTGGCGCCGACAGTGGGGCGTTTGAACACACCAAGACTATCTAAACAGACCATTAAGGGGTAGTAAAGCAACACCAGTGAATGACGGGCCTATAAATCTCCAACAACTTACACCTCCTGCACAGAGCTGGCCTCTGCGATGTCACTGTGTTTACATAAAATCAATTTTTACAAGCGATCTTAAATAATTAGGGAGCTCACCGCCATCCACAGATAGTCTACCTTCAGTGGAGTGACTTCAGCATCAATCTCACTGATTTCTTTTGTTGATCTTCCATGTGGGCTCTTTTCTCTGATAGCTCCTTCACGAACCTCTGAAACTGTGCTTTATGAGGAGCAGAGCGGAGCGACACCTCCTTATCAGTATTTTACAGATGAGAGACCTTGACATTCCCTACGAGCGCAGTCTTCGTGAAGCTCTTTTTTTTGTGTGTGTCTTTCCCTTGAGTTCTCTCACGGCCAGCCCTTGACACATTTGGAGGCAGATAAGCTGGGGGAGGGCAGGCAGAAACATATACTAAAAACCAAAGGCGGAGATGGAAAGTGAAAATCCTGCCACATTTGTGACAGCAGAGACTACTTGATGTAAGTTCCTCTCTCGAGCCTTGGACTTTCTTCATGCGCGTTGCCTGTTACAAAGCTTAAATAAAACAGAATTCCTCTCCATGCCACACACCCATGAATGATGTGACCTACGGCACTGGATGAAGGTAACGATTTCATTGATAAAAATTCTCTTCTAGAGAATCCTGTGTTGTGATTCGCAAGTCAGTGTGCGACCCACTTGACCTGCCCCACCAGGGAGAAGGGAGCCACTCCCCTGGAGGCTGGGGTGTGATAAATCCCTACTTGCCACAGGATGCTGAGGGCTCCATTTGTTCCCTAAAGGACGTCCATAAACCGCCCCGTCTGCCCGCCATCTGCATGCCTTCGCGACAAAGCCTGGCTACCACCGCGTGATGATTGTGCAGCTTCCCATAGAGCCCATTTTAATCGTCTCTGCGAAGGTCTATGGCTGGGCAGCTCTGACTTCTGCGGATGGGAACACGCCCCACTGGTCGCCGATGGGATCAGAGCTTGGGTTCTTTTAAAATCTCTGCTGCCACATTCCAGCTCCCATGCATTTGTGCTCAACAAATTTTTTGAATTAAAAACAATAAACAAAAAAATGTAACTTGAAAAAAGTTTGTGGGCAGCAGTGTGGGGAAAAAAAATCTAATATTCCTAAATGTGAAATGTTTTTGGGTGCTGCTTGGCTACTGAGGAGCCAATGACCGGGGCCATAAAATTAACCCCACGGCCTCAATTGCCCTGTTGAAAACAAGTCTTCTGGCTTAAGTTCAGGTTCTAAACCTTTTTATTTTGGCATGTGTGTATGCATGTTGCATGTGTGTGAACAGTGTATTTGAGGGCACACATGCATGTGGACATGTATGTACATGTGGAGATCTGAGGTTGATGCTGGATGCTCTCCTCCACGGCTCTCCACTGCGTGCGTTTACGCACGGTCTCTCATTGAACTTGGAGCTGGCCATTTTGGCTAGTCTGTTGAGCCAGCTTGTTCCAGAGAGTCCTAGTCTCCATCACGTGCTTGTTGAGGTGACAGGCAGGCCACCATACTCACCAGGCCTCGGTGTAGGTCTCTGGGATAAGAACAAAAGTCCTTTTTCTTGCAGGACAAGCTGAGTCATTTCCTCAGCTGGGGTTCTAAATCATTACCAAGTTTTTTTTCTCTCATGGATGGCTCTGAATTCTCTTGGATGGTCTTATCTGGGAAAATGGTATGATGTCTAAATGTCTCCTTTATTCCACACCCTTACTGGACATTTCTGTAAACCTTCCCAAAGATTTCTATGATTAATCACCCCTATTAATGAAAGGAATCTCTATAAAGATAAGTGAACAAACTCTGGTTGGTTGTTTTGATCCTGCTAGGGTGACCTATTTCTCATTATTGTACTTCAAATAATTCACATGAAGAATCTCTGACCCACCCCTGGCACGCCCGGAAAAGTATGACTGGTCCTGTCTGTGAGGGTCATCTTACGAGACCCTCTCAGGCTTCTGTCTGCATTTCTCTCTGTCCCTGCAAAAGTCAGTCTGGGCATTGTCCTGTCGTGTTCCGTTTTCCAGGCGGTTGGTCTCTAGTCAAACAGACAAAGCATGGAAGGATTAGGCAGAGTCTAGGAGTGCCTGCTGCTTCACCGCTGGTAATCACACGGAGCATGTCTGAGCAGAGGCTGCCACTCACACCATGTGCTATTTGTCTAAACATCTGCAGCTCATATTACTCCTCTGTGAGCCAGTGGGAGGAAAAAAAAGACTGAGTGTTCACAATTACTTCTTCAGTATTTATCACACACACACACACTTAAATGCACAGCACTAACCCACACTCACATACATACATACACATACATACACATATAACCACACACACACACACACAAGCACACATCCACACATCATACAGATACACATACATACACATGTACGTACATATAAACTTTTCATCCAGGTCTCCCTGCTTCTTCTATTACCGGGCTGTCCCTAAAGTCACTTGGTATATAGTTTCTATTTTTTGTTTTCCCACTTCCCTTCCGGGACAGGCAGAGAAACTGTGCAAACCTGAATTTCCATTTTCTTAGCAGAAAGAAAATGTCAATTACAAGGTATCTCCAGCCAGCTACTGTTACCGTGTCCAAGCCTACCTGACACCCAGAGCCTTCCCAAGATGCCATAAGCAAACACGGGCTTGTTGAACCCCCAGTCTTGTAAATATACATGGGCTTACTGAACCCCTGAGTCTTGTAAGCAAACATGGGCTTGCTGAACCCCCAGTCTTGCCCTGAGTCTTGTCACCATGCTTTTTTTTTAAAAAACCAACCTAGTCCATGGTGGGGGTGGGGGAGGAGAGGGGAACTGTGTGTATAAGAATGCACATGTATTGTGTATGTGTTTAAGTGTGCACGTGTGTTGTATGAATGTGTGTGTTTGTGGGAGAAACGTGCAAGTGTACATTAAGTTGGGTGGTTTTCTGCCCTAGACAGCAGTCACAGAGATGAGGAAATTTATGGGGAGGTGTCCTTTACACATCTGTCTGTAAAAGTCTATTTCTACAACAAATTAAGGCTTGGGAACAGAAAGTTGACTGTTGGCTTTTATGGCCTGGAAGAGATTACAAAGCCACATCAAGAAGGGATGTTCCTGGTTCCTGAAGTCTAGTAACTACAGAAAGTCTCCTATTACTGTATATGCTACCCATTAATATTAGATGTTATTGTGAGGCAAACTGTATAGTGGCTATTGATTAGACAAACTGCACAAACACTGATGGGGTCCCTACTAGGTATCAGGCACTAAGTATTTCCCTGGGAAGTTGATAATGAGCTCTGAGGAGGGAACTAAATAATAGGATACCCAAGATGGAGAGGGCAAAGTTCCAAGTCATGTAGCCAGTTCTCCACTAGCAATCCATAGCTCCACTTGGGGGTTTGCCTAAAAGACAAAATGCGATATTACACCTGCAGTGAAGTAATCTTTGAGCTAAGGTTTACAGAGCACTCCCTGTGGGCCAGGCATAGTTTTAAAAGCTCTGTACAGATTAGCTCAGTTATTCCTTATTAATCCCGAAGAGGTCTATGTAACGTTATCCTCATTTCATAGCTGAGGAAATGAAACCATTGGGAGACTCACAAGGTAGCCAGGCTTACAGAGCTCAAAAAGGGCAGGTGAAGGTGGGAGCCTTGGGAGTCTGGCTTCAGAGGCCCAGCTTTTAATCGTTCCCTCTCAGAAAAATGTCTGGGTTGATCGTAGCCAACTACAGGTCATTCTCTTTATGGTCTGCACCTCTCAGGAAATAGCTGCATGTGTTCATAAGGAGGACTCAGAAGAAAATGAGGCGTGGACTCTCTTAATACACAGTCATCTCTTAGTGAGGAGAGACATGAACTCTAAGAACTAGGAAGGGTTCAAGCTAGCCTCAAGCCAATTACTTATTTCATATGCATTATGTATGTCACATACTGTCTTAGTTAGGGTTTCCATTGCTGTGAAGAGATACCATGACCATGGCAACTCTTTTAAAGGAAAGCATTAATTGTGGTGGCTTACAGTTCAGAGGTTCAGTCCATTATCATTGCGGTGGGACATGGCAACATGCAGGTGGATATGCTGCAGGAGGAGGAGTGGAGAGTTCTACCTCTTGATCTGAAGGCAATGGGAAGTAGACTGTGACACTGGGGGTAGTTTGAGCATAGGAGACCTAAAATCCTACCCCCATAGTGACACAGTTTGTCCAACAAGGTCACACCTACTTCAACAAGGCAACACCTCCTAATGGTACCACTCGATTGGAGGTCATTTTCTTTCAATCCATCATATATGTTTTAGCCATGTTTAGTTCATTCATCTCTCAAAATGGTGCTTCACTCAACAATCCATCCCAGGATCAAGGACTCCTTACTGGATCATGTACATCACCATGCTCCTGCTGTGCTTTGTAGTAAGACAGTGTGGTGGTTTGAATAAGAATGGCCCTCATCGGCTCATGTATTTGAAATCTTAGTCACCAGGAAATGGTACGGTTGGATAGGGTTTCTCTTCCCAGCAATAGGTTAGTGACTAAGACAGATGAACTTGGGTTTTAAAGCAATCACTCTAAGTACAGGAACTCTACACAGATAAGAACCTATGGCTACAATGATACCTAAAGAACCCATTATTTCAAGACAAATGGACCAAAGGAAGCGTTTTGTCTGGAATAACAGGGTGGTGGAGATGAAACAGCATTGGCTACCTTGTACACGTAGGGTGCGCTGCTTCTTGCCTCCTTTGAGCTTGTAGTTTTTCCCAGGAGGGAACGTCGATGGAGGATAAGCCCTCAGATTGTGTTTCTTACCCAGCAGCTCTCCTTTAATATAGACTTTGTGGCCAACAAAGTGCCGTGATGCATGTTCCCTGTTTTCTGGCAATGTAGTTTATTTCTCTCTGTTGGGTTTCCAGCAAAGGCCATTCCCAGCCTGACAGCTAATCAGAGCATCCTGCACTCTATAAAGGCTGTGGGCTTCAGGGAAAATGCCAGGTAAGAAACAAAGATGCACAAGATAACCTCAGAACTCTCTTTGGAGGCAAAGTTGAGATTAGAGCAGATGCTTTTGGTATGGCCACTGTTCTTCTGAGGACCTGGATAGAATCCTATGCAGAATCCATCCAAGCAGGGGTCCTGTTAGGCTTGGGCATCTGCTCTTTCCTTCCCAGGTCTATTTGGTCTTCTTTATCCATCTTAGAAGCTAACATTTAACCTTAGATCCTATGAAGGGGAGGCTGAGAGATCTTTATTATCCCAGTCCTTTCCTAGGCTTCAACAGCAGCTGGACACTGTTGATTTACCAAAGGTCGGTAATGTCTGTTGGGATTGCTGTCCCAGAAACACTCCAGCATGCACTAGCCTCCTTTTTGCTTTGGAGTCTGAGCATATCAGTGAAGGTCTGCTGTTACCGGTATCAGAGTAGCTCTGCATCTCTTGATCTCTCACAACTCTATACATAGTTTAGGCTCCCTTTGACCTGCCCATTTTTCCCTGCTGGGAATTTACATAGTACAACATTAGGTCCCAGGACTGACTGTTCTCTCTGCTCTGATCATTTCCTCTGGTCTGTGTGCAGGGTTTTCCTCTCTAGAAGATGATGACCGTCACGGCACATCTTGATTGACAACTTGATGAGTTTTAGAACTACCATAGAAACAAAACCCTGGGCTTACAGGTAAGGGGTTATCGAGATTAGGCTAATTAAGATGAAAGGACCCATGACAAATGCTGGAGGATCTATTCTGTAGGTGGGTCCCCAGAAGGAAGAAAGGGGAGAAAGAGAGCTGAACACGAGCATCGCTTGTTCTCTGCTTCTTTTGAAATATTATTTATTTATTATATTTGTGTGTATGTGCACACCTGCCTGCACATGCTTGAAGGTGCATGCTTGTCACACGTTATGCCTGGAGGTCAAAGGTCAACATTGTTGAGTTGTTCCCTCCTTTTATCTTTTTAGGAGTTCCAGAGTAGAACTCATGATGTGGTGCTTATGAGGCAATCCCCTTTTCATGCTAAGCCATCAATCCAGTCCCTGCTCTCTGATCCTCTAGATGGAACATGACCAGCTGCCTTGTGCCTTTTACCACCATGCTGAAAGTGCAGTCAAACTGTGAGCCGGGTTAAATTCTCCCTTCCTCAAAGTGCTTCCTGTCAGATGTTTGATCACAGTAATGAGAAGAGTTGTCAATACCTTGACCAACTTCCCAACTTCTGCATCCAGCTGTGACCCCCAGCTCTTGTATACTCATCCTCCTCCTCCTGACTCTTTTTTTGAGAATAAGTAGGATACCAGTTTAATCATGTCTTTGGTTCGTGGTGGCTTGAAGAATCAAAATAGACCTAAAATTCTCATGAGATATCATGTGACCCTTCCTTTGATTGTTCTATTTGGAAATTTATTATACAGCAGCTCACATGTGCACACTTTACTAAGGCATTACTTCTCCTCTGGAAGTTTCTTTGATATATTTTTTTCCCCTGCCTACTAGTTGCTCATCACCAAGGTCTAGATGTCAAGTCAGGACAAAAACTCCTTTCTCTATCTGGAAAGAGTAGATGTTGCTGGTTTGTGTCCTACCAACCACTGGCTCACAAGGTTGGAAGGACCAGATGAGGTACTCAGTTAGTTCTCAGACACAGAAGATTTAAATGCTTTTATTTCAGTTATCAAGGGAAAAGAACACCCTAATGGAGATGCCAATTTATGAAACACTTCTCTAAGTGCTGTAGAGCCTTGGGCATCTGACTTGCACACTGAGTTTCAAAGCTAAAAATAATTAGCTGAGCCAGGCAGTGGTGGTGTATGCCTTTAATCCCAGCACTCAGGAGGCAGAGGCAGGAGAATCTCTGTGAGCTTGAAGCCAGTCTGGTCTATAAGAGCTAGTTCCTGGACAGGCTCCAAAGCCATAGAGAAACCCTGTCTTGAAAAAGAAAAAAAAGAAAAAAATTCATCTGCACAAAAGCACCCAGAATCTCTTAGAAAGAACATATTATTTATCATTCATCACCCTCCTTTATTTTCTTAAGGAAAAAAAATAAAAGAACTGTCTTTTTCCTTAGCCAAACTTGGCGTTAAACTTGCAATCTTCCTGCTCCAGCTTCCTGCATATGGGATCATTTCTTGGTTTTCTAGCTCAATAAAGTCATTTCAGAAGTGCACAGATCTGCTCCAAACTTCATAATGCCCCTCACGCTCCAGTCCTCACTCTTTTTCGACTTCCCATTCAATCATCCATTTAGTTGCACTCATATTAATAGTGTCTGTCTGTCTGTCTGTCTCTGAAATCTCACCTGGACTAACAACTTTAAATGTTACTTATGCAACAAACACTTTCAAACTTCTATTCGCAGCTGTGGCTGCTCTAAGTCTAGGCTTCACTCTGTGGCAGAGAATCTTCCTTGGAATTTTGACTGATTTTCAAACATACACACACCGCCAGGGCAGATCCCGTGACTTTCCTTTTTACTCTGCGACCTGCACCTAGCCTGGCTTCTCTGGAAGTTTTCTCCACTGTTCATCAAGTTTCTTGGGTGACAGGGCTTCTTAGAGTCCCATCTCTTCTGAGCCATCACTCGGTCCCGTGAGTCCAATCCCAACCCACATTCCACACCTACCCAGTTCAGCTGCTCTGGGACAGAAAGCTGCCATCGTCTCTGGCCTGGCATATACCACAGCTTCCTAATTTATGTTTCCCCTTCCATTCTGACCTGCGTGATAAACACTTCTGGCAGAACCACAGAATGAGGATTGAAATCCATGGTTTACATCTCCGCTGATTTTGTACCCAAGGCATCAGCAGGTGATCTTTAGAGGTATTTCTGTTTGTCACAATTGTAGAGAACTGAGGACATGTCATCCTCTTTCGTAGGCTGGGGTAGCTTTAAGACACCGTGGTGGAAGCACAGAGCCACCCTCCCAAGACTGAGGAACTGCCAGTAGCCTTCAGTTTGGGCTTCCCAACATCCAGAAACAGGAAAACAAGTTGTTCTTCATAAAGGATGTAGCTTGTGGCTTTCTGTGTCAGTTCCACAAGTGAAGGAAGACAGATGCTATCCTTAGAGGCCCTGGAAGGAGTTACCAACGTGCTGGATTTGGAATTTTCCTAGCCCGGAACTATGAGAGAATACAATTCTGTTGTTTTAGAACACTGAGTCTGGGGTAACTTGTCATGGCAGCTGCAGAAAACTAATTTAAGCTCACAGTCTGGTGCTCGTATTGGCTACTGACTCCTTTCTCCCAGGATGGTGCTCCCATTGGCCACTGTCTCCTTTCTCACTCTGCCATCTGTCTACCACAGCTTTCTCGGGCCACACTCTGCCCAGGTTGCCCATCACCAAGCCTCCCTAGATCAAGATCAAATGGCATTTCTTATACTTCCCACGTGTTCTGTCTACATTTTAGTAGGTCTTTGCTGGCCTTAGCCTCTATTTCTTTTTGACCTACTTACATCAGGGATCTCCTCCTCCCATTTCTTGGGTAGACATTTTCTCTGAGATTGAAACATTCCATCTGCAGGGGAAGCTCATTAAGACAGGAAGTAAATTCAAAATAGTCCCTGAAACTGACCAGATTCACCAGGCTCCTCCTTCCTCGACTATGTAAAAGTTAAAAAAAAATTACTACTGCTTAGAGTCCCTCTCAAGCCAGCTGAGCTGCTTGTAAGAGCCCCTGACTGAGAAGCACGGAAAAATCAGACAGCAGACAAGCGCTCTGGAGGAAGCAAAAGTGAGACAAGCTGCCTATGAAGGGGGTCAGACGGACTCAGCTGTGTGCAGAGGACACACTTGTGCCCGGTGAGCTGCCTGCAGGCTGCGCAGTGTGTTCTGGGTTTCACCCATGCTGGGGTGGGCTTTGTTGCTGCAACCGTCTTTGAGTCATCTCTGCTCCTGTAAGAAACCCCTTAGCCATAGTCCTCTGGTTCACGAAGCTGGGCTTTGGCGGTGCATGTACTTTGGTCGGTCATCAGTTTCCTTTCTGAGGAGAGTAGATGTCTGTTCGTGTCCCCCAGGAACGCAACATCATTTCCATACTCAACTGAGCATTCTGTTTACTGGGTCTGCCTTAAGGTACTCTGCCAGGGCCACAATGCTCCCTTCCCTACCACAGCTGCTTGTTATAGCTATATTTTTTTAGACAATTTTTCTTATGCTCCTATAGTTTGATGATTTCTAGTAATTATAAAGTATTTCACAAATACAATAGTCTTATTTGAAAAGAAGATTATAAATAATAACCTTCTAAATCCCTTAAAGTGACCTTTTAACATTCCTATCCGGTTCCTCATCCCAGAGGGACTTGTATTCTTCAAGACAATTTATCTATAAAAGTAAATCTTAGAAAATACACAGTATTTCATGTGTGCTTAAATATATATGTACATGTCTATGTATGTAAGTACATAAAACACATGTGTACACTGTGTGCATATATAATTTGCTTTTTATTAACTATAACTAATGCATGCAATCACAGCTTATAAAGGAGGATCAAAGGTTATTTTTTGGTTCATAATGAGTGGCTTGGCTTCTTTGCACCTGTGGCAGAGATAACGTATCTCCGCAGTCTTGTGTGGCAAAATCGTTGCTTAATGGCCAAGACACACACGAGGAAGAAAGCACCTACTTGCCATCCCCTTCAGTGACCTAATCTATCTTACTAGATCCCAGCTCTTAGCCGTGTCAGGGCTCCACCCAGCCTTCAACACAAGAGCCTTTGGAGGACATTATACAAACAGAATATGGTACAGTGAGTGTTCTCCTCTTCCTGGGACTCTTTACCTGGTTCCGTCTCTAAAAGCTGAGCATCTAGGCTGTTAAAGGAGTTGGATGTGAGCATCCTGCATCAACTTGCATAGAGCAATGGGAACTATTGTTATCGTTGATGCAAAGTCACTGAAATGGGTACACATTTCCAATGGTGGAATGGGCTTCTGGTCTTTAATAAGATGTGTCCGGGAGGTAGGAACCACGACCATCTACACTTTGGTTGCTACTACTTTTGTCTACTTTTAGCCTGGTATCTAACCTGTAGGAGAGGATTGTTCCTGACGGGACAGGAAGTTCTCTCTCCTAAGAGCTCATTCCTTCTAGAAGTGCGACAGATGCTGCTGAGCGGTCCCACATCACATCTAGTCCTGGGAAGTACGTGGCAGATGTCATTTAAAACACAAGGAGCACACGTAGCTATCCAGTCCTCATTAGGTAGGGACAAAGAACCCCTCTCTTCAAAGGGAGATCGTCTTTAGGGATGGCCCTCTGTTAGAAGGGCTGTTCGTTTTCTGGGGCAGCACTTCCGGGGTGACCTCATCTTTGAAGGGTGCTCATCACCTACATCTCGTTATGACCTTCTGCCTGTTGCTATAACCATAAAGATTCTGTGCAGAAAATGCAGCTATGGCTAAGTTTGGGCTAATTATATGTTTTTTATTTGCATTCATCTCTTCACCTCAGAAGATAAAATGAATAATGCCTCCAAATGCGAGCGGAGTACATAGGAAATGCTGTCACTCAAGTCTGTAGGGAGAAGCTGTTGTCTCCACCCAACAGTAGGTTTCTCTGCACTCGCAGAGACCCAGCAGAGGCAGCTAGAACAATAACTCCATCTGGACTACTACTTCCCAGAGAGAATGTTTGGGAAGGGGCATTTAAGCCATACATAAGTTGCGCCCTGAAAATTATTTCTTTCATTGTTAGTTGCCCAACTTAAAGCTCCCCACCTCATTTTCTTTTTCTTTTTTTTAATTGATTTTTATTGAGCTCTACATTTTTCTTTGCTCCCCTCCCTGGCTCTCCCCTCCGCTTCAAACCTCCCCCATGATCCCCATGCTCCCAATTTACTCAGGAGATCTTGTCTTTTTCTACTTCCCAAGTAGATTAGATCTATGTATTTCTGTCTTAGGGTCCTCCTTGTCGTCTAGGTTCTCTGCCCACCCCATTTTCAAAGTTCTAGTTCTGTCTGTTTTCTGGGAATTGTGGCGCTATCTTTAGAGACCCTAAAGCCCTTCTAAACAGAGCTGGCCTCTATTAACCTGATCATTGTTTCCAAGCAATTAACACTTAATTGCAATTTCCACGTAGCTACTGTTTGATCTATTTTCCCCCGCCTCCCATTTTTCTAAGAAAATAGTAATACCACGAGCCAGAGGGTGAAAAGTCACTTTGTAGAGGGGGACCATGGTGGTGGGCGATAATCAGCAGTGGGCTCAAATCTCGTTTCTACTATTTATTAGCCTTGCAAATGTGTCATGGTGCTTAATGGCCTTGAGCTACGCTTTTCATTTGTAAAACAGAAATAACAACATCCATATTACAAGGCTGCAGCCAGTGCTAAAGGAAATGGATGTGGAGTCTTAGCGGGGTCCCCCATACATCAGCTAAATGTGAGTCTAGTTGTTCCTCACACCTGTGGGGAGGAAGGCTGTGGTAAATAATCCGTCCCATGTGCTCCGCAAGGCTGTTTATGCATCACTCTTCAGGCTGTCTAAGAGTCGCAGGAGGGCCACACCAGCAAGGTTGCCTCTTCGGTGTGAAACCGTGCCCCTTTTCTATCCTAAAAGCTGGCGTGGTGGCTTCTCCTAGGACTTGTGTGGCTCTTGTAGAAATGTTGTTCCAAGTGGAGTGCACGGGGAGGCAGTCACTGGAGGAACTTAGCCACTGTCCTGGTCTCCAGGCAGGCTGAATTAGTAACAAGAACAGTAACCAGACTGTTCTTTGATTTTGATTCCCAGAGCGAGGTGGGAGGCCCTCTCTTCTCCTATGAATAGAAGCACAGCTATGATTGCTTGTGGATAGCAGACACAATGACATGCCATTTCTTAGATTAAGTCATAAAGAGCTATGCTACATCCCCCTTGTTCTTTGGGACAAGTGTTCTGAAGCTACCATATAAGGGGCTACTTGAGACAGTTCAGTGTTTTGTTGCCAAGACTGGGTTCCAGCTTGGTGACCAATATGTTAGAAGGAGCAAACTGGTTCCCATCAGTTGTCTTCACACACACATACACATATACACATACACACACACACACACACACACACACACACATATGCACATACACACACGAGTGCGTGCACACACGCACACTCACGCGTGCACACACACTCCCTTACACATACATCCAAATGAAATAAACAAATAAAGATGAAATTAAAAATAAGAATTCTGACTGCTCAAGGTGTCCACGCCCCTGCAGAAGTGCACAGTGCATGGAGGGTGAGAGGTTCTGTCCCATCTCTGTGTCACTCTGGCCTGCTGTGTCGTCAGACATGGACGTCAAGAATCCTCCACGTGGTTCTGTTCTCCAGCTGTCAAGCCCATGGTGGCTCTAGGGCATTGTCAGCTGTGGTTGCGACATGACTTTATTGAAAAGAGGTAAACTGTCCCCTGTGTTGTGTCCAAAGTCCTATCTTTCCGTCCCTACCTGTTGGCTTCGGAGTGGGTCACTGTCCAGCAAGCACAACTAAAGATACAACTCACACTTAGTGTGAAGGGCTGGAGTTACGGAAGTTTGGTCACCTTTTATGGTACATGGGATATTCTGGGTAGGAAGCAAGAAGCTAGGCTGGTTTCACTTCATATTCTGCAACAAATGAAGAAGTTTTAGGGCCTCTGAGTGATGGAAGCTGTCTTTAGACAGCCGTCTGGTCACTGCCAAAATAAGGCAAGGGATGGGAAATATCACCCTTGAAATTTAGAGAGTACGGAATAAAAATGGGAGTGAGAATTCCAACGCCGGCAGAATAGCAGAGTTGGGATGTATCCTAAGAAGTAGAATTTGAGGAGTTTAAAAAGTTTGAAGTTTTAACAGGAACATGAAGGCATTTTAATTGTCACAGTGATGAGATATTTATATCTCTTACAAAAGAGGCACTCCATAGAAGATTGCATTAGTTTCATGTATTAAAAAACAAATGAAGACAGGTGAACTGTGCAGTCTCACGTTGATTTAGAGGGGAGCACAGACCGCTCGCTAATCCAGCCCAGCTCCTTCCAGCTCTGTCCTCACCCCTGCCTCTGATTCTAGTTGCCCTAGGCACATAGGACATAGGTTCTTGTTCTTAGATTCGGGGATGAGTTTGAGGGTGTAGGTGAACCTCCAGAAGGTGGGAGCAAATTGGGGACATGTGCATCAGACTTACTTGGTGGTTGTGAGCTTAGATTGTTAAAAAACGACTTCCTACCCATTTCTGTTGAGATGGCCTCGGTTTCCCCATCTGTCCACTTAGTCACATATTGGCAAATGTATCTGAGTGGTCAGTAGATATTGGGCACTAGCACTTAGGATACAGCAGTAAGTAATACAAGCAGAACATTTCCTGCTTTGATTTCATATTCTAACAGAATAGTTTTGATATAAATCTGAATAAAAACCATCAACACACAAAGACAGTCAATTATGTACTATGCTAAAAGACAACGAATAACATAATCCATAGGAAGACAATATTCCAATGGGAGAATTGCAATTATGGTTTGAGATTATAATTACATCATTTCCCCTTTTCCTTTCCTCCCTCCAGACCCTTCTTATATCCCCCTCTTTGGTGTCTTGCAAATTTGTAACCTATTCTTTTATTAATCGTTCTTTCATGCATATGTGTATATACACATATATTCCTAAATACAGCCTGCTCAGTCCGTATAGTGTTACTTGTATGTATGTTCTCAGGGCTGACTGTTTGGTACTGCATAACCAATTGATGTGCTCATCCTGTTTCTCCCACTTTCCGCATTTCTTAGTGGCCTGTGCTCCTTTGTGTAGGTTGAGGCCTATGCTTTCCCCTCCATCCACTTTATCATGTCTGTTGTTCTTGCTCAGCCCATGCTTTGGCAGTCATGCGTGGACGTAGCTTCTGACGTTGCTATGAGACACAGTCCCACTGAGAACTCCCCTACACCCCAGTTCTTATACCCTTTCTTCTCCCTCCTTCCCAAGAACAGCGGTTTTAAACAATGTGCAGTTCGTAGGCTGTGATGGTTAATCCTATCTGTTAATCCTTGATTGGATTTAGAAGAGCTATCAAAACAGACTTGTGTGTGTATATGTGTATTTAACGTGTTACCAAAGAGCAGGGAAACGTCACCCTAAATGCATATGGCACCATTCCATGGGCTGGGATCCAAGACTGTCCAAAACGGAAAAAGCAAGCTGAGAATCGGAATTTATTCTTCTCTGCTTCCTGGCTGAAGACACAACAGAGCACCTGCCTTGAGCTTCTGCAGAGGCCCCTTGCCTGACATGACAGAGGTCCCCTCAGATTCGAGGCCCAAGGAGAGCCTTCCTTTCTGAAGTTGCTTTGCTGGCATTTTATCACAAGAACAAGAAAACTAACTAGTCAAGGAGCTAAGTAAACGAAAAGTTAAAAGAAGTTGAGGAGTGGGCTTCATGATATCTGAGTGAAAAATAGTGTAAGGAGTCTCAGGTGAGGGTTTGCCTGGCTTGTAAGGGGAGTAGGAGGAAGGCAGCCATATTGTTGCACACCTGCAAACCCAGTCTTTGAGAAGTTGAGACATGAGGGTTCAGAGGTTATTATGGACCATGTAGAGGGATATTATCCCAAAATAGGAAAAGATAAGGAAGGGGAGGAGGAAGAAAAGAAGGATCAGATAAACAAGTGCAAAATAATCTCATAAAGGTTAGACATGCAGAGACAGAAGACAATACATACAATATACATGTGAAAACAAAAAGCACAGAAGGAGCTCCCATCCACCAAATAAAACAGGCTTTACCAACTGAAGAGAATGGCCATTGGACTTGGTAGCTGTGGAAGTTTGAACATAATTGGCACCTTTAATCTCATAGGGAGTGGTACTATTAGGGGTGTGGCTTTGTTGGAGTAGGTATGGCCTTGATGTGTGTCACTGTGGGGGCGGGCTTTGAGGCTTCCTATGCTTAGGATACCACCCAGTGCCTCAGTCGACTTCCTGTCGCCTGCAAGATGTAAAATTCTCATCTACTTCTCCGGCACTATGTCTGCCTACATGTTGTCATGCTCTCTTACCACGACGATAATGGACCGAATCTCTAAACTATAATTGAGCCACCTCAGTTAAATGTTTTCATTTATAAGAGTTGCTGTGGTCATGACGCATGCTTACAGCAATAGAGACCTTAACTAAGACAGTGACACATACCTGTGATCACAGAACTTGGGAGAGCGAGACAGGAGGACCAGTGGTTTAATGTCAGCCTGTCTCCAAACAAACAACGAAACCAAACAGCAACAACAAAAGTGTTACAAAAGACAGAAAGATTAATACTACTACTAATGAGATTAGCTCAACAGGAAGAATGATAATTTAGACTACATATACTTCTAGTGTTGGAACAGCAAGTTATATAAATGTATACTGTTTGATCTAACAGGTAGTCTTGACTATGACAATAGTAAGGAACTTAAATGACCCACTTATGCCAATAGGTAAAGAGATAGTCACAAAAAATTCCTTCCCACATTTGTATGTAGAATGAATAGTCTTCTTGTTAGGATGTGGAACATTGTATTGAACAGACTGGATGACACTTTATAAAGCAAATTTAAAACTGAAATCATAACATGTAACTTCTAAGAATACAACCTAGAGCCACTAAAGACCAATAAGAGGAACCTTAGAAGTTATACAACTATCTGGAGATTAAATAATTCTTTTTTTTTTTTTTTTTGGTTTTTCGAGACAGGGTTTCTCTGTGGCTTTGGAGCCTGTCCTGGAACTAGCTCTGTAGACCAGGCTGGTCTCGAACTCACAGAGATCCGCCTGCCTCTGCCTCCCGAGTGCTGGGATTAAAGGTGTGCGCCACCATCGCCCGGCTAATTCTTTTTAATGAGTAAACAGTCAATAAGGAAATCAAAAGAAATCTAAAAATCTTAAAAAACAGAAAGAAAAACACAACATATCAAAACTTCTGAGATTTTGAAAAAGCAGCCCCAAGAGGAGTCCTTATGGCAATAAAGGTAATTATTTTAAAAATTGAAGAGGTAGAGGTGAAGGTAGCAGGGTCATGGGTTCAAGATCAACACAGGCATTCTATACAGATGCTGTATCAAAAAGACAGAGAAAGAAAAAGAGGAAGGAAGGAGTGTGGGAATGGAAAGAAAGGAAAAACCATTGAAAGTGAAATGAAATCCTGCATTTTTCTGACCAGTGTGGATTAAAGTTTACCATCCACAGAGTATACAAGCTCAGCACACTGCCGAATAAAAACTGGGTGAAGGGGCATTCAAGAACAAAATTACAAACTCCTAGAATTGAATGAAAATGGGCTAATAGCATGTCAATTCATGGGAAATAGACATAAATAAAAAGTTTGTTATTTTACTATGTGTCTATGTCAAAATTTTTGAGAAATATGAAATTAATAAGTTGCCAATGTGGCTGAAGACCTAAAAGATCAAAGATAATCAACACCACCCCAAAAGTAGATGGAAAAAGATTATCAAAACCTTGTCAAAATTAATAAAAGCAAACAAACAAATGAAAACACCCTCAAACCAATGAAACAAAGTGTTTGTTGGTATTTCAAAAAGATGGACAAGATTGAGAAATCTTTATTCATTAGCAAAAAGAAAAAGAGAGACACAATTCAAATAAATACAATTAGAAATGAAAGGGAACCAGGTAGAGTGTCTCAGGGCTTTGAAGGTAAATGGATCTCTGAATGTAAAGACTACACAGGGAAACCCTGTCTCAAAAATCAAACAAAACAAACAAACAAAAAACAAAAAGGAAGAAATGAGAAGGGAGACATTACAACAGACATTTCAAGAACCTATATCCTACCAAATTAGAAAAAAACTACATGTCTGAGTGTGTGTGTGTGTGTGTGTGTGTGTATAACTACAATTAAACAAGTTAATTTACATAGCTCCATAACACCTAGTAAGGTAAAAGTAGTAAATAAACATCTCCCAACTAAAGTCATAACCATATGCATTTAGTTCAAAGTTCTACCAGAGCTCCAAAGGACTAAAGCCAGTATTCCTAAAACAATAAAAAAAAAACATAAAGGAAGGAAAATTTCTAAATTCTTTTTATGAAATCCAAAGTACCCTGATACCAAAACCAGTATAAGGCCTGGAACAAAAAAGAAAGAAAGAAAATAAAAGAAAAAGAAAGAAAATCTCTGATGAATATATATGCTCTCAATAAATCATATATATCTGTCCTGGAACTCACTCTGTAGACCAGGCTGGCCTTGAATTCGTAGAGATCTGCCTGCTTCTGCCTCCCTGAGTGCTGGGATTAAAGGCGTGTGCCATCACCACCTGGCCGTAACTGGGCTATTTTCTATACACACACACAACTACTACAGTGAAACAGGGAGGAGACAGAAAACTCAAACAGATTGAGTTAGTAATGAGACTGAGTCTACAAGAGAGGGCAGAAACCAGGTGGCATCACTGTCAAATTTTACCACCTTAAGGAAAAGTCTTCTCCAATGTGCAGTATTGAACAAGGTAGAGCCCTCATCCTCCCAGGCTAGAATTATCTGCATGCATGCATGTGTGCCTGTACACTCACACAACATCTATAGACCAACATCCCTGAGTGATATGAGTGTAAGTGTTCTCAGCACAGTACTAGAAGATTGTCTTCCATAACACATAAAAAAGATTACACACCATGATTAAGAGCCATTTACTCAGTATGCAATGATAGACATGCCAACACATGTAATGTATCACATTAACAGTTAAGATAAACAATGAAGTCATCTTAGCAGATACAGAAAAGAATCAAGTTCAGTGTACCATAGCAGTAGACAACCTTGAAAAGTGGTGTAGAAAGAGAAGCGGAACACAATGCATATAACAGCCAGCCAGCCTCCATCATGCTGAACAGGGGAAAGAGTCAGTCATTTCCTATATAATTATGAACAAAACAACATCCACTCTGACCATCCTCATCCAGCAGATTAACCGAAGCCTTCAACAGCTCAGAAAGGAAAAAGTTGTAGGAATCAAAAAGGAAAAGTTCTATTTGTACCCGCATGTAGACAGATGCCTAAAATTTCCCCTAGAAACTTCTGGGAACTCTGAAGTGAATTATGTAAGGTTGTAGAGTATAAATCAACTATGAAAACCCCTGTGTTTTTTGACATGTGCATAACAAAACATCCATGAGACAAATCAAGAAAGCAATGACATTTATAATAGTTTCAGAAGTAAAATTTTAGAAATAAATTTAGCTAGGGAATTAAATCATTTCTATAATGGAAACTGTAACATACCATTAAAAGAGTGTACAATTTAATCAGTGAGAAAAATTGGCATTTTAAAATGCCCGCATCATTTAATGCAATGTACATAGTCAACACACTTTGTAAAAAAAAATCAGTGGCATTCCTCACAGAAATAGAAGACAGTTACTTAAAACATATATATAACTACAAAGGACCAGAATTATCAAAGCAATCCCTGGAGCAAAAGTAAAAGAGCTGGAGACATTACAATTCCTGATTTTAAAACATACTGCAAAGTTACAGCAACCAAAACAGCATGGTGTGAGAACAAAATCAGAACACAATGAAGAACTCAGAGAAAAATCTACATAATTACGGTCAAATGATTTTTGACAAAGGCAGCAAGATCACACTGGAGACAAAACAGCTTCATTAATAAATGATTTTGGGAAAAGTGTAAGTCTTTTTGCAGAAGAAAATATAAACCAGGCCTCTATTGCTCCATACGTAAAAGTGAGTCAAAGATCTAAATTTAAGGCTTGAAACTCTGACATTGGAAAAGGCTTCAGGACACATTGACTTTCTCTCTCTCTCCCCTAATATATATTGGTCTTGATATATGTGTTGCATGAAAAGACCATATATATGTGCACATACTTATGTATTATATATATATTTTAGGACATTGGTTTATACACACACACACACACATACACACACTTAAGAATTTATACACAGTGTATTTTGATAATATTTACTTTCTATTTCTCTTCCCAACTTCTCCTAGATAGGCGATCAAATCCAATTTTTGTTATCTATACTTCTGGGTGTGGGACTGTTCACTGGTTCATGGCCAACTACCAGAAGCCATATCCTTAAAGAAACCTGGGATGAAACACCATGACCAAAAGCAAGTAGGGGAGGAAAGGGTTTATTTGGCTTACGCTTCCACATTGGAGTTCATCACTAAAGGAAGTCAGGACAGGAACCTGGAAGCTGAAGCTGATGCAGAGGTCATGGAAGAGTGATTGATGCTTCTTGGCTTGCTCAGCCTGTGCTTTTATAGAACCCAGGACCATTGCCCAGGGATGGCCCCATCCACTGTGGGCTGGGCTTTACCCCATCAATCAGTAATTAAGAAAATTCCCTATAGGCTTGCCTGCAGGCTGATCTTACGGAGGCATTTTCTCAGTTGAGGTTCCCTCTTCTCAAGCTGATGCAAAACTATCCAGCATATCCCTCTCTCCTTGAGAAGCCATCAACTTTCCACCACTCCTCAGTCAGGAGGGAGCTTGTGAACCCTTCTAACTCCGTGCTAGAATGCTGGCTGGCTTAATCTTATGTAGCCTCGGCTGCTGTGAGCTCAGGAGTACAGTGGTCCTGCCATGCCCAGATAATACTGTTTTGTTCCAGACCCCAGAAGCTCTGCTCCCCACAGCCAGACCACCCTCTTCAGACATGATCCCTGAGTCTTGGTAGGGGAACGTGATAAAGATGTCTCTCTTGGCTCAGTATTTGACAATGACTCTTTGGAAGAATTTTGGGGCTATAACCTCAAGAGTCCAAGCAGCACAAGGAAACAGCTGGCAGATGGAGTATGCCGGAAAGGAAAGCTTGGCAGCGCGAAGGAACCACCACTGTGAAGAGGCAGCACAGACTGGAAGAAGCCCTTTCAACTAGCCACGTGAGAAGCCTTTGTCTCTCAGTTATATAAGAGACTCTGTTCGAAAGTTAAAAAAATAAATAAATCTAAAAACATCTGTAAGTAATAAATCGGATATTTAAAAATAGCCAATGGAGAAGACTTTACATGCTGTTGGGACACAGAGATGAAATATGTTTGGCAACAGATGTGCCAATTAGTGATCTGATTGTAGTGTATGCTGTGCCCTTGCATTGAGAGGTCTTACTAGAGCCTGAAAGCATGGACAACCAAAAGGGATAGCTAAAAACAGAACATACTCAACAGACTAAACAATGAGAATATTTATTGTGAATTCACTATAAGCATATCAAAAGGCAACATTTAAATATCTCTATTTTCTTTTAAAGTTCTTTCTTCCTTCCTTCCTTCCTTCCTTCCTTTCTTTATTTCTTTCTTTCTTTATTTCTTCTTTCTTTTTTTTTCTTTTTTTGGTCCTGGATCTAGCTCTTGTAGACCAGGCTGGCCTAGAACTCATAGAGATCCACCTGCCTCTGCCTTCTGAGTGCTGGGATTAAAGGTGTGCACCACCACCGCCCGGCTATCATTTTCTTGAAAATTAGTTTTTGTTCTCTTCTTTTCCTAGTCTAAGTTCTCTAGATTTATGGATTTCAAGTTTTTCAAAGCAATGAAGAAACTAGACTAAAAGATTTTTATTTTTCCATTAATGCTTCCTTTTGACAACTTCAGAATGTATCTGTCAATCATGGAGGCTACTGGGGAGGGTCCTTTTTTCTGACCCATGCTACATGTGACCAGAAAAGACACCAACACCAGATCCAGTCAGCAGTCTAGAACTCTTTTGCATTAACTTGAAACTAGAAAGGTTTTCTGTTTTTTGTTTTTTGTTTTTTTTTTTTTTTTTTTTTTTTTTTTTAACAAAAAGAGATTTCTGACACTTCACTGCAAACTCAGGCAGTCTTGACGAATGGAATCGAATAGAAGACCCTGACTTTAATCCACAAACCTATGAACACCTAATTTTCAATAAAGGAGCTAAAAGTATACAATGGAAAAAAGAGAGCATCTTCAACAAATTGTGCTGGCAAAACTGGATGTCAATCAGTAGAAGAATGAAAATAGATCCATATCTATCACCATGCACAAAACTCAAGTCCAAATGGATTAAAGACCTCAATATCAGTCTGAACACACTGAACCTGATAGAAGAGAAAGTGCGAAGTACTCTACAACACATGGGCACAGGAGACCACTTCCTACGTATAACCCCAGCAGCACAGACATTAAGGGCTTCATTGAATAAATGGGACCTCCTGAGACTGAGAAGCTTCTGTAAAGCAAAGGACACTGTCGCTAAGACAAAAAGGAAACCCACTTACTGGGAGAAGTTCTTCACCAACCCCGCAACTGACAAAGGTCTGATCTCCAAAATATATAAAGAACTCAAGAAATTAGACCGTAAAAGCAATGGGTTTTTGATCCTACTGCATGTACTGGCTTTGTGGGAGCCCAGGCAGTTTGGATGCTCACCTTACTAGACCTGGATGGAGGTGGGTGGTCCTTGGACTTCCCATAGGGCAGGGAACCCTGATTGCTCTTTGAGCTGACGAGGGAGGGGGACTTGATTGGGGGAGGGGGAGGGAAATGGGAGGCGGTGGTGGGGAAGAGACAGAAATCTTTAATAAATTAATAAATTAAAAAAAACAAAAAAATAGAGATTTTTAAGGATAACATTGGGCATCTTCTAGTTCATGGTTAAAAGGTTTTTCTGAGTGCCTTTGTACCTTTTATTCTGTAATTTTGACAGTTATATGTATTATAGATGCATGCCCACAGACTTAGAATACGATCCAAATATCTAAAGTGTGACTCATAGATTAAAACCATTTTAGCTGCTTAAGAAGTCTTGAGAAGCACTGTGTTATCTTCCAGTCTGACAACAGCGGGTCGTGTCCCATCACGGACGTCACAAGGGCTTACAAGTGGATCTCCTCAAATCTGCTTGGGACATACCATCTGAGGGGTGGAGGATGGGTGGCCAGAAAAGGGGAGGGACAAGCGAGCCTCCGAGAAAATCCCATGAAAACCTAAAGGGGCTTCTGTTCAAGTGTCTCTCTGTGACAGAGTGGTTAGGACACAGGGGACTGTATCAGGTTACCTCGGAGATGTCACAGATGTAACAGAGGGGGCTAGCCAAGGGAAAACTGTTATCAAAAGGGATAGGGAGAAAATGCTTGGCGGGGTGGGGGAGGATCCACTCAATCTTTAAATAACAACCCAAACAGAACAAAGGAAAAATCATTACCCTCGTGGCAGCTGGCCCAGCACTGGGAGGCTGACTTCTCCTGCATGATCATACAACAATGTCTACTGATTCTTCCAACACTCCTTCCCTCTACAGCCACGCCTATCGAAAGAACATACACGTTCTTGCCACATGTTAGCGAATCTTGTAAGTGCTACCCAAATGGTGGCTGATTTAAGTTTGTGTATACAACCAGAGTACAGCATCTCAGTTCTATAGAGACAAAAAGAGGTCCCAGACCTTTCCCAACATCCCATAACTCAACAGACACAGGGTCAAGAAAGGGCACAAGTTCACAGCTATTACCCTAGAAGTTGGGGAAGAGGGAGCTGCCCAGAATGTTGACTTCCCTCTCTTGGAACCCCATCATCAAAGAGACGGGAGGGGTCATCCTACAGCCTTGAACAGCAGTAAGCATGGGCTCCGCGTGCAGTTGCTTTTGTTGGTTGTTTAATGGTTGTATAGTGTTGCCCAGGTTGGTGGCGAGGAACTGCTGGCCCTCTAGCCTCTGCTTCCCCAGCGCTGGGATTACAGGCCTGTACCACCGCAAACCCTCAGGTTTCTTTCTCTATCTCTTCGTGTTTATATGGATATAGGATCTACGCATGCGTGGGTGCATCTTTGGCCGTGCATGCATGTGTGTATGCACACACATCCGAAAGCCAGATGTTGATGCTGAATATCTTTCTCAATCACTCCATGCTTAATGAGACAGGGTCTCTCACTGAACCTGCAGCTTGTTGAGTTAGTTAGTCTAGCTAGCCAGCTTGTCAGGAACCCCTGTTTCTGTCGCTCAAGTGTTGGGATTATAGGCAGGCCCCCATGCCTGCCTGGCTTCTATGTGGGAGCTGGGGATTTGAACCCTGGTCCTCACGCTTCTGAAGTAAACGCTTTTATGCGCTGAGCCGGCCTCACTCAGGCTGTTTCCTAGGTATGGTCATCTCTATGTTCTCCAAGCTTGTCTAACTCTGCCACCTGTAATAAAACTCAGTAAAGGCTCAATGAAATTGTTGGGTTATTTAAGGCATGATCATCAATGGTGAAGTCCAGTTTGGTTTCCTGAGACCCAGAAAGGCAGGTAGGGAGCCAGTCAGGGCCCTTCTATAATACAGGAGGGTGAAGAGCTACTATGGCATGGAATTCCTGCCACAGCTTAGAACATCTTCTTTCCCCCTTTTCTAATGTAGCGTCTAATTAATCAGTGGGTCCAAGAGGATATTAACAAAGTCTGGAAGTGAGAAGACAGACTGCCAAGGGAGAGGGCAGAGTGGAAAGATTTGCTGCCAGCCTCTCGGAGCCTGACTCAGCTTAGCACCCACGAAGACCACAGTCTCCTCCAGGATCTCCCCAGTTACTCTCTTCATAAGCATGTAAAAAATTAATGGGGATTTTCCTGATTACCGAGTGCAAAAGCATGAGAAAGTGGCGCGCGTCACACTTGAGTGCTGTGAAATTTATGACTAGTCCGCTTTCAAGCCAAGCTTAGGTTACTGTTGCTTGGACAGTTCTAAGAATAAAAAAATATATTTGTTTCAGAAACTGCATTCTTCCTTTGAACTATAACGCTTGAACCAAATATTGCTAACTTTTGCGGGGATCAGGAGGAAGTACACTGCTTTCTCTACGAATCTGACGAAAGTTCTGACCCACAGCACAGGGAACATAATGTTGCAATGCATCATGTTTCATTTTTCTGGAGTTCATCGAACTCTCAACTCCTCATGTTTAGGACAGAATGACCCAAAGACACCACTCACTGCTACAACACCCAAGGTCTCAGAACTTTCCTCCTGCAAGTCTCTGCCCCTCCCGCAATTATCTGGCCAAAGAAGAATGTTTGGAGGTAAGAAAGGTGGAAAGATCAAATCCCTCTTCAATAGCAGGACCTACTAGAGATGCAGCAGATGGCATGAGCTTTGGCTGTGGTGATTTTGTGTTTTTGAAATTATTTCTGAATCTCCCTCAGCTGGTAGATGAACACCCTAACCAAAGTCTCCCTTCCTCCCAGGAATTTCAAACTTCCAGGTACACTTCAGAAATCAAGAGAACCGGTTTCTAGGGAAAACAGGAATCATAAAAGCAGGATGAGAATGGACTTTTATAGGCGTCCTCATTTGACTCTCCCCAACTCAGGAAGGAAATTGAGGGGGGCTTCACTGTCAAGTTCCATCATGCTTCAGCCATGATTCATCCGCTAATCGATTTTCACAAGTTTTCACTGAGACTCTTGGTACGTGGCAAACTTCTTGTCATAGTGACCTGCTATGAATCCCACGGTTACGTCAGCAAAACACTGCGTGGTTTACAAGTCAGGTTTCCTGCCTGCTCATGTCAGCCTTATTGCCCATCAACAAACGAGGTGAATGAGATGGCCAAACCAAAGGACATGTCCTCACCATCAAAGGTCTACAATTTAAACTGAAGGCCAATGTGTAGACACTGTCTTGAAAAGGCATTTTATTTCTATATTATACTTAATATATAATAGCGGGATAATTAGGATCATTCCAATTATATAGATTGGAAAAGAATCTCTAGAGACATGAAGTGGGTGGCGAAGATTGTCATCTGCTCACAGTTCATGGGCCAGGCTTGAGAAGAGTGAGCAGGATGTTTATTAGCTGTGGAATGGAAAGTTAAAGGAAAGACGAGAAAAGACCAATGAAATGGTAAATGCCTTGCAAACAGGAGCAGGTTCAATCTACATAAGCCGGAGAAGCAATGCTGAAGGCATACTCGCAAGGTAAAGGGGAGGCAAGACGGAAAATAACAAGTGGTGGAATATAGGAATAAGGGATCTTCCAGATCATTTCTCAGCCTCATTTGGGAAAAAAAAAAAACCCACAAGCCTTTAAGGCTAGCAGGATGACCACCACACACTGAGGAGTAGATGATCTCCACAGATTTTGTGTGGAGGTGGCTGACTGATAAGAAACAGGCTGGCCATGCATGGTCCACACATGACAGTCATTGCTCATGTATCACCGAAGCAGATGCAGGCACATGACGTCATTAGAAAAACTGGATTGTTTTTCCTCAGATGATAACCAACCAAAAGAGCAAACTGGCAAGAGAATGGTCACAGACAAAATGTCTCAACTGCAAGAACATGTTTTCAAGGGGTAAATGTAGAGGAGAAACGGATAATAAAATATAAATTGAGAGCAGGGAGAGAGACGTTTTCAAGAAGACTTATTCCTTAAAATGGAGGCATTTGATAAAGCCAAGCTCATGTTTCCCCCACCACTGCATTTGGAAACAAGAACACAAAGCCTAACTCATCAAATAAAACTGCTAGAAGTGCTACAGAAGCCTGTGATTGGTGCTCACCGACACCTCAAAACAATGACACCGCGGGAACCAGCACCTTCACATGAAGAGGCAGGCAGCCCTGCTCTGTGGAAGAGGAGCCAGCCCTGCAAGGCTCTGAAGTGTGGCAGCTGACCTGGGAGTTGTCTGCCTTATGAATATTCTCTAGTGTGGTGTTTTTCTTCTCACCCATCCAGTGTAGAGCCACCTAGGTGCTAGGCACTGTTCTTGGTACTATACATCTAGGGAGAAATAAAAAAGCAGGGTGTCTTCTACACACTCCCCAATAACCAGCGATAGGGCTCCTTCACAGGACACCCGTCAGAATCGGCGCAGGGATTAAGATTGCTCCTAAAGCAGGGAGTTTAAATAGAGTTGTTTTCTCAATACAAAGCTGTCCTCAATCCCCAACAATGCTTTCTCCACCTATGTCAAAACTTTCTCCATAAGTCTCTCCTGAGGCTTAAAGCCTGACCCATTTTTTTTTCTCGACCCAGAGTGATTGGGGCATGTGATCCAGAGAACAGTGAACTAGGAGAAACAGAAAACCCAACGTTCCATGGCTGGGTTAGCCATGGGTTCGGTGTACCCCAGAGACTCATGGTTTCTGGTGCCCAGGGCCCTGAGCAGACCCCCCTATTGAGTATAGATGGTCCCTTAACTCACATAACTACGGAATATGATGGAACGGATGTCACACTAAGACCTTAGAGGACCTCTGTACTTTCTGTTTTTGCAAGCTGGGTATAGCCAGGAATCTTGTAGGCTCAGGTTTGCGGCGTTCTTAGAAGCCCAGCATCCACAAGAGGAGAGACAAAAAAGAGAAAGACCAAGGGCACAGTCAAGGACTCCAGTACAGACATGTCAGGAAAGAATGGAGTCAGTTCAGAACTAGATTTTCCTTTTGGAGCTGACCCACTCTCACAGATCCCACACACAGAAAAGCCCTACCATGAACCAATCAAATTACAACATGAACAAATCAACAAAATGCCGGCAGTTCAAGCCATTGTGTCTGAGTGTAGTTTTGTTACTTGGCATTAGTTAACAAAAACAATGACTTTCAATTGCAGAAACAGAATCACGTAACTTTTCTTTTAAAGCCTTGGTCTTGATTTTTTTTTTTTGGAGAAAATTTGAAGCTTCTGATTTTGAAATATCTCATATGAGGACATTAATTACTGGATTCCAGACAGGCGGGAAAATATGTTCTAACTTAGGGCCTCAAAGACAATCTGCAGAGCCATCTATCACACACGGGCCAAGTTTACCATGTCCTGGGCATAGCTCTGTAGGAAGGAGGCTGAACTGAACCTGACCTCAGCGTTTTCCAACACAGCAACGGTGCCCCACCCTGCGTTCCTGACGATGCTATCAACTCAAGCCACGGTCATCTGCTGGCAGTCCTCAGAAAGTGCTGGCTAGGAGGCCTTGCTCAGCCAGGAGGGACAGCGCTGCCTCGCTTCACGCAAAGGGAAGGAAAAGGAAGACAATTAATTCCCTCTGGGAACATGCTGAGGACATGAATTTACCAGGTAGTGCAGATTGCCAGCCGAAGCCACCGAGAGCCTGCGCCATCCTTCCTCTGTCCTCTTGGCCCTTTCCGCTTCCACTCCTGGAAGGGAAGGGCAGTGGATGGTGGGGGAGGGGTGCAGGACATGAAAAGGCACTATGATGAGCTATTCAGAGAATGTCCGTTCTTGGTGACAGCAATCTCTCTCTCTCTCTCTCTCTCTCTCTCTCTCTCTCTCTCTCTCTTTTGTGACAGCAATCTTGAGGTCTGAGTAACGTAAACCAAAGATCTAGAAGGGTTCTTCCACCTGCCCGTCCCCCTGGGGACAGCAGCCTGAGTGTCCCCCTAGAAATCTGCTGTCAACCCAAGTTCTTGAGGCCCTCTGAGACTGACCACGCTGGAAACTCTGGGAAGGGAAGGAAACAAGGAGCCGCACTTTGACCAGCCCTCCAGGTAGCTTCGAAGCATGCTTAAACTGAGGAACCACTAACATGAATAAACTCAAGAGGAAAGGAGTGAAGCACTCTGAGACCCGCCAGGAATTATAAGGAAAAGCATTAATCTTTGCCAACCATCGAGCGCACTGGTTTTTATTCACAAGCAGTGGTAACGACTTTCCTGTTCTCCTTGGTTTCTAAGTTGTAGCATAAGCTGTATACAGTTTGGAGAAGCCGAAGGTTTCAAGAGGACCTTGTTTCTCCTGCTCTTTGATGGAAGCAAGGCTCATTCTTTCTCCTGTATTAACCTTATATTACATTACTGTCGAGCTTGAATTTTAGCTGCTTCAAAGACCCATGTGACTCAGGGGATCCCTGAAAGAAGCCACGGAGTGAAACAAAGAACGAAATGAGCAGCCATGGTTCTTTTATAGTCTCCTTCCCGACACTCTGTTCTCACCATAACTCTCTTGTTCCCACACCACAATTCCTACAGAAAATAAGATTTTATGGAACACGTTCATTTTTGTTTAGTGTCAAGAAGACCAAAATGTTTATGGTTTTATTCATTCCTACTTACCTTATAATTTAGATGTCTACTTTTATGGATAAGACAAAGAAGCCTTAGGCTGGTAGATATTCTCATGTGTGTACTGCTCATGTCTTGGGAACACAGTCGCATGTACCTTTTATTGACAGGATATGCTCAGAGAAACTCTTCAAATGCATTTCTTGTCACATTTCCGGATAGGCACAAATTCTAGAGACTGGTACATTAAGCCATTGGACATGTAGGATATGTAATAGAACTTTCAGAAATAGGCTAAAGATACATGAATATATATGCAACACACACACATACACAAAACAGGTGATATCAAATACAGTTTACACAGAAGAGTGCCATGGACTCAGAGGAAACCGATACCTTAGAAGGGCGCTCAGTGATTTAGGATTTAAATATCGTCATGTATTGCCAGTGGCTTAACTTAGCTTTTACCGCACTTGACGGATCTCATTTCTATTGTGAGGAAACCGAGTCTGAGAGATGTCACAAGGATGGCATTTAAAAATCCTAGGATGAGATTTGAACTTTAGAAGCTTAGTCGGGTCACAGCCCGCTGTGGTGTCAGATGTTTAAGTGATCTTTATCCCCCGAGGCCTGGGAGAATCGGATGGGCGTATAGAATGCCTGTGTGGAATTAGAACGGAGCTGGGCACTTGTCATCCAGAGAGCTTGCTGTGGCTTGGGGCCAGTGGCTAAGGCTGGAGAGGCTTGGGCTTGTCTGACTCTTCCCTGGATTTCTCACTGATGGAAGAGTTCACTCCATAGCCCCAGCCTCGGCTTTCCCGTGGGTCTCACAGGCATCCAGTGAGCATGTTGACCTAATGTGTTGTGGAAGGCAGGAAGATACATCAACTCTTCACCCGTCTTCGGGCTTATGCTCCTTACTCCTCTCAGAACTTCTTGCCCATGCTTCAGACCCTGTTCCCCACAGGAAATCCCATCAGACTCAACCGCTGTCACTCCCTCTGTGGACATAGTTAATCGTTCAAGCCCAAGCTACATCTAAGCAGCCAAGCCTTCCTGGGGGAAATTCCAGAGCACCTCCTGGTACTGATTTCACCATCTGGTTATCCGGCGTGCATTCTCTACCCCCTCATCAACCTGTTCTTTCTTCAGCCATGACAGTGTTAAACGTCCCCCTCCCTTTACAGACACGCCCCCATTGCTGTCCCCTCAGAGCGCTGCTAGAGTTGAAAACCGGCCTGTTTGAAGGGATCTCTGACAAGCGCAAAGATAGCTCCATGAGGGTGGGAGTCAGTCTCAAGTTTGCTCTCCACAGCCTCTCTTTGGATACACAGCCCGGCTTGGAATATTTATTGTTGAATGAGAAGAATGATGCTCTTGAACCTTGGCCCCGGGGCCACGTCCCTTCACCACACCAGCACGCTTCATGCTGCAGCCTTATCCAAACAGCTGGGTCCAAACATCCTGTGTGGATGAATGCAGCTATCAGTCACTCCAAGCTTCCTGGTGAACTGGGGAGCTGCACGCAGGGTGCACCCGCAGGGGTGGAGCTCTGAGTGGTGTCCCACATCAGCCACAGAAGGAAGTTTCCAAGGACAGCATTGTTGGGGATTAGCTCATCAGAGACATGCAGGAAACGGAATAGAAATAAAAAGCAACGAATTCAATAAAAATGCTAATGCACTTAGCCATCAATATTTAATCATCTGACTATCTAATTAATTAATAAATTAGTTCTGTTTGGACGGTAGCTCCTTCCTGAAGGCATCTGGGACTAATGGCCACAAAGAAACAATTACAACAACCCTCAAGACTGTTAAGCCTATTTCAGGAGAAATGCTGCCTTTCTCTACCACTGGTCTCAGGAAAATCCAGGCAAGCCTGTCAAAGATGGTGGCCTTAGGATGCTCCACCGTGATCCTGAGCAAGAGATCTCTGAAAGGAATGCAGAGGAGAGATGAAAAGCAAACAGATATGAGTGAAACTGTGTCTGGAGAAGGAGTAGGCGGAGAGCCCATGGGAGAGACCTCAGCCCCTGGGCCTGGTCTACCCAGCTTCCCCGGCAATGAGTCAGAACTCTCCATCCCAGTTACTCCAGCTACAGGCTTGCAGAGCTGTATGTTGGCTGCACAGTGGTTTTAAGGAGAACGTGTTTGGGGGGTTTCTTATTCAGCAAAAGCTGGCAGATACCTTTCCCTCTGCAAACTCACCTTCAGAGAAAGAAAGACAGATATACTCAGACTTCATTTTTAGAAAATGCAAAAATCTTTCCAGTTCTCCATGAGTCCATTTAAATTTAGTTTTTTGGTGAATTCTTTACAATGGAATATTATCTGCTGGTGTTAAGATTGCAGGTTCATAGCCATAGGAGAAAAAAATAAGGTACTATAATTGATATTTATCTGGTTCAACTGATGATGCTTCTTGATTAAAAACAAACAAACAAAAAACCCAAGAAAAACTCAACCAAAGATAAAAAACAAAATAAAAACACAGCAACCCCAAGTCCACCAAACAAGCCCCCACCTGCATTCCCCAGAGGTTAAATCTGACTCCTACAGTCCTGAGTAAATAGCTTTGGTAAGTTCTGTTGACTTAAGAACTGGTGTTCATGGTATTGAATTAGGGCTGAGAACATGTTTTTTTTCTCTTGTCAGTTAACCCAGAAAACCAGCACCCACAGGCACTTTCTATGGGGCAGGAAATCAAACAATTCGAGCTTCAACACGACTGGGCTCCCATCATAATGTAGCCTCTGTAAGCCAAACACACAAGCGTAAAGGAGAAAAAGAAAGAAAATACCCAAACAGAAATATATGCTTACGCTCACATTACAAACATGCCAGCCACTTCTCAGTGCGCGTGTGTGACGTGGCAATCGAAGCCTAAGCCCCGACAGCTTTCTACTCTCTCTGGTTCCCACACGCATAGAAAAGGCTTAAACGAACAAGGAAAACATGCCGGGATTAGGATTTGATTTCCCAAAGCTTTCTTAGTCATATAGAGTGACTCAGAGTTATGTGAGCGTCAAAAGAAACACCAAAACAAACAAACAACAAAGCCTTGATTTTTATCGCCTAGCAGTAAAACTTTATGCATCAAAACTGTGTCCGCCACGTATCCGTACAGTAAGAGCTCGCCAGCCTGTGTGCTACACTTCCAATCTCAGCAGTTTTCACACTGTCAAAACGGAACAGCCTCTGTTTGTTTATATGAATTTGAAAATCCATCAGCTGATGCCCAACTGAGAAAGCACCCAAACGCAATGCTAGTTACAGTTCCGAAAGACAGCGCTTGGCTCTGGGTGGCTCACTGGGTGTGCCAGACGCACTCGGATGTCACTGCAGTTTAATAGCATGCCATTTTATTTGAGTAATCAATTCAAAATCTCACAGACACAACCATCACTAAGCAATTAGTTATTTTTGGAGTATTTATCTGTAATATATATTACGAATCACATGCATATATATAATATTATATAATAATCATGATATAGTTTATTATATATAATGATTTTATACACACACACATATACACACATACATATATTACACAAAGTACCAAATCTTTTCATTCATCACCTCCGACTGTTCTGGAAATAGTTTAAAAATCCTCCATTAACCTAATTTTTAACGAATTTCCAGCAGAATTGTGAGAAACTAAAAATAAATGGTTTGATCAGCCCTGTGTTCCTTAGGCCTAAAGGTGAGTCAACGTGGTTAGCAGAAGACTCTGGGACACACTGACAGCTTCTAAATCTTATTGCCAAGGTCTGCCAGCAACCTTTCTCCCGTGTATATGCTAAGCCATGTGCTTAGCGACGGCCATGACAGAAGGGCCGCCCCTGATTTCCCGCCACGCTTCTGTCTCTGTCATGCCTGAGCACTCCATTTGCTGGATCGCTACTGCTTTTCCTTCGAGTTGTTTCCTTGCACTCACGTTATTACGTTCCAAGTGCAAGTGCTCAACCTTTGCCACAGGTGAGCAATGCCTTTCAATCATCAGTTTGCGGTTCTTCCTGCCCGGGCCTTTCCTTGCCTCAGTGGCTACATGGTGACTTGATGGGAAGCAAGCGGTGTTCTTCCTGGAAAGATGCAATGCGCACATGTATCGGACATGGGCCCAGGACCCTGGAGCCCACAGCCGCATCTTGAGGGAAATAATTTGGAAGAATTCCCCTTCAATTTTCCCTTTTTCTTGAAAGAAAACATTTTGCGAGGATGTCCACATTCTTTGCTGTAGGAAATGCAGGCGTAGCTACTCTTGGAGGTCAAAGCACAGAGACAGGGAAGGAAAAGAAGCATGTCTTCTCCTGGCTCTTATTGTCTTGACCTTTTTATAGCAAGGCACTGCAAAGGCCACAGGGAGAAAATGACAGAAGTTCCTGTGGGGAAAACACTGGTCAAGAAGATTGAGCAGGAAGCGTGCTCTGCAGGACCAGAGAAACTCAGAGTCACGCCACATGGCCCCCCTTCTGACCCATGTTGAGGAGAGAGAAGCAACTGGTAGAAGCCATGTAACACGTGTCCACACAGATGTGCACATCAGCCACTATGACTGCCCTGACATGTGGGGCCCTTAAAAGTCATATCTGGGACACTCGTTTTTCTCTTGAACACATCGCTACCCAAAAGAAAAACACACGCCTGCAAACCATGAGTGGAAACGAGCTAGGAACACACTGTATCATGGAGGGCTGACTGTTTTTTTCTTTTAAATTGTGAGTACTGGCATTTTTCTGTATTGTTCTTCCCCCAGATTAGCTTTGAACTCTACAGTTCAACTCCCAAGACCACAGTCTCTACTTATGTAGGTTCTTTTGTTTCCTCTGTATTCCTGAGGCCAGTCAGGCCAGGTCACACTCGCTCGCCCACCGGCTGGGTTGTGGAGAAAGGCTGGCTGCTAAGGGGTAAGAGTCCACCATTGTCATGCCTGCTCCAAGCTGCAGGAGAAGAAAACCTGATGACCCAGGCTTAAGCATCGCTTGTCCCAAGTAGGCAGTTAGCCACCAGCTTGTTTCTAGACAGGAGAAAGATGGCACTTGGTGCCTGTCTCTCCATTTCCTCAGAGAGCAAATGTTGTCTCTGCCCCATCTCAGCAGATGGTTTTATTCCGTGAACTAGGATGGTGTCAAACAGCTATGGGAAGCCTGTCGCGGGGTCTTGTTTACTTTCCTGTTGCTGGGCAACAGTATCGTGACAAAATTAACCTAAGGGAGAGAGGGCCTTTGGGCTCGCAGTTCCAGAAGGACAGAGTCCATCATTGAGGCACGCAGGCCAGGGTGGGCATGGTCATGGGATCAGGATGTGGTCCCATCACATCTGCATTCAGGAAGCAGAATGAACAAGAAATAGGAGTGGACTCTAAAGCCCCTAAGCCATTTGCTCCAATGAGATTCCACCTTCTAAAGGTTCCCCAGCTTTCCCAAAAGACACTGCCAGCTGGGGACCATGTGCCCAAGCACGTGAGCGATAGGTGACATTTCATCTTCAAGTCACAACAGACAGGAAGCCTGACTTGGTGTCACGGCCGCTGATCAAGTGCTCACCACAGGCTATCAGATTCGTGTCATGGTTGGGACCGGTCTACAGTTGGTAGAGCCTGCCGGACCGTATTTCAGCACCTGTGACATGACAGAGGAAATGCCAGAAAAGGAGCTAGCCAAGGATAATTCCAAGAGGAAATGATTAATGACAACCGTTCTGGACTCGCACACACAGCACGCACACGAAGCACAATGGCCAAGTTCCCTCGGTGATTAAGAGCACAAAAGCTGAAATATTACAGCCAGACTGTGAACTGAAAGTATAGAAAGAGAGCAGGTTGAGTATCAGCTCCGCCGCCCTTTCATAACCCCTTATTCTTGAACTGAAGTAGCCGAGAAACCCGAGACCACCCAGCAGGCATCACAGATTCTGGCAACTGGAGCTCTGTAGCGGCTGAGCATCTCTAAGTGTGTATGTGGACTTTTGGATTAATCCATTCAATAAATGTTTATGGAGGGTCCATTGTGTGCCAGGATCACAGCAGGGCAGGGGTGGGGTGCTGAGTGTTGCACACATACTTTGTTCTAAGGAATTTGGTGTCTGTGGTGAGCAGGGTAGATTTCCTTGTGTCATGACATAGTCTGTGGTGACTCACACACAAATTGAGGACCAGAATCATCTTGAGGTTTCAGAAAAAGTTTCCCCTCAGCTCACTGGAACCATAGTTTCTATATTTTCTTACTTTTGACATTCTGGGGTAGAAGCTTCCTTGCTATGTGCGTGCATGCATGTGTGCGTGCGTGTGTGTGTGTTTATGTATGTGCACATATGTGAGCGTGCTTTTGTGTATGTGTGTTTATGTGTGTATGCATTGCGTGAGAGCGTGTGTGAGTGTGTGCCTATGTCTGTGTGCACACTTGCATGTATGTTGTGATTGTGTGTGTGATTGTGCATGTGTGTGTGATTGTGCATGCACATATGTGTGTGTTACTTCTATGACAGGCTATATGGCAGAAACATCCTAAGGAAAGGGTTTGTTTTGGCTCAGAACTCTAAGGGACATCATGAAGGGAATGCATGGAGGCGTAGGTGAATCTACGATGATCAGAGAGGATTAGGTGGTGATGTCCGGGGTGATAAGGGAAGGAATATAGGCTTAACTGCCTCTTGCCCATGATAGTAGAAGCTTGCTGTGTGGCTTGATCTTATCTTGGTAGATCAGCAAGCAAAGATCTGGAGGTCTGGAGACCCATCTATCATTAAGTTTTGTACAGGCTGAAGATGACCTTGGTGACCTCTCAGGAGCATGTGTGTCTGCCTGCAGACCTCACAGACATCCTTGGCACGTACTTCTGGGACTGCCTCACAAACTGGCATTCAGGACCTGTCTCATGCTTCACTCCTGGGATGGCCCAGGGCACATTCGACTAAGGAAAGGTCTGTGTCTGAGGGATGTCCTCTCTACTCTTTTTCCATGCGGAGGCAACGCTGAGCATCCGGATTTTCTTCTGTCGGCTGCAGACAGATTGCAAGGCAATGCGAGACCTGCTGGCTCACACTCCAGCACTTGTGACAAGGCAGAGAAGCATCAGCTGGAAGGCGACAGATGATGACCCTGGGACAGAAAGGTAATGAATCTGTCCCTTTCAGACGTCCAGTGATGACATCCACAAGCCCGATTCTTCACAACCCTTTGCTGGGTTTTTATTTGCTCTAAGTGCTGCCTCTAAGTTCCTTTAAGAAAAGGCCTCCCCCGAATCCTAGCTAGACTCCAGCCCACATCTGTTTCTTCCATCCTCCCTAGACAGGGCTTCGTTCTAAAATTTTTTGCTTGCCCCTTCAACAAATGGCGCTGGGGAAAGTGGACGTCCACATACAGAAGACTGAATCTAGAGCTACCTCTCTTAGCCCGGACCAAAGTCAACTGAAGAGGAATCAAAGACCTTAGCGTGAAATGTAAGAGGAAAGGTGAGGGAAGGGCTTCGAGATACAGCCACAGGGAAGCAGATTGCTTCTCTCCTTTTTTGTAGAAATTTATGTGAAACCCACAGAAGCTTTCTCTTTATTCTAAAAAAAAAATGTCTTTTGACATGTGCGTTTGTGTTTGCATATGTGTGGGTAGAAGCACGTGGGTGGAGGCCCAAGGCTGGTGGTAGCTGGTACTCACTCACTGAGGCAAGCTCTGTCAGCTGAAGCCAGAACTTGCTGATATGGTTACTCTGGCTACTCAGTTTGCTTCAGGGTAAGCAGCTGGGCTTACAGGAGGGTCAGCATGCCTACCTCACCCTTAAGTGGGTTCTGGGATCCGAATGCTAGTCCACACACTTGGCGCGGCACGTGTTTTCATTAGTTGAGGTATCTCCTCAGTCCCCTTCCTCCTTTTGCCCCTCCCTCCTTTCCTCCCCCGCTTAATATTTTTTTTTATGTGGGTGGGCACACACAAGGCATGGCATACATGTCAGGACAACCTGCAGGTAATAGCTATCTCCTTTGACTGCCTGGGCTCGAGTGTGGCAAGGGCCTTTACCCACTGAGCTGTCCTGCCAACCTCCTAAGCTCACAATCCGGGACCCACTCAGTCATCTGTGAAACCCCTTCTGTCCCACCAAGGCGAAGGCAGCTCTCAGGGGTGCTCGCTGAAGGGATGAAATCACTGAACCCCAGTGAGAAGAAAAGTAGAGAAACAAAGCCACTTCCTCTCCTTCCCAAGTCCTTCAGAATGCCCTGGCACCAGCCTAGGCCCTGGCAGAGATACCACGACCCCCTCTTCTTGAGATGAAGAGCATCGGCAGTTGGCTGCAGGTTAATGCCAATGCACGTGCCCCAAGTTCAGTCTCGCTCCCTATGCTCCATCCAGGAGTTCACAGGCTGAAGCTCCTTTTCCTAAGCCCATGGTGAGACCCATGAGTCTGACTGTGTCTCTTTGGCATGCCTCAGGCATGTGGCTGTCTTCACAGTGCGGCTCTTCTTAATTTATTTCTCAGAAATTTCTCAGAAATTGCATTAGATCAAACAACATTGGTCGCATAATTCCATGGGAACTTCCAAGGACTAACTTCCCGAGAACACACAGAGTGCTAAGTGTTGCTGGATGTGCGATTAGTCAGTACAATGCTGGTCCCCTGGGATGTGATTCAGTGGACTAACGTATTCCAACCATGACTGTAACACAGGCCCCAGAGACCAAGGTCCCTGTGCACTGTGGATAGACCTGTGACAGGAGAAGTCTCTTTCTCCGGAAAAGCTGTCAAATGAGCTGAGTGGATCTCAGATGACTGGATGTGAGGTTTGCTTTTGTGATCAAGGCAGCAAAATAAGTTTCTGGGAACCCATTTATTTCGGGTGTTTTAGAAGACTTAATAGCTTCAGACAACGTGGCTTCCGTCTCTGTTAACTTAGTCTCAGATTTGTGAGGTCATAATGTATATCAGTCTTTTAAACAAGCGAATCATTGATGTAACAGTCTCAGGCCAGAGGGATTCAAATATCGCTCTCAACATGGCGGTAGTCTTGCTGTTCAGAATGGCTCAGCAGCTCTCAGATGCTGTTCCCAAGGGCTCCCTGATGCACCAGGCAAAACTTTTATGGGATAGTAGGAGAGGTCTAGTGCTGGGTGTGTACGTGTGTGTATTTGTGTGCATGTGTATCTGTTCATGCGTGTACCTGTGTGTATGTGTGTATATGTGCGTATCTGTGTATGTGTATACGTTCGTGTTTGCACATGTGTATATGTGCATATGTGTGCATGTGTGTATGTGCATATTTGTGTGCACGTGTGTGTGTTTGTGCAGGTGTTTTCTTGTACATGCGGAGGTTAAAAGTTGATGTTGGTGTCTTCCTCAACCACTTTCCACTTCAGGTTTTGAGACAAGGTCTCTCACTGAACTTGGAGATCAATGAAATTGGTCTGACCGGCTGGCCAGCAAGCCCAGGGCTCATCCCATTTCAGTCACCAATGTTGGACTTGCAAACAGTACAGTCATGCCTGGCTTTTTGTTTGGGTGCTAAACTCCTGTCCTCATGTGTTCCTGGCCAGTGCTTTCCTAGCTGAGTCATTTCTCTAGCTCCCTGTTCAAGGTTATCTTATGAAACTCTAGTGACCCTGGTGGGCAGTGTCCACTCGCCAGGTAGTTCATGAGTATCATAATGCTTTAGGGACATACATGGTTCCTTTGGTGCACACCTTTGAGGGTTAGTCTGACTTTCCTTGATGAAGTTGAACAAATGAATGAATGGTTTAGACTCTGAAAAAAAAATATGCTTACCAGAAACCCCATATATGTTGGGTTTTTTTTCTTTGGTTTTGTTTTTTTTAGAGACTTGGTTTCTCTGTACCTTTGGAGCCTGTCCAGGCTGGCCTCGAACTCACAGAGATGGATTTGCCTCTGTCTCCTGAGTGCTAGGATCAAAGGCATGTGCCACCACAGTCCAATCCTCGTAAGTTTTTATGGGGGAGTCTGGTTTACTCTCTCTTTTGACCTATAAAAGGAGGTTCCTAGAGGGCTGCTAGTTATGCTTTGACCATTTGCTAAAGCAACTAGAGAGTGTAAAAGATCCTGGCTAAAACCGTTTGCAACTTGCAATCAATAATACCCTCCTCCAGTCATCTTCCAAAGAGTAGGCAGAGCTCTCTCTCCCCTTCCCTCTGTGTGTGTGTGTGTATGTGTGTGTGTGTGTTTCTGTTCCCATTTAGTTTAGATACAAGCCCTAGATAATGTCACACAGTCCAGCCATGAGATCCAAACCCTAACAAGAGCCTGGGATATCCTGACCAGATTGTCCCTTTGGCTGAGACAGCCCCGCATGCTGTCTCCAGGCCTTCCTAGGGCCCTCCAGCAAAAGAGGGTGGAACTCAGGAGGTATTTAGATTTGGATTTTATGGGCTGTGGTTCCTAAGTGACTGCCATCCTAGAGACTTTCATGTTTCTCTGCCTTATTTGATACCCTCCCGTGTGTGTTGTTGTTGTGTGTGTGTATGTGTGCACACACCTACTCCATTGCTCAAGGATGACAATTAAGGTAGGCAATAAATACTTGTCCTATAATAATAGGAGATAGTAAGCACTGGACAGGAGAGAAGCAGGGGTGGGGTTGGAGGCAGGTGGAATGCCAGGGTATGGTGATGACACTCACCGAAGGTCTCTTAAAGAGGTACTATCAGAACCAAGAGCGGAGATGTAACCGGAAGATGTGCAGGGATTGATGGGAGAATCTTCTAGCAGAGGACAGTGGGAGTAAAGGCCTCAGGGCAGTGTGATATTTAATATTCCAGGCATACCACACAATTCAGGGCTTCTAGTTGACCAAACAAGGGGGCTTGGAGGTGGGAAGTGCCATATATAACTCTGACCTTGGGAGACTGGGGAGGGCGGGGAGTTTTCTGCCAGAGTAAGGGAACTTCCTATCATTTTTTTTTTTTAAAGAACAAAATGTTTCCTTATCGAGACACAGTGATGGTGATTAAGATTCTGAATTTGAAACTGTAATTTTGAGAAGATTCTTTCAGGTTATCAGATGCCTAGTGTTTCGAAGCACTACTGCTAATCATGACCAACTTGAGTTCATGCCTGCGACCCACATAGTAGAACAAAAGAGCCAACGCCTACGAGTTGTCCTCTGACCTCTGCACATGAGCTACATGCGCGCGTGCACACACACACACACACACACACACACACACACACACACACACAATAATTATTTATAGAACAGAGAAAAGAGAATCCTTTCAATGTAGTGGTTACACGGTATGTTTTACCATACTGCGAATCTGTCCTAACTCTTGCTGGGGATTGAGCCCAGGCCTGTGAGCATGCTAGGCAGACCCTCTACCACGATGCATGCTCCCTGTGAAGCTGTTTGGTAGTTAAGACAGTTGACCACCCCTCATATGTGAACGAGAGATGCATGTATTGATTCCTGAGTTCCTATGCAATCCATAGCTGCAAAGCCCCAGAGTTTCAGTAGCAGCCTGTTCTGACAGACTGAGATGCCCTGGGGCTCAACTTTGGTGGGACCAAGTTTCTGTGAGTGTGGGGTTGATGGTCATTCCTTGTGCGTTGATTCACAAAGAATATCTATATGTATGATACCCCATCTACTCCCAGTGCTCTGGAGCCTCCACAGACCCTGGTCAGAGAAGTGCAGCTGAGACACATGACAAGGGCCTGGGCACCCCAGTGAGCTGGTCACGTTTTATCCCGATCACGCTGTGCAATTGGCCGTTGCAATCCGTTCTTCCCAATATTGCCCACTAGACAACTCTGTGTCACAAACGCCAAACTCAAGAGCCACTTCACGAGGCCCTAAGTCAGGAAGGAGGCAACTACACTTGTCCAAATGGTTCCTGTCTTTGGGAGGCGCCTGCTCCAGGTGATGAGAGAAAAGAACACAATGTTTTGTCTTTCTCCGATGCTGGGGTTTTTAACAAAGCTTAAAATCAGAGAGTCATCCTAAGGTAGCATGTCACAGAATCTGATGCTGGCCCCAGAAAACTAAATGAATAAACATGCTCCCCTGCCTGAGCGTTCTGAAGTCTAAACGTACCTAGTGTGGTATTAAGCTTAAGGGCATCATTTATCTTTCATCTGAGACAGGGCCTCTCGATGCCCGGGCCAGCAATCCAGGTGCTGGGAACACAGGCATGAGGCACGATGTCAAGCTTATTTGTCCGTTTTATATTTTTTCTCATAGCAACATAACAGACATTCCATATCCTTCAGGAAAGAAAAAGGAAAAGATGGAGGGATGTTGGGTGGAAGGGATGAGGAAGGAGAAAAGAGCGTAAGTGGGAAGTCTCTGGACCCCAGTTGCTGCTTTTAATATTTTTGTTTTTTTATTTCCAGTTATCTTTTTAAAAATCTTACACAGATAAATCATACATAATATACAATTTATTTCATCTTTCCTCTTAAGAACACACGCTTGCTCTTTTAAACATGTTTTTAAACCAAACTGTGCCCTAAACAATCCTTGGACAGCTAACGTGTGACTTCATGTCCTCCAGAAACCTCTGCATTTAGAACCATCTGCTTTTCCTGCTGTTTCTTGCAATGTTTCAGGGTTCAGTCTTGCAGAAAGTGAAGCCTGGGACTCTGGCTGCGAGGCTGGTTATCTGAGCTCTGGCAGGACCCGCAGGAAGTGAACTCACAGTGGCCTTTCAGTTGACAGCCAGGATGAGGGGTGGATTCCAGAGCAGTTTCCCCCAGGGCAGAAGCCTTAGGAGGTGGCCACCTAGCAGGGAGTGACAACCAGTAGTGCCAAGAAAAAGTGGGGAGGGGCTAGCCTGAGCTCACAGGCACAAACAAGTCAGGAAGCACAGGCAGGAAGCACCAGCTGCCAGGCTGGGAGCCTGAAGCCCATCACAGCAGAGGCAGGCTTCTCCGTGTAGAGCCGGCAGCCTGCGCTGACAGCCATCTCCATCCTGCCGTGCTAGGACAAACTCTATGCTGTCGGTGGATCTCTCGCCCTTCGCAGGCATTTCCTGCTGCACGCCTTTCTAGATAAGACAGAATGTGTGCTACTGGCTGCCTTTTGTACATGCCAGGCAGTGGAGCAGTCACTCAGCACTGCCAGGTTCTCACGCTGTCCACTGACCCCCTCAGCCAGTTTGTCACATCCTGTCCCCCAACATGGATGAGAGACTGTGGTGGCAGCAGCCAGCACATACAAGCCGCAGATCACACCTACCTCTCTGTTTTACACCCAGTCACCCTGGTCTATACCTTCTAGGCGACCTATAGGGGGCAGGACTATGTCCCTGCTTTGCCTCCCAAAGTGCTCACCGATATGAGGAATTTGAAATCAATCTGCTTAAGTTGCATCAAGACTAATATTGAATATTATTTTTCTTTACCTCATTTCATTGTCACTCCATACATACTTGGAAACAGCGACAGAAGAAATTGAACAATTGAACACTCCTCATCCCAACACTCCAGAACTTTTCCTTCCTGCGGGATGTTATAATGCCATTGATTTTTAAAACCTAAAACTATTTGAACTTCAAAGATGTGTCCGGGTCTTTTGGGTGCATACATGTCTGTATACCACGTGTGTGCCAGGTGCCTGCAGGAGCCAAAAGAGGGCATCCCATCCCCTGGAACTGGAGCCGCAAAGGCTGTGAGCCACTGTGTGGGTGCTGGGAACCGAACCCTGGTTCTCTGTAAGAGCACCAAGTGTCCTGAACCTGACAGCATCAAAGGATGCTGACCTTTGATAGACAAGTCCAACTTGTCTGTAACCGTCTGTGAACTGGCTGCTTCTCAGCGACAGTTCTGTCTTTCTTCAGCGTGGACTTGTGAGCACTCTTCCATCATTTCATGAGTATCCACGCTCCTCGTGTCCTGGGTCAGATACTTAATTTTACAGGCTCTCTCTGTTTCAGGGTTCAAAGAAGAAATAAAGAACACCGAGGTTTGGGAGTTGGTTCGGCGGCTACCATGCTTACTATGTGAGCATTCCTCAAGTTCAAATCCCCAGAACCCATGGAGAAGTTGAGCAAGGTGACATGGCTCTACAACCCCAGGTTTAGGTGACAGAGTTCTGTGGGTCTGAGGGCTTGCTAGCCAGACAGTCTACCACAAACAGCCAGTTTTACCCTGGGTGTGTAGTTCCAGAAACAGTGAAAGATTCTGTGTCAAAAAATAAGAAATAAGGTGAAGAAGTGATTGAGGCTTCTATCTTCCACGTGCACCTGCACGGGCAAGCACACCCACGTACTTGTACACACATGCATACAACACACTCACATGGGCCTTGCTTATCTGAAGTCCATGCTCACACAGAATGAAAAGCTTAGGCAGGCAGTAGAATTCAAGGTTGAAAATATTTTTCTCCCAGAATTATAAAAATGTTGCTTATATGTTTTCTCTTCTTATAATGTAGCTGTTAAAAGTTCTGATGTCTTTCTGATTCTAATTGTGTCAAGTGTCACTTTCTCCTTTCTGGGCGTTCTTGGAAACATCTCTCATCCTCTTGGAATACCTCATCTGGTATTGACCTTCAGGTTCTTATTGTATTTTCAGTTAGTGCATTTTCCAGTTGCTTCCCCAACTATGCCCCTTTCTAGTCTTCACACCCTATATTCTCAGACGCTTCCAGCCACTTCTTTTCTTTTAGATAACATTCTCCTGTTTATTTCCTCTCTTCCTTCGTTCTAGCATTCCAAGGAGTTACGCCCCTCCCATTTTACAAACAGTCCCTCCATTTCTTTATTCTTCACTTGCTAGGATTTTCTTGGCATCATTGTTCTTTTGTCTACATGTTAAGCATTTTCATTTCTGCAGCAGGATGCTGACTGGGACTTTCAACTGCCCGAGCATTTCAGGAGAGACCCCCGGGCTGGCCACAGGAGGCACAGACAGGCACTCTCGAAGATGCTCAGGGATGCTGCTCCTCCATCACAGGTTACACTTGTGGGAAAAAGTTGAAGTGTGAGGCTGAGAGCCCAAGCTCAGGGAATTGTTTTATTTTTAATGCCATAGTCTGTCAACCATATTATTTTGAATACTTCTTCCTGCCCTTGAAAGGAACTTGAGCCATATCCAAGTATTAAAAATAACCTCCCTTCTACAATTGTCTCCGCAGACAATTGAGGACATCCACCCTTCCAGGGTTGCTTTTGGGATGAGTCCATTTCGGCAGTTTCCATAGTTATCACCTGTGCCGGAAGAAGCACATCCAGTTTGACCTTCACTGAGGTGTCGCGGGGTCCCCTCAGGACTCCTTTCTGTCCAGTGGCTGTGGCAGCTTCAGAGATGGATCAATTCAGTGATTGGAAGTTTGGATTTTGGGCCATGTTCTCGCCGAGTGCACAGTCCACATCACCATCGCAACAGTGCTTTTCTTTCTTGCTTCTTTCCTGCATCCTGCTCGGTACTAACACATGGTACTGTCCAGCTTCCCTGAGACTAGACATTAACGATTTCTACCCGTTTCCTTTGCTGCCTGTTTCCTTGGTCTGTTCTCTTTCTCCCATCTGCTAGTTCATCAAGGCTTTCTTCACAGGCTTGGTGACCTTTGACTATCCACAAGCTTTGGAATGGAAGATGTTGGCGTGCGAGCATGCATGGGGAGGTGAATGTGTAGCTAATCGTTTAATAAAAGATCTCCTGGGTGTAAGATAATAGACTTAAGGAATCTTCAGTTCTTGTCACAATGACGTTCTCCTCTGTTTTAAGGTCATGGTTTCTTTTCTTCCTTCCTTCCTTCCTTCCTTTCTTTCTCTTTTTCTCTCTTTCTTTCTTCCTCCTCCTTTTCCTCCTCCTTCTTCTTCTCCTCCTCCTCCTCCTCCTTCTTCTACTCTCTCTCTCTCTCTCTCTCTCTCTCTCTCTGTCTGTCTGTCTCTCTTTCTGCTTGGTTTTCCTTGTGGGTGTAGAGACCCTCATATGAGCCTATGGTTCCTTATCCCCTGGGACTACAGGGAATTCTTGAAGGGCTGTCAGGCTGAGTTTTCCCAGTTATGGATAAACCCTGCACATCTAAGTAAATAGCACCTGTCATGCCTATGGATGCTTCTTCCCCATTTCATACATGCATAGCCTTGTTTGTTGGAACATTTTAGATAAGGCAAAGAAAACAAACCAAGAGCCTGCCTTTGGCTTGAATGGATCGGCAGATCCATAGTCCCTTTCAGACTGTTCTCTTCTGAGTGCGGACGGTAGGGCCTGGATCCCATGTGGGTCAAAAGCGACATATTGGGCGATTACTCTGTTTAGTTAGTTTCGGGATGGTGTTTTGTTATGGAGTCCAGGCTCACCTTGACCTCCCAGGCTGAAATGACACATATTCCCGTCTCAGTTCCCCATGATCTAGGACCACAAGCCACTGTGCCTAGCAGACTTCGTAGAAATGGCTACCATGCCGCCTCCCATCACAGTGCCTTTCTCATGGCGAATAAGCCTTGCTTTCTGCACAAGCACTTCCCGCCTCAGTCTGTGCTGGCCTGATCCCTGCGATTCCGGGAAGGACTGATGAGTCGTTTGACGTGACACTGCCATGTGCTGTGGCCTTCTGAGATGATGTGGCTTCTGTTCTAGCCCTCCTGGAGAAGGCCAACGGGGAAACCCTGCACACACACACACACACACACACACACACACACACACATTGATAGGTGGACCCATATCCAGCAGGTACGTGACTTGCTTTTGGATTTTCTGCTGGCAGCACTGGGCTGGCTGACTTTCTCTTACCCCAGAAACAGGCCGAGTTGCCAACCTGCAGAATTAGAAGCTACAGGGGTTCTTGTCAGAATCAATTAAATCTGTAGTGGTTTGTTATGCAATAAGAGGTGCCTGCCATGAGCTCACTTAGAGTCAGAGTCCCCACTCACACGGTGCCCTGGAATCTTCACTTCACCTTTCAGGGAGTAGACCCCGTGGTTTGAGTCTAAAAGATTTCCTTTTATTATTTCCGTTTGTGTGCATGTGACTCCAGTTACCTGTGGAGGTCAGAGGCTCAGTACCCCCTGGAGCTGGGGCTGCAGGCAGTTATGAACTGCTCCACACAGGTGCTAGGACATGGGCCTTCTTCAGGGGCAGTGCAGGCTCTTAAGGACTGAGCCATCTCTCTAGCCCCTGAGTCTCAAAGAAGACTGTCTCCAAAGAGGCTGAGAACCATTTACTTCTAGGTTAATTAAAGTTAGACATAGTGTCAATAGAGATTAGTTTGGGTTTATAACAATTTCACATGCTTGCTCGACTGTGAAAGCCCGATTATAAATTGTATTAAGGAAAAAGATATCCTAAGTTTATGCTAAAAGTGTAACATTCCCGGAGCAGGTATTAGGAACCTCGTTGGAAAAATTGAAGCCACCTCTGTGTGCATGTACACATGCCTCTCTCTGTGTACACACGTGCATCTATGTGTGCATGCATATGTGTGTACACAGGCCTGTACATGTGTGTACATTTACCCATTTGTCAGTGGTTCCTTTAACTCAGGTAGAAATTCAGAACCTGTGGGCTGGAAAGACAGTTCCGTTGCTATAGTACTTGCCATGCAAGCATGCGCGCGTGAGTTTGCATCTAGAGCGCATGTAAAGAGCTGGGTGTGGGAGCATGTATGTGTGAGGTCCCTGGCGTTCATTGATCAGCCAACCCAGTCAAATCAGCAAGCCCTAGATATCTGTGTGAGACTCTATCCCCACCCAAAAGGAACATATTTAACAAAAAACTAAGGCACACAGCACCTGAGAAATAACACCCGAGGTCTTTTTATATGTGTGCGTGCAAACACACACACACACACATACACATGCATGTGAAAATGCATCAAGTATACACACATACACACACAGGAGAAAGGAAGGCTGATCTTGAACATATGTTTTGCAAATATCTAACACCACACACACACATTCACACAAACAAATGCATACAGACACATGCTTATGCATGTGAAAGTGCATCAAGTATACACACATACACATACACACAGGAGAAAGAGAAGCTGATCTTGGACATATGTATTGCAAATATCTAACATCACACACATGCACACGCGCGCGCACGCGCGCACACACACACACACACAAAGCACAAGAGGAAGGAAAGCTAATATAGAACATATGCGTTTCGAATGTCTGACACTACTTTGCTGTTGGTCCTTTGACCTCTGAAGGGAATTTCATTTTTATTTGTGGTCAAATATATCAACATTTTCTTTGATAGCTTCATCACTTCATGTCACGCTCAGAGTTCCTTTTCTCCGTATAAAACATACATGTATTTCTCTTAGAACGTCACAGTGTCAACACTTTCTATAATCACTTGTGGTCTATGTGGAGTTCGTTCTGGTGACAGGAAGCTTGCGTTGGTCCTTGCCCGACCCCCATTTATAAAATACAGCACCCTTTCACATACCCTTTGTCCTCAGTCTACCTGAGGGGAGGGCTTGGCATCACCCCTTGTCTCTGCTGCTCATGGCCTCTGCCGCCCGTCTCGCTTAGCTCTGCTTTGCTAGCAGCTCGCTTCTCTGTGGTCTCTCATGCTGGCCTTTGCTGTATGGCAGGAGGCCTCTCTTATCTCCCTGTTACCTACATTTTCCCCTTCGGCCATCACCTTTTACGTTTCCAGGTGAACATAAGAACGTTATATCAAGTTTCCAGCCATCTCCAGCGGTTGCCTCCACACCCCGCTAGCATCTCTCTTTGCTTTGGAGAACATAACTTGGGAGCTGCAGAAAGAGAGACACTGACACCTTACAGGCCTGAGCTCGCCTGCACAAGAGTAAGGTATCATTGCATTTATTCAGGAGTTATGCTGACTGACAGTTTTCTCGCTTACTCCCTGTTAAGATTACCTCTAGATAATTTTAAATGTTGGCCAGAAAAAGACCATATAATACACACATTCTATCACTTCTAGCTTGTGGGAACAGCACCCCTGTGAAGGCACATAGTGTTCCTCGCACTGACAGGTCACTTTGGTCTCATTTCCAACATCTAGACTTACCACACACAACTTCTTTCCTTTTTTAAAAAATACTTTATTGCTTTTAATTGTGCTATACATTTTCTCCCACTCCCTTTCCTTCCTTCCCTCTCTTCTTCCTTCCTCCCCCTCTTTCCTCCCATGCTCCCAATTTACTGAGGAGATCTTCTCTTTTACTCCTTCCTAGGCAGATCCATGTATGTCTCTCTTAGAGTTTTCTTTGTTGTCTAGGTTCTCTGGGTTTGTGGACTGTAAGTTGGTTATTCTTTGCTTTATATCTAAAAGTCACTTATGAATGAGTACATATGATATTTGTCTTTCTGGGTCTGAGTTACCTCACTATTGTTTTTTCTAGTTCTCTCCATTTGCCTGTATATTTTAAGATGTTGTTTTTACCTCTGAGTAGTACTCCGTTGTGTAAATGTGCCACATTTTCCTTATCTATTTTTCAGTTGAGGGGCATCTAGGTTGTTTCCAGGTTCTGGATATTATGAATAATGCTGCTATGAACATGGTTGACCAAATGTCCTTGTGGTATGATTGAGCATCCCTTGGGTCTATGTCTAAAAGTGGTATTGCTGGGTCTTGAGGTAGATTGATTCCTAATTTTCTGAGAAATCACTATACTGATTTCCAAATTAGCTGTACAAGTTCACACTCCCACCAGCAACGGGGGCATGTTCTTCTAACGAGTTGCTTGTCCTGAGCATCTCACCGTAATTGTCCTTGACAGCCAGAGTGTTTCTAAGCTTGGCCCAGGCCTTGTGCCTCAAAGTCTGCCTGCTCCACTTGGCTGACTCTGGCACAGGCTGTACCACTTGGGAATTCCTTGCTCAAGAGAATCCTCAGGTTCCTTTGATGGAGTTAAGGTAAGGAGTTTGTCATCTGAAGGCACCTATAAAGAACAAAAACGCCCTCACCTTTAAATATCAGGGCTGGGTTGGGACCACAGATGTTCTCAGGTTCAGCTCTGTTCAGTAAGTCAAAGTGTTTGGAAGGTATTGCTTGATGGGCACCAAGGATTTGCCTGGACAGCTCTGCATGTCTCAAGACCAAAGGGAGACTGACAGCTAGGTGGTAAAGATGCCAAAAGGGTTGGGAATCTCACGAGTCAGGAAAAAAGCTCCTTAGCACCGTTTTTTAAAAAGACATGTTAACATCCCCAACTCTACCTGTGAACTCTCTTGTCGATGAGCCTAGAGTGGAAGTGTTAGAGAATAACGTAAAACATGAGGCCGTGGGGAAGCCTGGGTAGAGACATGGGGGAGAGGACAATGGGCTCTCGGGTGCCTTTCTATAGCTGCGGTTATCTAGATCAGTTTGAATGATGATCAGATAGATCCTGCTGAAGTTGACAGGAGGACATTACTGGAGGGAAAACAGTATTTTGTGGGAGGTGATAAAATCTCAGGAGCCTTCCTTGCTCATGTTCTCCCTCCTTCTGCTCCTCATTTGGACCTTGGGAGCTCAGTCCAGTGCTCCAATATGGGTCTCTGTCTCTATTTCCATCCATTGCCAGATGAAGGTTCTATTGGTGATATACAAGATATTCATTAGTATGGCTATAGGATCGGGCCATTTCAGGCTCTCTCTCCTCAGCTGCCCAAGGACCTAGTTGGGGCCATCTCTTTGGACCCCTGGGAACCTCTATAGAGTCAAGGCTCTTGCCAACCCTAAAATGGCTCCCATAATTAAGATATATACTTCCCTGCTCCCATATCCATCCTTCCTTTATCCCAACCATCCTATTCCCCCAAGCTCTCTGCGAGGGGGGCACCCAGCCACTGGGACGGTGGGGCCGATCTAATGGGAGCTCACCAAGGCCAGCTGGACTGGGACTGAAAAAGCATGGGATAAAACCAGACTCTCAGAACATGGTGGACAATATGGGCTGCTGAGAAGCCAAGGATAATGGCACTGAGTTTTAATCCTACTGCATGTACTGGCTTTGTAGGAGCCTAGCCTGTTTGGATGCTCACCTTCCTAGACCTGGATGGAGGGGGGAGGACCTTGGACTGCTCACAGGGCAGGGAACCCTGACTGCTCTTTGAACTAAAGAGGGAGGGGGAGGGGAGGGAGACGTGGAGAGTGCGGGGAGGGGGAGGGAAAAGGGAGGCAGGGAGGAGGCAGAAATTTTTAATAAAAAAATAAAAAATAAAATGCCAGTAATATTTAAAAAAACCTCAGGAGCCATTTCAATGACTACAGAATTTCGAAGCAGGGGAATGGTCAAAAGAAAAAGGGAAATGTCCTCCAGGTTCTTTATGAACATGTCTTGGAATTCCAGGATTGCATGGAAGTTGTTGCCGAGAAAAATCCTAAGATTTGGCCACTGGAGGCTCTGAGATGGTGGCACGGACCTTTTATCATCAGATACCGCAGCACGGGTAACTTCTCCCTTTCGTTGACTAATGGACAGAGTGGTCCAAAAGCAACCCATTGGGTGGTGAAGAATGGTCCACTTACACCTGCAGTTGCTCATTTCCGAGCATCTGTGTGTCTCAGAAATAGACCCGTTTATCAGCTTCCACAACAACAGTTAAGTGCCCGCCACCAATATTTGCTCATTTCTTTCTACAATGAATAGTTTCACACCGCATCATAACCTTATCAGTATGATGATTGAAATAGCCCGAATTCTAGCCTAGATAAAGTAGCATACACTGCAGCGTACCCAACACAGTCTTCTGGAAAGATAGCTCCACTCTGGAATGTAAAACTCATTGACTGCATAGACAGCAGTCATGTTACCATGACAACCATCAGGTTACCATGGCCCATCACTTTCCAGGCAGTGTCTGCTACCCTGGAGAAAGAAGTCAGACTGCCATGTGTGCCTGGCACCACGTTGAGCTATGTTCAAGTCTCCACCTTGGCAGAGTACCTTGGGTGCCAGCAGTAGGTGGCTTCTCTGTTTTTGCATTGTCTCCACGGCTTGTCTGGGTTGAGAGATGGAAGAAAGAAATGCCCCAGAGCATGGAGAGAAGATGTGTGGCTGATGGGGTGGGTGACAGGGTTACTGTAACGCAATAGGTAGTTTCAAGATGCTCCAGTCCTATCCCTCTTCCCAGCACAGCCCCAGAATAGGAAGAAAGGCATTATCTTCCCAGAGGTGGGATGGGTGCTATAGAGATAATTCCCTAAGGATTGCTTTGCCTGTCACTGAGCTTTTCCCCAGGTAGTCTATGAGAACTATAAGCACAATGGCCAGATCCCAAGGATGGGGGTCAAAGAACATTCCCGTAAATCCTCTTCTTAATCTTCTACCAGTTTCTGGAGCACAGACCTCTGCCATTCATCCACATCTGTCATTTACCAAATAAGAATAGTCTTTAGCCTCCTGGATCTGAGAAGTCCAATAAAGTGCTCCAATATATCACTAGATAATTGAAAACCATCTTTAATATGGCAGTTATTAAGAACGAACAGCCAAGTCTGTCTTCACTCTATTTTAACCGGTTGGCAATCAAACGTAAAGAGACAGTCAGGAAAAGAGAAGGCCTCAACCCCCACAAATCGTGGGCAGAAGGAGTGTTGAGTGTTGGAGAATAGACGTGTGGATTAAGGATATGAAGAAAGGACCATGTGGGAAAACAACCCCTTTGTGAAATTCTTCATCTTAGGATGCAGCAATAGAGTTTCATGGTGACCGTTTCCAAGCATAGGGGCCATTTATTGTTGTACTAGACACAGCATCATTGGTGTGAGCTTGGGTGGAAATCAACCTTTCATGAAGACCCCAGAATTCTGCCTTTTCTCCCACAGAATCCCCTCCTCAATAAGGATGGAGGTAGGTCCCTGTCATTGTTCTAGGTAATGGATTACCTGCACATCCATTTCGAAGTGTAATGACACTTTTGCTTATTAAAGACCTCTCAGCTGAAGGGGCAGAATATTATGAACTGGCCGAGCCATTCATTTTCTTGAATATGTTATTCAGTATTTTATGCTAAACCAGCAATACACCATCCATTTTAGTACAATGATCCTTATGTTCAATAAAATTGAAGTGTCGCATCATAAATCATTAGAGTCATTTATTTTACATTAGACACATTAGCCACTATATTCCATAATCTATTACAATAAGGTGGATTTAAATGTACCCCAAGGAACTGCAGTAATAACTCCAGAACCAAATATAGCAATTTATGGATAAAATATGCTTAACCTAAAACTGCACTAGCTTTTGTGACGGCTGTGAACTCTGAATGGAATTTAGTGCTGATGGGGACTGAACTCAGCCACACATAAAGAGAGAGAAAGAGTGGGAAATGACAGGCCTGCCTCTAATTTTCTGTTCATTAGTTTTAGGAACATACAAGATTAATAATTACACAAGTCATCAGCGAGACACAAACTTTGGAGGAGCAAACTCTCGCTCGGCGAAAACGTCTCCTTGGTACTCCGCATGCAGGATCAGCAATGAACCCGGCTCTGTGCTGCAGCATCAGCAATGAACCTGCCTCTCTGCTGTTGCTCCTCACTGACACTCACCTGCAGAACCACCTCGCTCAGAACTCACTGGTTCTGACTCTGTCAGAAGGCTGCAAAGGTCTACTAGAGGCCTTTAGAGCCGGCAATATTCTTCTCATTTGCTTGTGTTCAAGACAGGGTATTGCTGCACAGCCCCATTTGGTTGCTTTGTAACCATGTTTGGTTTGGAGTCCACGATCCTCCTGCCTCAGTGTTGATCTTATGTAGCATAGACAAGAGAATTTGTAACTCATCTTTAAGTTTGTAGGGTGCTTTCTTTCACCAACAAATGAGATGACATTCAAAATTCATAGATGTTAATAAAACAGTTTTCTCCTATCGTCTTCTGGATATGATTTTCTTCACTCCCTTCTTGTTTTATATACATCTCTTTTTTGAAATGCTTCTTTCTAAATAAGAAAGCTATATTCTATTTTTCAGTTTCTTCCCTGGCTTGGCATGCCTCTCCTAAACCATGGAGAGCTTTCTTACCTGTAATTATAGGTACGTGGCATCTCCATGCTGCTGACACTTCCAGACGCCTCTGTTGGCAATCTTAGGCCTTTGAGATTTAATCACAAAATGAGACTTGCCTTATTATACTCCTAATAGAAAGCCTTTGCTGTTCACAGTTATTAAAAAGCATGTTCATTGCTGTGTTCGATTTCAGACACCATGGCCCCAATTTGGCACAGTCGGTTCTTATTTAGGAAATTTGAGAACAAGTTAAATTACCCCTTTCAAAGACATCCATCCATCCATCCATCCATCCAATCATCCATCCATCCATCCACACACCCAGCTCATCTACTCACCCACATTTTTAGGCCGTTCTTCTCTCTCTTAGCTCTTCTAACTATTCAGTTGTCTAGTCTTGGACCATTGAATTCACGCCTACTAAATGCCTTCCCTGTGCCAGACACACAGTAGCCACTAGGGTACCACAAGGAACGAGATGGGGACTTACTTTGTAGCAAGGTATTTCAGTGACTGCATTATTGCATCCTATGCAAAATATTGCACTTTACAACATTTATAATTGTCAAGTGCCAAACACTTGAAGTGAGTGTCAAACCCCAGCACTAATTCATGTACCCTCCGGATTCTGGGGGAAAGAGAAAACCAGGCATAGCTCCGTGTAACCTGTGAGTTTTGCTTTTCCTGACCTCAGTTCTTTATTGATACAATGAGAGGACAAATAGGAAGTTTCTAGGTTTCTGCATCAGATGCTTAAAGGGGGAGGAAAATATGTTCATTGTCTCTTTAGTTAAAAAAAAAAGAGCTCTTTTCCATCTTCCTCTCGGAGAGGCAGCTTCGCTTCTGCCTCTCTCCCCACTTCTCTGCTTCCCCCCTTCTCTGTCTTTCTCCCCCCCCTCTCCTCCTCCCTCCCTCCCTCCCTCTCTCTCTGTCTCCCCTTCACCCTTCCTCCTTTATAACCCCCTGAATGAAAAAAAAAATTAAAAAAATTTATAAAAATAAAAAAAAAGAGGCCTCATCCTTGCCACGTGTGCTAAGGCCCGCACCAGCCCCTGCTTTGTCTTTCTAGATTGTGTCATGAGCCCAGGTATCCCACTCCCCCATCACTCTGTAGATGAGACTAAGTCCTCAGCAAACCATCACCAGCTGAATATGCTGTTGCTCTGGACAAAGACATCTGTGTCACCCTTTAGAACCAGCACCTACCACTCTCCCCATCTCCCCGGGGTGCCAGGTTATCTGAAATAAAGATTGTCTCTTCCAGGCACGCTTCTCCAAATGAAATAACGCTTCGTTTTCTGTTCCTCACTCTGAGCCAATTGGATTACTTAGCTTAATACATCTAAGGGCCCCACTTGGTGCCATTTTTTATGCACTGGCCCTAGTGGGTCTGGATGCTGTTCAGCCACAATTGAGGCTTCCCTGTAATACTACCTGGCATTACTTGTTCTGTCAATTATGGAGAAAAATGATACCCCTTATCTCTAGGTAGATAGAACAAAGTTTAGATAAACACACACTAAAGATAGAAAAACAAAGGTCCCAGAGTAACCCCGGGGCTCAATCATGCTCGGTACACAAGGCTGACTGACAACAATAGATTGTGTGTGTGTGTGTGTGTGTACGCGTGTGCGCACACACATAGGCATGCACAGGCACGCACTTGTGTACACACACACACACACACACACACACACACACACATACACACACAAAGCATATCTTGAGACCAAGTTTGGACACATGGTAAGAACCTCTAAGTAAGCCATGAGGCCCAATCTTAGGAAAACAACTTCATTTTAGTTGATGCAGCTGAATGAGCTGAACACAGCAGCAGGCCCCCAGTGTTGCAGGCAGTATCTGCAATGAGGCGGGTAGTGATGGAGATACCCCCCCCCCCCCACACACACACAGAAGCTCACAGTCGACTGAGCCATGAAGGAAGGGGTGATCTTAGCCAAAATATCAGGTGACTCCCTCTTCTTGTCTGTACATCTTTTTAATCAAACCAGGCTGGAAGAAGAAGTAGCTTTTTAAGAAGGGCTCACGTTTCAGAACCCCTTGCTGTGTGGAGCCTTCCCAAGGCCTGGAGAGGAGCTAGAAAATTTGTGTACATGCTCACCTGAGTCCAATTGAAAAGGGACCGAGTTTTAATTCAAGTGGCTACGGCTATCTTATCTGCGTGCTGACATTCCCAGCAGCCTATGTCCTCCTGAGTTATCTGGGGCAAGTGGGGCTGAGTGGGGGAGGGTCCCCGTCGTTCCTCACTGGCAGGTTGTAGATATATTCCGGAGTTATTTGTCCTGGCCAGCACAGCTGTGAAGGCTGCCCTGGGGTTTGGGGACACCACATCCTAAATCTTCCGTCAGACATTCAGATGTTAAACAGGTTTCCTCCTAATACAGGGTATAGCAAGATCACAAGTGGCCACTGTGTTCCTGTCCCTGCATTGACTCTGGATGTCACAGCGCTGGGGTACTAAACCGTCAACACAGCAGCCTGCCATTGACTTGAAGCCTATGGATGTTTTCTGTTGCCTCCCAACCCGACAAGTAAAACAGAAGCGAATTATAATCAGTGAATCTAGGGAAGGCTGAAGCATGTTCCTTCTTTTTCCATAGAAAACTTATAATTAATAAAAGGTAACTTATTAACTAAATAAGGAGAAAGAGACAAAGTACAAAGAAACTTCCCAAGGCAAAGTTCAAAGAGCTAGAGAGTTATAGCCAACCAACAAATAGGACCATGTTTAGCTTTTGATATTTTTTTTTTTAAATCTATTTTAGTTTTTCCATTCTAAATAGTTTTCAGGCTTTATAAATTACTTTGTTTTCTTTTTCCTCCTGAAAAATAAAAGCTCCCCTTGCTCTTCTTTCTTCTTCTCTTTTGCATTTATAACTGTGTGTTGTTTTTGGTACAGGTCCCTGAATTCCAGGCCCTACTAATCTAGCAAGCCAGGAGAGGCTGAGGAAGGTGTAGACGGGGGAGTCAGTGGACGAAAAGAAGGCGCAGAGCAGAAGCAGGACCTCGGTGATGCTGGCTAGAGAGGCAAGCTTGGAAACGGCACAGCCAGAGATAGTTGTAGACTAGACAACTAGACACAGGGGACGGGGGGGGGCGGGGAATCCTGGATATCTCCCACCCGGGCTCACCTCAAAGTTCATGCCGTCCCACTGAGACCATGTGATAATGCCCTGTGAATGGTAGCCAGACACATCTGCCAGGGCTCTGCATGGCTCCTACGACATGGACATATATGTATGACTACATCATATGCCTGCCTTGATGTCTGAGAGTGCACGTTTGATGGAAGGGTCCAGAAACACTTGCTGATGCAGGGCGGGAAAACAAGTGAACCTCGTGCCCGAGTGATGGGAAGCTCCCAGGCTGCAGCGGGGCTGAAAGAAAGCAGCCTCAGATATCCACGCGGTGCTGCTGCAGTCAGCCCTGCTTTGCAGGCAGGAAGGGAGCTTGGAGGGTGAAAGCAAAGAGCCTGAGACGCATCTCTTGAAATGCTATGGAACCCGCTATTTTGACGTCTACAAAATGTAAAAGTCCCTGCAGAATGCACAGTGGGGGGAGGGGAGCACAGCCACCTGGGTCACTGTATCTACAAAGACCAGTAGGCTGGTAGTCTCCATGACTGTGGGCGAAAGGCAGGGATGGGACTACTAGCCCATTGGGCTAGGTAAACTGATTGTCAAAAAGAGGCTAGGAATATTGTTTTGATGGCTTGTGTCCTGATTTTAAATGTAGTAAACTAAGGAGGAATTTTTGTAAGTGCTGTCCGGGCTATGGCTTGCAGAATATCTGCCTCCTGACTGTGACCTCCGGGTTTCCTCCCTAAATTTTGCCCCAGAGTGAGTTCTTGGCCACTGACTTCTGTGGCCACACCCCTTGTGCAAATGCATTGTCTTTTATAAACCTGCTGCCCCACCCCAGGCGTCACCCCTCCTCTATACTTGTCTAGAACAGAAAGAAAGATCTGGGCTTTTTGTCTTGACTAGCTGGTTGTGTAATCTCAAGTAATCTGTCTAACTTCTCGAAGTCTTAGGTTCTCACCTGTGAGGCAAAAGCAAAGGAAAACAACCTACCCTGCCTGCCTCGTCGGAATTGTGGGAATCAAGCAGATAGTGCCTCTGTTCAATCGCCACGTGTCAATGACAAAAGTAAAAAATACATTCAGAATTAACGATCTGTGTCTTGAAAGGCAGCTATCAAAAAGTCTGTATGGTGTTTGTAAAGATGGCCTCAATTTTTAGAAAGGCAGTCAGCTAAGATGTTCCCTTTCTGCCTCTGGAAATGAATAATTTTTCTTCCATCTCCAGCCTTACCCGTTCTCCTCAGCATGGCAAAATGGCTGCCTTGTGTAACGTGCACTTTTAATCACTAACTTGGCACAATCTGGGAAGGGAGTCTCCATAAAGGATTTGATTGGCCCGAGAGATGTCTGGGGGGGGAGTTAATTTCTTTAGTTTTACTGAGTTTGGAAGACATCCCAGCATTCCCTAGGCAGAAAATTCTCAACTGTACACAGGGACTCATAATTGGACAATGTGTAGAAAATGAGAGATTTTGCAACACTCGGTTCTTCATTAAAGAATGTCCTCATTAAACCCTTTCCCTCAAGGCTCGGGGATCGATGCAGAAGAGGAGGCAGGAAGAGTTGGAGAGCCAGAATGACTCGGAAGAACCAGTGTCCTGTAGACCCAGCAGGGCTGATGCACCCATGAACTCACGGACCGTGTCAACATACTCAACACCGTCACAAGTTCAAGCACTGAGAGGGAAAATAGATAGGCATGGGGTCCCACCCCTAACCAAGAAGCTACTTTCAACTGACACCCACTGTTCACAACACACAGCATTGTGGGTCAGTTTGAGGAGCAGAAAAGTTCAGTGGGGATAACTGGAATCCAGGAAGTCCATGACCTAAAGGATTACAGGTACTAGGTGGGGGGAGAGCCGAGGAAACACCAGGAATGCTGGATTTGAGAGAGAAGACATTCAGAGCGAAGACAAAACCACTTTCTAGTACCTAGAAGAGGGGCCATTACATTGAAGAACACCCCACAGAACTGCGTGGCTGCCCAGCATGGGGTGAGGGAAAGAGCCTGTGAAGGTCTGACCATTCCTTAGTACCAGGATGAACCCCAATAAACTATCAAGATGCACAAGGAAAACCACAAAAGCAAAATGTTGTCAGGACAATAAACGGTCAGTCAGTTGAGCATTCGGTTGGGGATTTTTAATATTCCACAGTGCTAAGAACTTCATGATTTTGAATTCCACAGCATTTATCCCACTCCTGTCCTTCTGGTTTGAAGTGCAGCAGTGGCCACCCTGGGCACCAGAACACAGGGAAACCTTCTAGAGAAACATAACACCACAGGCCAGGGATCAGTCAATCTGCTTTTGCCATATGGTCTCCATGGCAACGTTCAGTCTTGCTGACAGCAAGCAGAAAACAGTCATCAGTAACAAGCCAACTGATGGACAGATTGTGTGCTAACAAAACTCTCTTTACAAAAGTAGATATTAGGTAGCATTGGTTCATGGGGTGCGGTTTGGCTTCTCCCTCTTCTCCCCGCTGTGGACATGGAGGTGAAATCAAGCTGACGGAGCTACTGTCCAGGAAATCTGAGAATCCGCCTCGTTCTAACGGCCGAAGCACAGCAACAGAGATGGAATGGTGTGGGTCCTGGTTGAGTCTTCAGAAAGATAAGGAAAGCAAATCGTCTCTGGCTTAGCAGGAATAGGGCCATCTTGAAGAAAGCCTGTGAGGATGGCTTGCAAGTACGGATGTCCAATGTGTGTGTTTGGGGCCTTAAAAGGACTTAGAAGTATGTGTGTGTGTGTGTGTGTGTGTGTGTGTGTGTGTGTGTGTGTGTATGTGTGTGTGCGTGCGCGCACATGCGTGTGTGTAATAATAGTAGTAGTAGTAGCTCCATGTCCAGGCTTATGGGGTCTAGACAAGGACAGAACACACATCCAGGCCTGCCTCCATCCTCAAGGGGGTAGTTCAGTCAAGCCGTGATCAAAGAGACAAATGCCTTTTGACTTGAAATAAGAAAAATGTTCATCTCACCCCACTATAAGCGTGTTTAGTTCATCACCAGGCATTATTAAAATGATATGCAAATTGTGGAAAAGGCAGACATCTTTCCAACTCTATTTTCATTAAAGATTCAGCTTTTCTCCCCCCAGAATAATAGCAAATGACATGCGAACTTCTTATGAACTATAGGTCGTGAAAGGATTTGGTATTGGCATTTTAATCTAAAAAGTCGCACGCCAGAAAAATCAATATGTTTCAGTTGCAGCCCTTGGATGCAATTTTCCTCGTCTAGCAGGGTCCTTTTCTTCCCTTCTTTCTTTTTCAGTTAAGTCTTTTTTTTAAGAATGAATAATTCCTGGTTTTTCTATGAAACAAGCTGCTGTATTATAAGGTAATGACATCAATAACGCATTACATGTAAACAGAAAATGAACAAAACATCATTCAAGGCCCTTTTGAAACTGGAGTCCTTTCACCAGCCCTATTACAGGCTCCATTCACATTATCGGATTGAACCACCCTGCATAACCGAGGTGCTGACAAGTCCTGATTACCAAATAACTCCTGGATTCCTTTCAGGCAGGTTCACCAAGAGGACAGGAATAGCAGGCCTTCCTGGGGGGTTGCTGGCTTGCCACAGGGGCCCCATCAATGAAACTCAATGTCGCCACTCCCCTGCCCCAAACCCAGGACACTGGGCTTCCTGGCATATAATTGGGCGTTTTCCTCCCACATCTCTGCTTGCTTTAGATAACAGTGGTTTACAGTGTAGAAGGGAGGAGGCCAGGCTGAGGCTCCCCAGCTCTCCCTCCAATACACAGAGGGCTCAGATTAGGCTGCCTGTGTGGCAGATTGCATGTTTGTCTTGTCAGGGTGAGACAAAACCCAGCTATCTAGTACGTACTGGCTGACACTGGCTCTCCCACTTCTGGAGTGCTGGGATTGCAGGGGTGCAGCACGGCACTCTGCTTCCTAAGGGCTGGGATTGCAGGGGTGTGGCACAGCTCTCTGTTTCCTGAGGGCTGGGATTGCAGGGGTGCAGCGTACCACTCTGCTTCCTGAGGACTGGGATTGTAGGGATGTAGCACAGCACTCTGGTTCTAGAGTGCTAGGATTGCAGGGGTGTGGCACAGCACTCTGGTTCTAGAGTGCTGGGATTGCAGGGGTGTGGCACAGCTCTCTGCTTCCTGAGGCCTGGGATTGCAGGGGTGCAGCACAGCACTCTGCTTCCTAAGGGCTGGGATTGCAGGGGTGCAGCACAGCACTCTGCTTCCTGAGGGCTGGGATTGCAGGGGTGTGGCACAGCACTCTGCTTCCTGAGGGCTGGGATTGCAGGGGTGTGGCACAGCACTCTGCTTCCTGAGGGCTGGGATTGCATGGGTGTGGCACAGCTCTCTGCTTCCTAAGGGCTGGGATTGCAGGGGTGTGGCACAGCACTCAGGAGTGCTGGCATTGCAGGGGTGCATCATGCCACTCTGCCAGACTGAATCAAGAGAAGAGCCTGAGCACTCGGCCAGAAAGAGGACCAGATGACAAGAACAAGTCAAATGTTTCAATGTGCGCAACAACCAATCCCTCCCTCCTCCTCAATCCTTGGTCCTGATGTTTTTCATCCTACTGGTGACATCTGCTTTCTGATGCCCTTTGATCAGAACCCAGGCTTTCTTACCACTTAAGAATCCCCCCCCCCAAACACACACACAATAGGTGGGAAGTTTGACGACTCTTCCCGTACAGTAAAAACCAGAAAAACTACTTGCCTGACTAGCCTGCCTGAGGTCTGTGGGCATGGCTGGCCTTCTAGAGGTGGCCAGCCTCTGGTTGGAAACCTAGCTCTTCTTCTCAAGTCGCCTAGAACTTGTGGCCTGTGGTGAGGCCAGAGCGAGAGCCAAGTCAATCCCAAACAAGCATTTCAAGGAGAAAGCTGTGGTTTGCCTTCTGGGTGGTATATCTCCATATGTTTGATGTAACCTGCAGCCTGGGAGAGATCAGGCTTTGGAAACAAGGTTCTGAGCTTCTAACTTGGCTGGGGAGCATCACTTTAGAGGGATGAAGGCTTCTTAATGCAAGCTCTATCTCTCGCTCCTCTTGTTTCCTTAAACCCTCCCCACTTATCTAACTTCACACTGAGATACATTAGAAAACATAAAATAACCCTGTGCTGTATTAATCCTTACTGCAATATTTCAAGTTAAAATGAGTTGTGTGGCACAGGTCCCAGCACACTCTAGCATACCCTATAGCCAGCAGCACACTGGGCAGTGAGCAAGAGTGGGACCAGCTCCCCCGTGACTGGCTGGGCATATTACAATGTTTCATAACTTCTCCTTGTCTCAGTCTCCAAACTGTGAACTACCTACAGGGTTTAGTGCTTGAGAAAACATGAAAATATTTAAACAGTGTTTCTATAAATGGTAAAAATCCATTGGGAAGTAGGATTATATTTTTTGTGGCCAAATCTGGTGAAATTTGGATTTCTTCCTAAAAGCAAGGGGAGCCACTGAAGGACGCTGATGGAGGAACAGCATGATTGGCTGTCCCTTTTAAAGAGATTCTTCGATGTGCTGTCCAGGACTCATCCCTAAGGACAAGAGTGGATGCAGGAAATGAATTAAGCAGCTATTTTGATAGTTCTTGTGGGATCACATGATGCTTCAGAGATGGCAAGCAATGACTTAATTCTGGAGAACTTCAAAGACACAGCTCATGGGATGTGCAGATATGAGAGATGAGTCAGAGAGTCTTCCAAGGGTGGGCTAGCTGGTGAGACAGCGGTAGAGTAGAGACAGAGACAGGGAAACCCAAACCTCGAACTCCTTAGGCAGCCTAAGAGTTCAAAGCCAGGCACAGAAGCTATGGGGGGATTGGAGATTATGGACAAGCAAAGAAGACTTCTGGAGCATTTTGAGCAGGGTAAAAAGCTTAGGTAAATATGTGGAGATGTAAGAGCCTTTAAGACATGAGGTGGCAAGCTCAATAAAATGAAGCATGTTTCCTAGAAAGCCTGAGGATGGGCAGGGGAGCCAGGCATAACCAGATTTGGGGAATCGAAATACCTGCCAGGTAGTTCGACTTAGAGTGGATTGGGAGCCTGACACTTGGCTTCTCGGTTGAGCTATTTTACCAGTGTTTAATGAGAGACCACTTCACCCTCCGAGACCCAGGAACCATGGACACTTGCTTCTAACATACATTATGAAAGCTCTCAGGTGTAAATTCAATGCTGAGTCACTGAAAATCTATAGACCGCTATTGTGACCTACCCTCGGATGGTAGACTCCCATCTTCTGTGCATTTAAAGAATATAAATTCAACACCTGTGCTTATTTAGTTCTCATCAGAAAACTACGCTCTGCATATGTTTCATTGATTCCATGCTTGGTATTCCTAGACAGACCAGTCTCACTCATATTAGCTGCTCAGGGCATGATGTAGGTCCACTGTGCTCTTCCTCATGGGCAATCTAAAGGATGCTCAAGAGGAAAGTTATTTTGGTCTCATTTATTTGCCTTCAATATCGGATCGTAAACGTTGGATACAAATGCCTGCAGACCCTATTCAGCGAATTTGGTGGGGACTTGGGTGTTGGGCTTGGTAAGTTTTTGTGGGTGGTTCTACTGTGTACAGTGTTAAAGAACTTCCAGAACTCCTATTCTGGGTCTCTGCTTATCTGCGTTTCCTTTTAAGGCCAGCAGAGAAGCTGTGCATGTACTCATATTGCGGAAGTCAAGATGGAGCTGGCAGAAGCTAACAGGGTTCCTATATGCCTGGGCCTTTAGGACAATTCTCTGTTGTTGAAACAAGTAACATCAAGACTCCCTGTTCTGCACTATTATCTCTGAAACCCAGGGGCTGTGTATAGTCACACTTGGTCACTAAACCTGCATTCTGTAGTTTGCAATTGAGAAATACATCAAAAGACAGGGTGTAATTATATAAACATTTAATCCTTGCATAGGGGAGGCAGAGGCAGACTGACTGATCTCTGTGAGTTAGGGGCTTGTCAGGTCTCCATAGTGAGATCTAAGCAAAAACTATAGATGAGACTCTGTCTCAAAGGAATAAATAAATGTATCAATTAATTAAAGAAAAAAACAAGTCAAGCTGTTCATAAAATGCTGGCATTTGGGAAGCTGAGGCGGGAGGATTGATTGTTACAGGTTTTCAGGTAACTGTGGGCTAAGATCAAGCTCTAGGCTAACTGACGTTTAGAGTAGCACTGTGTGTTGTACGGCTGACTCAGGCTCCAGGGACGTCAAAGGCAGTTCTGTCCAGTTCTGTCAAGGATCACAGAGCGTTCTTACCATAGCGATGTTCCACCAAGAAGGAAGCCTCAGCATCTATCACCTCCCATTTCCTTCAGAGGGGAGAGGGTGAGAAGATGGCTGCCAAGCAGGGAGGAAGGACAACCTGGCCGTAAGAGGGTAATGCTCCCCTCCTACCACCGACCAGGAGAGGTAGGAAGACATTAAGGCCAGGGAGGACTGGAGTCATTCTGGGACAGGATTTTGTTGACTCTTCAGGCTAGCTCACAAAGACAACATAGAGCCCGGGATTGCTGCTGTTATCAACTGTTATCTCACACCAACTTGACAGGGTAAAGGCCAACTGTACAACTGTGTAGAAAACACTTAAGGAAGATATAGGGTGGAGGGGAGGGGAAGGAAGGAGGAGCAGGTGGTGGGGCAGCTTACATCCAGTGTTGAATCTCCTAACCTGAAGAACTGCAATAGACTTCCATTCTTTGTAAGCCACACACTGGAAGGAATCAAGCCAATGAGACTGTATACAGTACTGATGTCCTCACCGGACCACAAGGTTCATCCTTTACCAAGCCTTTATGGCAGTCACAGGGAACTGTGCTACTGTTTTACCTTTGTCACAGCACCTGTACTTCAAACTACTAGGGGCCCCATTGCTCAGGCCAGAGCCTGGTGCGGGGGCAATTCTGTTCCCCTGAGACAATGGCTCTGTCCTTCTTCTAAAGGTAGCTCTAACTAAATCTCTATCATTCTAATAAAACTAGATTCAAAGGTTAGGGTGAAAACCTGCACACTCAGAGAGTTAGAGTAACAACTGACTTTCTCTTTTTGCTGACATCCCTGGAAGCCTGTTATGTTTGGCACCCAACATGGGGCACATATTTGTTCATAGGGCTGGAGAAAGCTGTAAAAAAATACCCAACATGGCTTCCTAGTAGTCAGGTGTCTGCAATGTACAGAGATGCGGCTCTGCCATACAGCAAACACTTAAGCAGTTGGCACGTTAAGTAGAAATTACAAGTTATGCAAAAACACCTGCCACAGTGTAGGTACCAGCTTCCTAGAGCTGGGGTGGTTAAATAAAACTCCTGGTTAAGGCAGCTCCCAGCAAGTCTCATGGGGTGGAAAACTCAGCTCTCATGGACCTGAAATAGGCAAAGTCAACCTGGTGGTGAGTTTAAAGTTTGGCTCACAAGGTCAGAGAATTCTACAGGGACATGGTAAAGCAGGTCCAGATTGAAGAAACAACCTCTAAGCACTTTACAGTGTATTTAAAAATATGCATAGGCACTTAAAAAAGAAAACAAAATGCGTACAGATAGTCATAAAAATAAATAGTTTAAAAATATGGAGTAGCCGGGAAGTGGTTATGCACACCTTTAATCCCAACACTTGGCAGAGGCAGGTAGAGCTCAGTGGCTTCGAGGCCAGCTTGGTCTACAAAGTAAGTTCCACATTAGCCAAGAAACCCTGCTTGAAAAAAATGATTATAAAGAAAGCCTTTAAAGAGAGAGTAAAGTAGTATAAGAGGGAAAAGCCACATGATGATGAGATATACAGGGAGCCCAGATCCTGCATGGTGTTGGGTTGACTTTGAATTTTTTGAATGCTGTTGAGCAAATGACAGCTGTTGAGTGACAATGGATTGTAAAAGGGACCGCTGAAGCAAACCAGTCAAGATATTTTAGGGATGTCTTAACTTTAAAATGGAATTCAAAAAACTTTGACATTGGGGAAGAGCTTATATTTTTGTTTCTAAAGGAAATGAAAGGTGTGGAATCCTTTAAAGTTGATAGAGACCAGATTTGATGAGGGAGACCTCCTGAGAATCTTGGTTATAGACATAAAGGAATAACCCTGAAAAACTTACAAGACAGGTGACAAACATACTGATCCCTCTGCATGGGAACAGTTCAGAGACTGAGCAACAAATGTTACAACAAGTTTTCCTAGGACTAAACTATTTTCTCATTTTTAAAAGATCCCCTGGGGATGTTCTTGCCCCCAGACAAGAGGAAGCAGTCTAGAGAACATAACACCCATATTACCAAGAAGTGGAGTGGGTTGTTTTTGGTCATTCTGTGGTTTATGGATGTTTGTCATTGTTTAAAGGGGATATAAGAATTTAGGATAAAAAGGCAATTATTAACCTCAAATATTTTACATTGTTATGGATTTTGATATATTGATACAAATTTAAAGTTATTTTTGTTATACTATATGTATGTTTCTATTTTTATTTGGGGTATTGTGCTTATTCATCTCATTAAAAATGTAATATATAATGAAAAATTGGGAGTAGTAATTGGTTATCTATAATAATCAAATTTGTAGTCATATTAGGTATGCTTTTAAGATTAAATAGATATATTTTAGATGTGTAATCTTCAAGCACTTTAGAGACTCTAGAATATGGCATTTAAGATGTTTAATAACCTAAGACTTTCCATGAAAGTGAAATATGCCTGCTCCTGGCAGCACCAATCTACTTCAAAAAAGGATGATGGGCATCAAAGAATCTCTATATATGAAGGTTGCTTGAATTGGGCCAAAGCTAGCCATTTTGGTAATAAACTATCCTTGCCTTGGCTACTGACAGTATACTGTCCAAACTGGATATGCAGGACACAATGGGAAACAACGGCCAAACTTTACAAGACAAGGCAGGACAGTCCTTTTCAATTCTTGCTTTATAGAAAAGTAGGCCAAAGATGGATGACCAATGTTGCAGTGGAATCTTAGGGGGCTGTCCAGGCAGCCAGATGTCTTTGTCATTTCTATGGTTTTGGAAGTGCTCGTATTGAATTTCCTGTTTACTCAAGCAGTATTATGTCCTTCTGGATTCTTTGATGGAGTTGAAGACTGTATAGTTATACTTACAGTTTTCCTTAGTTATAATAGAAGGTAAATTAGGTACAAAATTTTGGACTCAACAAGCCAGGATAAATAATGGAGCATTTTTTTTCTGAATTTGCCAAATATAAATGGACTGGATATTGCAAATGTAATCCTTACTTGATAATTATTATTTTTGTATATATAGTTTTACTATGTTAAAGGTAAAACCTTTCCTTTTATGTAGACAAAAAGGGGGAAATGTTGTGGAATAGAATAGTTTAACTATATAGAGATGTGTTACATTTGTTAATGCTGCGTTTTTTTTAACTATGTAAAGGTGTGGTTGCTGTTTTACATTGCCTGCCTAAGGTACATTATTGGTCTAATAAAAACTTGAATGGCAATAGCTAGGCAGAGGAGAGATAGGTGGGGTTGATAGGCAGAAGAAAAGGGAAGACAGATAGGGAGGGGCCAGTCAGCCAGACATGGAGGAAGCAGAAGAGCAGGAAGGACAGCATGAAGACGAGGTAAAATGGCCTCAGGGCAGCACATGGATAAATAGAAATATGTTAAAGAAAAGAACTAGCTATATACAAGCCTAAACTAAGGCTGAGCATTTATAGTTAATAATAAGTCTCTGTGTCATTATTTGGGGACTGGCAGTCCAAGAAAGCCTGTTGCGCTGTGTCTGCTGCCACTCTCAATAACTGTGTTCTTCCCACAGGGTGTGGCGGGGCTCTGAGCAGTTTGGGGCTTTGTCTCCTTGGCCCTCTAAGTGACTCAAAGAACAGCAAACCTAGACAGTCCCATTGTTTTTTCTAACATATGAATTAATGATTCTCAGATCAGATGATATCTGTTCATATTGCTCAGCCATACGCATTCTCCTTCCTTCAAAGAAACGGAGCCAGGGGTTCTATCACATTTTACAGCTTCACTCTTAGATTTATGCATCGAGCTGAGTGTTTGTGTTCGTGCTGAATACTCTGTAATGTGAGGACGTGCTGTAGAAAACAGTGTCATCCTTTGCCAAATGAGTGTTTATCGGGGCAGTGTAGAAACAGTAATGGAAACAGATTAAACTTAGAACCAGGGTCTTGAGTTGTTTTACATGACACTGTCTACTCCTCAGTCGTAATTTATTAAGGCATAAACTATGAAAGAATGAAGATAAGCTGAAGTGAACTGTGTTTGGTGTTTTCTAATGAGCGAAAATCAATTTGACACCCAGTAAATGCTGTGCATAGCTGTGATTACACATCACGGCAATTAGATATAAAACACAAATGGTACAGGTAGATCATAGCCTCATACAGCTGGTTTACTTTTCTCCAGTGAAAAATGGAAAAAAGATTGGCTAGTGAGCTGGGGAGATGGTGACTAACAGTGTACACTGCTCCTGCAGAGGACCTGAGTTCTGATCTCGGCACCCAAGGCAGGCAGTCTCCAATTACCTGCCATTCCAGTTCTGCGGGATCTGACACTCTCTGCTGGCCTCTGCAGGCAACACCATCAAGTGTGTGTGCACACACGTGCGCAGACACACACACAAGCACACATATGTACACACATGCACAGGCACACACACAGACATACGTTAAAAATAAATCTTAATGAAATAAAAAGGAATGGCCATCTTCTAATCTTTAACTTTCTACAACAGAATCTCTTAACTTTTTGTGTGTGCCCTAGACCTGGTAGGCCATGAACTTTTTCTCAAATAATGTATCTAATCTAAAATTTATGATTATGAAGTAGAGCAATTTTTATTAAAAAACAAGCTGCTTTTAAAATTGTGATACACTAACTGATAATCCCTTGTATTGCCACATTTATCAATATGAATCATGGCTTAATTCCACAACAAGGGTTGCAAGCCGTGTTCTGAGATGCCACAGCAAGTAAGCACACCAAAAGAAGACAAACCCCAGGATCTACTAGATTCACAGTGGCTGTGAATTCCTAAGCCCAGCTTTCAGCTGGGAACAGATAAAAGTGGAAACTTGCAGCCCCCATACCAAAGCTGGGTGTGGTGGTGTGCGCCTTAGATCCCAGGAGGCAGGAGGGTCCTGGGTTCAAGGCCAGGCTGGACTACAGAGTGAATGTTAGGGCACCCTGGGCTTTAGAATGAGGGCTGTCATTAAATGCTTAAAATTTTTCTGAACATAGGTTAAGGAGTTTGATGAGGAAGATCAAAGGCAGACAACCCATTCCCAATCACGCTCAGTCCATGTTAGCTGTCAGTCACAGAGACAAAAGTGGCTCTCATAGTCCCTGCACTTGGGCCAACCCTCTGGCTTTATTAGAAAGGCCTTACTATCACCTGCCAGGTCTGTTTCAATAATCGCCTGTGTTGACAGCTCCGTTGTGAATGTGGGGGACACTGAGCACATTGTGAATGACGCCGTTGGTGTTGGACACTGTAGCTACCACAGTCATGAGTTGTTTATGTTGTCTCCTTCTCTCCAGTATTCAGAGCCAAAACTGTCCCTCAGCTGACCTGTATCTGAATAGATCCCCAGGGGGTTGTGGGGAACCTTAAGACAGCGGAAGAAAGGAGCTCCCCAGCTCCACATCAGGCTGCACCCACCCAGCAAGCAGCGGCCGGCTGGTGAGCACTGAGGATTGCTTTTATGCCCAGGCTGAAAAGTTTGGTTTATTCGTGGTCCGAAGGCCCTGCAGGAGCCTCCTGAAGCAGGAACACTAAAGAGTAAGGCATGGGAAGATGCTGGTTGGAGCCCATACCGTCGCTGGAATCACAGTGTGGGTATCAAATACCAATCTGATTCATGGCGGTGCAAGTCACTGTCCCCAGGTTTGAGTCTCAAACAGGAACACGCAGGTACTGTTGAATTAAAGGAATGTGGGACCAACACACCCCGACTCCCCATCACTGACTTGGAGCACAGGCTAGATGAATAGACTTGGTAGCAATTCTTAATAGAATTATATGAGTGTTTACACAGCCCAAGTAGTCCCCATGTAAGCTGTACAAATAAATACCATTTCCCGCCCCAGAGCCCCCGCTTTGAAGAAAGAACATGCATTCAGCTGTCCTTTGTACTATATTATAAAAGAAAAGCCCTATTCTGCTGAATATCTGAATCACTCCCTGGCAGTTTCTCAAAGTAAACAGAGTAAAAATTAAATATTAATGTTTCTCATATGTCTGCACACATCACCCAAAGCTGCTCTTCCTGGCCCTGCCAGGCATTAAAATAAGTCGGCCACTCCATCACTAAAAAAAAAAAAAAAAACCCATTAAAAAATAGAAATGCCAAAAATCACATCAAAAGTTCTGGAGAATGTTTTGGATGCAGATAAACATTCTCTGAGCGATTTGTCTTGTCTAATTGGTCCCCTGTGTGTGTGACAACATTGGGGTGGACAGACTCTTTCATGGAGGGCTGAAAAAGACAAAATAAAAAGAGGCTTTACAGTTAGATATCTTCACTGAAAAAAATCCCCACAAAGATCTGCATTTTCCTGTACAAGATTAACCGCTCCTTATGAATTGGGTTTTTGATAAAGGCTGTTTCAGATTACAAGAAAACAAACAAACCACACTTCTTCTGAGTTCATATTGTGTTACATCTCTAAGGAGAAGGCAGGAATGCCTTTGACCAGTTTAAATCCAAAGTGAAACGAAAGGAAGCTCTAAGCTGGGAAAGCCAAGGGTCTTCGGAGGCTTCTGGGCCTTCGCCTTTGCAGCTGGGAGTGGGAGAGGGTGTAGGGTTGCCTGAAGTGAGTCCAAGCGCCTTCCTTCTGCCCGTATCGGCTTTCAGCTCTGGGTCTGGCTGTTTTGTTAGTCAGAAATCCAGGCTGAGACTCGCTTATTTTCCCCCTGACCACTTGAGAATAGGGAGAAAGTAAACAGAGATGTGTATTAGATATGGCCACATTATTTCATTCTACAAACCATGAATTCATAAAACATCTGCATACATAGAAACCCTAACAGTCCACAGTGACCTGACGGAGTTTTTAAGGCCCTGCAACTCTGACCCTTCCCCATGAGCACTGGCTGGAGAACTTGGGCTTCATAGGGCACCTTTAAGCAGGAACCATCTTGGACACAGGCTTTAAGTACTACTCATGTCACGGGCATGGAGGCACAGCTTCCTGTCTTGCACGGCAACACTCTTGTTTCCACTGGAGACATCTTACCAAGGAGCTGTCTGGCTCACTTAAATGTAGTATGGATTCTGATAATAACAAACTTGACGCAAACTTGTAAAATGGCCATGGGTGGAAGTTTCCAGGTCAGGCTAGAGGTCATCATCCACTAGAAACCACTGACTTAAACAGTGTTGCTGTTCGGGTATCATAATGGTTGGCTGTAGTTGTCCTATATGTGGGGAAGGAGAGTGTCTCAGTTCTGTCTTTGGGACTGTCTCCACTGGGCTGGCCTGTGGGGAACTGTCTTTGTTAAGTTAACTGATGTGATAAGATGTGGCGGTGCCACCCACCACCCATGGTGGGTGTCACTACCGCCTAGGCAGGGGTCCTGAATGGTAAGAGTAGAGAAATCAAGCTGAACACAAGCGAGGGTCCATGCACGCCATTATTTCTCTCCTTCTGACCATGGGTGTGACGTAATGTGACATCAGTGAGTCATGCTTTGACTTCCTGCAATCATGGACTGTGACCTCAAACTGGCTGTTGAGCAAACGCTTTCTCTTGTGAGTTTTTTTTTTGTCAAGATATTTTATCAATGAAATGAAACCAGGATATATACGAAACACCCCCACCCCTGCCACCAATTCATGCTAAAAATACTTGTTCCTAGTTGGTGGCACTATATTGGGAGGGTTCCGGAAACTTAGGAGATGGAGCATAGCTAGAAGAAATAGATCACTGGTCTTGGGGACTCTTTTAGTGTGCTTCCTGCTGTTACGATAAACACAGAGCAAAAGTGAGCTGGGGAGAAAAGGGTCTATTCGGCTCACACTTGTGGGTCATAGCCCATCATTGAGGGGAGTCCGGCAGGAAGCATGGAAGAGCACTATTCACTGGTTCCAACTCACTTCCTCTCCAATGGCCTTACTGTCCAGAGAGGCCATGCGGGGCAGTGGCAGCACATTAGGTTTCTAGTTTTAAAACACACCTGGAGCTGGCCATGCTTGGGCCCTCCCCCACCAAACATCAGTCCAGATAATCTTGATGGACATGGCCACCAGCCAATCTTACCAAGGCAAGGCTTCACCTGAGAGATTCCTTCTTCCCCAGATTGCTCTAAGTTGTGTCAAGTTGATAATAAAAGCTGATCACAAAAGTGACCAGGGTCACGTCCCCCCCTCACTATGCTTCCTGTCCAACATTAGGCAAACGCTGTTCCCCTCTCCCCGACACCCTCTGCTGCTCCACACAGTTCCTCTAGTATGATGCTTAGCTTCACAATGGGTTCAGAAACATGGTGGCCAACTAGCCACAGAAGCCCAAACAAATCCTTCAGGTTTTTCTGTCAGGTGTGTATTCATAGTTATAAAACAAAGCAAAACAACCAAACACAGCATGTGCATGTGTGTGTGCGCGCACACACACACACACACACACACACACACACACACCTAAACAGTTGATACAGGGTGTTGTCTTCCCAGGCAGAACACACACGCCCCAGTGCCCTTCTAGTATCCACACCAGCCACCTTTGTCAGATGTTACCCCTGCACGATCATACTTGTTTATTCTTAATTTTACCCCTTCCCTTTGGTTTTTAATTTCCATTTAAAATACTGGTTAGTTCTGCTCTATTCAGAGGATTCACATGGAGATTCTTTACAGGCACCAGGATGAATTTTCTGTGGCGCACATTCTCAGCTCACCTTCATCCTCAGCTTTTTAGGAGCTAAAAATCACAAGTGGTCTTGCTGGATAAACAAACTCTACAGAACAAACCGTGGCCCCAAATAAGGTGAGGTGGAGCCATAGAAGCTGATCGGTGGCATTGGTAAGGGTAATGGGAAAACAGTTTTGCAGCAAGAGTTCTCAGCCTGAAACATCTCTACCCGCCTGGTTGTGATGGGCTGGAGTTGCCCGAGATGCCAGCCCACAAGGACTCCAGGCAAACAGAACCAGCGGTTCTCAGACACAGCTACTCTCTCCCTAAGAGTTTTCCTGATAGAGTGACTCCAGCTTCGGAGAATTCTTCTCTCTTTGTTTAGGGTTCCACATAAGGTTACTTGAACCTTCAAACTGCCATGTCGTGTGTTGGATAAAAGGCATTCTTCCCATAGTCGACCACATTGCCAGCGCCACACATCAGCTAGATAGCCCAACTATTGAGAACATTACCCAGAACCCAGTGCTCTCTGAATCACTCACTATACCAACTCTAAGTCCTCTGCAGGACTTTGCAAAGTAGCTGCCCTGTAACCGCATTCACACTCAGGAGCACAGCACCAGAGGCAAGTTGCTGCCCGTGCTGGCAGGCAGCTGCACTGACTCTTCAGTGCTTTCACCCACATTTTAGTAATGTTTTATAATGATTGCCACTCAGTGCTGTTACTACCAGCTTTGACTGAGAATAACTGAGGGAGCCAATCCTCTGTTTTTATCAATGGTGGGGGGGCAATGTTGGGAGAAATCCTTCTTACTGGGTTTCTATTACTATCATTACCATCATAACCTCATCATCATCATCACCATCATCACCACCACAACCACCACAATCATCATCATTATCACCATCACCACCACCACCACCACAATCATCATCATCATCTATCACCATCATCACCACCACCATCATCATCACCATCACCATCATCATTATCATCATCACCACCATCACCATCATCATCATCATCATCACCACCACCATCACCATCATCATCATCATCATCATCATCATTATCATCATCATCATTATCATCATCACCACCATCACCATCATCATCATCATCATCATCACCACCACCATCACCATCATCATTATCATCATCATCATCATCATTATCATCATCATCATCATTATCATCACCATCATCATTATCATCACCATCATCACCACCATCACCATCATCACCACCATCACCATCATCACCACCATCACCATCATCACCACCATCATCATCATCATCACTATCATCACCATCACCATCACCACCATCACTATCAACAACATCACCACCATCATCATCATTACCAACGTCATCACCATGGCTCTTGTGGGGATTTCTGACACATTGTGCTTAGTCTCTGTTGCACTTCGAGGACCCTGAGGTATTTCTTTCTGGTGGGTGCTACCAAGAGCTAAGTGATCAACCTTGGACAGGTCAAGACCACTCTTCCTCCAAGGTCAGCAGCACATCTGAAAAGGGCACTCTTAGGAACACCATCTTAAAAGCGACTCAGCTTCTCCAGTGTTTCCTTGCTAGGAAGACAGGCGTCCACATCAAAAGGAAGGCAGCTCCTGACGGGGCTGGCTTCTGAAGACCTGGGTTTCTGAGGAGTTAAGAAGGTAAAGGGGCAGGCATTAATCCAAATCCCCCCCTCCAGCTTCCCTCTGAGAATTGAGGCTCCATGGAGCAGCATATGCTCACTGTTGCTTCAAAAGAACTTTTTCATCTCACAATCTCCTAAAAAAAAAAAAAAAAAACAAAACAAAACCAAAACCCAAACTACAAAGCTTTTGTTTCTATAACTTTCCTTCCTTTTCTCTATAAAAGAAGACAGGCCACAGCTAGGGTTCCGTCCTTGAGAGAAGCTTGCTCTTCACTTAGTGACACACCATGTCCACTTGAAAGAGGTGTTGAGTGTGCCCCATTTCGCCTTTGTGCTTGAAGGCTTGTGGGGGCTGTCACTCAGGGTGCGGTGTTTCATGAACGCATTTCCAAATCATGTCTTGATGGGACAAGGGCCAGCTCACCATTAGCTGACCCTCACCTCCCAGCATCACAGCGAAGAACACCCTGGAATTCTTGTTAATTAGCCACATTCTCCCACTAAGGACAAAAGAGCTGACTCCTGTATCAGCCAACTCAAAGCAGAGCATCCTCCAACCAGAGTGGGGGTCTGGGTCAAGTGATTCATCTTGCAAGGTTTGGGGAAAGAAAGGGAGGGATCCTCGCTCATCTTCCCACGTACTAGAAACAATGTTAGATCAAACAGGTAAAATTTTAGAGAAGAGAGGAAGAGCGAAACCCCACAAGAGGGAAGAAAGTTAAAGTGTCTGGTTAAAGATTAATATTCCAAGTTGGGGACAAAAGGATGCTCTTTCGTGGTTCTGTGCTTGCGCCTCTGAATGTAAACATTGTTCTGAGCACCGTCTTTTCTCCGCCGGATCTTTAAAGGGTAATAAATTAGCCGCGGATGGCCATGCAAGATGCTACTAGATGTGAATGAGAATGTGTCTGAAGAAAAGGCTGACTTTCAATCACACTCTATAGAAAGAATGGTGGGCTTTTCTAAAGAAGCATGTTGTGCCTATTAACCAACTTACAAAAGGGGCCATTTCCTTGATTTATGTTCTGTTGCTATAGCGATCCCGCAGCCCAGACTGGCAGGTGAAGCCCCGTTTAACAACCACAGAGGCTTCAGTAGCTACCCTCTAGTTCAAACTGCATGCAGCATGGGCTGGAAGACAGTGCAAACAAGCTGTGTGTGCTAAGCAAACAAACATCTGGTTCCAGCATTTCTACGCATCTCTGCAGCTAAGAAGATATTCAAGAGCGGGTCAAGCGTTTTGACACCCTTTGAAATACGAATGCAGAACTCTGATTTCAGCCGTAGGGGACGTTTTCCTAAGTGTGATGGAGGTGACCCACAGTAGAGCCAAGACCGTCTTTTTCCCAGTGACATACTAGCCAGTATTCCAGTGCTGGGGAAGAGCGAAACTCGGATGTCAGTGGGGAGCAGGTTGGCAGGCCAGTGATGGCATGTAATTTCACATATAATTAGAAAAGCAAACATGACCACTGGGTCACGGGGTGGCGGTGGGCAGCAGAAAGGGAGTGGGGCTGAGGAAACAGAGAACTCAGCAGATAGATAACTTGAGCATAAAGAGAAACAAGCTCTAGAAAGAGAGAAGGCTACCGAGAGGGCATGTGACACCACAGGGTCATCTCTGAGCAGGGAGTGACTCTGCTCAACGCTGAGGGCGTGTGACTTGTATCTGTGTTACAGTGTGCAAGAGCACTATGGCTGTACTATGGTCTGGGAACTCCCACAGGGCAAGGCTCGAAGTGTGCCACCAAGTTGTTGGTGAGACTGCTTCTTCTAAGCGCCTCGGGGTTAGAGATCAGCTTTGGGGTGTCTTTACATCGTCTCTCTCTGGAGTGGGCTGTGCTCATTCCTTTTCTTACACAGCCACCAGACTGGATTGAGACCTACCATAGATCCCTTCGACCTGATTTCTTTAATCTTCTGTTTCCAAAGCAGTCACTTTCTTAGGTAAAAAGGAAGCCCGGACCTGACTTGTAAAGCAGGGTTCTCACCGAAAAGCCCCACATTCTGTCAGCCTGAAGAATGGGGGAGCATTTTCTAGAAGGGTCTGCTATATGCAAGACAAAGATGAGGTGGGGGGCTTTCTGTAGGCCACAGTGTACCTGCAATCCTCCTCCTGGCTTCCAGGGAGGCCAAGGCTTTTCCCTTAGCTAAGAACTGTGGTGACATCCTTTTGGCCACAAGGAATTCCTGACATTCTCTTCTTCTCAGAGCCTTGGAGTCTTTTGGCAAAGAACTGTTTCTCAGTGGCCTAAAAAAGGAATCTTTTGGTTTATTTCCAAAGTCTTATTTACGGCTCAGGCAGGCCGTGCCTCGGGCAGTGCTTCCAAGAGGCGGGAGGGACCGCCCCTGAGAGGAAGAAAGTTCTCAGCTCCTTTCCACTCCTTCATCATGCTATAAACATTTGTTAATAGAGCAATTATCTTCCGAATTGTAAAGCTAAATAAGTATGAGGAAGAGAGGGGTGAAGGAAAAGTGCAATTCCTCAAGCTTAATGAAGTCCAGGGAAATTACTCTGAGTAGACGCGAGATAGAAGGGCAGAACCCTCTTTGGCTGAGGTCTAATATATGAGAGGCACACACCAGACGGCTGACCCCAAACTCCCTACAGCCGGGGTTTGTCAAACAACATCAACTAGTCCACAATAAAACCATCAGCGGACAAACTTAGCCTGGGGCTACAGAGTGAGTTCGAGGCCAGCCCTGGCAACTTAGACTCTTCTCAAAATAAAAAGTCAAAAGAGGGCGAGGGACATAATTTGGGGTGTGCCTCCTTCCAAGGGGCAGGCAAAGCAGGTGCGTGGAACCTATCTGCTAGAGAGCTGGCATCAATGCAGCCGGCTTCCCCAAGCAGTTGACAAGGGTCTGCTACTATTTTAAATTTGTTATACACAGTCATTTTCTTTTTTTCCGAGTGAGAGGCCTCCATTGAAAAAGCATAGTCAGGTGCACTAAGAAAGCTAACTCAGATGGCCTGCTGATGGGGTAGTGGAGCTGATGGAATAGTTGAACACTGGCTTTCAATCTAGCTGTAGCCCAGACACCGCACATCCAAAGGGTTCCTCTGCTGATTCATGCAGCCATATGCTCTGCGACACTAAGGTGCACTGCTCCAATGGCGGAACAACAGTGGACTTCCACCACTGACTCTTCAAACACAGGCAGAGGACCACGGGTGGGGAACATCTGCAAGTTCTTGTCCTCTGCCTGCTGGAAATGGATGGGAAACTTCAGACAAAAGGGAGGGAAGGGAGTTGGCCAAGGGAGGGGGAAAGTTGGGGTAAAGACCATGACTCAAATTTTTGCATGAAGCCTTACAACAGAGTTCTCAGTATTAGGGGGTACAAGAGATAAAGGAGAGCAGAGGACCGTAGCAGACAATGGATTCCCTTTGAAGATGGCTTTGGTCCATCATCCTTTCGATCAAATGGGCTCAAGAAACATCTCCAGTGGAGAAAGCCAGTCTGTGTCCAGGGCATCATGGACCAAATGGATGAGACTCACATGACTAGCCTGACTCCCACCCCAGACTCAAGGGTATGGGACCAGTGTGGCCGGGCTTTGATTTTGATTGGCAACCAAAACACAGGAAAATTTTGTTCCAAAGACTTGAGCGTAAGAAGACAGTGCTTTAATCATACCGCTCCTGCCTTAGCTTTAAGTGCTCTGCAGTTCCCATCCTGGCCTAGCATGGTTAGGAAGGGAGCGGCAAGTTCTGTCTTCTGGTCTGTGCAGCTACATGAACTCAGTCCCAAAGCTTCTTGCCATAATTTCTTCTACTGTTATGCTGCTAGGTTGTTTGTTTTTGTTTCTTAACACACACACACACACACACACACACACACACACACACACACACCCCTCCTGTCTTGCATCCTTTTTTCCAATGGGAGGCTACAGTGAGAGCAACATTTACTACTCAATGTTCTTTGACTTGTTCTTATGGCTTGAGTTTCTGGGATGATTTCGTGCTAGATTTGATGCGTGCTTTTAATATTGAACTTGCTACTTTTACATTTATGGATAAACTAGACAATTCACTCCTCTTAAATACAGATTTTTCTTAAAAGAGTCTACCAGGTTTGTGGGGAAGGTGGGAAATTTCTTGTCCTCACCCCCACTTTCCAACACGTGCCAAGTTCATTTTGTGATCCTGTGGTCCCTGTTTGAGCATTTAAGATCTGCTTTGTCAAGCTAAGGTGGATATGGCTAACAAGTGGGAGATAAAAGAAACCGAAGGGATTGCTTCAGCAAGATGCAATCATTTCCTAAGTTTGTTCCTCCCAGGGTATATCTTTCTAAAAGATTAAAGATAGGAAACTATGCAACACGCAAGACAGCATGTTTAAGTAGGACGCTTTCCAATCTGCAAAGGCTTTTTATGCATTTTGTCATTAGACAAAGAAGATCCTTTGAATTCTTTGAAAGGCACACGAAATAAGTTGGAATTTGCCAGTGACTCTGGAAGCTCGGAAGGCTGCTTAACCTGAAGAAAGAGAGATGAAGGATGTCCTTTCCACGTGGGCCAGGTTCAAAGGATGGGCGCCGTTATGAGGTTTGCCATTCCTGGCACCCTCATAAGGACATCAGCTCTGGCTTTAGGGACCAAATTGCTTATTTCAAAAAGTTAGTTTTTTTTTCTCATAAATGAAAACCCAGGAAGAGAGGTGGCTTGGCATATGGGAGGCACAAAGCTATGTGGGGCTAGAACTATGAATGGAGAAAAGAGGGCAAATGTGCTTCTTCTGGAGGGAGGGATGCCCATGACTACATGGAGACAGCACAGTGGGTTACCCTTCATTAATGTGACAGACTTTCCAAAGGTGCACTCGCCCCTACAAAGGGGATCTGCACGTCTGAAGGGTTTGAACTAGTGTTCAAAGTCACAAACGCCGATGACAGCTCCAAGTCACAGAGCGAGAAGCAAACTGCCTCTCTAGTTGCATCGAGTTACAGCTGGGAGGATGCCCTCTCTCTGCAATGCATCAGAGCCCTTCTCTGATTGTCCCTCAATGGATTGAGAGCATCATGAGTCATGGGTGCATTCTTGCAAAACGAATGCACTGAAGTCAAAAATGCAAGCTTAAGAAAAGTAGTGAAGTAGAGGGGTACTCACTGCAGTGCAGCTGATCTCTTTGCACTTGAATCTACACCTGTGAAATTGCAGGTACCAAGCTGGGAGTTTCAGATCTTTGTAGCTCATAGGTACTATCACACCATTCAACCTGGTGTCTTAGGCACAAATAGTAAATCAGTTTGGGGAGGAGTGGAGGTGACCATCATAAAGATATCCAGAAAGCTCTGCATGGTGGCATTTGGTGGCAGGACTTTGGAACTGAGGCCACCGGGAGCAGTTGAGAGTTCTGTAAAGGGTGTTTGTGTGTCGGTGGCCTGTGGGTGGCCACACTGATGAAGTGATGAAAGACAAAGTCAATTTTGTGTCAACTGTTTAAAGTGGAGCTTAGCTCCTGTAATCTGACTTCTTCCTCTGGCCCTGTCACTCAGGTTGGCCTAGTTAACACCTCTCTAACCCTGGAGGCCTCATCTGTGAGGAGGGATGGTCTTCCTGACTGCTATCCTTTATCTAGCCCGGCACGTCACCTGACAGACCCTCTTCAAATGCTCCCCTCTTTTCAGCTCTTAGTCACTTAGTGTGAGCCCTCCCCCTTCTTACCAGGATGACTAGAGCAGCCCAAATTCCCCTCCACCTGATCCTCTATACTGTAGTCCAAATGGATCATTCTCAACTGTTCCCCTTGAGGGACATCCTACTGTTAAAATACTACCACCTCTCACTTTCTGTTTTTACTTTCTTTACAACCCACGTTTCTTGTCAATGCAAGTAAGCCATGGCTCTTCCATGCAGGTCTTGGAGTTCGACCCGGCTTCTCTTTTTCCCCACTTCACTTTGCCAACCCAGCCTTGTCATTTCGCACTGTTTCCCCAGCAAAGATTTCCAGAGCCCATCCCTAGCACAGATCAAGCTCTCCTATCAAACCATCACTCTCCTTCAGAAAGTCCACCTCAAGTTGACTGCTCACTTTGGGCTGTGAACACTGAGGTGATGGCATTGTCAATCATCCACCAGGGCTCCTTGGATGCTAAACCAGAGAGATGATGTGGATGAAGTTAGGATGAATGAACTCTGGGTACCTGTCTCACATAGATGCTTTAGGGATGGACCACCAGTGTATTTATCTACTAGTCAAATATGAGCCCAAATGTGGCCTGTCATCCTGAACATTCCTGAGTGTGCACACAAGTGCTTTCCTTGCACATGAGTGTCTATGAAGCCTCCTGAGGACCTCCTTTCCTTTTTGTCCTGTGGGGATTCACAAGCGTCTTGGAACTCACGTTTTTGAGAGCTGCTTAGCTAAATTAGCCATTAATATTGCAAAAGAAAATCACTCCAAGTGAAGTGGCCTAAACCACCATTTATTCTTCTGCCACTATCTCTTAGGCCAGGGATCCAGATGTGGCTTAGTTGGTCCTCGGTGATCAAGGTGCTGAGCTGGAGTGTTCATCCAAAGACTTATTGAGAAAGTCTACTCTGAAAGTCCTGTGTTAAAGAGCCTCATGTTAGACAAGGGTTTAGTTCCTCAACGGATGTGGGTTACAGTCACTCCCAATTGTTTCCTGGGCTTCTCCACTCTGGAGAATGGAGTTTGCCCATCAAGATAACAGTGACGAGAAGGACCACAAGGAGGGAGATTCGAGTTACATTCTGTTGGGATCTTATCTTGGATGTGGCATGTGTCAACTTCTGTCATAACTATCTGTTTACTGAAAGAAACTCCTCTGGTTGGGAGAAGGCGACACAATCTGATGAGTACCAGGAGGTAAAAGTCACCAGGAACCACTCGCACCTTACATGCCTCTTGGGGACAAATGTGCTAGGTCTCCAGTCACGTTAGGTCCCATGTGCCATTTACAAACCAGCCCTAGACATGTCTTCACCAACTCTGATGGTGGCATAACCCAGCCCAACACCGCAGCTGATCTACTGAACCACACCTTAAATTCCTGTTTCTTCAGAATGTATCTCAGGAAGAGAGTAGGTTTGACTCAGTCAGGTCACATGGATTCTATTACCACTAAATATACTTTCCCAGACCCCAGTCAGGGAGCACCTATAAGGTGTCGGACAAGTCATGATGATGGCAGCAATTGTGCGACCTTCTGCCAGGCTGACAGGGGACCTGTGTTGACATGCAGAAAAACCAAAGAATTTCCATTTGGGGTTAGGCCCAAAATATCGAAGGAAGTCATTTCACGTTCTTTCACCTTCGTAGCTCAGGGATGACAGTGCGTGCTGAGTTGCTACGCTCAGAGCTCTGATGGTTTCCTCAAGTCCAATGACGCTTGCTTGTCTAGGGAATCCTGAGAGCTGACATCAAGGTCATTGCTTTGACACTCACAGAAGCAAAGCCCTCCCTTCCTGAAGAATATATATTTAGTAGTGTTGCAGTATAGACATGCCTAAGGTGACCGGGTGAAGCAGGCAGGAAGCATGGCCAGGTGACTTCCACAGAAGCCTGAAGTGACATCAGCAACTATCTGAGTGGCAGGTTGGTCCTTTGAGAACCGAGTGACACTAACCTTCTTATCAAATCCAACCTTCTGGGGTAGATGGGCTTCCCCAACCTCCACTTCAGCCTCACACACTAAGAGAAGTTGAAAATATAAACATTGCTTCTGCCATATTGGCCCTCCTGATTGGGGAAGTCTTCCTAGGCTCTCCAAGGCTGAGGAAGAAGTTCCCACAGGTGTGTGTAGCCTCATTGTCAAGGGTCTCTGTGAGGATGCCAGCAAGTATTTCCCAATGATGGAGGTGTCATCAAGAGGCATGCTGGTTTCCTCTCACCTACATATTGTCAGCATCAGCTTGACAAAGAGAATATTTGCCAAGAACCATCTATGCTCCAGACCTTTGGGATTCATGAGAGATCAAAGTCAGATCTAGAACCGGAATTCTCGTGTTACTGTATGAAGGGGATAAGGAAGATCCATATTAAGTAAATATTTTGCATTTTAAAACTAAAGTACTACCAGAAATGAAAAATCAACAACAACAAAATATTACAGGGGCCAGTAAAAGGGCTAGAAGTGACTGAGGATGCTGAGCATGGGCACAGCCCAGAGCTTACTCAGTGCTTGAAAGGCCCTAGATTTGATCCTTAGTACCACAGCCAACCAATCAGACAAGACTGGACATGAGAGTCACAATTCTAAGAAGGAAGTCGGTGGAAAGGTCTGCAGGGGTGGTTGGTCACCTAGAGCCTAAGGGAAGGACATTGCAATACTGCAGACAGAGGAGTCATCTCAGGAGAGTTTCCTGGTGGGGGAAGAAAATCAGCAAACAGGAAAATGAAGCTGGTCCCTAGGGTCATGGAAGACCAGACCTGGTGCCAAGGTCCCTGCGTTCATTGAGTCTCTTTTTAGTTTAAATAACTAGAGTGATCTCTCTTTGCCTCTTAAACTGGGTCCCATGCAAAATTGTTACCCTTAAATCTTATAGAACTGTCTCGAAATTCTCCTTTGTGTTTATACCTAGCAGAGAGAGAGAGAGAGAGAGAGAGAGAGAGAGACAGAGAGAGAGAGAGAGACAGAGAGAGAGAGAGAGAGAGAGAAAGAGAGATCCTCTTTCCATTTGGTCTCCCAAGCACCCAGAGCCTTTCGGAACAGGTGATTAACACATAATTATCCACAGCAATTGAGCACAGCCATTTCTAAACCAATGCCTCTTACAAACAGGAGATGGCTCTGTAGGAGGATGTAGCCTTCCAATGTGGTTAAAAGTGTGGGGGATAAAGATCCTCCTTGTTGAAGTAATACATTTAGTATTCTAATGAAGTAATTATAAAAGTAAGTAATTATTGAAACAACTGCATCAGCCCCCAGCCATTAAAATCCCCCTAAACAGATCTGGCACGAGGGCTTGGCTATTAGAAACCTTGGCAACCACCCAATGTCTACAATAGCTTCTAATTAATTGATCTCACCTCTAATCTGCTATTGTTAGCTCAGCACTGATCATTTGTTTGGCCCGTGGATCCTATTGCCCCTTCCTTTTGATTGTATTTGTTACTGTACCCTCTCTATCTCTTTCAATTAAGCACAGGTTAAGTGGTTCACCCGCAAGAGAATA